>NW_026989824.1:0-1200000 GCF_036321535.1 Camelus dromedarius
ACAGTCGAGCGCTGCGTTGAATCCGTGATGCATGGAACGCGTTCAGAACAAGGAATATCACGGTGAGTGAAACTAGGTAAATTACTATCTTTTGGGTACAACTCACTCCAAGAGGCATTTTTCTGCCAAATGTGCCTCATTTTCAAAACTGGCGTTAAAACTAACCTGTGAAATCTGAGAAATTCTTCAAAGTGTCAGTAAGCCTTTATGGTGGATGAAAGTGCTGTAATCTACTTGCTAACAACTCTGAAGTGAATATTTGTCGCATCCGTGATGCATGTAGCGTGTTCGGAACACGGAATTCATGGTGAGCAAATCCATGTAAATTACACGTCTATTGGTTAGACCGCTCCAAGAGGTTTTTGCCGTGAAATAGGCCTCATTTTGGAAACTGGCGTTTGGAAAGCTCTGCGAAATCAGAGAAAATGCTTCAAAGCGTCAATATGCCTTCTATTTTGATGAAAGTCCTGGAATCCACATGCAAACAACTCTGTAGTGTATTTTTGTCGAATCATTTCTGCATGTAGCGTGTTCCGAACACGGAATTTCACGGTGAGCGAATCCATGGAATTTACTATCTATTGGATAGAACACGCTCCAACAGTTTTTTCTTTGTAAACTGCCTGATGTTCGAAACTGCTATTAGGAAAAAGCTGCCACTCAGAGTTAATGTTTCTAGGTGTACATATGCCTTGTATGGTGGATGAAAGTTCTGTAATATACATGTACACAACTCTTTAAAAATGTTTGTCAAATCCGTGATATATGTAGCCTGTTCAGAACACGGACTGTCACGGTGAGGGAAACTATGTAAATTACATATCTATTGGTTAGAACACGCTCCAGGAGCATTTTACTGGAAAATCTGCCTCAGTTTGGAAACTGGTGTTATGAAAACGCTGCAAAATCTGAGTAAATTCTTTAAGGTGACAATATGTCTTCAATGGGTTATTCAAGATGTGTAATTCCCATGCTAACAAACTCAGCAGTGTATATTGGTTGAATCCGTGGTGCATGTACCTATTCATAACACGGAATGTTACGGTGATGGTATCTATGAAATGAGATGTCTATTGGATAGAACATGCACCAAGAGTGTTTTTCTGCGAAAACTGCCTGATTTTCTTAACTGACGTTAGGAAAACCTGTGAAATTTTTGTAAATGTTTCTAGGTGTAAATATGCCTTGTATTGTGGTTGAAAAATCGGTAATCCACATGCTCACGGTCATTAAATAATGTTTGTCAAAGCCGTGATGAATGTAATGTTTTCGGAACACGGAATGTCTCGGTGAGTGAAACTCTGAAAATAACAATTCTACTGGATAGAACTCGCTTGAATTGAATGTTTCATATGAAAATTTCATTATTTTTGAAACTGGATGTAAGGAAAAACCTGCGAAATCAGAATAACTACTTCTAGGTGTAAATATGCCTTGTATGGTGGATGAAAGTTCGGTAATGCACATGCTCACACTCATTAAAGAATGTGTCGAATTCGTGATGAATGTAACGTGTTTGGAATACGGAATGTCATAGTGAAGGAACAATGTAAGTTACATATCTATTGGGTAGAACCTCGCTTGAAGAGAATTTTCTGCGAAATGTGCCTCATTTTCAAAACTGCCATTAGGAGAACCCTGTGAAATCTGAGAAAATGCTTCTAAGTGTCAATATGCCTTGAATGGTGAATGAAAGTCCGGTAATCCGCATGTTAATAACAGTGTAGTAATTATTTTGTAAACCGTGATTCATGTAGCGCTTTTGGAAACGGAATTTCACGGTAATGAAACGATGTAAATTACAATTCTATTGAGTAGAACGAGCTAGAAGAGAATGTTTCTGCGAAAATTGCATGATTATCGAATCTGAAGTTTGGAAAAAGCTGCAAAACGGCAGTCAATATTTGTAGGTGTAAATGTGCCTTTATGTTGCAAGAAAGTTCGGTAATCACATTTTCACAACATACTGAAGAACCTTTTTCTAATCGGTGATGCATGAACCGTTTCAGAACGTGGAATTTCACGGTGATTGAAACAACGTAAATAACTTCTCTATTGGGTAGAACTAGCTCGGAGAGTGTTTTTCGGCGAAAACTTCGTCATTTTGAAACTGGCATTTGCAAAACGCTGCAAAACCTGAGAAAATACTTCTAAGAATCAATATCAATGTATTGTGATGAAAGTTCGGTAATCCACATGCTAACAAATTTGTAGTGAATATTTGTCGAATCCTTTATGCATGTAGCATGTTCGGAACACGGAATTTCACGGCCAGGGAATTTATGTAAATTACATTTCTCTTGTTAGAAATCACTCCAAGAGATTTTTCCTGAGAACTCGGCGGATTTCAAAACTGGCGATAGGAAAACCCTGCGAACACAGATTAATAGATTCTCGGTGTAAATATGCCTTGTATGGTGGATGAAAGTTCGGTAATCCGCATGCTAACAACTCTGTAATGAATATTTGTCGAATCCGAGATCCGTGAAGCATGTTCGGAACACAGAATATCACGGTGAGCGAATCTATGTAAAATACATGTCTCTTCAGTAGAACTCGCTCCAAGAGATTTTTCTGGGAATCTGCCTCATTTTCGAAACTGAGCGTTTGATAATAGACGCAAAATCTGAGAAAATGCTTCAAAGTGTCAATATGCGTTGTATTGTGATGGAAGTTCGTAAAACCACATGCAAACAATTCTGTGGTGAATATTTGTAGAAAGCGTTATGCATGTAGCGTGATCGTATCACAGAAATTCCCGGCGATGGAATCTATGTAAATTACACGCCTATTGGTTAGAATTCGTTCCAAAAATTTTTCCCTGAGAAAACGGCCTGATTTTCGAAACTGGCATTAGGAAAAAGCTGCAAATTCAGAGTTAATGTTTCTAGGTGTAAATATGCCATGTATGGTGGATGAAAGTTCTGTAATCTACATGTTCACAACTCATTCGAGAAAGTTTGTTGAAACCTTGATGCATGTAGCGTGTTCGGAAATTGGAAAGTCACTGTGAGTAAAACTATGTATATTACATTTCTATTGGGAAGTACTCGCTCCACGAGTATTTTTCTGCGTATCTGCCTCCTTTTCAAAACTGGCATTAGGAAAAACTTTCAAATATGAGAAAATGCTTCAAAGAGTCAATATGGCTTTTATGGTGGATGAAAGTTCGGTAATCCTTATGCTAACAACTCTGTAGTGAATATTTGTCGAATCCGTGATGCATGTAGCGTGTTCGGAACACGGATTTCACGATGACGGGTTCTATGTAAATTGCATGTCTATTGGGTAGAACTCGCTCCAAGAGGATTTTTCTGCAAAAACTGCATGATTTTAGAAACTGACATTAGGAGAAATCTACTAAATCAGAATAAAATTTCTATGTATAAATATGCATTGTCAGTTGGATGAAAGTTCGGTAATACACATGTTCAAAACTCATTAAAGAATGTTTGTTGAATCCGTGATGCATGGAACGCGTTCAGAACAAGGAATATCACGGTGAGTGAAACTAGGTAAATTACATATCTTTTGGGTACAACTCACTCCAAGAGCATTTTTCTGCCAAATGTGCCTCATTTTCAAAACTGGCGTTAAAACTAACCTGTGAAATCTGAGAAAATTCTTCAAAGTGTCAGTAAGCCTTTTATGGTGGATGAAAAGTGCTGTAATCTACTTGCTAACAACTCTGAAGTGAATATTTGTCGCATCCGTGATGCATGTAGCGTGTTCGGAACACGGAATTTCATGGTGAGCAAATCCATGTAAATTACACGTCTATTGGTTAGACCCGCTCCAAGAGGTTTTTGCCGTGAAATAGGCCTCATTTTGGAAACTGGCGTTTGGAAAGCTCTGCGAAATCAGAGAAAATGCTTCAAAGCGTCAATATGCCTTCTATTTTGATGAAAGTCCTGGAATCCACATGCAAACAACTCTGTAGTGTATTTTTGTCGAATCATTTCTGCATGTAGCGTGTTCCGAACACGGAATTTCACGGTGAGCGAATCCATGGAATTTACATATCTATTGGATAGAACACGCTCCAACAGTTTTTTCTTTGTAAACTGCCTGATGTTCGAAACTGCTATAGAAAAAAGCTGCCAACTCAGAGTTAATGTTTCTAGGTGTACATATGCCTTGTATGGTGGATGAAAGTTCTGTAATATACATGTACACAACTCTTTAAAAATGT
Source organism: Camelus dromedarius (assembly GCF_036321535.1). Classification (NCBI taxonomy): domain Eukaryota; kingdom Metazoa; phylum Chordata; class Mammalia; order Artiodactyla; family Camelidae; genus Camelus; species Camelus dromedarius. Next base: position 4,193 of record NW_026989824.1, read on the forward strand.
TTGTCAAATCCGTGATATATGTAGCCTGTTCAGAACACGGACTGTCACGGTGAGGGAAACTATGTAAATTACATATCTATTGGTTAGAACACGCTCCAGGAGCATTTTACTGGAAAATCTGCCTCAGTTTGGAAACTGGTGTATGAAACCGCTGCAAAATCTGAGTAAATTCTTTAAGGTGACAATATGTCTTCAATGGGTTATTCAAGATGTGTAATTCACATGCTAACAACTCAGCAGTGTATATTGGTTGAATCCGTGGTGCATGTACCCTATTCATAACACGGAATGTTACGGTGATGGTATCTATGAAAATGAGATGTCTATTGGATAGAACATGCACCAAGAGTGTTTTTCTGCGAAAACTGCCTGATTTTCTTAACTGACGTTAGGAAAACCTGTGAAATTTTTGTAAATGTTTCTAGGTGTAAATATGCCTTGTATTGTGGTTGAAAAATCGGTAATCCACATGCTCACGGTCATTAAATAATGTTTGTCAAAGCCGTGATGAATGTAATGTTTTCGGAACACGGAATGTCTCGGTGAGTGAAACTCTGAAAATAACAATTCTACTGGATAGAACTCGCTTGAATTGAATGTTTCTATGAAAATTTCATTATTTTTGAAACTGGATGTAAGGAAAAACCTGCGAAATCAGAATAACTACTTCTAGGTGTAAATATGCCTTGTATGGTGGATGAAAGTTCGGTAATGCACATGCTCACACTCATTAAAGAATGTTTGTCGAATTCGTGATGAATGTAACGTGTTTGGAATACGGAATGTCATAGTGAAGGAAACAATGTAAGTTACATATCTATTGGGTAGAACTGGCTTGAAGAGAATTTTTCTGCGAAATGTGCCTCATTTTCAAAACTGCCATTAGGAGAACCCTGTGAAATCTGAGAAAATGCTTCTAAGTGTCAATATGCCTTGAATGGTGAATGAAAGTCCGGTAATCCGCATGTTAATAACAGTGTAGTAATTATTTTGTAAACCGTGATTCATGTAGCGCTTTTGGAAAACGGAATTTCACGGTAATGAAACGATGTAAATTACAATTCTATTGAGTAGAACGAGCTAGAAGAGAATGTTTCTGCGAAAATTGCATGATTATCGAATCTGAAGTTTGGAAAAAGCTGCAAAACGGCAGTCAATATTTGTAGGTGTAAATGTGCCTTTATGTTGCAAGAAAGTTCGGTAATCCACATTTTCACAACATACTGAAGAACCTTTTCTAATCGGTGATGCATGAACCGTTTTCAGAACGTGGAATTTCACGGTGATTGAAACAACGTAAATAACTTCTCTATTGGGTAGAACTAGCTCGGAAGTGTGTTTTTCGGCGAAAACTTCGTCATTTTTGAAACTGGCATTTGCAAAACGCTGCAAAAACCTGAGAAAATACTTCTAAGAATCAATATTCAATGTATTGTGATGAAAGTTCGGTAATCCACATGCTAACAAATTTGTAGTGAATATTTGTCGAATCCTTTATGCATGTAGCATGTTCGGATCACGGAATTTCACGGCCAGGGAATTTATGTAAATTACATTTCTCTTGGTTAGAAATCACTCCAAGAGATTTTCCTGAGAACTCGGCCGGATTTTCAAAACTGGCGATAGGAAAACCCTGCGAACACAGATTAATAGATTCTCGGTGTAAATATGCCTTGTATGGTGGATGAAGTTCGGTAATTCCGCATGCTAACAACTCTGTAATGAATATTTGTCGAATCCGAGATCCGTGAAGCATGTTCGGAACACAGAATATCACGGTGAGCGAATCTATGTAAAATACATGTCTCTTCAGTAGAACTCGCTCCAAGAGATTTTTCTGGGAAATCTGCCTCATTTTCGAAACTGGCGTTTGATAATAGACGCAAAATCTGAGAAAATGCTTCAAAGTGTCAATATGCGTTGTATTGTGATGGAAGTTCGTAAAACCACATGCAAACAATTCTGTGGTGAATATTTGTAGAAAGCATTATGCATGTAGCGTGATCGTATCACAGAAATTCCCGGCGATGGAATCTATGTAAATTACACGCCTATTGGTTAGAATTCGTTCCAAAAATTTTTCCCTGAGAAAACGGCCTGATTTTCGAAACTGGCATTAGGAAAAAGCTGCAAATTCAGAGTTAATGTTTCTAGGTGTAAATATGCCATGTATGGTGGATGAAAGTTCTGTAATCTACATGTTCTCATCTCATTCGAGAAAGTTTGTTGAAACCTTGATGCATGTAGCATGTTCGGAAATTGGAAAGTCACTGTGAGTAAAACTATGTATATTACATTTCTATTGGAAGTACTCGCTCCACGAGTATTTTTCTGCGTATCTGCCTCCTTTTCAAAACTGGCATTAGGAAAAACTTTCAAAATATGAGAAAATGCTTCAAAGAGTCAATATGGCTTTTATGGTGGATGAAAGTTCGGTAATCCTTATGCTAACAACTCTGTAGTGAATATTTGTCGAATCCGTGATGCATGTAGCGTGTTCGGAACACGGAATTTCACGATGACGGGTTCTATGTAAATTGCATGTCTATTGGGTAGAACTCGCTCAAGAGGATTTTTCTGCAAAAACTGCATGATTTTAGAAACTGACATTAGGAGAAATCTACTAAATCAGAATAAACTTTCTATGTATAAATATGCATTGTCAGTTGGATGAAAGTTCGGTAATTCACATGTTCAAAACTCATTAAAGAATGTTTGTTGAATCCATGATGCATGGAATGCGTTCAGAACAAGGAATATCACGGTGAGTGAAACTAGGTAAATTACATATCTTTTGGGTACAACTCACTCCAAGAGCATTTTTCTGCCAAATGTGCCTCATTTTCAAAACTGGCGTTAAAACTAACCTGTGAAATCTGAGAAAATTCTTCAAAGTGTCAGTAAGCCTTTATGGTGGATGAAAGTGGCTGTAATCTACTTGCTAACAACTCTGAAGTGAATATTTGTCGCATCCATGATGCATGTAGCGTGTTCGGAACACGGAATTTCATGGTGAGCAAATCCATGTAAATTACACGTCTATTGGTTAGACCCGCTCCAAGAGGTTTTTGCCGTGAAATGGGTCTCTTTTGGAAACTTGTGTTTGGAAAGCTCTGCGAAATCAGAGAAAATGCTTCAAAGCGTCAATATGCCTTCTATTTTGATGAAAGTCCTGGAATCCACATGCAAACAACTCTGTAGTGTATTTTTGTCGAATCATTTCTGCATGTAGCGTGTTCCGAACACGGAATTTCACGGTGAGCGAATCCATGGAATTTACATATCTATTGGATAGAACACGCTCCAAAAGTTTTTTCTTTGTAAACTGCCTGATGTTCGAAACTGCTATTAGGAAAAAGCTGCCAACTCAGAGTTAATGTTTCTAGGTGTACATATGCCTTGTATGGTGGATGAAATTTCTGTAATACACATGTACACAGCTCTTTAAAAATGTTTGTCAAATCCGTGATATATGTAGCCTGTTCAGAACACGGACTGTCATGGTGAGGGAAACTATGTAAATTTCATATCTATTGGTAGAACACGCTCCAGGAGCATTTTACTGGAAAATCTGCCTCAGTTTGGAAACTGGTGTTATGAAAACGCTGCAAAACCTGAGTAAATTCTTTAAGGTGACAATATGTCTTCAATGGGTTATTCAAGATGTGTAATTCACATGCTAACAACTCAGCAGTGTATATTGGTTGAATCCGTGGTGCATGTAAGTATTCAGAACACGGAATGTCACGGTGACGGTTATCTATGATAATGAGATGTCTATTGAATAGAACATGCACCAAGAGTGTTTTTTTGCAAAAACTGCCTGATTTTCTTAACTGACGTTAGAAAACCTGCGAAATATAAGTAAATGTTTCTAGGTGTAAATATGCCTTGTATTGTGGTTGAAAAATCGGTAATCCACATGCTCACGGTCATTAAAATAATGTTTGTCAAAGCCGTGATGAATGTAATGTTTTCGGAACACGGAATGTCTCGGTGAGTGAAACTCTGAAAATAACAATTCTACTGGATAGAATTCGCTTGAATTGAATGTTTCTATGAAAATTTCATTATTTTTGAAACTGGATGTAAGGAAAAACCTGCGAAATCAGAATAACTACTTCTAGGTGTAAATATGCCTTGTATGGTGGATGAAAGTTCGGTAATGCACATGCTCACACTCATTAAAGAATGTTGTCGAATTCGTGATTCATGTAACGTGTTTGGAACACGGAATGTCATAGTGAAGGAAACAATGTAAGTTACATATCTATTGGGTAGAACTCGCTTGAAGAGAATTTTTCTGCAAAATGTGCCTCATTTTCAAAACTGCCATTAGGAGAACCCTGTGAAATCTGAGAAAATGCTTCTAAGTGTCAATATGCCTTGAATGGTGAATGAAAGTCCGGTAATCCGCATGTTAATAACAGTGTAGTAATTATTTGTAAACCGTGATTCATGTAGCGCTTTTGGAAAACGGAATTTCACGGTAATGAAATAATGTAAATTACAATTCTATTGAGTAGAACGAGCTAGAAGAGAATGTTTCTGCGAAAATTTCATGATTATCGAATCTGAATTTTGGAAAAAGCTGCAAAACGGGAGTCAATATTTGTAGGTGTAAATGTGCCTTATGTTGCAAGAAAGTTCGGTAATCCACATTTTCACAACATACTAAAGAACCTTTTTCTAATCGGTGATGCATGAACCGTTTTCAGAACGTGGAATTTCACGGTGATTGAAACAACGTAAATAACTTCTCTATTGGGTAGAACTAGCTCGGAGAGAGTTTTTCGGCGAAAACTTCGTCATTTTTGAAACTGGCATTTGCAAAACGCTGCAAAACCTGAGAAAATACTTCTAAGAATCAATATTCAATGTATTGTGATGAAAGTTCGGTAATCCACATGCTAACAAATTTGTAGTGAATATTTGTCGAATCCTTTATGCATGTAGCATGTTCGGAACACGGAATTTCACGGCCAGGGAATTTATGTTTAATTACATTTCTCTTGGTTAGAAATCACTCCAAGAGATTTTCCTGAGAACTCGGCCGGATTTTCAAAACTGGCGATAGGAAAACCCTGCGAACACAGATTAATAGATTCTCGGTGTAAATATGCCTTGTATGGTGGATGAAAGTTCGGTAATCCGCATGCTAACAACTCTGTAATGAATATTGTCGAATCCGAGATCCGTGAAGCATGTTCGGAACACAGAATATCACGGTGAGCGAATCTATGTAAAATACATGTCTCTTCAGTAGAACTCGCTCCAAGAGATTTTTCTGGGAAATCTGCCTCATTTTCGAAACTGGCGTTTGATAATAGACGCAAAATCTGAGAAAATGCTTCAAAGTGTCAATATGCGTTGTATTGTGATGGAAGTTCGTAAAACCACATGCAAACAATTCTGTGGTGAATATTTGTAGAAAGCGTTATGCATGTAGCGTGATCGTATCACAGAAATTCCCCGGCGATGGAATCTATGTAAATTACACGCCTATTGGTTAGAATTCGTTCCAAAAATTTTTCCCTGAGAAAACGGCCTGATTTTCGAAACTGGCATTAGGAAAAAGCTGCAAATTCAGAGTTAATGTTTCTAGGTGTAAATATGCCATGTATGGTGGATGAAAGTTCTGTAATCTACATGTTCACAACTCATTCGAGAAAGTTTGTTGAAACCTTGATGCATGTAGCGTGTTCGGAAATTGGAAAGTCACTGTGAGTAAAACTATGTATATTACATTTCTATTGGGAAGTACTCGCTCCACGAGTATTTTTCTGCGTATCTGCCTCCTTTTCAAAACTGGCATTAGGAAAAACTTTCAAAATATGAGAAAATGCTTCAAAGAGTCAATATGGCTTTTATGGTGGATGAAAGTTCGGTAATCCTTATGCTAACAACTCTGTAGTGAATATTTGTCGAATCCGTGATGCATGTAGCGTGTTCGGAACACGGAATTTCACGATGACGGGTTCTATGTAAATTGCATGTCTATTGGGTAGAACTCGCTCCAAGAGGATTTTTCTGCAAAAACTGCATGATTTTAGAAACTGACATTAGGAGAAATCTACTAAATCAGAATAAACTTTCTATGTATAAATATGCATTGTCAGTTGGATGAAAGTTCGGTAATACACATGTTCAAAACTCATTAAAGAATGTTTGTTGAATCCGTGATGCATGGAACGCGTTCAGAACAAGGAATATCACGGTGAGTGAAACTAGGTAAATTACATATCTTTTGGGTACAACTCACTCCAAGAGCATTTTTCTGCCAAATGTGCCTCATTTTCAAAACTGGCGTTAAAACTAACCTGTGAAATCTGAGAAAATTCTTCAAAGTGTCAGTAAGCCTTTTATGGTGGATGAAAGTGCTGTAATCTACTTGCTAACAACTCTGAAGTGAATATTTGTCGCATCCGTGATGCATGTAGCGTGTTCGGAACACGGAATTTCATGGTGAGCAAATCCATGTAAATTACACGTCTATTGCTTAGACCCGCTCCAAGAGGTTTTTGCCGTGAAATAGGCCTCATTTTGGAAACTGGCGTTGGAAAGCTCTGCGAAATCAGAGAAAATGCTTCAAAGCGTCAATATGCCTTCTATTTTGATGAAAGTCCTGGAATCCACATGCAAACAACTCTGTAGTGTATATTTGTTGAACCACATCTGCATGTAGCGTGTTACGAACACGGAATTACACGGTGAGCGAATCCATGGAATTTACATATCTATTGGATAGAACACGCTCCAACAGTTTTTTCTTTGTAAACTGCCTGATGTTCGAAACTGCTATTAGGAAAAAGCTGCCAACTCAGAGTTAATGTTTCTAGGTGTACATATGCCTTGTATGGTGGATGAAAGTTCTGTAATACACATGTACACAACTCTTTAAAAATGTTTGTCAAATTTGTGATATATGTACCTTGTTCAGAACACGGACTGTCACGGTGTGGGAAACTATGTAAATTACATATCTATTGGTTAGAACACGCTCCAGGAGCATTTTACTGGAAAATCTGCCTCAGTTTGGAAACTGGTGTTATGAAAACGCTGCAAAATCTGAGTAAATTCTTTAAGGTGACAATATGTCTTCAATGGGTTATTCAAGATGTGTAATTCACATGCTAACAACTCAGCAGTGTATATTGGTTGAATCCGTGGTGCATGTACCCTATTCATAACACGGAATGTTACGGTGATGGTATCTATGAAAATGAGATGTCTATTGGATAGAACATGCACCAAGAGTGTTTTTCTGCGAAAACTGCCTGATTTTCTTAACTGACGTTAGGAAAACCTGTGAAATTTTAGTAAATGTTTCTAGGAGTAAAAATGCCTTTTATTGTGGTTGAAAAATCGGTAATCCACATGCTCACGGTCATTAAATAATGTTTGTCAAAGCCGTGATGAATGTAATGTTTTCGGAACACGGAATGTCTCGGTGAGTGAAACTCTGAAAATAACAATTCTACTGGATAGAACTCGCTTGAATTGAATGTTTCTATGAAAATTTCATTATTTTTGAAACTGGATGTAAGGAAAAACCTGCGAAATCAGAATAACTACTTCTAGGTGTAAATATGCCTTGTATGGTGGATGAAAGTTCGGCAATGCACATGCTCACACTCATTAAAGAATGTTTGTCGAATTCGTGATGAATGTAACGTGTTTGGAATACGGAATGTCATAGTGAAGGAAACAATGTAAGTTACATATCTATTGGGTAGAACTCGCTTGAAGAGAATTTTTCTGCAAAATGTGCCTCATTTTCAAAACTGCCATTAGGAGAACCCTGTGAAATCTGAGAAAATGCTTCTAAGTGTCAATATGCCTTGAATGGTGAATGAAAGTCCGGTAATCCGCATGTTAATAACAGTGTAGTAATTATTTTGTAAACCGTGATTCATGTAGCGCTTTTGGAAAACGGAATTTCACGGTAATGAAACGATGTAAATTACAATTCTATTGAGTAGAACGAGCTAGAAGAGAATGTTTCTGCGAAAATTGCATGATTATCGAATCTGAAGTTTGGAAAAAGCTGCAAAACGGCAGTCAATATTTGTAGGTGTAAATGTGCCTTTATGTTGCAAGAAAGTTCGGTAATCCACATTTTCACAACATACTAAAGAACCTTTTTCTAATCGGTGATTCATGAACCGTTTTCAGAACGTGGAATTTCACGGTGATTGAAACAACGTAAATAACTTCTCTACTGGGTAGAACTAGCTCGGAGAGTGTTTTTCGGCGAAAACTTCGTCATTTTTGAAACTGGCATTTGCAAAACGCTGCAAAACCTGAGAAAATACTTCTAAGAATCAATATTCAATGTATTGTGATGAAAGATCGGTAATCCACATGCTAACAAATTTGTAGTGAATATTTGTCGAATCCTTTATGCATGTAGCATGTTCGGAACACGGAATTTCACGGCCAGGGAATTTATGTTATTTACATTTCTCTTGGTTAGAAATCACTCCAAGAGATTTTTCCTGAGAACTCGGCCGGATTTTCAAAACTGGCGATAGGAAAACCCTGCGAACACAGATTAATAGATTCTCGGTGTAAATATGCCTTGTATGGTGGATGAAAGTTCGGTAATCCGCATGCTAACAACTCTGTAATGAATATTTGTCGAATCCGAGATCCGTGAAGCATGTTCGGAACACAGAATATCACGGTGAGCGAATCTATGTAAAATACATGTCTCTTCAGTAGAACTCGCTCCAAGAGATTTTTCTGGGAAATCTGCCTCATTTTCGAAACTGGCGTTTGATAATAGACGCAAAATCTGAGAAAATGCTTCAAAGTGTCAATATGCGTTGTATTGTGATGGAAGTTCGTAAAACCACATGCAAACAATTCTGTGGTGAATATTTGTAGAAAGCGTTATGCATGTAGCGTGATCGTATCACAGAAATTCCCGGCGATGGAATCTATGTAAATTACACGCCTATTGGTTAGAATTCGTTCCAAAAATTTTTCCCTGAGAAAACGGCCTGATTTTCGAAACTGGCATTAGGAAAAAGCTGCAAATTCAGAGTTAATGTTTCTAGGTGTAAATATGCCATGTATGGTGGATGAAAGTTCTGTAATCTACATGTTCACAACTCATTCGAGAAAGTTTGTTGAAACCTTGATGCATGTAGCGTGTTCGGAAATTGGAAAGTCACTGTGAGTAAAACTATGTATATTACATTTCTATTGGGAAGTACTCGCTCCACGAGTATTTTTCTGCGTATCTGCCTCCTTTTCAAAACTGGCATTAGGAAAAACTTTCAAAATATGAGAAAATGCTTCAAAGAGTCAATATGGCTTTTATGGTGGATGAAAGTTCGGTAATCCTTATGCTAACAACTCTGTAGTGAATATTTGTCGAATCCGTGATGCATGTAGCGTGTTCGGAACACGGAATTTCACGATGACGGGTTCTATGTAAATTGCATGTCTATTGGGTAGAACTCGCTCCAAGAGGATTTTTCTGCAAAAACTGCATGATTTTAGAAACTGACATTAGGAGAAATCTACTAAATCAGAATAAAATTTCTATGTATAAATATGCATTGTCAGTTGGATGAAAGTTCGGTAATACACATGTTCAAAACTCATTAAAGAATGTTTGTTGAATCCGTGATGCATGGAACGCGTTCAGAACAAGGAATATCACGGTGAGTGAAACTAGGTAAATTACATATCTTTTGGGTACAACTCACTCCAAGAGCATTTTTCTGCCAAATGTGCCTCATTTTCAAAACTGGCGTTAAAACTAACCTGTGAAATCTGAGAAAATTCTTCAAAGTGTCAGTAAGCCTTTTATGGTGGATGAAAGTGCTGTAATCTACTTGCTAACAACTCTGAAGTGAATATTTGTCGCATCCGTGATGCATGTAGCGTGTTCGGAACACGGAATTTCATGGTGAGCAAATCCATGTAAATTACACGTCTATTGCTTAGACCCGCTCCAAGAGGTTTTTGCCGTGAAATAGGCCTCATTTTGGAAACTGGCGTTTGGAAAGCTCTGCGAAATCAGAGAAAATGCTTCAAAGCGTCAATATGCCTTCTATTTTGATGAAAGTCCTGGAATCCACATGCAAACAACTCTGTAGTGTATTTTTGTCAAATCATTTCTGCATGTAGCGTGTTCCGAACACGGAATTTCACGGTGAGCGAATCCATGGAATTTACATATCTATTGGATAGAACACGCTCCAACAGTTTTTTCTTTGTAAACTGCCTGATGTTCGAAACTGCTATTAGGAAAAAGCTGCCAACTCAGAGTTAATGTTTCTAGGTGTACATATGCCTTGTATGGTGGATGAAAGTTCTGTAATATACATGTACACAACTCTTTAAAAATGTTTGTCAAATCCGTGATATATGTAGCCTGTTCAGAACACGGACTGTCACGGTGAGGGAAACTATGTAAATTACATATCTATTGGTTAGAACACGCTCCAGGAGCATTTTACTGGAAAATCTGCCTCAGTTTGGAAACTGGTGTTATGAAAACGCTGCAAAATCTGAGTAAATTCTTTAAGGTGACAATATGTCTTCAATGGGTTATTCAAGATTTGTAATTCACATGCTAACAACTCAGCAGTGTATATTGGTTGAATCCGTGGTGCATGTACCCTATTCATAACACGGAATGTTACGGTGATGGTATCTATGAAAATGAGATGTCTATTGGATAGAACATGCACCAAGAGTGTTTTTCTGCGAAAACTGCCTGATTTTCTTAACTGACGTTAGGAAAACCTGTGAAATTTTAGTAAATGTTTCTAGGAGTAAAAATGCCTTTTATTGTGGTTGAAAAATCGGTAATCCACATGCTCACGGTCATTAAATAATGTTTGTCAAAGCCGTGATGAATGTAATGTTTTCGGAACACGGAATGTCTCGGTGAGTGAAACTCTGAAAATAACAATTCTACTGGATAGAACTCGCTTGAATTGAATGTTTCTATGAAAATTTCATTATTTTTGAAACTGGATGTAAGGAAAAAGCTGCGAAATCAGAATAACTACTTCTAGGTGTAAATATGCCTTGTATGGTGGATGAAAGTTCGGCAATGCACATGCTCACACTCATTAAAGAATGTTTGTCGAATTCGTGATGAATGTAACGTGTTTGGAATACGGAATGTCATAGTGAAGGAAACAATGTAAGTTACATATCTATTGGGTAGAACTCGCTTGAAGAGAATTTTTCTGCGAAATGTGCCTCATTTTCAAAACTGCCATTAGGAGAACCCTGTGAAATCTGAGAAAATGCTTCTAAGTGTCAATATGCCTTGAATGGTGAATGAAAGTCCGGTATTCCACATGTTAATAACAGTGAAGTAATTATTTTTCAAACCGTGATTCATGTAGCGCTTTTGGAAAATGGAATTTCACGGTAATGAAAAGATGTAAATTACAATTCTATTGAGTAGAACGACCTAGAAGAGAATGTTTCTGTGAAAATTGCATGATTATCGAATCTGAAGTTTGGAAAAAGCTGCAAAACGGGAGTCAATATTTGTAGGTGTAAATGTGCCTTTATGTTGCAAGAAAGTTCGGTAATCCACATGTTCACAACATACTAAAGAATATTTTTCTAATCTGTGATGCATGAAACGTGTTCAGAACGTGGAATTTCACGGTGATTGAAACAATGTAAATTACTTCTCTATTGAGTAGAACTAGCTCGGAGAGTTTTTTTCGGAGAAAACTTCGTCATTTTTAAACTGGCAATTGCAAAACGCTGCAAAATCTGAGAAAATACTTCTAAGAATCAATATTCAATGTATTGTGATGAAAGTTCGGTAATCCACATGCTAACAAATTTGTAGTGAATATTTGTCGAATCCTTTATGCATGTAGCATGTTCGGAACACGGAATTTCACGGCCAGGGGATTTATGTAAATTACATTTCTCTTGGTTAGAAATCACTCCAAGAGATTTTTCCTAGAAAACGGCTGGATTTTCTATACTGGCGAAAGGAAAACCCTGCGAACTCAGATTAATAGATTCTCGGTGTAAATATGCCTTGTATGGTGGATGAAAGTTCGGTAATCCGCATGCTAACAACTCTGTAGTGAATATTTGTCGAATCCGAGATACGTGAAGCGTGTTTGGAACACAGAATATCACGGTGAGCGAATCTATGTAAATACATGTCTCTTCGGTAGAACTCGCTCCAAGAGATTTTTCTGGGAAATCTGCCTCATTTTCGAAACTGGCGTTTGATAATATACGCAAAATCTGAGAAAATGCTTCAAAGTGTCAATATGCCTTGTATTGTGATGGAAGTTCGTAAAACCACATGCAAACAATTCTGTGGTGAATATTTGTAGAAAGAGTTATGTATGTAGCGTGATCGTATCACAGAAATTCCCGGCGATGGAATCTATGTAAATTACACGCCTATTGGTTCGAATACGCTCCAAAAATGTTTCCCTGAGAAAACGGCCTGATTTTCAAAACTGGCATTAGGAAAAATCTGCAAATTCAGAGTTAATGTTTCTAGGTGTAAATATGCCATGTATGGTGGATGAAAGTTCTGTAATCTACATGTTCACAACTCATTTCAGAAAGTTTGTTGAAACCTTGATGCATGTAGCGTTTTCGGAAAATGGAATTTCACTGTGAGGAAAACTATGTAAATTACATTTCTATTGGGAAGTACTCGCTCCACGAGAATTTTTCTGCGTATCTGCCTCCTTTTCAAACCTGGCATTAGGAAAAACCTTCGAAATATGAGAAAATGCTTCAAAGAATCAATATGGCTTTTATGGTGAATGAAAGTTCGGTAATCCTTATGCTAACAACTCTGTAGTGAATATTCGTCGAATCAGTGATGCATGTAGCTTTTCTGGAACATGGAATTTCACAATGACGGGTTCTATGTAAATTGCATGTCTATTGGGTAGAACTCGCTCCAAGAGGATTTTTCTGCAAAAATTGCATGATTTTAGAAACTGACATTAGGAGAAATCTACTAAATCAGAATAAAACTTTCTATGCATAAATATGCATTGTCAGTTGGATGAAAGTTCGGTAATACACATGTTCACAACTCATTAAAGAATGTTTGTTGAATCCGTGATGCATGGAACGCGTTCAGATCACGGAATGTCACGGTGAGTGAAACTAGGTAAATTACATATCTTTTGGGTACAACTCGCTCCAAGAGCATTTATCTGCCAAATCTGCTTCATTTTCAAAACTGGCGTTAAAACTAACCTGTGAAATCTGAGAAAATTCTTCAAAGTGTCAGTAAGCCTTGTATGGTGGATGAAAGTGCTGTAATCTACTTGCTAAGAACTCTGAAGTGAATATTTGTCGTATCCGTGATGCATGTAGCGTGTTCGGAACACAGAATTTCACGGTGAGTGAATCCATGTAAATTACACGTCTATTGGTTAGACCCGCTCCAAGAGGTTATTGCCGTGAAATGGGCCTCATTTTGGAAACTGGCGTTTGGAAAGCTCTGCGAAATCAGAGAAAATGCTTCAAAGCTTCAATATGTCTTCTATTTTGTTTAAAGTCCTGGAATCCACATGCAAAAAACTCTGTAGTGTATTTTTGTCCAATCATTTCTGCATGTAGAGTGTTCTGAACACGGAATTTCACGGTGAGCGAATCCATGGAATTTACATATCTATTGGATAGAACACTCTCCAAAAGTTTTTTCCTTTGTAAACTGTCTGATTTTCGAAACTGCTATTAGGAAAAAGCTGCGAACTCAGAGTGAATGTTTCTAGGTGTACATATGCCTTGTATGGTGGATGAAAGTACTGTAATACACATGTACACAACTCTTTAAAAATGTTTGTCAAATCCGTGATATATGTAGCCTGTTCAGAACACGGACTGTCACGGTGAGGGAAACTATGTAAATTACATATCTATTGGTTAGAACACGCTACAGGAGCATGTTACTGGAAAATCTGCCTCAGTGTGGAAACTGGTGTTATGAAAACGCTGCAAAATATGAGTAAATTCTTTAAGGTGACAATATGTCTTCAATGGGTTATTCAAGATGTGTAATTCACATGCTAACAACTCAGCAGTGTATATTGGTTGAATCCGTGGTGCATGTAAGTATTCAGAACACGGAATGTCACGGTGACGGTATCTATGAAAATGAGATGTCTATTGAATAGAACATGCACCAAGAGTGTTTTTCTGCAAAAACTGCCTGATTTTCTTAACTGACGTTAGGAAAACCTGCGAAATCTAAGTAAATGTTTCTAGGTGTAAATATGCCTTGTATTGTGGTTGAAAAATCGGTAATCCACATGCTCACGGTCATTAAATAATGTTTGTCAAAGCCGTGATGAATGTAACATTTTCGGAACACGGAATGTCTCGGTGAGTGAAACTCTGAAAATAACAATTCTACTGGATAGAACTCGCTTGGATTGAATGTTTCTGTGAAAATTTCATGATTTTTGAAACTGGATGTAAGGACAAAACTGCGAAATCAGAATAACTACTTCTAGGTTTAAATATGCCTTGTATGGTGGATGAAAGTTCGGTAATCCACATGCTCACTCTCATTAAAGAATGTTTGTCGAATTCGTGATGCATGTAACGTGTTTGGAATACGGAATGTCATAGTGAAGGAAACAATGTAAGTTACATGTCTATTGGGGAGAACTCACTTGAAGAAAATTTTTCTGCAAAATGTGCCTCATTTTCAAAACTGCCATTAGGAGAACCCTGTGAAATCTGAGAAAATGCTTCTAAGTGTCAATATGCCTTTAATGGTGAATGAAAGTCCGGTATTCCACATGTTAATAACAGTGAAGTAATTATTTTTCAAACCGTGATTCATGTAGCGCTTTTGGAAAATGGAATTTCACGGTAATGAAACGATGTAAATTACAATTCTATTGAGTAAAACGAGCTACAAGAGAATGTTTCTGCGAAAATTGCATGGTTATCGAATCTGAAGTTTGGAAAAAGCAGCAAAACGGGAGTCAATATTTGTAGGTGTAAATGTGCCTTTATGTTGCAAGAAAGTTCGGTAATCCACATGTTCACAACTTACTAAAGAATCTTTTTCTAATCTGTGATGCATGAACCGTGTTCAGAACGTGGAATTTCACGGTGATTGAAACAATGTAAATTACTTCTCTATTTTGTAGAACTAGCTCGGAGAGTGTTTTTCGGAGAAAACTTCGTCATTTTTGAAACTGGCAATTGCAAAACGCTGCAAAATCTGAGAAAATACTTCTAAGAATCAATATTCAATGTATTGTGGTGAAAGTTCGGTAATCCACATGCTAACAAATTTGTAGTGATTATTTGTCGAATCCTTTATGCATGTAGCATGTTCGGAACACGGAATTTCACGGCCAGGGGATTTATGTAAATTACATTTCTCTTGGTTAGAAATCACTCCAAGAGATTTTTCCTAGAAAACGGCTGGATTTTCTATACTGGCGAAAGGAAAACCCTGCGAACTCAGATTAATAGATTCTCGGTGTAAATATGCCTTGTATGGTGGATGAAAGTTCGGTAATCCGCATGCTAACAACTCTGTACTGAATATTTGTCGAATCAGAGATACGTGAAGCGTGTTTGGAACACAGAATATCACGGTGAGCGAATCTATGTAAAATAAATGTCTCTTCGGTAGAACTCGCTCCAAGAGATTTTTCTGGGAAATCTGCCTCATTTTCGAAACTGGCGTTTGATAATATACGCAAAATCTGAGAAAATGCTTCAAAGTATCAATATGCCTTTTATTGTGATGGAAGTTCGTAAAACCACATGCAAACCATTCTGTGGTGAATATTTGTGGAAAGCGTTATGCATGTAGCGTGATCGTATCACAGAAATTCCCGGCGATGGAATCTATGTAAATTACACGCCTATTGGTTAGAATTCGCTCCAAAAATGTTTCCCTGAGAAAACGGCCTGATTTTCGAAACTGGCATTAGGAAAAAGCTGCAAATTCAGAGTTAATGTTTCTAGGTGTAAATATGCCATGTATGGTGGATGAAAGTTCTGTAATCTACATGTTCACAACTCATTCGAGAAAGTTTGTTGAAACCTTGATGCATGTAGCGTTTTCGGAAATTGGAATGTCACTGTGAGGAAAACTATGTAAATTACATTTCTATTGGGAAGTACTCGCTCCACGAGAATTTTTCTGCATATCTGCCTCCTTTTCAAACCTGGCATTAGGAAAAATCTTCGAAATATGAGAAAATGCTTCAAAGAGACAATATGGATTTTATGGTGGATGAAAGTTCGGTAATCCTTATTCTAACAACTCTGTAGTGAATATTTGTCGAATCCGTGATGCATGTAGCTTTTCCGGAACATGAAATTTCACGATGATGGGTTCTATGTAAATTGCATGTCTATTGGGTAGAACTCGCTCCAAGAGGATTTTTCTGCAAAAACTGCATGATTTTAGAAACTGACATTAGGAGAAATCTACTAAATCAGAGTAAAACTTTCTATGTATAAATATGCATTGTCAGTTGGATGAAAGTTCGGTAATACACATGTTCACAACTCATTAAAGAATGTTTGTTGAATCCGTGATGCATGGAACGCGTTCAGATCACGGAATGTCACGGTGAGTGAAACTAGGTAAATTACATATCTTTTGGGTACAACTCGCTCCAAGAGCATTTTTCTGCCAAATCTGCCTCATTTTCAAAACTGGCGTTAAAACTAACCTATGAAATCTGAGAAAATTCTTCAAAGTGTCAGTAAGTCTTGTATGGTGGATGAAAGTGCTGTAATCTACTTGCTAACAACTCTGAAGTGAATATTTGTCGTATCCGTGATGCATGTAGCGTGTTCGGAACACAGAATTTCACGGTGAGCGAATCCATGTAAATTACACGTCTATTGGTTAGACCCGCTCCAAGAGGTTTTTGCCGTGAAATGGGCCTCATTTTGGAAACTGGCGTTTGGAAAGCTCTGCGAAATCAGAGAAAATGCTTCAAAGCGTCAATATGTCTTCTATTTTGTTTAAAGTCCTGGAATCCTCATGCAAACAACTCTGTAGTGTATTTTTGTCGAATCATTTCTGCATGTAGCGTGTTCCGAACACGGAATTTCACGGTGAGCGAATCCATGGAATTTACATATCTATTGGATAGAACATGCTCCAACAGTTTTTTCCTTTGTAAACTGTCTGATTTTCGAAACTGCTATTAGGAAAAAGCTGCGAACTCAGAGTGAATGTTTCTAGGTGTACTTATGCCTTGTATGGTGGATGAAAGTACTGTAATACACATGTACACAACTCTTTAAAAATGTTTGTCAAATCCGTGATGTATGTAGCCTGTTCAGAACACGGACTGTCATGGTGAGGCAAACTATGTAAATTACATATCTATTGGTTAGAACACGCTACAGGAGCATTTTACTGGAAAATCTGCCTCAGTGTGGAAACTGGTGTTATGAAAACGCTGCAAAATATGAGTAAATTCTTTAAGGTGACAATATGTCTTCAATGGGTTATTCAAGAAGTGTAATTCACATGCTAACAACTCAGCAGTGTATATTGGTTGAATCCGTGGTGCATGTACGTATTCAGAACATGGAATGTCACGGTGATGGTATCTATGAAAATGAGATGTCTATTGAATAGAACATGCACCAAGAGTGTTTTTCTGCAAAAACTGCCTGATTTTCTTAACTGACGTTAGGAAAACCTGCGAAATCTAAGTAAATGTTTCTAGGTGTAAATATGCCTTGTATTGTGGTTGAAAAATCGGTAATCCACATGCTCACTGTCATTAAATAATGTTTGTCAAAGCCGTGATGAATGTAACGTTTTCGGAACACGGAATGTCTCGGTGAGTGAAACTCTGAAAATAACAATTCTACTGGATAGAACTCGCTTGGATTGAATGTTTCTGTGAAAATTTCATGATTTTTGAAACTGGATGTAAGGACAAACCTGCGAAATCAGAATAACTACTTCTAGGTTTAAATATGCCTTGTATGGTGGATGAAAGTTCGGTAATCCACATGCTCACTCTCATTAAAGAATGTTTGTCGAATTCGTGATGCATGTAACGTGTTTGGAATACGGAATGTCATAGTGAAGGAAACAATGTAAGTTACATGTCTATTGGGGAGAACTCACTTGAAGAAAATTTTTCTGCAAAATGTGCCTCATTTTCAAAACTGCCATTAGGAGAACCCTGTGAAATCTGAGAAAATGCTTCTAAGTGTCAATATGCCTTGAATGGTGAATGAAAGTCCGGTATTCCACATGTTAATAACAGTGAAGTAATTATTTTTCAAACCGTGATTCATGT
The DNA here is from genome assembly GCF_036321535.1 of Camelus dromedarius. Classification (NCBI taxonomy): domain Eukaryota; kingdom Metazoa; phylum Chordata; class Mammalia; order Artiodactyla; family Camelidae; genus Camelus; species Camelus dromedarius. The sequence continues at coordinate 22,483 of NW_026989824.1, forward strand.
AGCGCTTTTGGAAAATGGAATTTCACGGTAATGAAACGATGTAAATTACAATTCTATTGAGTAAAACGAGCTACAAGAGAATGTTTCTGCGAAAATTGCATGGTTATCGAATCTGAAGTTTGGAAAAAGCTGCAAAACGGGAGTCAATATTTGTAGGTGTAAATGTGCCTTTATGTTGCAAGAAAGTTCGGTAATCCATATGTTCACAACGTACTAAAGAATGTTTTTCTAATCTGTGATGCATGAACCGTGTTCAGAACGTGGAATTTCACGGTGATTGAAACAATGTAAATTACTTCTCTATTGGGTAGAACTAGCTCGGAGAGTGTTTTTCGGCGAAAACTTCGTCATTTTTGAAACTGGCAATTGCAAAACGCTGCAAAATCTGAGAAAATACTTTTAAGAATCAATATTCAATGTATTGTGGTGAAAGTTCGGTAATCCACATGCTAACAAATTTGTAGTGATTATTTGTCGAATCCTTTATGCATGTAGCATGTTCGGAACACGGAATTTCACGGCCAGGGGATTTATGTAAATTACATTTCTCTTGGTTAGAAATCACTCCAAGAGATTTTTCCTAGAAAACGGCTGGATTTTCTATACTGGCGAAAGGAAAACCCTGCAAACTCAGATTAATAGATTCTCGGTGTAAATATGCCTTGTATGGTGGATGAAAGTTCGGTAATCTGCATGCTAACAATTCTGTAATAAATATTTGTCGAATCCGAGATACGTGAAGCGTGTTCAGAACACAGAATATCACGGTGAGCGAATCTATGTAAAATACATGTCTCTTCGGTAGAACTCGCTCCAGGAATTTTTTCTGGGATATCTGCCTCATTTTCGAAACTGGCATTTGATAATATACGCAAAATCTGAGAAAATGCTTCAAAGTGTCAATATGCCTTGTATAGTGATGGAAGTTCGTAAAACCACATGCAAACAATTCTGTGGTGAATATTTGTAGAAAGCGTTATGCATGTAGCGTGATCGTATCACAGAAATTCCCGGCGATGGAATCTATGTAAATTACACGCCTATTGGTTTGAATTCGCTCCAAAAATATTTCCCTGAGAAAACGGCCTGATTTTCGAAACTGGCATTAGGAAAAAGCTGCAAATTCAGAGTTAATGTTTCTAGGTGTACATATGCCTTGTATGGTGGATGAAAGTTCTGTAATACACATGTACACAACTCTTTAAAAATGTTTGTCAAATCCGTGATGTATGTAGCCTGTTCAGAACACGGACTGTCATGGTGAGGCAAACTATGTAAATTACATATCTATTGGTTAGAACAAGCTACAGGAGCATTTTACTGGAAAATCTGCCTCAGTGTGGAAACTGGTGTTATGAAAATGCTGCAAAATATGAGTAAATTCCTTAAGGTGACAATATGAATTCAATGGGTTATTCAAGATGTGTAATTCACATGCTAACAACTCAGCAGTGTATATTGGTTGAATCCGTGGTGCATGTACCGTTTTCAGAACACGGAATGTTACGGTGATGGTATCTATGAAAATGAGATGTCTATTGGATAGAACATGCACCAAGAGTGTTTTTCTGCGAAAACTGCCTGATTTTCTTAACTGACGTTAGGAAACCTGCGAAATCTAAGTAAATGTTCCTAGGTGTAAATATGCCTTGTATTGTGGTTGAAAAATCAGTAATCCACATGCTCACGGTCATTAAATTATGTTTGTAAAAGCCGTGGTTAATATAACGTTTTCGGAACACGGAATGTCTCGGTGAGTGAAACTCTGAAAATAACAATTCTACTGGATAGAACTCGCTTGGATTGAATGTTTCTGTGAAAATTTCATGCTTTTTGAAACTCGATGTAAGGACAAACCTGTGAAATCAAAATAACTAATTCTAGGTGTAAATATGCCTTGTATGGTGGATGAAAGTTCGGTAATCCACATGCTCACTCTCATTAAAGAATGTTTGTCGAATTCGTGATGCATGTAACGTGTTTGGAATACGGAAAGTCATAATGAAGGAAACAATGTAAGTTACATGTGTATTGGGTAGAACTCGGTTGAAGAGAATTTTTCTGCGAAATGTGCCTCATTTTCCAAACTGCCATTAGGAGAACCCTGTGAAATTTGAGAAAATGGTTCTAAGTGTCAATATGCCTTGAATGTTGAATGAAAGTCCGGTATTCCACATGTTAATAACAATGAAGTAATTATTTTTCAAACCGTGATTCATGTAGCGCTTTTGGAACACGGAATTTCACAGTAATGAAACGATGTAAATTACAATTCTATTGAGTAGAACGAGCTAGAAGAGTATGTTTCTGCGAAAATTGCATGGTTATCGAATCTGAAGTTTGGAAAAAGCTGCAAAACGGGAGTCAATATTTGTAGGTGTAAATGTGCCTTTATGTTGCAAGAAAGTTCGGTAATCCATATGTTCACAACTTACTAAAGAATCTTTTTCTAATCCATGATGCATGAACCGTGTTCAGAACGTGGAATTTCACGGTGATTGAAACAATGTAAATTACTTCTCTATTGGGTAGAACTAGCTCGGAGAATGTTTTTCGGCGAAAACTTCGTCATTTTTGAAACTGGCATTTGCAAAACGCTGCAAAATTTGAGAAAATACTTCTAAGAATCAATATTCAATGTATTGTGATGAAATTTCGGGAATCCACATGCTAACTAATTTGTAGTGAATATTTTTCGAATCCTTTATGCATGTAGCATGTTCGGAACACGGAATTTCACGGCCAGGGATTTATGTAAATTACATTTCTCTTGGTTAGAAATCACTCCAAGAGATTTTTCCTGAGAAATCGGCCAGATTTTCGATACTGGCGAAAGGAAAACCCTGCGAACTCAGATTAATAGATTCTCGGTGTAAATATGCCTTGTATGGTGGATGAAAGTTCGGTAATCTGCATGCTAACAATTCTGTAATAAATATTTGTCGAATCCGAGATACGTGAATCGTGTTCGGAACACAGAATAACACGGTGAGCGAATGTATGTAAAATACATGTCTCTTCGGTAGAACTCGCTCCAAGAGATTTTTCTGGGAAATCTGCCTCATTTTCGAAACTGGCGTTTGATAATATACGCAAAATCTGAGAAAATGCTTCAAAGTATCAATATGCCTTGTAGTGTGATGGAAGTTCGTAAAACCACATGCAAACAATTCTGTGGTGAATATTTGTAGAAAGCGTTATGCATGTAGCGTGATCGTATCACAGAAATTCCCGGCGATGGAATCTATGTAAATTACACGCCTATTGGTTAGAATTCGCTCCAAAAATGTTTCCCTGAGAAAACGGCCTGATTTTCGAAACTGGCATTAGGAAAAATCTGCAAATTCAGAGTGAATGTTTCTAGGTGTAAATATGCCATGTATGGTGGATGAAAGTTCTGTAATCTACATGTTCACAACTCATTCGAGAAAGTTTGTTGAAACCTTGATGCATGTAGCGTTTTCGGAAATTCGAATGTCACTGTGAGGAAAACAATTTAAATTACATTTCTATTGGGAAGTACTCGCTCCACGAGAATTTTTCTGCGTATCTGCCTCCTTTTCAAAACTGGCATTAGGAAAAACCTTCGAAATATGAGAAAATGCTTCAAAGAGACAATATGGATTTTATGGTGGATGAAAGTTCGGTAATCCTTATTCTAACAAATCTGTAGTGAATATTTGTCGAATCCGTGATGCATGTAGCTTTCCCGGAACATGGAATTTCACGATGATGGGTTCTATGTAAATTGCGTGTCTATTGGGTAGAACTCGCTATAAGAGGATTTTTTTGCAAAAATTGCATGATTTTATAAACTGACATTAGGAGAAATCAACTAAATCAGAATAAAACTTTCTATGTATAAATATGCATTGTCAGTTGTATGAAAGTTAGGTAATACACATGTTCACAACTCATTAAAGAATGTTTGTTGAATCCGTGATGCATGGAACACGTTCAGAACACGGAATGTCACGATGAGTGAAGCTAGGTAAATTACATATCTTTTGGGTACAACTCGCTCCAAGAGCATTTTTCTGCCAAATCTGCCTCATTTTCAAAACTGGCGTTAAAACTAACCTGTGAAATCTGAGAAAATTCTTCAAAGTGTCAGTAAGCCTTGTATGGTGGATGAAAGTGCTGTAATCTACTTGCTAACAACTCTGAAGTGAATATTTGTCGCATCCGTGATGCATGTAGCGTGTTCGGAACACGGAATTTCACGGTGAGCGAATCCATGTAAATTACACGTCTATTTGTTAGACCCGCTCCAAGAGGTTATTGCCGTGAAATGGGCCTCATTTTGGAAACTGGCTTTTGGAAAGCTCTGCGAAATCAGAGAAAATGCTTCAAAGCGTCAATATGCCTTCTATTTTGATGAAAGTCCTGGAATCCACATGCAAACAACTCTGTAGTGTATTTTTGTCGAATCATTTCTGCATGTAGCGTGTTCCGAACACGGAATTTCACGGTGAGCGAATCCATGTAATTTACATATCTATTGGATAGAACACGCTCCAACAGTTTTTTCCTTTGTAAACTGCCTGATGTTCGAAACTGCTATTAGGAAAAAGCTGCGAACTCAGAGTGAATGTTTCTAGGTGTACATATGCCTTGTATGGTGGATGAAAGTACTGTAATACACATGTACACAACTCTTTAAAAATGTTTGTCAAATCCGTGATGTATGTAGCCTGTTCAGAGCACGGACTGTCACGGTGAGGCAAACTATGTAAATTACATATCTATTGGTTAGAACACGCTACAGGGGCATTTTACTGGAAAATCTGTCTCAGTTTGGAAACTGGTGTTATGAAAACGCTGCAAAATATGAGTAAATTTTTTAAGGTGACAATATGTCTTCAATGGGTTATTCAAGATGTAATTCACATGCTAAAACTCAGCAGTGTATATTGGTTGAATCCGTGGTGCATGTACGTATTCAGAACACGGAATGTTATGGTGATGGTATCTATGAAAATGAGATGTCTATTGGATAGAACATGCACCAAGAGTGTTTTTCTGCGAAAACTGCCTGATTTTCTTAACAGACTTTATGAAAACCTGCGAAATCTAAGTAAATATTTCTATGTGTAAATATGCATTGTATTGTGGTTGAAAAATCGGTAATCCACATGCTCACGGTCATTAAATAATGTTTGTCAAAGCCGTGATGAATGTAACGTTTACGGAACACGGAATGTCTCGGTGAGTGAAACTCTGAAAATAACAATTCTACCGGATTGAACTTGCTTGAATTGAATGTTTTTCTGAAAATTTCATGATTTTTGAAACTGGATGTAAGGACAAACCTGGGAAATCAGAATAACTACTTCTAGGTTTAAATATGCCTTGTATGGTGGATGAAAGTTCGGTAATCCACATGCTCACTCTAATTAAAGAATGTTTGTCGAATTCGTGATGCATGTAACGTGTTTGTAATATGGAATGTCATAGTGAAGGAAACAATGTAAGTTACATGTCTATTGGGTAGAAATCACTTGAAGAAAATTTTTCTGCAAAATGTGCCTCATTTTCAAAACTGCCATTAGGAGAACCCTGTGAAATCTGAGAAAATGCTTCTAAGTGTCAATATGCCTTAAATGGTGAATGAAAATCCGGTATTCCACATGTTAATAACAGTGAAGTAATTATTTTTCAAACCGTGATTCATGTAGCGCTTTTGGAACACGGAATTTCACAGTAATGAAACGATGTAAATTACAATTCTATTGAGTAGAACGAGCTAGAAGAGTATGTTTCTGCGAAAATTGCATGGTTATCGAATCTGAAGTTTGGAAAAAGCTGCAAAACGGGAGTCAATATTTGTAGGTGTAAATGTGCCTTTATGTTGCAAGAAAGTTCGGTAATCCATATGTTCACAACTTACTAAAGAATCTTTTTCTAATCCATGATGCATGAACCGTGTTCAGAACGTGGAATTTCACGGTGATTGAAACAATGTAAATTACTTCTCTATTGGGTAGAACTAGCTCGGAGAATGTTTTTCGGCGAAAACTTCGTCATTTTTGAAACTGGCATTTGCAAAACGCTGCAAAATTTGAGAAAATACTTCTAAGAATCAATATTCAATGTATTGTGATGAAATTTCGGGAATCCACATGCTAACTAATTTGTAGTGAATATTTTTCGAATCCTTTATGCATGTAGCATGTTCGGAACACGGAATTTCACGGCCAGGGATTTATGTAAATTACATTTCTCTTGGTTAGAAATCACTCCAAGAGATTTTTCCTGAGAAATCGGCCAGATTTTCGATACTGGCGAAAGGAAAACCCTGCGAACTCAGATTAATAGATTCTCGGTGTAAATATGCCTTGTATGGTGGATGAAAGTTCGGTAATCTGCATGCTAACAATTCTGTAATAAATATTTGTCGAATCCGAGATACGTGAATCGTGTTCGGAACACAGAATAACACGGTGAGCGAATGTATGTAAAATACATGTCTCTTCGGTAGAACTCGCTCCAAGAGATTTTTCTGGGAAATCTGCCTCATTTTCGAAACTGGCGTTTGATAATATACGCAAAATCTGAGAAAATGCTTCAAAGTATCAATATGCCTTGTAGTGTGATGGAAGTTCGTAAAACCACATGCAAACAATTCTGTGGTGAATATTTGTAGAAAGCGTTATGCATGTAGCGTGATCGTATCACAGAAATTCCCGGCGATGGAATCTATGTAAATTACACGCCTATTGGTTAGAATTCGCTCCAAAAATGTTTCCCTGAGAAAACGGCCTGATTTTCGAAACTGGCATTAGGAAAAATCTGCAAATTCAGAGTGAATGTTTCTAGGTGTAAATATGCCATGTATGGTGGATGAAAGTTCTGTAATCTACATGTTCACAACTCATTCGAGAAAGTTTGTTGAAACCTTGATGCATGTAGCGTTTTCGGAAATTCGAATGTCACTGTGAGGAAAACAATTTAAATTACATTTCTATTGGGAAGTACTCGCTCCACGAGAATTTTTCTGCGTATCTGCCTCCTTTTCAAAACTGGCATTAGGAAAAACCTTCGAAATATGAGAAAATGCTTCAAAGAGACAATATGGATTTTATGGTGGATGAAAGTTCGGTAATCCTTATTCTAACAAATCTGTAGTGAATATTTGTCGAATCCGTGATGCATGTAGCTTTCCCGGAACATGGAATTTCACGATGATGGGTTCTATGTAAATTGCGTGTCTATTGGGTAGAACTCGCTATAAGAGGATTTTTTTGCAAAAATTGCATGATTTTATAAACTGACATTAGGAGAAATCAACTAAATCAGAATAAAACTTTCTATGTATAAATATGCATTGTCAGTTGTATGAAAGTTAGGTAATACACATGTTCACAACTCATTAAAGAATGTTTGTTGAATCCGTGATGCATGGAACACGTTCAGAACACGGAATGTCACGATGAGTGAAGCTAGGTAAATTACATATCTTTTGGGTACAACTCGCTCCAAGAGCATTTTTCTGCCAAATCTGCCTCATTTTCAAAACTGGCGTTAAAACTAACCTGTGAAATCTGAGAAAATTCTTCAAAGTGTCAGTAAGCCTTGTATGGTGGATGAAAGTGCTGTAATCTACTTGCTAACAACTCTGAAGTGAATATTTGTCGCATCCGTGATGCATGTAGCGTGTTCGGAACACGGAATTTCACGGTGAGCGAATCCATGTAAATTACACGTCTATTTGTTAGACCCGCTCCAAGAGGTTATTGCCGTGAAATGGGCCTCATTTTGGAAACTGGCTTTTGGAAAGCTCTGCGAAATCAGAGAAAATGCTTCAAAGCGTCAATATGCCTTCTATTTTGATGAAAGTCCTGGAATCCACATGCAAACAACTCTGTAGTGTATTTTTGTCGAATCATTTCTGCATGTAGCGTGTTCCGAACACGGAATTTCACGGTGAGCGAATCCATGTAATTTACATATCTATTGGATAGAACACGCTCCAACAGTTTTTTCCTTTGTAAACTGCCTGATGTTCGAAACTGCTATTAGGAAAAAGCTGCGAACTCAGAGTGAATGTTTCTAGGTGTACATATGCCTTGTATGGTGGATGAAAGTACTGTAATACACATGTACACAACTCTTTAAAAATGTTTGTCAAATCCGTGATGTATGTAGCCTGTTCAGAGCACGGACTGTCACGGTGAGGCAAACTATGTAAATTACATATCTATTGGTTAGAACACGCTACAGGGGCATTTTACTGGAAAATCTGTCTGTTTGGAAACTGGTGTTATGAAAACGCTGCAAAATATGAGTAAATTTTTTAAGGTGACAATATGTCTTCAATGGGTTATTCAAGATGTAATTCACATGCTAAAACTCAGCAGTGTATATTGGTTGAATCCGTGGTGCATGTACGTATTCAGAACACGGAATGTTATGGTGATGGTATCTATGAAAATGAGATGTCTATTGGATAGAACATGCACCAAGAGTGTTTTTCTGCGAAAACTGCCTGATTTTCTTAACAGACTTTATGAAAACCTGCGAAATCTAAGTAAATATTTCTATGTGTAAATATGCATTGTATTGTGGTTGAAAAATCGGTAATCCACATGCTCACGGTCATTAAATAATGTTTGTCAAAGCCGTGATGAATGTAACGTTTACGGAACACGGAATGTCTCGGTGAGTGAAACTCTGAAAATAACAATTCTACCGGATTGAACTTGCTTGAATTGAATGTTTTTCTGAAAATTTCATGATTTTTGAAACTGGATGTAAGGACAAACCTGGGAAATCAGAATAACTACTTCTAGGTTTAAATATGCCTTGTATGGTGGATGAAAGTTCGGTAATCCACATGCTCACTCTAATTAAAGAATGTTTGTCGAATTCGTGATGCATGTAACGTGTTTGTAATATGGAATGTCATAGTGAAGGAAACAATGTAAGTTACATGTCTATTGGGTAGAAATCACTTGAAGAAAATTTTTCTGCAAAATGTGCCTCATTTTCAAAACTGCCATTAGGAGAACCCTGTGAAATCTGAGAAAATGCTTCTAAGTGTCAATATGCCTTAAATGGTGAATGAAAATCCGGTATTCCACATGTTAATAACAGTGAAGTAATTATTTTTCAAACAGTGATTCATGTAGCGCTTTTGGAAAACGGAATTTCACGGTAATGAAACGATGTAAATTACAATTCTATTGAGTAGAACGAGCTAGAAGAGAATGTTTCTGCGAAAATTGCATGGTTATCCAATCTGAAGTTTGGAAAAAGCTGCAAAACGGGAGTCAATATTTGTAGGTGTAAATGTGCCTTTATGTTGCAAGAAAGTTCGGTAATCCACATGTTCACAACATACTAAAGAATCTTTTTCTTATCTGTGATGAATGAACCGTGTTCAGAACGTGGAATTTCACGGTGATTGAAACAATGTAAATTACTTCTCTATTGGGTAGAACTACCTCGGAGAGAGTTTTTCGGAGAAAACTTCGTCATTTTTAAACTGGCAATTGCAAAACGCTGCAAAATCTGAGAAAATACTTCTAAGAATCAATATTCAATGTATTGTGATGAAAGTTCAGTAATCCACATGCTAACAAATTTGTAGTGAATATTTGTCGAATCCTTTATGCATGTAACATGTTCGGAACACGGAATTTCATGGCCAGGGGATTTATGTAAATTACATTTCTGTTGGTTAGAAATCACTCCAAGAGATTTTTCCTAGAAAACGGCTGGATTTTCTATACTGGCGAAAGGAAAACCCTGCGAACTCAGATTAATAGATTCTCGGTGTAAATATGCCTTGTATGGTGGATGAAAGTTCGGTAATCCGCATGCTAACAACTCTGTAGTGAATATTTGTCGAATCCGAGATACGTGAAGCGTGTTTGGAACACAGAATATCACGGTGAGCGAATCTATGTTAAATACATGTCTCTTCGGTAGAACTCGCTCCAAGAGTTTATTCTGGGATATCTGCCTCATTTTCGAAACTGGCGTTTGATAATATACGCAAAATCTGAGAAAATGCTTCAAAGTGTCAATATGCCTTGTATTGTGATGGAAGTTCGTAAAACCACATGCAAACAATTCTGTGGTGAATATTTGTAGAAAGCGTTATGCATGTAGCGTGATCGTATCACAGAAATTCCCGGCGATGGAATCTATGTAAATTACACGCCTATTGGTTCAAATTCGCTCCAAAAATGTTTCCCTGAGAAAACGGCCTGATTTTCGAAACTGGCATTAGGAAAAATCTGCAAATTCAGAGTGAATGTTTCTAGGTGTAAATATGCCATGTATGGTGGATGAAAGTTCTGTAATCTACATGTTCACAACTCATTCGAGAATGTTAGTTGAAACCTTGATGCATGTAGCGTTTTCGGAAATTGGAATGTCACTGTGAGGAAAACAATTTAAATTACATTTCTATTGGTAAGTACTCGCTCCACGAGAATTTTTCTGCGTATCTGCCTCCTTTTCAAATCTGGCATTAGGAAAAACCTTCGAAATATGAGAAAATGCTTCAAAGAGTCAATATGGCTTTTATGGTGGATGAAAGTTCGGTAATCCTTATTCTAACAACTCTGTAGTGAATATTTGTCGAATCCGTGATGCATGTAGCTTTCCGGAACATGAAATTTCACGATGATGGGTTCTATGTAAATTGCATGTCTATTGGGTAGAACTCGCTCCAAGAGGATTTTTCTGCAAAAACTGCATGATTTTAGAAACTGACATTAGGAGAAATCTACTAAATCAGAATAAAACTTTCTATGTATAAATATGCATTGTCAGTTGGATGAAAGTTCGGTAATACACATATTCACAACTCATTAAAGGATGTTTGTTGAATCCGTGATGCATGGAACGCGTTCAGAACACGGAATGTCACGGTGAGTGAAACTAGGTAAATTAAATATCTTTTGGGTACAACTCGCTCCAAGAGCATTTTTCTGCCAAATCTGCCTCACTTTCAAAACTGGCGTTTAAACTAATCTGTGAAATCTGAGAAAATTTTTGAAAGTGTCAGTAAGCCTTGTATGGTGGATGAAAGTGCTGTAATCTACTTGCTAACAACTCTGAAGTGAATATTTGTCGCATCCGTGATGCATGTAGCGTGTTCAGAACACGGAATTTCACGGTGAGCGAATCCATGTAAATTACACGTCTATTGGTTAGACCTGCTCCAAGACGTTTTTGCCGTGAAATGGGCCTCATTTTGGAAACTGGCGTTTGGAAATCTCTGCTAAATCAGGGAAAATGCTTCAAAGCTTCAATATGTCTTCTATTTTGTTTAAAGTCCTGGAATCCACATGCAAACAACTCTGTAGTGTATTTTTGTCGAATCATTTCTGCATGTAGTGTGTTCCGAACACGGAATTTCACGGTGAGCGAATCCATGGAATTTACATATCTATTGGATAGAACACGCTCCAACAGTTTTTTCCTTTGTAAACTGTCTGATTTTCGAAACTGCAATTAGGAAAAGCTGCGAACTCAGAGTGAATGTTTCTAGGTGTACATATGCCTTGTATGGTGGATGAAAGTACTGTAATACACATGTACACAACTCTTTAAAAATGTTTGTCAAATCAGTGATGTATGTAGCCTGTTCAGAACACGGACTGTCACGGTGAGGCAAACTATGTAAATTACATATCTATTGGTTAGAACACGCTCCAGGAGCATTTTACTGGAAAATCTGCCTCAGTTTGGAAACTGGTGTCATGAAAATGCTGCAAAATATGAGTAAATTCTTTAAGGTGACAATATGTCTTCAATGGGTTATTCAAGATGTGTAATTCACATGCTAATAACTCAGCAGTGTATATTGGTTGAATCCGTGGTGCATGTACGTATTCAGAACACGGAATGTTACGGTGATGGTATCTATGAAAATGAGATGTCTATTGGATAGAACATGCACCAAGAGTGTTTTTCTGCGAAAACTGCCTGATTTTCTTAACTGACGTTAGGAAAACCTGCGAAATCTAAGTAAATGTTTCTAGGTGTAAATATGCCTTGTATTGTGGTTGAAAAATCGGTAATCCACATGCTCACGGTCATTAAATAATGTTTGTCAAAGCCGTGATGAATGTAACATTTTCGGAACACGGAATGTCTCGGTGAGTGAAACTCTGAAAATAAAAATTCTACTGGATAGAACTCGCTTGGATTGAATGTTTCTGTGAAAATTTCATGATTTTTGAAACTGGATGTAAGGACAAACCTGGGAAATCAGAATAACTACTTCTAGGTTTAAATATGCCTTGTATGGTGGATGAAAGTTCGGTAATCCACATGCTCACTCTCATTAAAGAATGTTTGTCGAATTCGTGATGCATGTAACGTGTTTGGAATACGGAATGTCATAGTGAAGGAAACAATGTAAGTTACATGTCTATTGGGGAGAACTCACTTGAAGAAAATTTTTCTGCAAAATGTGCCTCATTTTCAAAACTGCCATTAGGAGAACCCTGTGAAATCTGAGAAAATGCTTCTAAGTGTCAATATGCCTTGAATGGTGAATGAAAGTCCGGTATTCCACATGTTAATAACAGTGAAGTAATTATTTTTCAAACCGTGATTCATGTAGCGCTTTTGGAAAACGGAATTTCACGGTAATGAAACGATGTAAATTACAAGTCTATTGAGTAGAACGAGCTAGAAGAGAATGTTTCTGCGAAAATTGCATGGTTATCGAATCTGAAGTTTGGAAAAAGCTGCAAAACGGGAGTCAATATTTGTAGGTGTAAATGTGCCTTTATGTTGCAAAAAAGTTCGGTAATCCACATGTTCACAACATACTAAAGAATCTTTTTCATATCTGTGATTCATGAACCGTGTTCAGAACGTGGAATTTCACGGTGATTGAAACAATGTAAATTACTTCTCTTTTGGGTAGAACTAGCTCGGAGAGTGTTTTTCGGAGAAAACTTCGTCATTTTTAAACTGGCAATTGCAAAACGCTGCAAAATCTGAGAAAATACTTCTAAGAATCAATATTCAATATATTGTGATGAAAGTTCGGTAATCCACATGCTAACAAATTTGTAGTGAATATTTGTCGAATCCTTTATGCATGTAACATGTTCGGAACACGGAATTTCACGGCCAGGGGATTTATGTAAATTACATTTCTCTTGGTTAGAAATCACTCCAAGAGATTTTTCCTAGAAAACGGCTGGATTTTCTATACTGGCGAAAGGAAAACCCTGCGAACTCAGATTAATAGATTCTCGGTGTAAATATGCCTTGTATGGTGGATGAAAGTTCGGTAATCCGCATGCTAACAACTCTGTACTGAATATTTGTCGAATCCGAGATACGTGAAGCGTGATTGGAACACAGAATATCACGGTGAGCGAATCTTTGTAAAATACATGTCTCTTCGGTAGAACTCGCTCCAAGAGATTTTTCTGGGAAATCTGCCTCATTTTCGAAACTGGCGTTTGGTAATATACGCAAAATCTGAGAAAATGCTTCAAAGTGTCAATATGCCTTTTATTGTGATGGAAGTTCGTAAAAACTCATGCAAACAATTCTGTGGTGAATATTTGTAGAAAGCGTTATGCATGTAGCGTGATCGTATCACAGAAATTCCCGGCGATGGAATCTATGTAAATTACACGCCTATTGGTTCGAATTCGCTCCAAAAATATTTCCGTGAGTAAATGGCTTTATTTTCGAAACTCTCATTAGGAAAAATCTGCAAATTCAGATTTAAAGTTTCAAGGTGTAAATATGCCATGTATGGTGGATGAAAGTTCTGTAATCTACATGTTCACAACTCATTCGAGAAAGTTAGTTGAAACCTTGATGCATGTAGCGTGTTCGGAAATTGGAATGTCACTGTGAGGAAAACAATTTAAATTACATTTCTATTGGTAAGTACTCGCTCCACGAGAATTTTTCTGCGTATCTGCCTCCTTTTCAAATCTGGCATTAGGAAAAACCTTCGAAATATGAGAAAATGCTTCAAAGAGTCAATATGGCTTTTATGGTGGATGAAAGTTCGGTAATCCTTATTCTAACAACTCTGTAGTGAATATTTGTCGAATCCGTGATGCATGTAGCTTTCCGGAACATGAAATTTCACGATGATGGGTTCTATGTAAATTGCATGTCTATTGGGTAGAACTCGCTCCAAGAGGATTTTTCTGCAAAAACTGCATGATTTTAGAAACTGACATTAGGAGAAATCTACTAAATCAGAATAAAACTTTCTATGTATAAATATGCATTGTCAGTTGGATGAAAGTTCGGTAATACACATGTTCACAACTCATTAAAGGATGTTTGTTGAATCCGTGATGCATGGAACGCGTTCAGAACACGGAATGTCACGGTGAGTGAAACTAGGTAAATTAAATATCTTTTGGGTACAACTCGCTCCAAGAGCATTTTTCTGCCAAATCTGCCTCACTTTCAAAACTGGCGTTTAAACTAATCTGTGAAATCTGAGAAAATTCTTCAAAGTGTCAGTAAGCCTTGTATGGTGGATGAAAGTGCTGTAATCTACTTGCTAACAACTCTGAAGTGAATATTTGTCGCATCCGTGATGCATGTAGCGTGTTCAGAACACGGAATTTCACGGTGAGCGAATCCATGTAAATTACACGTCTATTGGTTAGACCTGCTCCAAGAGGTTTTTGCCGTGAAATGGGCCTCATTTTGGAAACTGGCGTTTGGAAATCTCTGCTAAATCAGGGAAAATGCTTCAAAGCTTCAATATGTCTTCTATTTTGTTTAAAGTCCTGGAATCCACATGCAAAAAACTCTGTAGTGTATTTTTGTCGAATCATTTCTGCATGTAGTGTGTTCCGAACACGGAATTTCACGGTGAGCGAATCCATGGAATTTACATATCTATTGGATAGAACACGCTCCAACAGTTTTTTCCTTTGTAAACTTTCTGATTTTCGAAACTGCAATTAGGAAAACCTGCGAACTCAGAGTGAATGTTTCTAGGTGTACATATGCCTTGTATGGTGGATGAAAGTACTGTAATACACATGTACACAACTCTTTAAAAATGTTTGTCAAATCCGTGATGTATGTAGCCTGTTCAGAACACGGACTGTCACGGTGAGGCAAACTATGTAAATTACATATCTATTGGTTAGAACACGCTCCAGGAGCATTTTACTGGAAAATCTGCCTCAGTTTGGAAACTGGTGTCATGAAAATGCTGCAAAATATGAGTAAATTCTTTAAGGTGACAATATGTCTTCAATGGGTTATTCAAGATGTGTAATTCACATGCTAATAACTCAGCAGTGTATATTGGTTGAATCCGTGGTGCATGTACGTATTCAGAACACGGAATGTTACGGTGATGGTATCTATGAAAATGAGATGTCTATTGGATAGAACATGCACCAAGAGTGTTTTTCTGCGAAAACTGCCTGATTTTCTTAACTGACGTTAGGAAAACCTGCGAAATCTAAGTAAATGTTTCTAGGTGTAAATATGCCTTGTATTGTGGTTGAAAAATCGGTAATCCACATGCTCACGGTCATTAAATAATGTTTGTCAAAGCCGTGATGAATGTAACATTTTCGGAACACGGAATGTCTCGGTGAGTGAAACTCTGAAAATAACAATTCTACTGGATAGAACTCGCTTGGATTGAATGTTTCTGTGAAAATTTCATGATTTTTGAAACTGGATGTAAGGACAAACCTGCGAAATCAGAATAACTACTTCTAGGTTTAAATATGCCTTGTATGGTGGATGAAAGTTCGGTAATCCACATGCTCACTCTCATTAAAGAATGTTTGTCGAATTCGTGATGCATGTAACGTGTTTGGAATACGGAATGTCATAGTGAAGGAAACAATGTAAGTTACATGTCTATTGGGGAGAACTCACTTGAAGAAAATTTTTCTGCAAAATGTGCCTCATTTTCCAAACTGCCATTAGGAGAACCCTGTGAAATCTGAGAAAATGCTTCTAAGTGTCAATATGTCTTGAATGGTGAATGAAATTCCGGTATTCCACATGTTAATAACAGTGAAGTAATTATTTTTCAAACAGTGATTCATGTAGCGCTTTTGGAAAACGGAATTTCACGGTAATGAAACGATGTAAATTACAATTCTATTGAGTAGAACGAGCTAGAAGAGAATGTTTCTGCGAAAATCGCATGGTTATCCAATCTGAAGTTTGGAAAAAGCTGCAAAACGGGAGTCAATATTTGTAGGTGTAAATGTGCCTTTATGTTGCAAGACATTTCGGTAATCCACATGTTCACAACATACTAAACAATCTTTTTCTTATCTGTGATGAATGAACCGTGTTCAGAACGTGGAATTTCACGGTGATTGAAACAATGTAAATTACTTCTCTATTGGGTAGAACTAGCTCGGAGAGTGTTTTTCGGAGAATACTTCGTCATTTTTAAACTGGCAATTGCAAAACGCTGCAAAATCTGAGAAAATACTTCTAAGAATCAATATTCAATGTATTGTGATGAAAGTTCAGTAATCCACATGCTAACAAATTTGTAGTGAATATTTGTCGAATCCTTTATGCATGTAACATGTTCGGAACAAGGAATTTCATGGCCAGGGGATTTATGTAAATTACATTTCTCTTGGTTAGAAATCATTCCAAGAGATTTTTCCTAGAAAACGGCTGGATTTTCTATACTGGCGAAAGGAAAACCCTGCGAACTCAGATTAATAGATTCTCGGTGTAAATATGCCTTGTATGGTGGATGAAAGTTCGGTAATCCGCATGCTAACAACTCTGTAGTGAATATTTGTCGAATCCGAGATACGTGAAGCGTGTTTGGAACACAGAATATCACGGTGAGCGAATCTATGTTAAATACATGTCTCTTCGGGAGAACTCGCTCCAAGAGTTTATTCTGGGAAATCTGCCTCATTTTCGAAACTGGCGTTTGATAATATACGCAAAATCTGAGAAAATGCTTCAAAGTGTCAATATGCCTTGTATTGTGATGGAAGTTCGTAAAACCACATGCAAACAATTCTGTGGTGAATATTTGTAGAAAGCGTTATGCATGTAGCGTGATCGTATCACAGAAATTCCCGGCGATGGAATCTATGTAAATTACACGCCTATTGGTTCGAATTCGCTCCAAAAATGTTTCCCTGAGAAAACGGCCTGATTTTCGAAACTGGCATTAGGAAAAATCTGCAAATTCAGAGTGAATGTTTCTAGGTGTAAATATGCCATGTATGGTGGATGAAAGTTCTGTAATCTACATGTTCACAACTCATTCGAGAAAGTTAGTTGAAACCTTGATGCATGTAGCGTGTTCGGAAATTGGAATGTCACTGTGAGGAAAACAATTTAAATTACATTTCTATTGGTAAGTACTCGCTCCACGAGAATTTTTCTGCGTATCTGCCTCCTTTTCAAATCTGGCATTAGGAAAAACCTTCGAAATATGAGAAAATGCTTCAAAGAGTCAATATGGCTTTTATGGTGGATGAAAGTTCGGTAATCCTTATTCTAACAACTCTGTAGTGAATATTTGTCGAATCCGTGATGCATGTAGCTTTCCGGAACATGAAATTTCACGATGATGGGTTCTATGTAAATTGCATGTCTATTGGGTAGAACTCGCTCCAAGAGGATTTTTCTGCAAAAACTGCATGATTTTAGAAACTGACATTAGGAGAAATCTACTAAATCAGAATAAAACTTTCTATGTATAAATATGCATTGTCAGTTGGATGAAAGTTCGGTAATACACATGTTCACAACTCATTAAAGGATGTTTGTTGAATCCGTGATGCATGGAACGCGTTCAGAACACGGAATGTCACGGTGAGTGAAACTAGGTAAATTAAATATCTTTTGGGTACAACTCGCTCCAAGAGCATTTTTCTGCCAAATCTGCCTCACTTTCAAAACTGGCGTTTAAACTAATCTGTGAAATCTGAGAAAATTCTTCAAAGTGTCAGTAAGCCTTGTATGGTGGATGAAAGTGCTGTAATCTACTTGCTAACAACTCTGAAGTGAATATTTGTCGCATCCGTGATGCATGTAGCGTGTTCAGAACACGGAATTTCACGGTGAGCGAATCCATGTAAATTACACGTCTATTGGTTAGACCTGCTCCAAGAGGTTTTTGCCGTGAAATGGGCCTCATTTTGGAAACTGGCGTTTGGAAATCTCTGCTAAATCAGGGAAAATGCTTCAAAGCTTCAATATGTCTTCTATTTTGTTTAAAGTCCTGGAATCCACATGCAAAAAACTCTGTAGAGTATATTTGTCGAATCATTTCTGCATGTAGTGTGTTCCGAACACGGAATTTCACGGTGAGCGAATCCATGGAATTTACATATCTATTGGATAGAACACGCTCCAACAGTTTTTTCCTTTGTAAACTGTCTGATTTTCGAAACTGCAATTAGGAAAAGCTGCGAACACAGAGTGAATGTTTCTAGGTGTACATATGCCTTGTATGGTGGATGAAAGTACTGTAATACACATGTACACAACTCTTTAAAAATGTTTGTCCAATCCGTGATGTATGTAGCCTGTTCAGAACACGGACTGTCACGGTGAGGCAAACTATGTAAATTACATATCTATTGGTTAGAACACGCTCCAGGAGCATTTTACTGGAAAATCTGCCTCAGTTTGGAAACTGGTGTCATGAAAACGCTGCAAAATCTGAGTAAATTCTTTAAGGTGACAATATGTCTTCAATGGGTTATTCAAGATGTGTAATTCACATGCTAATAACTCAGCAGTGTATATTGGTTGAATCCGTGGTGCATGTACGTATTCAGAACACGGAATGTTACGGTGATGGTATCTATGAAAATGAGATGTCTATTGGATAGAACATGCACCAAGAGTGTTTTTCTGCGAAAACTGCCTGATTTTCTTAACTGACGTTAGGAAAACCTGCGAAATCTAAGTAAATGTTTCTAGGTGTAAATATGCCTTGTATTGTGGTTGAAAAATCGGTAATCCACATGCTCACGGTCATTAAATAATGTTTGTCAAAGCCGTGATGAATGTAACATTTTCGGAACACGGAATGTCTCGGTGAGTGAAACTCTGAAAATAACAATTCTACTGGATAGAACTCGCTTGGATTGAATGTTTCTGTGAAAATTTCATGATTTTTGAAACTGGATGTAAGGACAAACCTGGGAAATCAGAATAACTACTTCTAGGTTTAAATATGCCTTGTATGGTGGATGAAAGTTCGGTAATCCACATGCTCACTCTCATTAAAGAATGTTTGTCGAATTCGTGATGCATGTAACGTGTTTGGAATACGGAATGTCATAGTGAAGGAAACAATGTAAGTTACATGTCTATTGGGGAGAACTCACTTGAAGAAAATTTTTCTGCAAAATGTGCCTCATTTTCAAAACTGCCATTAGGAGAACCCTGTGAAATCTGAGAAAATGCTTCTAAGTGTCAATATGCCTTGAATGGTGAATGAAAGTCCGGTATTCCACATGTTAATAACAGTGAAGTAATTATTTTTCAAACAGTGATTCATGTAGCGCTTTTGGAAAACGGAATTTCACGGTAATGAAACGATGTAAATTACAATTCTATTGAGTAGAACGAGCTAGAAGAGAATGTTTCTGCGAAAATTGCATGGTTATCGAATCTGAAGTTTGGAAAAAGCTGCAAAAAGGGAGTCAATATTTGTAGGTGTAAATGTGCCTTTATGTTTCAAGAAAGTTCGGTAATCCACATGTTCACAACATACTAAAGAATCTTTTTCATATCTGTGATTCATGAACCGTGTTCAGAACGTGGAATTTCACGGTGATTGAAACAATGTAAATTACTTCTCTTTTGGGTAGAACTAGCTCGGAGAGTGTTTTTCGGAGAAAACTTCGTCATTTTTAAACTGGCAATTGCAAAACGCTGCAAAATCTGAGAAAATACTTCTAAGAATCAATATTCAATATATTGTGATGAAAGTTCGGTAATCCACATGCTAACAAATTTGTAGTGAATATTTGTCGAATCCTTTATGCATGTAACATGTTCGGAACACGGAATTTCACGGCCAGGGGATTTATGTAAATTACATTTCTCTTGGTTAGAAATCACTCCAAGAGATTTTTCCTAGAAAACGGCTGGATTTTCTATACTGGCGAAAGGAAGACCCTGCGAACTCAGATTAATAGATTCTCGGTGTAAATATGCCTTGTATGGTGGATGAAAGTTCGGTAATCTGCATGCTAACAACTCTCTACTGAATATTTGTCGAATCCGAGATACGTGAAGCATGTTTGGAACACAGAATATCACGGTGAGCGAATCTATGTAAAATACATGTCTCTTCGGTAGAACTCGCTCCAAGGGATTTTTCTGGGAAATCTGCCTCATTTTCGAAACTGGCGTTTGGTAATATACGCAAAATCTGAGAAAATGCTTCAAAGTGTCAATATGCCTTGTATTGTGATGGAAGTTCATACAACCACATGCAAACAATTCTGTGGTGAATATTTGTAGAAAGCGTTATGCATGTAGCGTGATCGTATCACAGAAATTCCCGGCGATGGAATCTATGTAAATTACACGCCTATTGGTTCGAATTCGCTCCAAAAATATTTCCGTGAGAAAATGGCTTTATTTTCGAAACTGTCATTAGGAAAAATCTGCAAATTCAGATTTAAAGTTTCAAGGTGTAAATATGCCATGTATGGTGGATGAAAGTTCTGTAATCTACATGTTCACAACTCATTTGAGAAAGTTTGTTGAAATCTTGATGCATGTAGCGTGTTCGGATATTAGAATGTCACTGTGAGGAAAACAATGTAAATTACATTTCTATTGGGAAGTACTCGCTCCACGAGTATTTTTCTGCGTATCTGCCACATTTTCAAAACTGGCATTGGGAAAAACTTTCGAAATATGTGAAAATGCTTCAAAGAGTCAATATGGCTTTTATGGTGGATGAAAGTTCGGTAATCCTTATGCTAACAACTCTGTAGTGAATATTTGTCGAATCCGTGATGCATGTAGCTTTTCCGGAACACGGAATTTCACGATGACGGGTTCTATGTAAATTGCATGTCTATAGGGTAGAACTCGCTCCAAGAGGATTTTTCTGCAAAAACTGCATGATTTTAGAAACTGACATTAGGAGAAATCTACTAAATCAGTATAAAACTTTCTATGTATAAATATGCATTGTCAGTTGGATGAAAGTTCGGTAATACACATGTTCACAACTCATTAAAGAATGTTTGTTGAATCCGTGATGCATGGAACGCGTTCAGAACACGGAATGTCACGGTGAGTGAAACTAGGTAAATTACATATCTTTTGGGTACAACTCGCTCCAAGAGCATTTTTCTGCCAAATCTGCCTCATTTTCAAAACTGGCGTTAAAACTAAACTGTGAAATCTGAGAAAATTCTTCAAAGTGTCAGTAAGCCTTGTATGGTGGATGAAAGTGCTGTAATCTACTTGCTAACAACTCTGAAGTGAATATTTGTCACATCCGTGATGCATGTAGCGTGTTCGGAACACGGAATTTCACGGTGAGCGAATCCATGTAAATTACACGTCTATTGGTTAGACCCGCTCCAAGAGGTTATTGCCGTGAAATGGGCCTCATTTTGGAAACTGGCTTTTGGAAAGCTCTGCGAAATCAGAGAAAATGCTTCAAAGCGTCAATATGCCTTCTATTTTGATGAAAGTCCTGGAATCCACATGCAAACAACTCTGTAGTGTATTTTTGTCGAATCATTTCTGCATGTAGCGTGTTCCGAACACGGAATTTCACGGTGAGCGAATCCATGGAATTTACATATCTATTGGATAGAACACGCTCCAACATTTTTTTCCTTTGTAAATTGCCTGATTTTCGAAACTGCTATTAGGAAAATGCTGCGAACTCAGAGTGAATGTTTCTAGGTGTACATATGCCTTGTATGGTGGATGAAAGTTCTGTAATACACATGTACACAACTCTTTAAAAATGTTTGTCCAATCCGTGATGTATGTAGCCTGTTCGGAACAAGGACTGTCACGGAGAGGGAAACTATGTAAATTACATATCTATTGGTTAGAACACGCTCCAGGAGCATTTTACTGGAAAATCTGCCTCAGTTTGGAAACTGGTGTCATGAAAACGCTGCAAAATCTGAGTAAATTCTTTAAGGTGACAATATGTCTTCAATGGGTTATTCAAGATGTGTAATTCACATGCTAACAACTCAGCAGTGTATATTGGTTGAATCCGTGGTGCATGTACCGTTTTCAGAACACGGAATGTCACGGTGATGGTATCTATGAAAATGAGATGTCTATTGGATAGAACATGCACCAAGAGTGTTTTTCTGCGAAAACTGCCTGATTTTCTTAACTGACGTTAGGAAAACCTGCGAAATCTAAGTAAATGTTTCTAGGTGTAAATATGCCTTGTATTGTGGTTGAAAAATCGGTAATCCACATGCTCACGGTCATTAAATAATGTTTGTCAAAGCCGTGATGAATGTAACGTTTTCGGAACACGGAATGTCTCGGTGAGTGAAACTCTGAAAATAACAATTCTACTGGATAGAACTCGCTTGGATTGAATGTTTCTGTGAAAATTTCATGATTTTTGAAACTGGATGTAAGGACAAACCTGCGAAATCAGAATAACTACTTCTAGGTTTAAATATGCCTTGTATGGTGGATGAAAGTTCGGTAATCCACATGCTCACTCTCATTAAAGAATGTTTGTCGAATTCGTGATGCATGTAACGTGTTTGGAATACGGAATGTCATATTGAAGGAAACAATGTAAGTTACATGTCTATTGGGGAGAACTCACTTGAAGAAAATTTTTCTGCAAAATGTGCCTCATTTTCCAAACTGCCATTAGGAGAACCCTGTGAAATCTGAGAAAATGCTTCTAAGTGTCAATATGCCTTGAATGGTGAATGAAATTCCGGTATTCCACATGTTAATAACAGTGAAGTAATTATTTTTCAAACAGTGATTCATGTAGCGCTTTTGGAAAACGGAATTTCACGGTAATGAAACGATGTAAATTACAATTTTATTGAGTAGAACGAGCTAGAAGAGAATGTTTCTGCGAAAATTGCATGGTTATCCAATCTGAAGTTTGGAAAAAGCTGCAAAACGGGAGTCAATATTTGTAGGTGTAAATGTGCCTTTATGTTGCAAGAAATTTCGGTAATCCACATGTTCACAACATACTAAAGAATCTTTTTCTTATCTGTGATGAATGAACCGTGTTCAGAACGTGGAATTTCACGGTGATTGAAACAATGTAAATTACTTCTCTATTGGGTAGAACTAGCTCGGAGAGTGTTTTTCGGAGAAAACTTCGTCATTTTTAAACTGGCAATTGCAAAACGCTGCAAAATCTGAGAAAATACTTCTAAGAATCAATATTCAATGTATTGTGATGAAAGTTCGGTAATCCACATGCTAACAAATTTGTAGTGAATATTTGTCGAATCCTTTATGCATGTAGCATGTTCGGAACACGGAATTTCACGGCCAGGGGATTTATGTAAATTACATTTCTCTTGGTTAGAAATCACTCCAAGAGATTTTTCCTAGAAAACGGCTGGATTTTCTATACTGGTGAAAGGAAAACCCTGCAAACTCAGATTAATAGATTTTCGGTGTAAATATGCCTTGTATGGTGGATGAAAGTTCGGTAATCCGCATGCTAACAACTCTGTACTGAATATTTGTCGAATCCGAGATACGTGAAGCGTGTTTGGAACACAGAATATCACGGTGAGCGAATCTATGTAAATACATGTCTCTTCGGTAGAACTCGCTCCAAGAGATTTTTCTGGGAAATCTGCCTCATTTTCGAAACTGGAGTTTGATAATATACGCAAAATCTGAGAAAATGCTTCAAAGTGTCAATATGCCTTGTATTGTGATGGAAGTTCGTAAAACCACATGCAAACAATTCTGTGGTGAATATTTGTAGAAAGAGTTATGTATGTAGCGTGATCGTATCACAGAAATTCCCGGCGATGGAATCTATGTAAATTACACGCCTATTGGTTCGAATACGCTCCAAAAATGTTTCCCTGAGAAAACGGCCTGATTTTCAAAACTGGCATTAGGAAAAAGCTGCAAATTCAGAGTTAATGTTTCTAGGTGTAAATATGCCATGTATGGTGGATGAAAGTTCTGTAATCTACATGTTCACAACTCATTTCAGAAAGTTTGTTGAAACCTTGATGCATGTAGCGTTTTCGGAAAATGGAATTTCACTGTGAGGAAAACTATGTAAATTACATTTCTATTGGGAAGTACTCGCTCCACGAGAATTTTTCTGCGTATCTGCCTCCTTTTCAAACCTGGCATTAGGAAAAACCTTCGAAATATGAGAAAATGCTTCAAAGAGTCAATATGGCTTTTATGGTGGATGAAAGTTCGGTAATCCTTATGCTAACAACTCTGTAGTGAATATTTGTCGAATCCGTGATGCATGTAGCTTTTCCGGAACATGGAATTTCACAATGACGGGTTCTATGTAAATTGCATGTCTATTGGGTAGAACTCGCTCCAAGAGGATTTTTCTGCAAAAACTGCATGATTTTAGAAACTGACATTAGGAGAAATCTACTAAATCAGAATAAAACTTTCTATGAATAAATATGCATTGTCAGTTGGATGAAAGTTCGGTAATACACATGTTCACAACTCATTAAAGAATGTTTGTTGAATCCGTGATGCATGGAACGCGTTCAGATCACGGAATGTCACGGTGAGTGAAACTAGGTAAATTACATATCTTTTGGGTACAACTCGCTCCAAGAGCATTTTTCTGCCAAATCTGCCTCATTTTCAAAACTGGCGTTAAAACTAACCTGTGAAATCTGAGAAAATTCTTCAAAGTGTCAGTAAGCCTTGTATGGTGGATGAAAGTGCTGTAATCTACTTGCTAACAACTCTGAAGTGAATATTTGTCGTATCCGTGATGCATGTAGCGTGTTCGGAACACGGAATTTCATGGTGAGCAAATCCATGTAAATTACACGTCTATTGGTTAGACCCGCTCCAAGAGGTTATTGCCGTGAAATGGGCCTCATTTTGGAAACTGGCGTTTGGAAAGCTCTGCGAAATCAGAGAAAATGCTTCAAAGCTTCAATATGTCTTCTATTTTGTTTAAAGTCCTGGAATCCACATGCAAAAAACTCTATAGTGTATTTTTGTCGAATCATTTCTGCATGTAGAGTGTTCTGAACACGGAATTTCACGGTGAGCGAATCCATGGAATTTACATATCTATTGGATAGAACACGCACCAAAAGTTTTTTCCTTTGTAAACTGTCTGATTTTCAAAACTGCTATTAGGAAAAAGCTGCGAACTCAGAGTGAATATTTCTAGGTGTACATATGCCTTGTATGGTGGATGAAAGTACTGTAATACACATGTACACAACTCTTTAAAAATGTTTGTCAAATCCGTGATATATGTAGCCTGTTCAGAACACGGACTGTCACGGTGAGGGAAACTATGTAAATTACATACCTATTGGTTAGAACACGCTCCAGGAGCATTTTACTGGAAAATCTGCCTCAGTTTGGAAACTGGTGTTATGAAAACGCTGCAAAATATGAGTAAATTCTTTACGTTGACAATATGTCTTCAATCGGTTATTCAAGATGTGTAATTCACATGCTAACAACTCAGCAGTGTATATTGGTTGAATCCGTGGTGCATGTAAGTATTCAGAACACGGAATGTCACGGTGACGGTATCTATGAAAATGAGATGTCTATTGAATAGAACATGCACCAAGAGTGTTTTTCTGCAAAAACTGCCTGATTTTCTTAACTGACGTTAAGAAAACCTGCGAAATCTAAGTAAATGTTTCTAGGTGTAAATATGCCTTGTATTGTGGTTGAAAAATCGGTAATCCACATGCTCACGGTCATTAAATAATGTTTGTCAAAGCCGTGATGAATGTAACATTTTTGGAACACGGAATGTCTCGGTGAGTGAAACTCTGAAAATAACAATTCTACTGGATAGAACTCGCTTGGATTGAATGTTTCTGTGAAAATTTCATGATTTTTGAAACTGGATGTAAGGACAAACCTGCGAAATCAGAATAACTACTTCTAGGTTTAAATATGCCTTGTATGGTGGATGAAAGTTCAGTAATCCACATGCTCACTCTCATTAAAGAATGTTTGTCGAATTCGTGATGCATGTAACGTGTTTGGAATACGGAATGTCATAGTGAAGGAAACAATGTAAGTTACATGTCTATTGGGGAGAACTCACTTGAAGAATATTTTTCTGCAAAATGTGCCTCATTTTCAAAACTGCCATTAGGAGAACCCTGTGAAATCTGAGAAAATGCTTCTAAGTGTCAATATGCCTTGAATGGTGAATGAAAGTCCGGTATACCACATGTTAATAACAGTGAAGTAATTATTTTTCAAACCGTGATTCATGTAGCGCTTTTGGAAAATGGAATTTCACGGTAATGAAACGATGTAAATTACAATTCTATTGAGTAAAACGAGCTACAAGAGAATGTTTCTGCGAAAATTGCATGGTTATCGAATCTGACGTTTGGAAAAAGCTGCAAAACGGGAGTCAATATTTGTAGGTGTAAATGTGCCTTTATGTTGCAAGAAAGTTCGGTAATCCATATGTTCACAACATACTAAAGAATCTTTTTCTAATCTGTGATGCATGAACCGTGTTCAGAACGTGGAATTTCACGGTGATTGAAACAATGTAAATTACTCCTCTATTGGGTAGAACTAGCTCGGAGAGTGTTTTTCGGCGAAAACTTCGTCATTTTTGAAACTGGCAATTGCAAAACGCTGCAAAATCTGAGAAAATACTTCTAAGAATCAATATTCAATGTATTGTGGTGAAAGTTCGGTAATCCACATGCTAACAAATTTGTAGTGATTATTTGTCGAATCCTTTATGCATGTAGCATGTTCGGAACACGGAATTTCACGGCCAGGGGATTTATGTAAATTACATTTCTCTTGGTTAGAAATCACTCCAAGAGATTTTTCCTAGAAAACGGCTGGATTTTCTATACTGGCGAAAGGAAAACCCTGCAAACTCAGATTAATAGATTCTCGGTGTAAATATGCCTTTTATGGTGGATGAAAGTTCGGTAATCCGCATGCTAACAACTCTGTACTGAATATTTGTCGAATCCGAGATACGTGAAGCGTGTTTGGAACACAGAATATCACGGTGAGTGAATCTATGTAAAATACATGTCTCTTCGGTAGAACTCGCTCCAAGAGATTTTTCTGGGAAATCTGCCTCATTTTCGAAACTGGCGTTTGGTAATATACGCAAAATCTGAGAAAATGCTTCAAAGTATCAATATGCCTTGTATTGTGATGGAAGTTCGTAAAACCACATGCAAACAATTCTGTGGTGAATATTTGTAGAAAGCGTTATGCATGTAGCGTGATCGTATCACAGAAATTCCCGGCGATGGAATCTATGTAAATTACACGCCTATTGGTTCGAATTCGCTGCAAAAATGTTTCCCTGAGAAAACGGCCTGATTTTCGAAACTGGCATTAGGAAAAAGCTGCAAATTCAGAGTTAATGTTTCTAGGTGTAAATATGCCATGTATGGTGGATGAAAGTTCTGTAATCTACATGTTCACAACTCATTCGAGAATGTTTGTTGAAACCTTGATGCATGTAGCGTTTTCGGAAATTGGAATGTCACTGTGAGGAAAACTATGTAAATTACATTTCTATTGGGAAGTACTCGCTCCACGAGAATTTTTCTGCATATCTGCCTCCTTTTCAAACCTGGCATTAGGAAAAATCTTCGAAATATGAGAAAATGCTTCAAAGAGACAATATGGCTTTTATGGTGGATGAAAGTTCGGTAATCCTTATGCTAACAACTCTGTAGTGAATATTTGTCGAATCCGTGATGCATGTAGCTTTTCCGGAACATGAAATTTCACGATGATGGGTTCTATGTAAATTGCATGTCTATTGGGTAGAACTCGCTCCAAGAGGATTTTTCTGCAAAAACTGCATGATTTTAGAAACTGACATTAGGAGAAATCTACTAAATCAGAGTAAAACTTTCTATGTATAAATATGCATTGTCAGTTGGATGAAAGTTCGGTAATACACATGTTCACAACTCATTAAAGAATGTTTGTTGAATCCGTGATGCATGGAACGCGTTCAGATCACGGAATGTCACGGTGAGTGAAACTAGGTAAATTACATATCTTTTGGGTACAACTCGCTCCAAGAGCATTTTTCTGCCAAATCTGCCTCATTTTCAAAACTGGCGTTAAAACTAACCTGTGAAATCTGAGAAAATTCTTCAAAGTGTCAGTAAGCCTTTTATGGTGGATGAAAGTGCTGTAATCTACTTGCTAACAACTCTGAAGTGAATATTTGTCGTATCCGTGATGCATGTAGCGTGTTCGGAACACAGAATTTCACGGTGAGCGAATCCATGTAAATTACACGTCTATTGGTTAGACACGCTCCAAGAGGTTTTTGCCGTGAAATGGGCCTCATTTTGGAAACTGGCGTTTGGAAAGCTCTGCGAAATCAGAGAAAATGCTTCAAAGCGTCAATATGTCTTCTATTTTGTTTAAAGTCCTGGAATCCTCATGCAAAAAACTCTGTAGTGTATTTTTGTCGAATCATTTCTGCATGTAGCGTGTTCCGAACACGGAATTTCACGGTGAGCGAATCCATGGAATTTACATATCTATTGGATAGAACATGCTCCAACAGTTTTTTCCTTTGTAAACTGTCTGATTTTCGAAACTGCTATTAGGAAAAAGCTGCGAACTCAGAGTGAATGTTTCTAGGTGTACTTATGCCTTGTATGGTGGATGAAAGTACTGTAATACACATGTACACAACTCTTTAAAAATGTTTGTCAAATCCGTGATGTATGTAGCCTGTTCAGAACACGGACTGTCATGGTGAGGCAAACTATGTAAATTACATATCTATTGGTTAGAACACGCTACAGGAGCATTTTACTGGAAAATCTGCCTCAGTGTGGAAACTGGTGTTATGAAAACGCTGCAAATATGAGTAAATTCTTTAAGGTGACAATATGTCTTCAATGGGTTATTCAAGAAGTGTAATTCACATGCTAACAACTCAGCAGTGTATATTGGTTGAATCCGTGTTGCATGTACGTATTCAGAACATGGAATGTCACGGTGATGGTATCTATGAAAATGAGATGTCTATTGAATAGAACATGCACCAAGAGTGTTTTTCTGCAAAAACTGCCTGATTTTCTTAACTGACGTTAAGAAAACCTGCGAAATCTAAGTAAATGTTTCTAGGTGTAAATATGCCTTGTATTGTGGTTGAAAAATCGGTAATCCACATGCTCACGGTCATTAAATAATGTTTGTCAAAGCCGTGATGAATGTAACATTTTCGGAACACGGAATGTCTCGGTGAGTGAAACTCTGAAAATAACAATTCTACTGGATAGAACTCGCTTGGATTGAATGTTTCTGTGAAAATTTCATGATTTTTGAAACTGGATGTAAGGACAAACCTGCGAAATCAGAATAACTACTTCTAGGTTTAAATATGCCTTGTATGGTGGATGAAAGTTCGGTAATCCACATGCTCACTCTCATTAAAGAATGTTTGTCGAATTCGTGATGCATGTAACGTGTTTGGAATACGGAATGTCATAGTGAAGGAAACAATGTAAGTTACATGTCTATTGTGGAGAACTCACTTGAAGAAAATTTTTCTGCAAAATGTGCCTCATTTTCAAAACTGCCATTAGGAGAACCCTGTGAAATCTGAGAAAATGCTTCTAAGTGTCAATATGCCTTGAATGGTGAATGAAAGTCCGGTATTCCACATGTTAATAACAGTGAAGTAATTATTTTTCAAACCGTGATTCATGTAGCGCTTTTGGAAAATGGAATTTCACGGTAATGAAACGATGTAAATTACAATTCTATTGAGTAAAACGAGCTACAAGAGAATGTTTCTGCGAAAATTGCATGGTTATCGAATCTGAAGTTTGGAAAAAGCTGCAAAACGGGAGTCAATATTTGTAGGTGTAAATGTGCCTTTATGTTGCAAGAAAGTTCGGTAATCCATATGTTCACAACATACTAAAGAATCTTTTTCTAATCTGTGATGCATGAACCGTGTTCAGAACGTGGAATTTCACGGTGATTGAAACAATGTAAATTACTCCTCTATTGGGTAGAACTAGCTCGGAGAGTGTTTTTCGGCGAAAACTTCGTCATTTTTGAAACTGGCAATTGCAAAACGCTGCAAAATCTGAGAAAATACTTCTAAGAATCAATATTCAATGTATTGTGGTGAAAGTTCGGTAATCCACATGCTAACAAATTTGTAGTGATTATTTGTCGAATCCTTTATGCATGTAGCATGTTCGGAACACGGAATTTCACGGCCAGGGAATTTATGTAAATTACATTTCTCTTGGTTAGAAATCACTCCAAGAGATTTTTCCTAGAAAACGGCTGGATTTTCTATACTGGCGAAAGGAAAAACCTGCAAACTCAGATTAATAGATTCTCGGTGTAAATATGCCTTGTATGGTGGATGAAAGTTCGGTAATCCGCATGCTAACAACTCTGTACTGAATATTTGTCGAATCCGAGATACGTGAAGCGTGTTTGGAACACAGAATATCACGGTGAGCGAATCTATGTAAAATACATGTCTCTTCGGTAGAACTCGCTCCAAGAGATTTTTCTGGGAAATCTGCCTCATTTTCGAAACTGGCGTTTGATAATATATGCAAAATCTGAGAAAATGCTTCAAAGTATCAATATGCCTTGTATTGTGATGGAAGTTCGTAAAACCACATGCAAACAATTCTGTGGTGAATATTTGTAGAAAGCGTTATGCATGTAGCGTGATCGTATCACAGAAATTCCCGGCGATGGAATCTATGTAAATTACACGCCTATTGGTTCGAATTCGCTCCAAAAATGTTTCCCTGAGAAAACGGCCTGATTTTCGAAACTGGCATTAGGAAAAAGCTGCAAATTCAGAGTTAATGTTTCTAGGTGTAAATATGCCATGTATGGTGGATGAAAGTTCTGTAATCTACATGTTCACAACTCATTCGAGAAAGTTTGTTGAAACCTTGATGCATGTAGCGTTTTCGGAAATTGGAATGTCACTGTGAGGAAAACTATGTAAATTACATTTCTATTGGGAAGTACTCGCTCCACGAGAATTTTTCTGCATATCTGCCTCCTTTTCAAACCTGGCATTAGGAAAAATCTTCGAAATATGAGAAAATGCTTCAAAGAGACAATATGGCTTTTATGGTGGATGAAAGTTCGGTAATCCTTATTCTAACAACTCTGTAGTGAATATTTGTCGAATCCGTGATGCATGTAGCTTTTCCGGAACATGAAATTTCACGATGATGGGTTCTATGTAAATTGCATGTCTATTGGGTAGAACTCGCTCCAAGAGGATTTTTCTGCAAAAACTGCATGATTTTAGAAACTGACATTAGGAGAAATCTACTAAATCAGAGTAAAACTTTCTATGTATAAATATGCATTGTCAGTTGGATGAAAGTTCGGTAATACACATGTTCACAACTCATTAAAGAATGTTTGTTGAATCCGTGATGCATGGAACGCGTTCAGATCACGGAATGTCACGGTGAGTGAAACTAGGTAAATTACATATCTTTTGGGTACAACTCGCTCCAAGAGCATTTTTCTGCCAAATCTGCCTCATTTTCAAAACTGGCGTTAAAACTAACCTGTGAAATCTGAGAAAATTCTTCAAAGTGTCAGTAAGTCTTGTATGGTGGATGAAAGTGCTGTAATCTACTTGCTAACAACTCTGAAGTGAATATTTGTCGTATCCGTGATGCATGTAGCGTGTTCGGAACACAGAATTTCACAGTGAGCGAATCCATGTAAATTACACGTCTATTGGTTAGACCCGCTCCAAGAGGTTTTTGCCGTGAAATGGGCCTCATTTTGGAAACTGGCGTTTGGAAAGCTCTGCGAAATCAGAGAAAATGCTTCAAAGCGTCAATATGTCTTCTATTTTGTTTAAAGTCCTGGAATCCTCATGCAAACAACTCTGTAGTGTATTTTTGTCGAATCATTTCTGCATGTAGCGTGTTCCGAACACGGAATTTCACGGTGAGCGAATCCATGGAATTTACATATCTATTGGATAGAACATGCTCCAACAGTTTTTTCCTTTGTAAACTGTCTGATTTTCGAAAATGCTATTAGGAAAAAGCTGCGAACTCAGAGTGAATGTTTCTAGGTGTACTTATGCCTTGTATGGTGGATGAAAGTACTGTAATACACATGTACACAACTCTTTAAAAATGTTTGTCAAATCCGTGATGTATGAAGCCTGTTCAGAACACGGACTGTCATGGTGAGGCAAACTATGTAAATTACATATCTATTGGTTAGAACACGCTACAGGAGCATTTTACTGGAAAATCTGCCTCAGTGTGGAAACTGGTGTTATGAAAACGCTGCAAATATGAGTAAATTCTTTAAGGTGACAATATGTCTTCAATGGGTTATTCAAGAAGTGTAATTCACATGCTAACAACTCAGCAGTGTATATTGGTTGAATCCGTGGTGCATGTACGTATTCAGAACATGGAATGTCACGGTGATGGTATCTATGAAAATGAGATGTCTATTGAATAGAACATGCACCAAGAGTGTTTTTCTGCAAAAACTGCCTGATTTTCTTAACTGACGTTAGGAAAACCTGCGAAATCTAAGTAAATGTTTCTAGGTGTAAATATGCCTTGTATTGTGGTTGAAAAATCAGTAATCCACATGCTCACGGTCATTAAATTATGTTTGTCAAAGCCGTGATGAATGTAACGTTTTCGGAACACGGAATGTCTCGGTGAGTGAAACTCTGAAAATAACAATTCTACTGGATAGAACTCGCTTGGATTGAATGTTTCTGTGAAAATTTCATGATTTTTGAAACTGGATGTAAGGACAAACCTGCGAAATCAGAATAACTACTTCTAGGTTTAAATATGCCTTGTATGGTGGATGAAAGTTCGGTAATCCACATGCTCACTCTCATTAAAGAATGTTTGTCGAATTCGTGATGCATGTAACGTGTTTGGAATACGGAACGTCATAGTGAAGGAAACAATGTAAGTTACATGTCTATTGGGGAGAACTCACTTGAAGAAAATTTTTCTGCAAAATGTGCCTCATTTTCAAAACTGCCATTAGGAGAACCCTGTGAAATCTGAGAAAATGCTTCTAAGTGTCAATATGCCTTGAATGGTGAATGAAAGTCCGGTATTCCACATGTTAATAACAGTGAAGTAATTATTTTTCAAACCGTGATTCATGTAGCGCTTTTGGAAAATGGAATTTCACGGTAATGAAACGATGTAAAATACAATTCTATTGAGTAAAACGAGCTACAAGAGAATGTTTCTGCGAAAATTGCATGGTTATCGAATCTGAAGTTTGGAAAAAGCTGCAAAACGGGAGTCAATATTTGTAGGTGTAAATGTGCCTTTATGTTGCAAGAAAGTTCGGTAATCCACATGTTCACAACATACTAAAGAATCTTTTTCTAATCTGTGATGCATGAACCGTGTTCAGAACGTGGAATTTCACGGTGATTGAAACAATGTAAATTACTTCTCTTTTGGGTAGAACTAGCTCGGAGAGTGTTTTTAGGCGAAAACTTTGTCATTTTTGAAACTGGCAATTGCAAAACGCTGCAAAATCTGAGAAAATACTCCTAAGAATCAATATTCAATATATTGTGATGAAAGTTCGGTAATCCACATGCTAACAAATTTGTAGTGAATATTTGTCGAATCCTTTATGCATGTAACATGTTCGGAACACGGAATTTCACGGCCAGGGGATTTATGTAAATTACATTTCTCTTGGTTAGAAATCACTCCAAGATATTTTTCCTAGAAAACGGCTGGATTTTCTATACTGGCGAAAGGAAGACCCTGCGAACTCAGATTAATAGATTCTCGGTGTAAATATGCCTTGTATGGTGGATGAAAGTTCGGTAATCTGCATGCTAACAACTCTCTACTGAATATTTGTCGAATCCGAGATACGTGAAGCGTGTTTGGAACACAGAATATCACGGTGAGCGAATCTATGTAAAATACATGTCTCTTCGGTAGAACTCGCTCCAAGAGATTTTTCTGGGAAATCTGCCTCATTTTCGAAACTGGCGTTTGGTAATATATGCAAAATCTGAGAAAATGCTTCAAAGTGTCAATATGCCTTTTATTGTGATGGAAGTTCGTAAAACCTCATGCAAACAATTCTGTGGTGAATATTTGTAGAAAGCGTTATGCATGTAGCGTGATCGTATCACAGAAATTCCCGGCGATGGAATCTATGTAAATTACACGCCTATTGGTTCGAATTCGCTCCAAAAATATTTCCGTGAGAAAATGGCTTTATTTTCGAAACTGTCATTAGGAAAAATCTGCAAATTCAGATTTAAAGTTTCAAGGTGTAAATATGCCATGTATGGTGAATGAAAGTTCTGTAATCTACATGTTCACAACTCATTTGAGAAAGTTTGTTGAAATCTTGCTGCATGTAGCGTGTTCGAATATTAGAATGTCACTGTGAGGAAAACAATGTAAATTACATTTCTATTGGGAAGTACTCGCTCCACGAGTATTTTTCTGCGTATCTGCCACATTTTCAAAACTGGCATTAGGAAAAACTTTCAAAATATGTGAAAATGCTTCAAAGAGTCAATATGGCTTTTATGGTGGATGAAAGTTCGGTAATCCTTATGCTAACAACTCTGTAGTGAATATTTGTCGAATCCGTGATGCATGTAGCTTTTCCGGAACATGGAATTTCACGATGACGGGTTCTATGTAAATTGCATGTCTATAGGGTAGAACTCGCTCCAAGAGGATTTTTCTGCAAAAACTGCATGATTTTAGAAACTGACATTAGGAGAAATCTACTAAATCAGTATAAAACTTTCAATGTATAAATATGCATTGTCAGTTGGATGAAAGTTCGGTAATACAAATGTTCACAACTCATTAAAGAATGTTTGTTGAATCCGTGATGCATGGAACGCGTTCAGAACACGGAATGTCACGGTGAGTGAAACTAGGTAAATTACATATCTTTTGGGTACAACTCGCTCCAAGAGCATTTTTCTGCCAAATCTGCCTCATTTTCAAAACTGGCGTTTAAACTAACCTGTGAAATCTGAGAAAATTCTTCAAAGTGTCAGTAAGCCTTGTATGGTGGATGAAAGTGCTGTAATCTACTTGCTAACAACTCTGAAGTGAATATTTGTCGTATCCGTGATGCATGTAGCGTGTTCGGAACACAGAATTTCACGGTGAGCGAATCCATGTAAATTACACGTCTATTGGTTAGACCCGCTCCAAGAGGTTATTGCCGTGAAATGGGCCTCATTTTGGAAACTGGCTTTTGGAAAGCTCTGCGAAATCAGAGAAAATGCTTCAAAGCGTCAATATGCCTTCTATTTTGATGAAAGTCCTGGAATCCACATGCAAACAACTCTGTAGTGTATTTTTGTCGAATCATTTCTGCATGTAGCGTGTTCCGAACACGGAATTTCACGGTGAGCGAATCCATGGAATTTACATATCTATTGGATAAACACGCTCCAACATTTTTTTCCTTTGTAAACTGCCTGATTTTCGAAACTGCTATTAGGAAAATGCTGCGAACTCAGAGTGAATGTTTCTAGGTGTACATATGCCTTGTATGGTGGATGAAAGTTCTGTAATACACATGTACACAACTCTTTAAAAATGTTTGTCCAATCCGTGATGTATGTAGCCTGTTCGGAACAAGGACTGTCACGGTGAGGGAAACTATGTAAATTACATATCTATTGGTTAGAACACGCTCCAGGAGCATTTTACTGGAAAATCTGCCTCAGTTTGGAAACTGGTGTCATGAAAACGCTGCAAAATCTGAGTAAATTCTTTAAGGTGACAATATGTCTTCAATGGGTTATTCAAGATGTGTAATTCACATGCTAACAACTCAGCAGTGTATATTGGTTGAATCCGTGGTGCATGTACCGTTTTCAGAACACGGAATGTCACGGTGAT
Source organism: Camelus dromedarius (assembly GCF_036321535.1). Lineage (NCBI taxonomy): Eukaryota > Metazoa > Chordata > Mammalia > Artiodactyla > Camelidae > Camelus > Camelus dromedarius. The sequence goes on from NW_026989824.1 coordinate 58,554, forward strand.
GGTATCTATGAAAATGAGATGTCTATTGGATAGAACATGCACCAAGAGTGTTTTTCTGCGAAAACTGCCTGATTTTCTTAACTGACGTTAGGAAAACCTGCGAAATCTAAGTAAAAGTTTCTAGGTGTAAATATGCCTTGTATTGTGGTTGAAAAATCGGTAATCCACATGCTCACGGTCATTAAATAATGTTTGTCAAAGCCGTGATGAATGTAATGTTTTCGGAACACGGAATGTCTCGGTGAGTGAAACTCTGAAAATAACAATTCTACTGGATAGAACTCGCTTGAATTGAATGTTTCTGTGAAAATTTCATGATTTTTGAAACTGGATGTAAGGACAAACCTGCGAAATCAGAATAACTACTTCTAGGTTTAAATATGCCTTGTATGGTGGATGAAAGTTCGGTAATCCACATGCTCACTCTCATTAAAGAATGTTTGTCGAATTCGTGATGCATGTAACGTGTTTGGAATACGGAATGTCATAGTGAAGGAAACAATGTAAGTTACATGTCTATTGGGGAGAACTCACTTGAAGAAAATTTTTCTGCAAAATGTGCCTCATTTTCAAAACTGCCATTAGGAGAACCCTGTGAAATCTGAGAAAATGCTTCTAAGTGTCAATATGCCTTGAATGGTGAATGAAAGTCCGGTATTCCACATGTTAATAACAGTGAAGTAATTATTTTTCAAACCGTGATTCATGTAGCGCTTTTGGAAAATGGAATTTCACGGTAATGGAACGATGTAAATTACAATTCTATTGAGTAAAACGAGCTACAAGAGAATGTTTCTGCGAAAATTGCATGGTTATCGAATCTGAAGTTTGGAAAAAGCTGCAAAACGGGAGTCAATATTTGTAGGTGTAAATGTGCCTTTATGTTGCAAGAAAGTTCGGTAATACATATGTACACAACATACTAAAGAATCTTTTTCTAATCTGTGATGCATGAACCGTGTTCAGAACGTGGAATTTCACGGTGATTGAAACAATGTAAATTACTTCTCTATTGGGTATAACTAGCTCGGAGAGTGTTTTTCGGCGAAAACTTCGTCATTTTTGAAACTGGCAATTGCAAAACGCTGCAAAATCTGAGAAAATACTTCTAAGAATCAATATTCAATGTATTGTGGTGAAAGTTCGGTAATCCACATGCTAACAAATTTGTAGTGTTTATTTGTCGAATCCTTTAAGCATGTAGCATGTTCGGAACACGGAATTTCACGGCCAGGGATTTATGTAAATTACATTTCTCTTGGTTAGAAATCACTCCAAGAGATTTTTCCTGAGAAATCGGCCAGATTTTCGATACTGGCGAAAGGAAAACCCTGCGAACTCAGATTAATAGATTCTCGGTGTAAATATGCCTTGTATGGTGGATGAAAGTTCGGTAATCTGCATGCTAACAATTCTGTAATAAATATTTGTCGAATCCGAGATACGTGAAGCGTGTTCTGAACACAGAATAACACGGTGAGCGAATCTATGTAAAATACATGTCTCTTCGGTAGAACTCGCTCCAAGAGATTTTTCTGGGAAATCTGCCTCATTTTCGAAACTGGCGTTTGGTAATATATGCAAAATCTGAGAAAATGCTTCAAAGTGTCAATATGCCTTTTATTGTGATGGAAGTTCGTAAAACCTCATGCAAACAATTCTGTGGTGAATATTTGTAGAAAGCGTTATGCATGTAGCGTGATCGTATCACAGAAATTCCCGGCGATGGAATCTATGTAAATTACACGCCTATTGGTTCGAATTCGCTCCAAAAATATTTCCGTGAGAAAATGGCTTTATTTTCGAAACTGTCATTAGGAAAAATCTGCAAATTCAGATTTAAAGTTTCAAGGTGTAAATATGCCATGTATGGTGAATGAAAGTTCTGTAATCTACATGTTCACAACTCATTTGAGAAAGTTTGTTGAAATCTTGCTGCATGTAGCGTGTTCGAATATTAGAATGTCACTGTGAGGAAAACAATGTAAATTACATTTCTATTGGGAAGTACTCGCTCCACGAGTATTTTTCTGCGTATCTGCCACATTTTCAAAACTGGCATTAGGAAAAACTTTCAAAATATGTGAAAATGCTTCAAAGAGTCAATATGGCTTTTATGGTGGATGAAAGTTCGGTAATCCTTATGCTAACAACTCTGTAGTGAATATTTGTCGAATCCGTGATGCATGTAGCTTTTCCGGAACATGGAATTTCACGATGACGGGTTCTATGTAAATTGCATGTCTATAGGGTAGAACTCGCTCCAAGAGGATTTTTCTGCAAAAACTGCATGATTTTAGAAACTGACATTAGGAGAAATCTACTAAATCAGTATAAAACTTTCAATGTATAAATATGCATTGTCAGTTGGATGAAAGTTCGGTAATACACATGTTCACAACTCATTAAAGAATGTTTGTTGAATCCGTGATGCATGGAACGTGTTCAGAACACGGAATGTCACGGTGAGTGAAACTAGGTAAATTACATATCTTTTGGGTACAACTCGCTCCAAGAGCATTTTTCTGCCAAATCTGCCTCATTTTCAAAACTGGCGTTTAAACTAACCTGTGAAATCTGAGAAAATTCTTCAAAGTGTCAGTAAGCCTTGTATGGTGGATGAAAGTGCTGTAATCTACTTGCTAACAACTCTGAAGTGAATATTTGTCGTATCCGTGATGCATGTAGCGTGTTCGGAACACAGAATTTCACGGTGAGCGAATCCATGTAAATTACACGTCTATTGGTTAGACCCGCTCCAAGAGGTTATTGCCGTGAAATGGGCCTCATTTTGGAAACTGGCTTTTGGAAAGCTCTGCGAAATCAGAGAAAATGCTTCAAAGCGTCAATATGCCTTCTATTTTGATGAAAGTCCTGGAATCCACATGCAAACAACTCTGTAGTGTATTTTTGTCGAATCATTTCTGCATGTAGCGTGTTCCGAACACGGAATTTCACGGTGAGCGAATCCATGGAATTTACATATCTATTGGATAGAACACGCTCCAACATTTTTTTCCTTTGTAAACTGCCTGATTTTCGAAACTGCTATTAGGAAAATGCTGCGAACTCAGAGTGAATGTTTCTAGGTGTACATATGCCTTGTATGGTGGATGAAAGTTCTGTAATACACATGTACACAACTCTTTAAAAATGTTTGTCCAATCCGTGATGTATGTAGCCTGTTCGGAACAAGGACTGTCACGGTGAGGGAAACTATGTAAATTACATATCTATTGGTTAGAACACGCTCCAGGAGCATTTTACTGGAAAATCTGCCTCAGTTTGGAAACTGGTGTCATGAAAACGCTGCAAAATCTGAGTAAATTCTTTAAGGTGACAATATGTCTTCAATGGGTTATTCAAGATGTGTAATTCACATGCTAACAACTCAGCAGTGTATATTGGTTGAATCCGTGGTGCATGTACCGTTTTCAGAACACGGAATGTCACGGTGATGGTATCTATGAAAATGAGATGTCTATTGGATAGAACATGCACCAAGAGTGTTTTTCTGCGAAAACTGCCTGATTTTCTTAACTGACGTTAGGAAAACCTGCGAAATCTAAGTAAAAGTTTCTAGGTGTAAATATGCCTTGTATTGTGGTTGAAAAATCGGTAATCCACATGCTCACGGTCATTAAATAATGTTTGTCAAAGCCGTGATGAATGTAACGTTTTCGGAACACGGAATGTCTCGGTGAGTGAAACTCTGAAAATAACAATTCTACTGGATAGAACTCGCTTGAATTGAATGTTTCTGTGAAAATTTCATGATTTTTGAAACTGGATGTAAGGACAAACCTGCGAAATCAGAATAACTACTTCTAGGTTTAAATATGCCTTGTATGGTGGATGAAAGTTCGGTAATCCACATGCTCACTCTCATTAAAGAATGTTTGTCGAATTCGTGATGCATGTAACGTGTTTGGAATACGGAATGTCATAGTGAAGGAAACAATGTAAGTTACATGTCTATTGGGGAGAACTCACTTGAAGAAAATTTTTCTGCAAAATGTGCCTCATTTTCAAAACTGCCATTAGGAGAACCCTGTGAAATCTGAGAAAATGCTTCTAAGTGTCAATATGCCTTGAATGGTGAATGAAAGTCCGGTATTCCACATGTTAATAACAGTGAAGTAATTATTTTTCAAACCGTGATTCATGTAGCGCTTTTGGAAAATGGAATTTCACGGTAATGAAACGATGTAAATTACAATTCTATTGAGTAAAACGAGCTACAAGAGAATGTTTCTGCGAAAATTGCATGGTTATCGAATCTGAAGTTTGGAAAAAGCTGCAAAACGGGAGTCAATATTTGTAGGTGTAAATGTGCCTTTATGTTGCAAGAAAGTTCGGTAATACATATGTACACAACATACTAAAGAATCTTTTTCTAATCTGTGATGCATGAACCGTGTTCAGAACGTGGAATTTCACGGTGATTGAAACAATGTAAATTACTTCTCTATTGGGTATAACTAGCTCGGAGAGTGTTTTTCGGCGAAAACTTCGTCATTTTTGAAACTGGCAATTGCAAAACGCTGCAAAATCTGAGAAAATACTTCTAAGAATCAATATTCAATGTATTGTGGTGAAAGTTCGGTAATCCACATGCTAACAAATTTGTAGTGTTTATTTGTCGAATCCTTTAAGCATGTAGCATGTTCGGAACACGGAATTTCACGGCCAGGGATTTATGTAAATTACATTTCTCTTGGTTAGAAATCACTCCAAGAGATTTTTCCTGAGAAATCGGCCAGATTTTCGATACTGGCGAAAGGAAAACCCTGCGAACTCAGATTAATAGATTCTCGGTGTAAATATGCCTTGTATGGTGGATGAAAGTTCGGTAATCTGCATGCTAACAATTCTGTAATAAATATTTGTCGAATCCGAGATACGTGAAGCGTGTTCTGAACACAGAATAACACGGTGAGCGAATCTATGTAAAATACATGTCTCTTCGGTAGAACTCGCTCCAAGAGATTTTTCTGGGAAATCTGCCTCATTTTCGAAACTGGCGTTTGGTAATATATGCAAAATCTGAGAAAATGCTTCAAAGTGTCAATATGCCTTTTATTGTGATGGAAGTTCGTAAAACCTCATGCAAACAATTCTGTGGTGAATATTTGTAGAAAGCGTTATGCATGTAGCGTGATCGTATCACAGAAATTCCCGGCGATGGAATCTATGTAAATTACACGCCTATTGGTTCGAATTCGCTCCAAAAATATTTCCGTGAGAAAATGGCTTTATTTTCGAAACTGTCATTAGGAAAAATCTGCAAATTCAGATTTAAAGTTTCAAGGTGTAAATATGCCATGTATGGTGAATGAAAGTTCTGTAATCTACATGTTCACAACTCATTTGAGAAAGTTTGTTGAAACCTTGATGCATGTAGCGTGTTCGGAAATTGGAAAGTCACTGTGAGTAAAACTATGTATATTACATTTCTATTGGGAAGTACTCGCTCCACGAGTATTTTTCTGCGTATCTGCCTCCTTTTCAAAACTGGCATTAGGAAAAACTTTCAAAATATGAGAAAATGCTTCAAAGAGTCAATATGGCTTTTATGGTGGATGAAAGTTCGGTAATCCTTATGCTAACAACTCTGTAGTGAATATTTGTCGAATCCGTGATGCATGTAGCTTTTCCGGAACATGGAATTTCACGATGACGGGTTCTATGTAAATTGCATGTCTATAGGGTAGAACTCGCTCCAAGAGGATTTTTCTGCAAAAACTGCATGATTTTAGAAACTGACATTAGGAGAAATCTACTAAATCAGTATAAAACTTTCAATGTATAAATATGCATTGTCAGTTGGATGAAAGTTCGGTAATACACATGTTCACAACTCATTAAAGAATGTTTGTTGAATCCGTGATGCATGGAACGTGTTCAGAACACGGAATGTCACGGTGAGTGAAACTAGGTAAATTACATATCTTTTGGGTACAACTCGCTCCAAGAGCATTTTTCTGCCAAATCTGCCTCATTTTCAAAACTGGCGTTTAAACTAACCTGTGAAATCTGAGAAAATTCTTCAAAGTGTCAGTAAGCCTTGTATGGTGGATGAAAGTGCTGTAATCTACTTGCTAACAACTCTGAAGTGAATATTTGTCGTATCCGTGATGCATGTAGCGTGTTCGGAACACAGAATTTCACGGTGAGCGAATCCATGTAAATTACACGTCTATTGGTTAGACCCGCTCCAAGAGGTTATTGCCGTGAAATGGGCCTCATTTTGGAAACTGGCTTTTGGAAAGCTCTGCGAAATCAGAGAAAATGCTTCAAAGCGTCAATATGCCTTCTATTTTGATGAAAGTCCTGGAATCCACATGCAAACAACTCTGTAGTGTATTTTTGTCGAATCATTTCTGCATGTAGCGTGTTCCGAACACGGAATTTCACGGTGAGCGAATCCATGGAATTTACATATCTATTGGATAGAACACGCTCCAACATTTTTTTCCTTTGTAAACTGCCTGATTTTCGAAACTGCTATTAGGAAAATGCTGCGAACTCAGAGTGAATGTTTCTAGGTGTACATATGCCTTGTATGGTGGATGAAAGTTCTGTAATACACATGTACACAACTCTTTAAAAATGTTTGTCCAATCCGTGATGTATGTAGCCTGTTCGGAACAAGGACTGTCACGGTGAGGGAAACTATGTAAATTACATATCTATTGGTTAGAACACGCTCCAGGAGCATTTTACTGGAAAATCTGCCTCAGTTTGGAAACTGGTGTCATGAAAACGCTGCAAAATCTGAGTAAATTCTTTAAGGTGACAATATGTCTTCAATGGGTTATTCAAGATGTGTAATTCACATGCTAACAACTCAGCAGTGTATATTGGTTGAATCCGTGGTGCATGTACCGTTTTCAGAACACGGAATGTCACGGTGATGGTATCTATGAAAATGAGATGTCTATTGGATAGAACATGCACCAAGAGTGTTTTTCTGCGAAAACTGCCTGATTTTCTTAACTGACGTTAGGAAAACCTGCGAAATCTAAGTAAAAGTTTCTAGGTGTAAATATGCCTTGTATTGTGGTTGAAAAATCGGTAATCCACATGCTCACGGTCATTAAATAATGTTTGTCAAAGCCGTGATGAATGTAACGTTTTCGGAACACGGAATGTCTCGGTGAGTGAAACTCTGAAAATAACAATTCTACTGGATAGAACTCGCTTGGATTGAATGTTTCTGTGAAAATTTCATGATTTTTGAAACTGGATGTAAGGACAAACCTGCGAAATCAGAATAACTACTTCTAGGTTTAAATATGCCTTGTATGGTGGATGAAAGTTCGGTAATCCACATGCTCACTCTCATTAAAGAATGTTTGTCGAATTCGTGATGCATGTAACGTGTTTGGAATACGGAATGTCATAGTGAAGGAAACAATGTAAGTTACATGTCTATTGGGGAGAACTCACTTGAAGAAAATTTTTCTGCAAAATGTGCCTCATTTTCAAAACTGCCATTAGGAGAACCCTGTGAAATCTGAGAAAATGCTTCTAAGTGTCAATATGCCTTGAATGGTGAATGAAAGTCCGGTATTCCACATGTTAATAACAGTGAAGTAATTATTTTTCAAACCGTGATTCATGTAGCGCTTTTGGAAAATGGAATTTCACGGTAATGGAACGATGTAAATTACAATTCTATTGAGTAAAACGAGCTACAAGAGAATGTTTCTGCGAAAATTGCATGGTTATCGAATCTGAAGTTTGGAAAAAGCTGCAAAACGGGAGTCAATATTTGTAGGTGTAAATGTGCCTTTATGTTGCAAGAAAGTTCGGTAATACATATGTACACAACATACTAAAGAATCTTTTTCTAATCTGTGATGCATGAACCGTGTTCAGAACGTGGAATTTCACGGTGATTGAAACAATGTAAATTACTTCTCTATTGGGTATAACTAGCTCGGAGAGTGTTTTTCGGCGAAAACTTCGTCATTTTTGAAACTGGCAATTGCAAAACGCTGCAAAATCTGAGAAAATACTTCTAAGAATCAATATTCAATGTATTGTGGTGAAAGTTCGGTAATCCACATGCTAACAAATTTGTAGTGAATATTTGTCGAATCCTTTAAGCATGTAGCATGTTCGGAACACGGAATTTCACGGCCAGGGATTTATGTAAATTACATTTCTCTTGGTTAGAAATCACTCCAAGAGATTTTTCCTGAGAAATCGGCCAGATTTTCGATACTGGCGAAAGGAAAACCCTGCGAACTCAGATTAATAGATTCTCGGTGTAAATATGCCTTGTATGGTGGATGAAAGTTCGGTAATCTGCATGCTAACAACTCTCTACTGAATATTTGTCGAATCCGAGATACGTGAAGCGTGTTTGGAACACAGAATATCACGGTGAGCGAATCTATGTAAAATACATGTCTCTTCGGTAGAACTCGCTCCAAGAGATTTTTCTGGGAAATCTGCCTCATTTTCGAAACTGGCGTTTGGTAATATATGCAAAATCTGAGAAAATGCTTCAAAGTGTCAATATGCCTTTTATTGTGATGGAAGTTCGTAAAACCTCATGCAAACAATTCTGTGGTGAATATTTGTAGAAAGCGTTATGCATGTAGCGTGATCGTATCACAGAAATTCCCGGCGATGGAATCTATGTAAATTACACGCCTATTGGTTCGAATTCGCTCCAAAAATATTTCCGTGAGAAAATGGCTTTATTTTCGAAACTGTCATTAGGAAAAATCTGCAAATTCAGATTTAAAGTTTCAAGGTGTAAATATGCCATGTATGGTGAATGAAAGTTCTGTAATCTACATGTTCACAACTCATTTGAGAAAGTTTGTTGAAATCTTGCTGCATGTAGCGTGTTCGAATATTAGAATGTCACTGTGAGGAAAACAATGTAAATTACATTTCTATTGGGAAGTACTCGCTCCACGAGTATTTTTCTGCGTATCTGCCACATTTTCAAAACTGGCATTAGGAAAAACTTTCAAAATATGTGAAAATGCTTCAAAGAGTCAATATGGCTTTTATGGTGGATGAAAGTTCGGTAATCCTTATGCTAACAACTCTGTAGTGAATATTTGTCGAATCCGTGATGCATGTAGCTTTTCCGGAACATGGAATTTCACGATGACGGGTTCTATGTAAATTGCATGTCTATAGGGTAGAACTCGCTCCAAGAGGATTTTTCTGCAAAAACTGCATGATTTTAGAAACTGACATTAGGAGAAATCTACTAAATCAGTATAAAACGTTCAATGTATAAATATGCATTGTCAGTTGGATGAAAGTTCGGTAATACACATGTTCACAACTCATTAAAGAATGTTTGTTGAATCCGTGATGCATGGAACGCGTTCAGAACACGGAATGTCACGGTGAGTGAAACTAGGTAAATTACATATCTTTTGGGTACAACTCGCTCCAAGAGCATTTTTCTGCCAAATCTGCCTCATTTTCAAAACTGGCGTTTAAACTAACCTGTGAAATCTGAGAAAATTCTTCAAAGTGTCAGTAAGCCTTGTATGGTGGATGAAAGTGCTGTAATCTACTTGCTAACAACTCTGAAGTGAATATTTGTCGTATCCGTGATGCATGTAGCGTGTTCGGAACACAGAATTTCACGGTGAGCGAATCCATGTAAATTACACGTCTATTGGTTAGACCCGCTCCAAGAGGTTATTGCCGTGAAATGGGCCTCATTTTGGAAACTGGCTTTTGGAAAGCTCTGCGAAATCAGAGAAAATGCTTCAAAGCGTCAATATGCCTTCTATTTTGATGAAAGTCCTGGAATCCACATGCAAACAACTCTGTAGTGTATTTTTGTCGAATCATTTCTGCATGTAGCGTGTTCCGAACACGGAATTTCACGGTGAGCGAATCCATGGAATTTACATATCTATTGGATAGAACACGCTCCAACATTTTTTTCCTTTGTAAACTGCCTGATTTTCGAAACTGCTATTAGGAAAATGCTGCGAACTCAGAGTGAATGTTTCTAGGTGTACATATGCCTTGTATGGTGGATGAAAGTTCTGTAATACACATGTACACAACTCTTTAAAAATGTTTGTCCAATCCGTGATGTATGTAGCCTGTTCGGAACAAGGACTGTCACGGTGAGGGAAACTATGTAAATTACATATCTATTGGTTAGAACACGCTCCAGGAGCATTTTACTGGAAAATCTGCCTCAGTTTGGAAACTGGTGTCATGAAAACGCTGCAAAATCTGAGTAAATTCTTTAAGGTTACAATATGTCTTCAATGGGTTATTCAAGATGTGTAATTCACATGCTAACAACTCAGCAGTGTATATTGGTTGAATCCGTGGTGCATGTACCGTTTTCAGAACACGGAATGTCACGGTGATGGTATCTATGAAAATGAGATGTCTATTGGATAGAACATGCACCAAGAGTGTTTTTCTGCGAAAACTGCCTGATTTTCTTAACTGACGTTAGGAAAACCTGCGAAATCTAAGTAAAAGTTTCTAGGTGTAAATATGCCTTGTATTGTGGTTGAAAAATCGGTAATCCACATGCTCACGGTCATTAAATAATGTTTGTCAAAGCCGTGATGAATGTAACGTTTTCGGAACACGGAATGTCTCGGTGAGTGAAACTCTGAAAATAACAATTCTACTGGATAGAACTCGCTTGGATTGAATGTTTCTGTGAAAATTTCATGATTTTTGAAACTGGATGTAAGGACAAACCTGCGAAATCAGAATAACTACTTCTAGGTTTAAATATGCCTTGTATGGTGGATGAAAGTTCGGTAATCCACATGCTCACTCTCATTAAAGAATGTTTGTCGAATTCGTGATGCATGTAACTTGTTTGGAATACGGAATGTCATAGTGAAGGAAACAATGTAAGTTACATGTCTATTGGGGAGAACTCACTTGAAGAAAATTTTTCTGCAAAATGTGCCTCATTTTCAAAACTGCCATTAGGAGAACCCTGTGAAATCTGAGAAAATGCTTCTAAGTGTCAATATGCCTTGAATGGTGAATGAAAGTCCGGTATTCCACATGTTAATAACAGTGAAGTAATTATTTTTCAAACCGTGATTCATGTAGCGCTTTTGGAAAATGGAATTTCACGGTAATGAAACGATGTAAATTACAATTCTATTGAGTAAAACGAGCTACAAGAGAATGTTTCTGCGAAAATTGCATGGTTATCGAATCTGAAGTTTGGAAAAAGCTGCAAAACGGGAGTCAATATTTGTAGGTGTAAATGTGCCTTTATGTTGCAAGAAAGTTCGGTAATCCATATGTTCACAACATACTAAAGAATCTTTTTCTAATCTGTGATGCATGAACCGTGTTCAGAACGTGGAATTTCACGGTGATTGAAACAATGTAAATTACTCCTCTATTGGGTAGAACTAGCTCGGAGAGTGTTTTTCGGCGAAAACTTCGTCATTTTTGAAACTGGCAATTGCAAAACGCTGCAAAATCTGAGAAAATACTTCTAAGAATCAATATTCAATGTATTGTGGTGAAAGTTCGGTAATCCACATGCTAACAAATTTGTAGTGATTATTTGTCGAATCCTTTATGCATGTAGCATGTTCGGAACACGGAATTTCACGGCCAGGGGATTTATGTAAATTACATTTCTCTTGGTTAGAAATCACTCCAAGAGATTTTTCCTAGAAAACGGCTGGATTTTCTATACTGGCGAAAGGAAAACCCTGCAAACTCAGATTAATAGATTCTCGGTGTAAATATGCCTTGTATGGTGGATGAAAGTTCGGTAATCCGCATGCTAACAACTCTGTACTGAATATTTGTCGAATCCGAGATACGTGAAGCGTGTTTGGAACACAGAATATCTTGGTGAGCAAATCTATGTAAAATACATGTCTCTTCGGTAGAACTCGCTCCAAGAGATTTTTCTGGGAAATCTGCCTCATTTTCGAAACTGGCGTTTGATAATATATGCAAAATCTGAGAAAATGCTTCAAAGTATCAATATGCCTTATATTGTGATGGAAGTTCGTAAAACCACATGCAAACAATTCTGTGGTGAATATTTGTAGAAAGCGTTATGCATGTAGCGTGATCGTATCACAGAAATTCCCGGCGATGGAATCTATGTAAATTACACGCCTATTGGTTCGAATTCGCTCCAAAAATGTTTCCCTGAGAAAACGGCCTGATTTTCGAAACTGGCATTAGGAAAAAGCTGCAAATTCAGAGTTAATGTTTCTAGGTGTAAATATGCCATGTATGGTGGATGAAAGTTCTGTAATCTATATGTTCACAACTCATTCGAGAAAGTTTGTTGAAACCTTGATGCATGTAGCGTTTTCGGAAATTGTAATGTCACTGTGAGGAAAACTATGTAAATTACATTTCTATTGGGAAGTACTCGCTCCACGAGAATTTTTCTGCATATCTGCCTCCTTTTCAAACCTGGCATTAGGAAAAATCTTCGAAATATGAGAAAATGCTTCAAAGAGACAATATGGCTTTTATGGTGGATGAAAGTTCGGTAATCCTTATTCTAACAACTCTGTAGTGAATATTTGTCGAATCCGTGATGCATGTAGCTTTTCCGGAACATGAAATTTCACGATGATGGGTTCTATGTAAATTGCATGTCTATTGGGTAGAACTCGCTCCAAGAGGATTTTTCTGCAAAAACTGCATGATTTTAGAAACTGACATTAGGAGAAATCTACTAAATCAGAGTAAAACTTTCTATGTATAAATATGCATTGTCAGTTGGATGAAAGTTCGGTAATACACATGTTCACAACTCATTAAAGAATGTTTGTTGAATCCGTGATGCATGGAACGCGTTCAGATCACGGAATGTCACGGTGAGTGAAACTAGGTAAATTACATATCTTTTGGGTACAACTCGCTCCAAGAGCATTTTTCTGCCAAATCTGCCTCATTTTCAAAACTGGCGTTAAAACTAACCTGTGAAATCTGAGAAAATTCTTCAAAGTGTCAGTAAGCCTTTTATGGTGGATGAAAGTGCTGTAATCTACTTGCTAACAACTCTGAAGTGAATATTTGTCGTATCCGTGATGCATGTAGCGTGTTCGGAACACAGAATTTCACGGTGAGCGAATCCATGTAAATTACACGTCTATTGGTTAGACCCGCTCCAAGAGGTTTTTGCCGTGAAATGGGCCTCATTTTGGAAACTGGCGTTTGGAAAGCTCTGCGAAATCAGAGAAAATGCTTCAAAGCGTCAATATGACTTCTATTTTGTTTAAAGTCCTGGAATCCTCATGCAAAAAACTCTGTAGTGTATTTTTGTTGAATCATTTCTGCATGTAGCGTGTTCCGAACACGGAATTTCACGGTGAGCGAATCCATGGAATTTACATATCTATTGGATAGAACATGCTCCAACAGTTTTTTCCTTTGTAAACTGTCTGATTTTCGAAACTGCTATTAGGAAAAAGCTGCGAACTCAGAGTGAATGTTTCTAGGTGTACTTATGCCTTGTATGGTGGATGAAAGTACTGTAATACACATGTACACAACTCTTTAAAAATGTTTGTCAAATCCGTGATGTATGTAGCCTGTTCAGAACACGGACTGTCATGGTGAGGCAAACTATGTAAATTACATATCTATTGGTTAGAACACGCTACAGGAGCATTTTACTGGAAAATCTGCCTCAGTGTGGAAACTGGTGTTATGAAAACGCTGCAAATATGAGTAAATTCTTTAAGGTGACAATATGTCTTCAATGGGTTATTCAAGAAGTGTAATTCACATGCTAACAACTCAGCAGTGTATATTGGTTGAATCCGTGGTGCATGTACGTATTCAGAACATGGAATGTCACGGTGATGGTATCTATGAAAATGAGATGTCTATTGAATAGAACATGCACCAAGAGTGTTTTTCTGCAAAAACTGCCTGATTTTCTTAACTGACGTTAGGAAAACCTGCGAAATCTAAGTAAATGTTTCTAGGTGTAAATATGCCTTGTATTGTGGTTGAAAAATCAGTAATCCACATGCTCACGGTCATTAAATTATGTTTGTCAAAGCCGTGATGAATGTAACGTTTTCGGAACACGGAATGTCTCGGTGAGTGAAACTCTGAAAATAACAATTCTACTGGATAGAACTCGCTTGGATTGAATGTTTCTGTGAAAATTTCATGATTTTTGAAACTGGATGTAAGGACAAACCTGCGAAATCAGAATAACTACTTCTAGGTTTAAATATGCCTTGTATGGTGGATGAAAGTTCGGTAATCCACATGCTCACTCTCATTAAAGAATGTTTGTCGAATTCGTGATGCATGTAACGTGTTTGGAATACGGAACGTCATAGTGAAGGAAACAATGTAAGTTACATGTCTATTGGGGAGAACTCACTTGAAGAAAATTTTTCTGCAAAATGTGCCTCATTTTCAAAACTGCCATTAGGAGAACCCTGTGAAATCTGAGAAAATGCTTCTAAGTGTCAATATGCCTTGAATGGTGAATGAAAGTCCGGTATTCCACATGTTAATAACAGTGAAGTAATTATTTTTCAAACCGTGATTCATGTAGCGCTTTTGGAAAATGGAATTTCACGGTAATGAAACGATGTAAATTACAATTCTATTGAGTAGAACGAGCTACAAGAGAATGTTTCTGCGAAAATTGCATGGTTATCGAATCTGAAGTTTGGAAAAAGCTGCAAAACGGGAGTCAATATTTGTAGGTGTAAATGTGCCTTTATGTTGCAAGAAAGTTCGGTAATCCACATGTTCACAACATACTAAAGAATCTTTTTCTAATCTGTGATGCATGAACCGTGTTCAGAACGTGGAATTTCACGGTGATTGAAACAATGTAAATTACTTCTCTTTTGGGTAGAACTAGCTCGGAGAGTGTTTTTAGGCGAAAACTTTGTCATTTTTGAAACTGGCAATTGCAAAACGCTGCAAAATCTGAGAAAATACTTCTAAGAATCAATATTCAATATATTGTGATGAAAGTTCGGTAATCCACATGCTAACAAATTTGTAGTGAATATTTGTCGAATCCTTTATGCATGTAACATGTTCGGAACACGGAATTTCACGGCCAGGGGATTTATGTAAATTACATTTCTCTTGGTTAGAAATCACTCCAAGAGATTTTTCCTAGAAAACGGCTGGATTTTCTATACTGGCGAAAGGAAGACCCTGCGAACTCAGATTAATAGATTCTCGGTGTAAATATGCCTTGTATGGTGGATGAAAGTTCGGTAATCTGCATGCTAACAACTCTCTACTGAATATTTGTCGAATCCGAGATACGTGAAGCATGTTTGGAACACAGAATATCACGGTGAGCGAATCTATGTAAAATACATGTCTCTTCGGTAGAACTCGCTCCAAGAGATTTTTCTGGGAAATCTGCCTCATTTTCGAAACTGGCGTTTGGTAATATATGCAAAATCTGAGAAAATGCTTCAAAGTGTCAATATGCCTTTTATTGTGATGGAAGTTCGTAAAACCTCATGCAAACAATTCTGTGGTGAATATTTGTAGAAAGCGTTATGCATGTAGCGTGATCGTATCACAGAAATTCCCGGCGATGGAATCTATGTAAATTACACGCCTATTGGTTCGAATTCGCTCCAAAAATATTTCCGTGAGAAAATGGCTTTATTTTCGAAACTGTCATTAGGAAAAATCTGCAAATTCAGATTTAAAGTTTCAAGGTGTAAATATGCCATGTATGGTGAATGAAAGTTCTGTAATCTACATGTTCACAACTCATTTGAGAAAGTTTGTTGAAATCTTGCTGCATGTAGCGTGTTCGAATATTAGAATGTCACTGTGAGGAAAACAATGTAAATTACATTTCTATTGGGAAGTACTCGCTCCACGAGTATTTTTCTGCGTATCTGCCACATTTTCAAAACTGGCATTAGGAAAAACTTTCAAAATATGTGAAAATGCTTCAAAGAGTCAATATGGCTTTTATGGTGGATGAAAGTTCGGTAATCCTTATGCTAACAACTCTGTAGTGAATATTTGTCGAATCCGTGATGCATGTAGCTTTTCCGGAACACGGAATTTCACGATGACGGGTTCTATGTAAATTGCATGTCTATAGGGTAGAACTCGCTCCAAGAGGATTTTTCGGCAAAAACTGCATGATTTTAGAAACTGACATTAGGAGAAATCTACTAAATCAGTATAAAACGTTCAATGTATAAATATGCATTGTCAGTTGGATGAAAGTTCGGTAATACACATGTTCACAACTCATTAAAGAATGTTTGTTGAATCCGTGATGCATGGAACGCGTTCAGAACACGGAATGTAACGGTGAGTGAAACTAGGTAAATTACATATCTTTTGGGTACAACTCGCTCCAAGAGCATTTTTCTGCCAAATCTGCCTCATTTTCAAAACTGGCGTTTAAACTAACCTGTGAAATCTGAGAAAATTCTTCAAAGTGTCAGTAAGCCTTGTATGGTGGATGAAAGTGCTGTAATCTACTTGCTAACAACTCTGAAGTGAATATTTGTCGTATCCGTGATGCATGTAGCGTGTTCGGAACACAGAATTTCACGGTGAGCGAATCCATGTAAATTACACGTCTATTGGTTAGACCCGCTCCAAGAGGTTATTGCCGTGAAATGGGCCTCATTTTGGAAACTGGCTTTTGGAAAGCTCTGCGAAATCAGAGAAAATGCTTCAAAGCGTCAATATGCCTTCTATTTTGATGAAAGTCCTGGAATCCACATGCAAACAACTCTGTAGTGTATTTTTGTCGAATCATTTCTGCATGTAGCGTGTTCCGAACACGGAATTTCACGGTGAGCGAATCCATGGAATTTACATATCTATTGGATAGAACACGCTCCAACATTTTTTTCCTTTGTAAACTGCCTGATTTTCGAAACTGCTATTAGGAAAATGCTGCGAACTCAGAGTGAATGTTTCTAGGTGTACATATGCCTTGTATGGTGGATGAAAGTTCTGTAATACACATGTACACAACTCTTTAAAAATGTTTGTCCAATCCGTGATGTATGTAGCCTGTTCGGAACAAGGACTGTCACGGTGAGGGAAACTATGTAAATTACATATCTATTGGTTAGAACACGCTCCAGGAGCATTTTACTGGAAAATCTGCCTCAGTTTGGAAACTGGTGTCATGAAAACGCTGCAAAATCTGAGTAAATTCTTTAAGGTGACAATATGTCTTCAATGGGTTATTCAAGATGTGTAATTCACATGCTAACAACTCAGCAGTGTATATTGGTTGAATCCGTGGTGCATGTACCGTTTTCAGAACACGGAATGTCACGGTGATGGTATCTATGAAAATGAGATGTCTATTGGATAGAACATGCACCAAGAGTGTTTTTCTGCGAAAACTGCCTGATTTTCTTAACTGACGTTAGGAAAACCTGCGAAATCTAAGTAAAAGTTTCTAGGTGTAAATATGCCTTGTATTGTGGTTGAAAAATCGGTAATCCACATGCTCACGGTCATTAAATAATGTTTGTCAAAGCCGTGATGAATGTAACGTTTTCGGAACACGGAATGTCTCGGTGAGTGAAACTCTGAAAATAACAATTCTACTGGATAGAACTCGCTTGGATTGAATGTTTCTGTGAAAATTTCATGATTTTTGAAACTGGATGTAAGGACAAACCTGCGAAATCAGAATAACTACTTCTAGGTTTAAATATGCCTTGTATGGTGGATGAAAGTTCGGTAATCCACATGCTCACTCTCATTAAAGAATGTTTGTCGAATTCGTGATGCATGTAACGTGTTTGGAATACGGAATGTCATAGTGAAGGAAACAATGTAAGTTACATGTCTATTGGGGAGAACTCACTTGAAGAAAATTTTTCTGCAAAATGTGCCTCATTTTCCAAACTGCCATTAGGAGAACCCTGTGAAATCTGAGAAAATGCTTCTAAGTGTCAATATGCCTTGAATGGTGAATGAAAGTCCGGTATTCCACATGTTAATAACAGTGAAGTAATTATTTTTCAAACCGTGATTCATGTAGCGCTTTTGGAAAATGGAATTTCACGGTAATGGAACGATGTAAATTACAATTCTATTGAGTAAAACGAGCTACAAGAGAATGTTTCTGCGAAAATTGCATGGTTATCGAATCTGAAGTTTGGAAAAAGCTGCAAAACGGGAGTCAATATTTGTAGGTGTAAATGTGCCTTTATGTTGCAAGAAAGTTAGGTAATACATATGTACACAACATACTAAAGAATCTTTTTCTAATCTGTGATGCATGAACCGTGTTCAGAACGTGGAATTTCACGGTGATTGAAACAATGTAAATTACTTCTCTATTGGGTATAACTAGCTCGGAGAGTGTTTTTCGGCGAAAACTTCGTCATTTTTGAAACTGGCAATTGCAAAACGCTGCAAAATCTGAGAAAATACTTCTAAGAATCAATATTCAATGTATTGTGGTGAAAGTTCGGTAATCCACATGCTAACAAATTTGTAGTGAATATTTGTCGAATCCTTTAAGCATGTAGCATGTTCGGAACACGGAATTTCACGGCCAGGGATTTATGTAAATTACATTTCTCTTGGTTAGAAATCACTCCAAGAGATTTTTCCTGAGAAATCGGCCAGATTTTCGATACTGGCGAAAGGAAAACCCTGCGAACTCAGATTAATAGATTCTCGGTGTAAATATGCCTTGTATGGTGGATGAAAGTTCGGTAATCTGCATGCTAACAATTCTGTAATAAATATTTGTCGAATCCGAGATACGTGAAGCGTGTTCTGAACACAGAATAACACGGTGAGCGAATCTATGTAAAATAAATGTCTCTTCGGTAGAACTCGCTCCAGGAATTTTTTCTGGGAAATCTGCCTCATTTTCGAAACTGGCGTTTGATAATATACGCAAAATCTGAGAAAATGCTTCAAAGTTTCTATATGCCTTGTATTGTGATGGAAGTTCGTAAAACCACATGCAAACAATTCTGTGGTGAATATTTGTAGAAAGCGTTATGCATGTAGCGTGATCGTATCACAGAAATTCCCGGCGATGGAATCGATGTAAATTACACGCCTATTGGTTAGAATTCGCTCCAAAAATGTTTCCCTGAGAAAACGGCCTGATTTTCGAAACTGGCATTAGGAAAAAGCTGCAAATTCATAGTTAATGTTTCTAGGTGTAAATATGCCATGTATGGTGGATGAAAGTTCTGTAATCTACATGTTCACAACTCATTAGAGAAAGTTTGTTGAAACCTTGATGCATGTAGCGTGTTCGGAAATTGGAATGTCACTGTGAGGAAAATGATGTAAATTACATTTCTATTGGGAAGTACTCGCTCCACGTGTATTTTTCTGCGTATCTGCCTCCTTTTCAAAACTGGCATTAGGAAAAAGTTTTGAAATATGAGAAAATGCTTCAAAGAGTCAATATGGCTTTTATGGTGGATGAAAGTTCGGTAATCCTTATGCTAACAACTCTGTAGTGAATATTTGTCTAATCAGTGATGCATGTAGCTTTTCCGGAACATGGAATTTCACAATGACGGGTTCTATGTAAATTGCATGTCTATTGGGTAGAACTCGTTACAAGAGGATTTTTCTGCAAAAACTGCATGATTTTAGAAACTGACTTTAGGAGAAATCTACTAAATCAGAATAAAATTTTCTATGTATAAATATGCATTGTCAGTTGGATGAAAGTTCAGTAATACACATGTTCACAACTCATTAAAGAATGTTTGTTGAATCCGTGATGCATGGAACGCGTTCAGAACACGGAATGTCACGGTGAGTGAAACTAGGTAAATTACATATCTTTTGGGTACAACTCGCTCCAAGAGCATTTTTTGCCAAATCTGCCTCATTTTTAAAACTGGCGTTAAAACTAAACTGTGAAATCTGAGAAAATTCTTCAAAGTGTCAGTAAGCCTTGTATGGTGGATGAAAGTGCTGTAATCTACTTGCTAACAACTCTGATGTGAATATTTGTCGCATCCGTGATGCATGTAGCGTGTTCGGAACACGGAATTTCACGGTGAGCGAATCCATGTAAATTACACGTCAATTCGTTAGACCCGCTCCAAGAGGTTTTTGCCGTCAAATCGGCCTCATTTTGGAAACTGGCATTTGGAAAGCTCTGCGAAATCAGAGAAAATGCTTCAAAGCTTCAATATGTCTTCTATTTTGTTGAAAGTCCTGGAATCCACATGCAAACAACTCTGTAGTGTATTTTTATCGAATCATTTCTGCATGTAGCGTGTTCCGAACACGGAATTTCACGGTGAGCGAATCCATGGAATTTACATATCTATTGGATAGAACACACTCCAACAGTTTTTTCCTTTGTAAACTGCCTGATTTTCGAAACTGCTATTAGGAAAAAGCTGCGAACTCAGAGTGAATGTTTCTAGGTGTACATATGCCTTGTATGGTGGATGAAAGTACTGTAATACACATGTACACAACTCTTTAAAAATGTTTGTCAAATCCGTGATGTATGTAGCCTGTTCAGAACACGGACTGTCACGGTGAGGCAAACTATGTAAATTACATATCTATTGGTTAGAACACGCTACAGGGGCATTTTCTGGAAAATCTGTCTCAGTTTGGAAACTGGTGGTATGAAAACGCTGCAAAATATGAGTAAATTTTTTAAGGTGACAATATGTCTTCAATGGGTTATTCAAGATGTAATTCACATGCTAAAACTCAGCAGTGTATATTGGTTGAATCCGTGGTGCATGTACGTATTCAGAACACGGAATGTTATGGTGATGGTATCTATGAAAATGAGATGTCTATTGGATAGAACATGCACCAAGAGTGTTTTTCTGCGAAAACTGCCTGATTTTCTTAACTGACTTTATGAAAACCTGCGAAATCTAAGTAAATATTTCTATATGTAAATATGCATTGTATTGTGGTTGAAAAATCGGTAATCCACATGCTCACGGTCATTAAATAATGTTTGTCAAAGCCGTGATGAATGTAACGTTTACGGAACACGGAATGTCTCGGTGAGTGAAACTCTGAAAATAACAATTCTACCGGATTGAACTTGCTTGAATTGAATGTTTTTGTGAAAATTTCATGATTTTTGAAACTGGATGTAAGGACAAACCTGTGAAATCAGAATAACTACTTCTAGGTGTAAATATGCCTTGTATGGTGGATGAAAGTTCGGTAATCCACATGCTCACTCTCATTAAAGAATGTTTGTCGAATTCGTGATGCATGTAACGTGTTTGGAATACGGAAAGTCATAATGAAGGAAACAATGTAAGTTACATGTCTATTGGGTAGAACTCGCTTGAAGAGTATTTTTCTGCGAAATGTGCCTCATTTTCCAAACTGCCATTAGGAGAACCCTGTGAAATTTGAGAAAATGCTTCTAAGTGTCAATATGACTTGAATGGTGAATGAAAGTCTGTTATTCCACATGTTAATAACAATGAAGTAATTATTTTTCAAACCGTGATTCATGTAGCGCTTTTGGAACACGGAATTTCACGGTAATGAAACGATGTAAATTACAATTCTATTGAGTAGAACGAGCTAGAAGAGAATGTTTCTGCGAAAATTGCTTGGTTATCTAATCTGAAGTTTGGAAAAAGCTGCAAAACGGGAGTCAATATTTGTAGGTGTAAATGTGCCTTTATGTTGCAAGAAAGTTCGGTAATTCACATGTTCACAACATACTAAAGAATCTTTTTCTAATCCATGATGCATGAACCGTGTTCAGAACGTGGAATTTCACGGTGATTGAAACAATGTAAATTACTTCTCTATTGGGTAGAACTAGCTCGGAGAAAGTTTTTCGGCGAAAACTTCGTCATTTTTGAAACTGGCATTTGCAAAATGCTGCAAAATCTGAGAAAATACTTCTAAGAATCAATATTCAATGTATTGTGATGAAAGTTCGGTAATCCACATGCTAACAAATTTGTAGTGAATATTTGTCGAAACCTTTATGCATGTAGCATGTTCGGAACACGGAATTTCACGGCCAGGGATTTATGTAAATTACATTTCTCTTGGTTAGAAATCACTCCAAGAGATTTTTCCTGAGAAATCGGCCAGATTTTCGATACTGGCGAAAGGGAAACCCTGCGAACTCAGATTAATAGATTCTCGGTGTAAATATGCCTTGTATGGTGGATGAAAGTTCAGTAATCTGCATGCTAACAATTCTGTAATAAATATTTGTCGAATCCGAGATACGTGAAGCGTGTTCAGAACACAGAATATCACGGTGAGCGAATCTATGTAAAATATATGTCTCTTCGGTAGAACTCGCTCCAGGAATTTTTTCTGGGAAATCTGCCTCATTTTCGAAACTGGCGTTTGATAATATACGCAAAATCTGAGAAAATGCTTCAAAGTTTCTATATGCCTTGTATTGTGATGGAAGTTCGTAAAACCACATGCAAACAATTCTGTGGTGAATATTTGTAGAAAGCGTTATGCATGTAGCGTGATCGTATCACAGAAATTCCCGGCGATGGAATCGATGTAAATTACACGCCTATTGGTTAGAATTCGCTCCAAAAATGTTTCCCTGAGAAAACGGCCTGATTTTCGAAACTGGCATTAGGAAAAAGCTGCAAATTCAGAGTTAATGTTTGTAGGTGTAAATATGCCATGTATGGTGGGTGAAAGTTCTGTAATCTACATGTTCACAACTCATTCGAGAAAGTTTGTCGAAACCTTGATGCATGTAGCGTGTTCGGAAATTGGAATGTCACTCTGAGGAAAACGATGTAAATTACATTTCTATTGGGAAGTACTCGCTCCACGAGAATTTTTCTGCGTATATACCTCCTTTTCAAAACTGGCATTAGGAAAAACTTTCGAAATATGAGAAAATGCTTCAAAGAGTCAATATGGCTTTTATGGTGGATGAAAGTTCGGTAATCCTTATGCTAACAACTCTGTAGTGAATATTTGTCGAATCAGTGATGCATGTAGCTTTTCCGGAACATGGAATTTCACAATGACGGGTTCTATGTAAATTGCATGTCTATAGGGTAGAACTCGCTCCAAGAGGATTTTTCTGCAAAAACTGCATGATTTTATAAACTGACATTAGGAGAAATCTACTAAATCAGAATAAAACTTTCTATGTATAAATATGCATTGTCAGTTGGATGAAAGTTCGGTAATACACATGTTCACATCTCATTAAAGAATGTTTGTTGAATCCGTGATGCATGGAACGCGTTCAGATCACGGAATGTCACGGTGAGCGAAACTAGGTAAATTACATATCTTTTGGGTACAACTCGCTCCAAGAGCATTTTTCTGCCAAATCTGCCTCAATTTCAAAACTGGCGTTAAAACTAACCTGTGAAATCTGAGAAAATTCTTCAAAGTGTCAGTAAGCCTTGTATGGTGGATGAAAGTGCTGTAATCTACTTGCTAACAACTCTGAAGTGAATATTTGTCGCATCCGTGATGCATGTAGCGTGTTCAGAACACGGAATTTCACGGTGAGCGAATCCATGTAAATTACACGTCTATTGGTTAGGCACGCTCCAAGAGGTTTTTGCCGTGAAATCTGCCTCATTTTGGAAACTGGCATTTGGAAAGCTCTGCGAAATCAGAGAAAATGCTTCAAAGCATCAATATGTCTTCTATTTTGTTGAAAGTCCTGGAATCCACATGCAAACAACTCTGTAGTGTATTTTTGTCGAATCATTTCTGCATGTAGCGTGTTCCGAACACGGAATTTCACGGTGAGCGAATCCATGGAATTTACATATCTATTTAATAGAACACGCTCCAACAGTTTTTTCCTTTGTAAACTGTCTGATTTTCGAAACTGCTATTAGGAAAAAGCTGCGAACTCAGAGTGAATGTTTCTAGGTGTACATATGCCTTGTATGGTGGATGAAAGTTCTGTAATACACATGTACACAACTCTTTAAAAATGTTTGTCAAATCCGTGATGTATGTAGCCTGTTCAGAACACGGACTGTCACGGTGAGGGAAACTATGTAAATTACATATCGATTGGTTAGAACACGCTCCAGGAGCATTTTACTGGAAAATCTGCCTCAGTGTGGAAACTGGTGTTATGAAAACGCTGCAAAATATGAGTAAATTCCTTAAGGTGACAATATGACTTCAATGGGTTATTCAAGATGTGTAATTCACATGCTAACAACTCAGCAGTGTATATTGGTTGAATCCGTGGTGCATGTACCGTTTTCAGAACACGGAATGTTACGGTGATGGTATCTATGAAAATGAGATGTCTATTGGATAGAACATGCACCAAGAGTGTTTTTCTGCGAAAACTGCCTGATTTTCTTAACTGACGTTAGGAAACCTGCGAAATCTAAGTAAATGTTTCTAGGTGTAAGTATGCCTTGTATTGTGGTTGAAAAATCGGTAATCCACATGCTCACGGTCATTAAATTATGTTTGTCAAAGCCGTGGTTAATATAACGTTTTCGGAACACGGAATGTCTCGGTGAGTGAAACTCTGAAAATAACAATTCTACTGGATAGAACTCGCTTGAATTGAATGTTTCTGTGAAAATTTCATGATTTTTGAAACTGGATGTAAGGACAAACCTGCGAAATCAGAATAACTACTTCTAGGTGTAAATATGCCTTGTATGGTGGATGAAAGTTCGGTAATCCACATGCTCACTCTCATTAAAGAATGTTTGTCGAATTCGTGATGCATGTAACGTGTTTGGAATACGGAATGTCATAGTGAAGGAAACAATGTAAGTTACATGTCTATTGGGTACAACTCGCTTGAAGAGAATTTTTCTGCGAAATGTGCCTCATTTTCCAAACTGCCTTTAGGAGAACCCTGTGAAATCTGAGAAAATGCTTCTAAGTGTCAATATGCCTTGAATGGTGAATGAAAGTCCGGTATTCCACATGTTAATAACACTGAAGTAATTATTTTTCAAACCGTGATTCATGTAGCGCTTTTGGAACACGGAATTTCACGGTAATGAAACGATGTAAATTACAATTCTATTGAGTAGAACGAGCTAGAAGAGAATGTTTCTGCGAAATATGCATGGTTATCTAATCTGAAGTTTGGAAAAAGCTGCAAAACGGGAGTCAATATTTGTAGGTGTAAATGTGCCTTTATGTTGCAAGAAAGTTCGGTAATCCACATGTTCACAACATACTAAAGAATCTTTTTCTAATCCATGATGCATGAACCGTGTTCAGAACGTGGAATTTCACGGTGATTGAAACAATGTAAATTACTTCTCTATTGGGTAGAACTAGCTCGGAGAATGTTTTTCGGCGAAAACTTCGTCATTTTTGAAACTGGCATTTGCAAAACGCTGCAAAATCTGAGAAAATACTTCTAAGAATCAATATTCAATGTATTGTGATGAAAGTTCGGTAATCCACATGCTAACAAATTTGTAGTGAATATTTGTCGAAACCTTTATGCATGTAGCTTGTTCGGAACACGGAATTTCACGGCCAGGGATTTATGTAAATTACATTTCTCTTGGTTAGAAATCACTCCAAGAGATTTTTCCTGAGAAATCGGCCAGATTTTCGATACTGGCGAAAGGAAAACCCTGCGAACTCAGATTAATAGATTCTCGGTGTAAATATGCCTTGTATGGTGGATGAAAGTTCGGTAATCTGCATGCTAACAATTCTGTAATAAATATTTGTCGAATCCGAGATACGTGAAGCGTGTTCTGAACACAGAATAACACGGTGAGCGAATCTATGTAAAATAAATGTCTCTTCGGTAGAACTCGCTCCAGGAATTTTTTCTGGGAAATCTGCCTCATTTTCGAAACTGGCGTTTGATAATATACGCAAAATCTGAGAAAATGCTTCAAAGTTTCTATATGCCTTGTATTGTGATGGAAGTTCGTAAAACCACATGCAAACAATTCTGTGGTGAATATTTGTAGAAAGCGTTATGCATGTAGCGTGATCGTATCACAGAAATTCCCGGCGATGGAATTGATGTAAATTACACGCCTATTGGTTAGAATTCGCTCCAAAAATGTTTCCCTGAGAAAACGGCCTGATTTTCGAAACTGGCATTAGGAAAAAGCTGCAAATTCATAGTTAATATTTCTAGGTGTAAATATGCCATGTATGGTGGATGAAAGTTCTGTAATCTACATGTTCACAACTCATTAGAGAAAGTTTGTTGAAACCTTGATGCATGTAGCGTGTTCGGAAATTGGAATGTCACTGTGAGGAAAATGATGTAAATTACATTTCTATTGGGAAGTACTCGCTCCACGAGTATTTTTCTGCGTATCTGCCTCCTTTTCAAAACTGGCATTAGGAAAAAGTTTTGAAATATGAGAAAATGCTTCAAAGAGTCAATATGGCTTTTATGGTGGATGAAAGTTCGGTAATCCTTATGCTAACAACTCTGTAGTGAATATTTGTCGAATCAGTGATGCATGTAGCTTTTCCGGAACATGGAATTTCACAATGACGGGTTCTATGTAAATTGCATGTCTATTGGGTAGAACTCGTTACAAGAGGATTTTTCTGCAAAAACTGCATGATTTTAGAAACTGACTTTAGGAGAAATCTACTAAATCAGAATAAAATTTTCTATGTATAAATATGCATTGTCAGTTGGATGAAAGTTCGGTAATACACATGTTCACAACTCATTAAAGAATGTTTGTTGAATCCGTGATGCATGGAACGCGTTCAGAACACGGAATGTCACGGTGAGTGAAACTAGGTAAATTACATATCTTTTGGGTACAACTCGCTCCAAGAGCATTTTTTGCCAAATCTGCCTCATTTTTAAAACTGGCGTTAAAACTAACCTGTGAAATCTGAGAAAATTCTTCAAAGTGTCAGTAAGCCTTGTATGGTGGATGAAAGTGCTGTAATCTACTTGCTAACAACTCTGATGTGAATATTTGTCGCATCCGTGATGCATGTAGCGTGTTCGGAACACGGAATTTCACGGTGAGCGAATCCATGTAAATTACACGTCAATTCGTTAGACCCGCTCCAAGAGGTTTTTGCCGTGAAATGGGCCTCATTTTGGAAACTGGCATTTGGAAAGCTCTGCGAAATCAGAGAAAATGCTTCAAAGCTTCAATATGTCTTCTATTTTGTTGAAAGTCCTGGAATCCACATGCAAACAACTCTGTAGTGTATTTTTATCGAATCATTTCTGCATGTAGCGTGTTCCGAACACGGAATTTCACGGTGAGCGAATCCATGGAATTTACATATCTATTGGATAGAACACACTCCAACAGTTTTTTCCTTTGTAAACTGCCTGATTTTCGAAACTGCTATTAGGAAAAAGCTGCGAACTCAGAGTGAATGTTTCTAGGTGTACATATGCCTTGCATGGTGGATGAATGTTCTGTAATACACATGTACACAACTCTTTAAAAATGTTTGTCAAATCCGTGACGTATGTAGCCTGTTCGGATCACGGACTGTCACGGTGAGGAAAAATATGTAAATTACATATCTATTGGTTA
Source organism: Camelus dromedarius (assembly GCF_036321535.1). Lineage (NCBI taxonomy): Eukaryota > Metazoa > Chordata > Mammalia > Artiodactyla > Camelidae > Camelus > Camelus dromedarius. The sequence continues at coordinate 86,000 of NW_026989824.1, forward strand.
GAACACGCTCCAGGAGCATTTTACTGGAAAATCTGCCTCAGTGTGGAAACTGGAGTTATGAAAACGCTGCAAAATATGAGTAAATTCTTTAAGATGACAATATGTCTTCAATGGGTTATTCAAGATGTGTAATTCACATGCTAACAACTCAGCAGTGTATATTGGTTGAATCCGTGGTGCATGTACCGTTTTCAGAACATGGAATGTTACGGTGATGGTATCTATGAAAATGAGATGTCTATTGGATAGAACATGCACCAAGAGTGTTTTTCTGTGAAAACTGCCTGATTTTCTTAACTGACGTTAGGAAACCTGCGAAATCTAAGTAAATGTTTCTAGGTGTAAATATGCCTTGTATTGTGGTTGAAAAATCAGTAATCCACATGCTCACGGTCATTAAATTATGTTTGTCAAAGCCGTGGTTAATATAACGTTTTCGGAACACGGAATGTCTCGGTGAGTGAAACTCTGAAAATAACAATTCTACTGGATAGAACTCGCTTGAATTGAATGTTTCTGTGAAAATTTCATGCTTTTTGAAACTGGATGTAAGGACAAACCTGTGAAATCAGAATAACTACTTCTAGGTGTAAATATGCCTTGTATGGTGGATGAAAGTTCGGTAATCCACATGCTCACTCTCATTAAAGAATGTTTGTCGAATTCGTGATGCATGTAACGTGTTTGGAATACGGAAAGTCATAATGAAGGAAACAATGTAAGTTACATGTCTATTGGGTAGAACTCGCTTGAAGAGAATTTTTCTGCGAAATGTGCCTCATTTTCCAAACTGCCATTAGGAGAACCCTGTGAAATTTGAGAAAATGCTTCTAAGTGTCAATATGCCTTGAATGGTGAATGAAAGTCCGGTATTCCACATGTTAATAACACTGAAGTAATTATTTTTCAAACCGTGATTCATGTAGCGCTTTTGGAACACGGAATTTCACGGTAATGAAACGATGTAAATTACAATTCTATTGAGTAGAACGAGCTAGAAGAGAATGTTTCTGCGAAAATTGCATGGTTATCTAATCTGAAGTTTGGAAAAAGCTGCAAAACGGGAGTCAATATTTGTAGGTGTAAATGTGCCTTTATGTTGCAAGAAAGTTCTGTAATCCACATGTTCACAACATACTAAAGAATCTTTTTCTAATCCATGATGCATGAACCGTGTTCAGAACGTGGAATTTCACGGTGATTGAAACAATGTAAATTACTTCTCTATTGGGTAGAACTAGCTCGGAGGATGTTTTTCAGCGAAAACTTCGTCATTTTTGAAACTGGCATTTGCAAAATGCTGCAAAATCTGAGAAAATACTTCTAAGAATCAATATTCAATGTATTGTGATGAAAGTTCGGTAATCCACATGCTAACAAATTTGTAGTGAATATTTGTCGAAAACTTTATGCATGTAGCATGTGCGGAACACGGAATTTCACGGCCAGGGATTTATGTAAATTACATTTCTCTTGGTTAGAAATCACTCCAAGAGATTTTTCCTGAGAAATCGGCCAGATTTTCGATACTGGCGAAAGGAAAACCCTGCGAACTCAGATTAATAGATTCTCGGTGTAAATATGCCTTGTATGGTGGATGAAAGTTCGGTAATCTGCATGCTAACAATTCTGTAATAAATATTTGTCGAATCCGAGATACATGAAGCGTGTTCAGAACACAGAATATCACGGTGAGCGAATCTATGTAAAATACATGTCTCTTCGGTAGAACTCGCTCCAGGAATTTTTTCTGGGAAATCTGCCTCATTTTCGAAACTGGCATTTGATAATATACGCAAAATCTGAGAAAATGCTTCAAAGTGTCAATATGCCTTGTATTGTGATGGAAGTTCGTAAAACCACATGCAAACAATTCTGTGGTGAATATTTGTAGAAAGCGTTATGCATGTAGCGTGATCGTATCACAGAAATTCCCGGCGATGGAATCTATGTAAATTACACGCCTATTGGTTCGAATTCGCTCCAAAAATATTTCCCTGAGAAAACGGCCTGATTTTCGAAACTGGCATTAGGAAAAAGCTGCAGATTCAGAGTTAATGTTTCTAGGTGTAAATATGCCATGTATGGTGAGTGAAAGTTCTGTAATCTACATGTTCACAACTCATTCGAGAAAGTTTGTTGAAACCTTGATGCATGTAGCGTGTTCAGAAATTGGAATGTCACTGTGAGGAAAACTATGTAAATTACATTTCTATTGGGAAGTACTCGCTCCACGAGAATTTTTCTGCGTATATGCCTCCTTTTCAAAACTGGCATTAGGAAAAACTTTCGAAATATGAGAAAATGCTTCAAAGAGTCAATATGGCTTTTATGGTGGATGAAAGTTCGGTAATCCTTATGCTAACAACTCTGTAGTGAATATTTGTCGAATCAGTGATGCATGTAGCTTTTCTGGAACACGGAATTTCACGATGACGGGTTCTATGTAAATTGCATGTCTATAGGGTAGAACTCGCTCCAAGAGGATTTTTCTGCAAAAACTGCCTGATTTTATAAACTGACATTAGGAGAAATCTACTAAATCAGAATAAAACTTTCTATGTATAAATATGCATTGTCAGTTGGATGAAAGTTCGGTAATACACATGTTCACATCTCATTAAAGAATGTTTGTTGAATCCGTGATGCATGGAACGCGTTCAGATCACGGAATGTCACGGTGAGCGAAACTAGGTAAATTACATATCTTTTGGGTACAACTCGCTCCAAGAGCATTTTTCTGCCAAATCTGCCTCAATTTCAAAACTGGCGTTAAAACTAACCTGTGAAATCTGAGAAAATTCTTCAAAGTGTCAGTAAGCCTTGTATGGTGGATGAAAGTGCTGTAATCTACTTGCTAACAACTCTGAAGTGAATATTTGTCGCATCCGTGATGCATGTAGCGTGTTCAGAACACGGAATTTCACGGTGAGCGAATCCATGTAAATTACACGTCTATTGGTTAGGCACGCTCCAAGAGGTTTTTGCCGTGAAATCTGCCTCATTTTGGAAACTGGCATTTGGAAAGCTCTGCGAAATCAGAGAAAATGCTTCAAAGCATCAATATGTCTTCTATTTTGTTGAAAGTCCTGGAATCCACATGCAAACAACTCTGTAGTGTATTTTTGTCGAATCATTTCTGCATGTAGCGTGTTCCGAACACGGAATTTCACGGTGAGCGAATCCATGGAATTTACATATCTATTTAATAGAACACGCTCCAACAGTTTTTTCCTTTGTAAACTGTCTGATTTTCGAAACTGCTATTAGGAAAAAGCTGCGAACTCAGAGTGAATGTTTCTAGGTGTACATATGCCTTGTATGGTGGATGAAAGTTCTGTAATACACATGTACACAACTCTTTAAAAATGTTTGTCAAATCCGTGATGTATGTAGCCTGTTCAGAACACGGACTGTCACGGTGAGGGAAACTATGTAAATTACATATCGATTGGTTAGAACACGCTCCAGGAGCATTTTACTGGAAAATCTGCCTCAGTGTGGAAACTGGTGTTATGAAAACGCTGCAAAATATGAGTAAATTCCTTAAGGTGACAATATGACTTCAATGGGTTATTCAAGATGTGTAATTCACATGCTAACAACTCAGCAGTGTATATTGGTTGAATCCGTGGTGCATGTACCGTTTTCAGAACACGGAATGTTACGGTGATGGTATCTATGAAAATGAGATGTCTATTGGATAGAACATGCACCAAGAGTGTTTTTCTGCGAAAACTGCCTGATTTTCTTAACTGACGTTAGGAAACCTGCGAAATCTAAGTAAATGTTTCTAGGTGTAAATATGCCTTGTATTGTGGTTGAAAAATCAGTAATCCACATGCTCACGGTCATTAAATTATGTTTGTCAAAGCCGTGGTTAATATAACGTTTTCGGAACACGGAATGTCTCGGTGAGTAAAACTCTGAAAATAACAATTCTACTGGATAGAACTCGCTTGAATTGAATGTTTCTGTGAAAATTTCATGATTTTTGAAACTGGATGTAAGGACAAACCTGTGAAATCAGAATAACTACTTCTAGGTGTAAATATGCCTTGTATGGTGGATGAAAGTTCGGTAATCCACATGCTCACTCTCATTAAAGAATGTTTGTCGAATTCGTGATGCATGTAACGTGTTTGGAATACGGAATGTCATAGTGAAGGAAACAATGTAAGTTACATGTCTATTGGGTACAACTCGCTTGAAGAGAATTTTTCTGCGAAATGTGCCTCATTTTCCAAACTGCCTTTAGGAGAACCCTGTGAAATCTGAGAAAATGCTTCTAAGTGTCAATATGCCTTGAATGGTGAATGAAAGTCCGGTATTCCACATGTTAATAACACTGAAGTAATTATTTTTCAAACCGTGATTCATGTAGCGCTTTTGGAACACGGAATTTCACGGTAATGAAACGATGTAAATTACAATTCTATTGAGTAGAACGAGCTAGAAGAGAATGTTTCTGCGAAATATGCATGGTTATCTAATCTGAAGTTTGGAAAAAGCTGCAAAACGGGAGTCAATATTTGTAGGTGTAAATGTGCCTTTATGTTGCAAGAAAGTTCGGTAATCCACATGTTCACAACATACTAAAGAATCTTTTTCTAATCCATGATGCATGAACCGTGTTCAGAACGTGGAATTTCACGGTGATTGAAACAATGTAAATTACTTCTCTATTGGGTAGAACTAGCTCGGAGAATGTTTTTCGGCGAAAACTTCGTCATTTTTGAAACTGGCATTTGCAAAACGCTGCAAAATCTGAGAAAATACTTCTAAGAATCAATATTCAATGTATTGTGATGAAAGTTCGGTAATCCACATGCTAACAAATTTGTAGTGAATATTTGTCGAAACCTTTATGCATGTAGCTTGTTCGGAACACGGAATTTCACGGCCAGGGATTTATGTAAATTACATTTCTCTTGGTTAGAAATCACTCCAAGAGATTTTTCCTGAGAAATCGGCCAGATTTTCGATACTGGCGAAAGGAAAACCCTGCGAACTCAGATTAATAGATTCTCGGTGTAAATATGCCTTGTATGGTGGATGAAAGTTCGGTAATCTGCATGCTAACAATTCTGTAATAAATATTTGTCGAATCCGAGATACGTGAAGCGTGTTCTGAACACAGAATAACACGGTGAGCGAATCTATGTAAAATAAATGTCTCTTCGGTAGAACTCGCTCCAGGAATTTTTTCTGGGAAATCTGCCTCATTTTCGAAACTGGCGTTTGATAATATACGCAAAATCTGAGAAAATGCTTCAAAGTTTCTATATGCCTTGTATTGTGATGGAAGTTCGTAAAACCACATGCAAACAATTCTGTGGTGAATATTTGTAGAAAGCGTTATGCATGTAGCGTGATCGTATCACAGAAATTCCCGGCGATGGAATTGATGTAAATTACACGCCTATTGGTTAGAATTCGCTCCAAAAATGTTTCCCTGAGAAAACGGCCTGATTTTCGAAACTGGCATTAGGAAAAAGCTGCAAATTCATAGTTAATATTTCTAGGTGTAAATATGCCATGTATGGTGGATGAAAGTTCTGTAATCTACATGTTCACAACTCATTAGAGAAAGTTTGTTGAAACCTTGATGCATGTAGCGTGTTCGGAAATTGGAATGTCACTGTGAGGAAAATGATGTAAATTACATTTCTATTGGGAAGTACTCGCTCCACGAGTATTTTTCTGCGTATCTGCCTCCTTTTCAAAACTGGCATTAGGAAAAAGTTTTGAAATATGAGAAAATGCTTCAAAGAGTCAATATGGCTTTTATGGTGGATGAAAGTTCGGTAATCCTTATGCTAACAACTCTGTAGTGAATATTTGTCGAATCAGTGATGCATGTAGCTTTTCCGGAACATGGAATTTCACAATGACGGGTTCTATGTAAATTGCATGTCTATTGGGTAGAACTCGTTACAAGAGGATTTTTCTGCAAAAACTGCATGATTTTAGAAACTGACTTTAGGAGAAATCTACTAAATCAGAATAAAATTTTCTATGTATAAATATGCATTGTCAGTTGGATGAAAGTTCGGTAATACACATGTTCACAACTCATTAAAGAATGTTTGTTGAATCCGTGATGCATGGAACGCGTTCAGAACACGGAATGTCACGGTGAGTGAAACTAGGTAAATTACATATCTTTTGGGTACAACTCGCTCCAAGAGCATTTTTTGCCAAATCTGCCTCATTTTTAAAACTGGCGTTAAAACTAACCTGTGAAATCTGAGAAAATTCTTCAAAGTGTCAGTAAGCCTTGTATGGTGGATGAAAGTGCTGTAATCTACTTGCTAACAACTCTGATGTGAATATTTGTCGCATCCGTGATGCATGTAGCGTGTTCGGAACACGGAATTTCACGGTGAGCGAATCCATGTAAATTACACGTCAATTCGTTAGACCCGCTCCAAGAGGTTTTTGCCGTGAAATGGGCCTCATTTTGGAAACTGGCATTTGGAAAGCTCTGCGAAATCAGAGAAAATGCTTCAAAGCTTCAATATGTCTTCTATTTTGTTTAAAGTCCTGGAATCCACATGCAAACAACTCTGTAGTGTATTTTTATCGAATCATTTCTGCATGTAGCGTGTTCCGAACACGGAATTTCACGGTGAGCGAATCCATGGAATTTACATATCTATTGGATAGAACACACTCCAAATTTTTTTCCTTTGTAAACTGCCTGATTTTCGAAACTGCTATTAGGAAAAAGCTGCGAACTCAGAGTGAATGTTTCTAGGTGTACATATGCCTTGCATGGTGGATGAATGTTCTGTAATACACATGTACACAACTCTTTAAAAATGTTTGTCAAATCCGTGACGTATGTAGCCTGTTCGGATCACGGACTGTCACGGTGAGGGAAAATATGTAAATTACATATCTATTGGTTAGAACACGCTCCAGGAGCATTTTACTGGAAAATCTGCCTCAGTGTGGAAACTGGAGTTATGAAAACGCTGCAAAATATGAGTAAATTCTTTAAGATGACAATATGTCTTCAATGGGTTATTCAAGATGTGTAATTCACATGCTAACAACTCAGCAGTGTATATTGGTTGAATCCGTGGTGCATGTACCGTTTTCAGAACATGGAATGTTACGGTGATGGTATCTATGAAAATGAGATGTCTATTGGATAGAACATGCACCAAGAGTGTTTTTCTGTGAAAACTGCCTGATTTTCTTAACTGACGTTAGGAAACCTGCGAAATCTAAGTAAATGTTTCTAGGTATAAATATGCCTTGTATTGTGGTTGAAAAATCAGTAATCCACATGCTCACGGTCATTAAATTATGTTTGTCAAAGCCGTGGTTAATATAACGTTTTCGGAACACGGAATGTCTCGGTGAGTGAAACTCTGAAAATAACAATTCTACTGGATAGAACTCGCTTGAATTGAATGTTTCTGTGAAAATTTCATGCTTTTTGAAACTGGATGTAAGGACAAACCTGTGAAATCAGAATAACTACTTCTAGGTGTAAATATGCCTTGTATGGTGGATGAAAGTTCGGTAATCCACATGCTCACTCTCATTAAAGAGTGTTTGTCGAATTCGTGATGCATGTAACGTGTTTGGAATACGGAAAGTCATAATGAAGGAAACAATGTAAGTTACATGTCTATTGGGTAGAACTCGCTTGAAGAGAATTTTTCTGCGAAATGTGCCTCATTTTCCAAACTGCCATTAGGAGAACCCTGTGAAATTTGAGAAAATGCTTCTAAGTGTCAATATGCCTTGAATGGTGAATGAAAGTCCGGTATTCCACATGTTAATAACAATGAAGTAATTATTTTTCAAACCGTGATTCATGTAGCGCTTTTGGAACACGGAATTTCACGGTAGTGAAACGATGTAAATTACAATTCTATTGAGTAGAACGAGCTAGAAGAGAATGTTTCTGCGAAAATTGCATGGTTATCTAATCTGAAGTTTGGAAAAAGCTGCAAAACGGGAGTCAATATTTGTAGGTGTAAATGTGCCTTTATGTTGCAAGAAAGTTCTGTAATCCACATGTTCACAACATACTAAAGAATCTTTTTCTAATCCATGATGCATGAACCGTGTTCAGAACGTGGAATTTCACGGTGATTGAAACAATGTAAATTACTTCTCTATTGGGTAGAACTAGCTCGGAGGATGTTTTTCAGCGAAAACTTCGTCATTTTTGAAACTGGCATTTGCAAAATGCTGCAAAATCTGAGAAAATACTTCTAAGAATCAATATTCAATGTATTGTGATGAAAGTTCGGTAATCCACATGCTAACAAATTTGTAGTGAATATTTGTCGAAAACTTTATGCATGTAGCATGTGCGGAACACGGAATTTCACGGCCAGGGATTTATGTAAATTACATTTCTCTTGGTTAGAAATCACTCCAAGAGATTTTTCCTGAGAAATCGGCCAGATTTTCGATACTGGCGAAAGGAAAACCCTGCGAACTCAGATTAATAGATTCTCGGTGTAAATATGCCTTGTATGGTGGATGAAAGTTCGGTAATCTGCATGCTAACAATTCTGTAATAAATATTTGTCGAATCCGAGATACATGAAGCGTGTTCAGAACACAGAATATCACGGTGAGCGAATCTATGTAAAATACATGTCTCTTCGGTAGAACTCGCTCCAGGAATTTTTTCTGGGAAATCTGCCTCATTTTCGAAACTGGCATTTGATAATATACGCAAAATCTGAGAAAATGCTTCAAAGTGTCAATATGCCTTGTATTGTGATGGAAGTTCGTAAAACCACATGCAAACAATTCTGTGGTGAATATTTGTAGAAAGCGTTATGCATGTAGCGTGATCGTATCACAGAAATTCCCGGCGATGGAATCTATGTAAATTACACGCCTATTGGTTCGAATTCGCTCCAAAAATATTTCCCTGAGAAAACGGCCTGATTTTCGAAACTGGCATTAGGAAAAAGCTGCAGATTCAGAGTTAATGTTTCTAGGTGTAAATATGCCATGTATGGTGAGTGAAAGTTCTGTAATCTACATGTTCACAACTCATTCGAGAAAGTTTGTTGAAACCTTGATGCATGTAGCGTGTTCAGAAATTGGAATGTCACTGTGAGGAAAACTATGTAAATTACATTTCTATTGGGAAGTACTCGCTCCACGAGAATTTTTCTGCGTATATGCCTCCTTTTCAAAACTGGCATTAGGAAAAACTTTCGAAATATGAGAAAATGCTTCAAAGAGTCAATATGGCTTTTATGGTGGATGAAAGTTCGGTAATCCTTATGCTAACAACTCTGTAGTGAATATTTGTCGAATCAGTGATGCATGTAGCTTTTCTGGAACATGGAATTTCACAATGACGGGTTCTATGTAAATTGCATGTCTATAGGGTAGAACTCGCTCCAAGAGGATTTTTCTGCAAAAACTGCCTGATTTTATAAACTGACATTAGGAGAAATCTACTAAATCAGAATAAAACTTTCTATGTATAAATATGCATTGTCAGTTGGATGAAAGATCGGTAATACACATGTTCACATCTCATTAAAGAATGTTTGTTGAATCCGTGATGCATGGAACGCGTTCAGATCACGGAATGTCACGGTGAGCGAAACTAGGTAAATTACATATCTTTTGGGTACAACTCGCTCCAAGAGCATTTTTCTGCCAAATCTGCCTCAATTTCAAAACTGGCGTTAAAACTAACCTGTGAAATCTGAGAAAATTCTTCAAAGTGTCATTAAGCCTTGTATGGTGGATGAAAGTGCTGTAATCTACTTGCTAACAACTCTGAAGTGAATATTTGTCGCATCCGTGATGCATGTAGCGTGTTCAGAACACGGAATTTCACGGTGAGCGAATCCATGTAAATTACACGTCTATTGGTTAGACCCGCTCCAAGAGGTTTTTGCCGTGAAATCTGCCTCATTTTGGAAACTGGCATTTGGAAAGCTCTGCGAAATCAGAGAAAATGCTTCAAAGCATCAATATGTCTTCTATTTTGTTGAAAGTCCTGGAATCCACATGCAAACAACTCTGTAGTGTATTTTTGTCGAATCATTTCTGCATGTAGCGTGTTCCGAACACGGAATTTCACGGTGAGCGAATCCATGGAATTTACATATCTATTTAATAGAACACGCTCCAACAGTTTTTTCCTTTGTAAACTGTCTGATTTTCGAAACTGCTATTAGGAAAAAGCTGCGAACTCAGAGTGAATGTTTCTAGGTGTACATATGCCTTGTATGGTGGATGAAATTTCTGTAATACACATGTACACAACTCTTTAAAAATGTTTGTCAAATCCGTGATGTATGTAGCCTGTTCAGAACACGGACTGTCACGGTGAGGGAAACTATGTAAATTACATATCGATTGGTTAGAACACGCTCCAGGAGCATTTTACTGGAAAATCTGCCTCAGTGTGGAAACTGGTGTTATGAAAATGCTGCAAAATCTGAGTAAATTCCTTAAGGTGACAATATGACTTCAATGGGTTATTCAAGATGTGTAATTCACATGCTAACAACTCAGCAGTGTATATTGGTTGAATCCGTGGTGCATGTACCGTTTTCAGAACACGGAATGTTACGGTGATGGTATCTATGAAAATGAGATGTCTATTGGATAGAACATGCACCAAGAGTGTTTTTCTGCGAAAACTGCCTGATTTTCTTAACTGACGTTAGGAAACCTGTGAAATCTAAGTAAATGTTTCTAGGTGTAAATATGCCTTGTATTGTGGTTGAAAAATCAGTAATCCACATGCTCACGGTCATTAAATTATGTTTGTCAAAGCCGTGGTTAATATAACGTTTTCGGAACACGGAATGTCTCGGTGAGTGAAACTCTGAAAATAACAATTCTACTGGATAGAACTCGCTTGAATTGAATATTTCTGTGAAAATTTCATGCTTTTTGAAACTGGATGTAAGGACAAACCTGTGAAATCAGAATAACTACTTCTAGGTGTAAATATGCCTTGTATGGTGGATGAAAGTTCGGTAATCCACATGCTCACTCTCATTAAAGAATGTTTGTCGAATTCGTGATGCATGTAACGTGTTTGGAATACGGAAAGTCATAATGAAGGAAACAATGTAAGTTACATGTCTATTGGGTAGAACTCGGTTGAAGAGAATTTTTCTGCGAAATGTGCCTCATTTTCCAAACTGCCATTAGGAGAACCCTGTGAAATTTGAGAAAATGCTTCTAAGTGTCAATATGCCTTGAATGGTGAATGAAAGTCCGGTATTCCACATGTTAATAACAATGAAGTAATTATTTTTCAAACCGTGATTCATGTAGCGCTTTTGGAACACGGAATTTCACGGTAATGAAACGATGTAAATTACAATTCTATTGAGTAGAACGAGCTAGAAGAGAATGTTTCTGCGAAAATTGCATGGTTATCTAATCTGAAGTTTGGAAAAAGCTGCAAAACGGGAGTCAATATTTGTAGGTGTAAATGTGCCTTTATGTTGCAAGAAAGTTCGGTAATCCACATGTTCACAACATACTAAAGAATCTTTTTCTAATCCATGATGCATGAACCGTGTTCAGAACGTGGAATTTCACGGTGATTGAAACAATGTAAATTACTTCTCTATTGGGTAGAACTAGCTCGGAGAATGTTTTTCGGCGAAAACTTCGTCATTTTTGAAACTGGCATTTGCAAAATGCTGCAAAATCTGAGAAAATACTTCTAAGAATCAATATTCAATGTATTGTGATGAAAGTTCGGTAATCCACATGCTAACAAATTTGTAGTGAATATTTGTCGAAACCTTTATGCATGTAGCATGTTCGGAACACGGAATTTCACGGCCAGGGATTTATGTAAATTACATTTCTCTTGGTTAGAAATCACTCCAAGAGATTTCTCCTGAGAAATCGGCCAGATTTTCGATACTGGCGAAAGGAAAACCCTGCGAACTCAGATTAATAGATTCTCGGTGTAAATATGCCTTGTATGGTGGATGAAAGTTCGGTAATCTGCATGCTAACAGTTCTGTAATAAATATTTGTCGAATCCGAGATACGTGAAGCGTGTTCAGAACACAGAATATCACGGTGAGCGAATCCATGGAATTTACATATCTATTTAATAGAACACGCTCCAACAGTTTTTTCCTTTGTAAACTGTCTGATTTTCGAAACTGCTATTAGGAAAAAGCTGCGAACTCAGAGTGAATGTTTCTAGGTGTACATATGCCTTGTATGGTGGATGAAAGTTCTGTAATACACATGTACACAACTCTTTAAAAATGTTTGTCAAATCCGTGATGTATGTAGCCTGTTCAGAACACGGACTGTCACGGTGAGGGAAACTATGTAAATTACATATCGATTGGTTAGAACACGCTCCAGGAGCATTTTACTGGAAAATCTGCCTCAGTGTGGAAACTGGTGTTATGAAAACGCTGCAAAATATGAGTAAATTCCTTAAGGTGACAATATGACTTCAATGGGTTATTCAAGATGTGTAATTCACATGCTAACAACTCAGCAGTGTATATTGGTTGAATCCGTGGTGCATGTACCGTTTTCAGAACACGGAATGTTACGGTGATGGTATCTATGAAAATGAGATGTCTATTGGATAGAACATGCACCAAGAGTGTTTTTCTGCGAAAACTGCCTAATTTTCTTAACAGACGTTAGGAAACCTGCAAAATCTAAGTAAATGTTTCTAGGTGTAAATATGCCTTGTATTGTGGTTGAAAAATCGGTAATCCACATGCTCACGGTCATTAAATAATGTTTGTCAAACCGTGATGAATGTAACGTTTTCGGAACACGGAATGTCTCGGTGAGTGAAACTCTGAAAATAACAATTCTACTGGATAGAACTCGCTTGGATTGAATGTTTCTGTGAAAATTTCATGATTTTTGAAACTGGATGTAAGGACAAACCTGCGAAATCAGAATAACTACTTCTAGGTTTAAATATGCCTTGTATGGTGGATGAAAGTTCGGTAATCCACATGCTCACTCTCATTAAAGAATGTTTGTCGAATTCGTGATGCATGTAACTTGTTTGGAATACGGAAAGTCATAATGAAGGAAACAATGTAAGTTACATGTCTATTGGGTAGAACTCGGTTGAAGAGAATTTTTCTGCGAAATGTGCCTCATTTTCCAAACTGCCATTAGGAGAACCCTGTGAAATTTGAGAAAATGCTTCTAAGTGTCAATATGCCTTGAATGGTGAATGAAAGTCCGGTATTCCACATGTTAATAACAATGAAGTAATTATTTTTCAAACCGTGATTCATGTAGCGCTTTTGGAACACGGAATTTCACGGTAATGAAACGATGTAAATTACAATTCTATTGAGTAGAACGAGCTAGAAGAGAATGTTTCTGCGAAAATTGCATGGTTATCTAATCTGAAGTTTGGAAAAAGCTGCAAAACGGGAGTCAATATTTGTAGGTGTAAATGTGCCTTTATGTTGCAAGAAAGTTCGGTAATCCACATGTTCACAACATACTAAAGAATCTTTTTCTAATCCATGATGCATGAACCGTGTTCAGAACGTGGAATTTCACGGTGATTAAAACAATGTAAATTACTTCTCTATTGGGTAGAACTAGCTCGGAGAATGTTTTTCGGCGAAAACTTCGTCATTTTTGAAACTGGCATTTGCAAAATGCTGCAAAATCTGAGAAAATACTTCTAAGAATCAATATTCAATGTATTGTGATGAAAGTTCGGTAATCCACATGCTAACAAATTTGTAGTGAATATTTGTCGAAACCTTTATGCATGTAGCATGTTCGGAACACGGAATTTCACGGCCAGGGATTTATGTAAATTACATTTCTCTTGGTTAGAAATCACTCCAAGAGATTTTTCCTGAGAAATCGGCCAGATTTTCGATACTGGAGAAAGGAAAACCCTGCGAACTCAGATTAATAGATTCTCGGTGTAAATATGCTTTGTATGGTGGATGAAAGTTCGGTAATCTGCATGCTAACAGTTCTGTAATAAATATTTGTCGAATCCGAGATACGTGAAGCGTGTTCAGAACACAGAATATCACGGTGAGCGAATCTATGTAAAATAAATGTCTCTTCGGTAGAACTCGCTCCAGGAATTTTTTCTGGGAAATCTGCCTCATTTTCGAAACTGGCGTTTGATAATATACGCAAAATCTGAGAAAATGCTTCAAAGTGTCAATATGCCTTGTATTGTGATGGAAGTTCGTAAAACCACATGCAAACAATTCTGTGGTGAATATTTGTAGAAAGCGTTATGCATGTAGCGTGATCGTATCACAGAAATTCCCGGCGATGGAATCTATGTAAATTACACGCCTATTGGTTAGAATTCGCTCCAAAAATGTTTCCCTGAGAAAACGGCCTGATTTTCGAAACTGGCTTTAGGAAAAAGCTGCAAATTCAGAGTTAATGTTTGTAGGTGTAAATATGCCATGTATGGTGGGTGAAAGTTCTGTAATCTACATGTTCACAACTCATTCGAGAAAGTTTGTTGAAACCTTGATGCATGTAGCGTTTTCGGAAATTGGAATGTCACTGTGAGGAAAACTATGTAAATTACATTTCTATTGGGAAGTACTCGCTCCACGAGAATTTTTCTGCGTATATGCCTCCTTTTCAAAACTGGCATTAGGAAAAACTTTCGAAATATGAGAAAATGCTTCAAAGAGTCAATATGGCTTTTATGGTGGATGAAAGTTCGGTAATCCTTATGCTAAAAACACTGTAGTGAATATTTTCGAATCAGTGATGCATGTAGCTTTTCCGGAACATGGAATTTCACAATGACGGGTTCTATGTAAATTGCATGTCTATAGGGTAGAACTCGCTCCAAGAGGATTTTTCTGCAAAAACTGCATGATTTTAGAAACTGACATTAGGAGAAATCTACTAAATCAGAATAAAACTTTCTATGTATAAATATGCATTGTCAGTTGGATGAAAGTTCTTTAATACACATGTTCACATCTCATTAAAGAATGTTTGTTGAATCCGTGATGCATGGAACGCGTTCAGATCACGGAATGTCACGGTGAGCGAAACTAGGTAAATTACATATCTTTTGGGTACAACTCGCTCCAAGAGCATTTTTCTGCCAAATCTGCCTCAATTTCAAAACTGGCGTTAAAACTAACCTGTGAAATCTGAGAAAATTCTTCAAAGTGTCAGTAAGCCTTGTATGGTGGATGAAAGTGCTGTAATCTACTTGCTAACAACTCTGAAGTGAATATTTGTCGCATCCGTGATGCATGTAGCGTGTTCAGAACACGGAATTTCACGGTGAGCGAATCCATGTAAATTACACGTCTATTGGTTAGACCCGCTCCAAGAGGTTTTTGCCGTGAAATCGGCCTCATTTTGGAAACTGGCATTTGGAAAGCTCTGCGAAATCAGAGAAAATGCTTCAAAGCATCAATATGTCTTCTATTTTGTTTAAAGTCCTGGAATCCACATGCAAACAACTCTGTAGTGTATTTTTGTCGAATCATTTCTGCATGTAGCGTGTTCCGAACACGGAATTTCACGGTGAGCGAATCCATGGAATTTACATATCTATTTAATAGAACACGCTCCAACAGTTTTTTCCTTTGTAAACTGTCTGATTTTCGAAACTGCTATTAGGAAAAAGCTGCGAACTCAGAGTGAATGTTTCTAGGTGTACATATGCCTTGTATGGTGGATGAAAGTTCTGTAATACACATGTACACAACTCTTTAAAAATGTTTGTCAAATCCGTGATGTATGTAGCCTGTTCAGAACACGGACTGTCACGGTGAGGGAAACTATGTAAATTACATATCGATTGGTTAGAACACGCTCCAGGAGCATTTTACTGGAAAATCTGCCTCAGTGTGGAAACTGGTGTTATGAAAACGCTGCAAAATATGAGTAAATTCCTTAAGGTGACAATATGACTTCAATGGGTTATTCAAGATGTGTAATTCACATGCTAACAACTCAGCAGTGTATATTGGTTGAATCCGTGGTGCATGTACCGTTTTCAGAACACGGAATGTTACGGTGATGGTATCTATGAAAATGAGATGTCTATTGGATAGAACATGCACCAAGAGTGTTTTTCTGCGAAAACTGCCTAATTTTCTTAACAGACGTTAGGAAACCTGCAAAATCTAAGTAAATGTTTCTAGGTGTAAATATGCCTTGTATTGTGGTTGAAAAATCGGTAATCCACATGCTCACGGTCATTAAATAATGTTTGTCAAACCGTGATGAATGTAACGTTTTCGGAACACGGAATGTCTCGGTGAGTGAAACTCTGAAAATAACAATTCTACTGGATAGAACTCGCTTGGATTGAATGTTTCTGTGAAAATTTCATGATTTTTGAAACTGGATGTAAGGACAAACCTGCGAAATCAGAATAACTACTTCTAGGTTTAAATATGCCTTGTATGGTGGATGAAAGTTCGGTAATCCACATGCTCACTCTCATTAAAGAATGTTTGTCGAATTCGTGATGCATGTAACGTGTTTGGAATACGGAATGTCATAGTGAAGGAAACAATGTAAATTACATGTCTATATTGTAGAACTCGCTTGAAGAGTATTTTTCTGCGAAATGTGCCTCATTTTCGAAACTGCCATTAGGAGAACCCTGTGAAATCTGAGAAAATGCTTCTAAGTGTCAATATGCCTTGAATGGTGAATGAAAGTCCGGTATTGCACATGTTAATAACAGTGAAGTAATTATTTTTCAAACCGTGATTCATGTAGCGCTTTTGGAAAATGGAATTTCACGGTAATGAAACGATGTAAATTACAATTCTATTGAGTAGAACGAGCTAGAAGAGAATGTTTCTGCGAAAATTGCATGATGATCGAATCTGAAGTTTGGAAAAAGCTGCAAAACGGGAGTCAATATTTGTAGGTGTAAATGTGCCATTATGTTGCAAGAAAGTTCGGTAATCCACATGTTCACAACATACTAAAGAATCTTTTTCTTATCTGTGATGCATGAACTGTGTTCAGAACGTGGAATTTCACGGTGATTGAAACAATGTAAATTACTTCTCTATTGGGTAGAACTAGCTCGGAGAATGTTTTTCGGCGAAAACTTCGTCATTTTTGAAACTGGCATTTGCAAAACGCTGCAAAATTTGAGAAAATACTTCTAAGAATCAATATTCAATGTATTGTGATGAAAGTTCGGGAATCCACATGCTAACTAATTTGTAGTGAATATTTTTCGAATCCTTTATGCATGTAGCATGTTCGGAACACGGAATTTCACGGCCAGGGATTTATGTAAATTACATTTCTCTTGGTTAGAAATCACTCCAAGAGATTTTTCCTGAGAAATCGGCCAGATTTTCGATACTGGCGAAAGGAAAACTCTGCGAACTCAGATTAATAGATTCTCGGTGTAAATATGCCTTGTATGGTGGATGAAAGTTCGGTAATCTGCATGCTAACAATTCTGTAATAAATATTTGTCGAATCCGAGATACGTGAATCGTGTTCGGAACACAGAATAACACGGTGAGCGAATGTATGTAAAATACATGTCTCTTCGGTAGAACTCGCTCCAAGAGATTTTTCTGGGAAATCTGCCTCATTTTCGAAACTGGCGTTTGATAATATACGCAAAATCTGAGAAAATGCTTCAAAGTTTCAATATGCCTTGTAGTGTGATGGAAGTTCGTAAAACCACATGCAAACAATTCTGTGGTGAATATTTGTAGAAAGCGTTATGCATGTAGCGTGATCGTATCACAGAAATTCCCGGCGATGGAATCTATGTAAATTACACGCCTATTGGTTAGAATTCGCTCCAAAAATGTTTCCGTGAGAAAACGGCCTGATTTTCGAAACTGGCATTAGGAAAAATCTGCAAATTCAGGGTGAATGTTTCTAGGTGTAAATATGCCATGTATGGTGGATGAAAGTTCTGTAATCTACATGTTCACAACTCATTCGAGAAAGTTTGTTGAAACCTTGATGCATGTAGCGTTTTCGGAAATTGGAATGTCACTGTGAGGAAAACAATTTAAATTACATTTCTATTGGGAAGTACTCGCTCCACGAGAATTTTTCTGCGTATCTGCCTCCTTTTCAAAACTGGCATTAGGAAAAACCTTCGAAATATGAGAAAATGCTTCAAAGAGACAATATGGATTTTATGGTGGATGAAAGTTCGGTAATCCTTATTCTAACAAATCTGTAGTGAATATTTGTCGAATCCGTGATGCATGTAGCTTTCCCGGAACATGGAATTTCACGATGATGGGTTCTATGTAAATTGCGTGTCTATTGGGTAGAACTCGCTATAAGAGGATTTTTTTGCAAAAATTGCATGATTTTATAAACTGACATTAGGAGAAATCAAGTAAATCAGAATAAAACTTTCTATGTATAAATATGCATTGTCAGTTGGATGAAAGTTCTTTAATACACATGTTCACATCTCATTAAAGAATGTTTGTTGAATCCGTGATGCATGGAACGCGTTCAGATCACGGAATGTCACGGTGAGCGAAACTAGGTAAATTACATATCTTTTGGGTACAACTCGCTCCAAGAGCATTTTTCTGCCAAATCTGCCTCAATTTCAAAACTGGCGTTAAAACTAACCTGTGAAATCTGAGAAAATTCTTCAAAGTGTCAGTAAGCCTTGTATGGTGGATGAAAGTGCTGTAATCTACTTGCTAACAACTCTGAAGTGAATATTTGTCGCATCCGTGATGCATGTAGCGTGTTCAGAACACGGAATTTCACGGTGAGCGAATCCATGTAAATTACACGTCTATTGGTTAGACCCGCTCCAAGAGGTTTTTGCCGTGAAATCGGCCTCATTTTGGAAACTGGCATTTGGAAAGCTCTGCGAAATCAGAGAAAATGCTTCAAAGCATCAATATGTCTTCTATTTTGTTGAAAGTCCTGGAATCCACATGCAAACAACTCTGTAGTGTATTTTTGTCGAATCATTTCTGCATGTAGCGTGTTCCGAACACGGAATTTCACGGTGAGCGAATCCATGGAATTTACATATCTATTTAATAGAACACGCTCCAACAGTTTTTTCCTTTGTAAACTGTCTGATTTTCGAAACTGCTATTAGGAAAAAGCTGCGAACTCAGAGTGAATGTTTCTAGGTGTACATATGCCTTGTATGGTGGATGAAAGTTCTGTAATACACATGTACACAACTCTTTAAAAATGTTTGTCAAATCCGTGATGTATGTAGCCTGTTCAGAACACGGACTGTCACGGTGAGGGAAACTATGTAAATTACATATCGATTGGTTAGAACACGCTCCAGGAGCATTTTACTGGAAAATCTGCCTCAGTGTGGAAACTGGTGTTATGAAAACGCTGCAAAATATGAGTAAATTCCTTAAGGTGACAATATGACTTCAATGGGTTATTCAAGATGTGTAATTCACATGCTAACAACTCAGCAGTGTATATTGGTTGAATCCGTGGTGCATGTACCGTTTTCAGAACACGGAATGTTACGGTGATGGTATCTATGAAAATGAGATGTCTATTGGATAGAACATGCACCAAGAGTGTTTTTCTGCGAAAACTGCCTGATTTTCTTAACAGACGTTAGGAAACCTGCAAAATCTAAGTAAATGTTTCTAGGTGTAAATATGCCTTGTATTGTGGTTGAAAAATCGGTAATCCACATGCTCACGGTCATTAAATAATGTTTGTCAAACCGTGATGAATGTAACGTTTTCGGAACACGGAATGTCTCGGTGAGTGAAACTCTGAAAATAACAATTCTACTGGATAGAACTCGCTTGGATTGAATGTTTCTGTGAAAATTTCATGATTTTTGAAACTGGATGTAAGGACAAACCTGCGAAATCAGAATAACTACTTCTAGGTTTAAATATGCCTTGTATGGTGGATGAAAGTTCGGTAATCCACATGCTCACTCTCATTAAAGAATGTTTGTCGAATTCGTGATGCATGTAACGTGTTTGGAATACGGAATGTCATAGTGAAGGAAACAATGTAAATTACATGTCTATATTGTAGAACTCGCTTGAAGAGTATTTTTCTGCGAAATGTGCCTCATTTTCGAAACTGCCATTAGGAGAACCCTGTGAAATCTGAGAAAATGCTTCTAAGTGTCAATATGCCTTGAATGGTGAATGAAAGTCCGGTATTGCACATGTTAATAACAGTGAAGTAATTATTTTTCAAACCGTGATTCATGTAGCGCTTTTGGAAAATGGAATTTCACGGTAATGAAACGATGTAAATTACAATTCTATTGAGTAGAACGAGCTAGAAGAGAATGTTTCTGCGAAAATTGCATGATGATCGAATCTGAAGTTTGGAAAAAGCTGCAAAACGGGAGTCAATATTTGTAGGTGTAAATGTGCCATTATGTTGCAAGAAAGTTCGGTAATCCACATGTTCACAACATACTAAAGAATCTTTTTCTTATCTGTGATGCATGAACTGTGTTCAGAACGTGGAATTTCACGGTGATTGAAACAATGTAAATTACTTCTCTATTGGGTAGAACTAGCTCGGAGAATGTTTTTCGGCGAAAACTTCGTCATTTTTGAAACTGGCATTTGCAAAACGCTGCAAAATTTGAGAAAATACTTCTAAGAATCAATATTCAATGTATTGTGATGAAAGTTCGGGAATCCACATGCTAACTAATTTGTAGTGAATATTTTTCGAATCCTTTATGCATGTAGCATGTTCGGAACACGGAATTTCACGGCCAGGGATTTATGTAAATTACATTTCTCTTGGTTAGAAATCACTCCAAGAGATTTTTCCTGAGAAATCGGCCAGATTTTCGATACTGGCGAAAGGAAAACCCTGCGAACTCAGATTAATAGATTCTCGGTGTAAATATGCCTTGTATGGTGGATGAAAGTTCGGTAATCTGCATGCTAACAATTCTGTAATAAATATTTGTCGAATCCGAGATACGTGAATCGTGTTCGGAACACAGAATAACACGGTGAGCGAATGTATGTAAAATACATGTCTCTTCGGTAGAACTCGCTCCAAGAGATTTTTCTGGGAAATCTGCCTCATTTTCGAAACTGGCGTTTGATAATATACGCAAAATCTGAGAAAATGCTTCAAAGTTTCAATATGCCTTGTAGTGTGATGGAAGTTCGTAAAACCACATGCAAACAATTCTGTGGTGAATATTTGTAGAAAGCGTTATGCATGTAGCGTGATCGTATCACAGAAATTCCCGGCGATGGAATCTATGTAAATTACACGCCTATTGGTTAGAATTCGCTCCAAAAATGTTTCCCTGAGAAAACGGCCTGATTTTCGAAACTGGCATTAGGAAAAAGCTGCAAATTCAGAGTGAATGTTTCTAGGTGTAAATATGCCATGTATGGTGGATGAAAGTTCTGTAATCTACATGTTCACAACTCATTCGAGAAAGTTTGTTGAAACCTTGATGCATGTAGCGTTTTCGGAAATTGGAATGTCACTGTGAGGAAAACAATTTAAATTACATTTCTATTGGGAAGTACTCGCTCCACGAGAATTTTTCTGCGTATCTGCCTCCTTTTCAAAACTGGCATTAGGAAAAACCTTCGAAATATGAGAAAATGCTTCAAAGAGACAATATGGATTTTATGGTGGATGAAAGTTCGGTAATCCTTATTCTAACAAATCTGTAGTGAATATTTGTCGAATCCGTGATGCATGTAGCTTTCCCGGAACATGGAATTTCACGATGATGGGTTCTATGTAAATTGCGTGTCTATTGGGTAGAACTCGCTATAAGAGGATTTTTTTGCAAAAATTGCATGATTTTATAAACTGACATTAGGAGAAATCAACTAAATCAGAATAAAACTTTCTATGTATAAATATGCATTGTCAGTTGTATGAAAGTTAGGTAATACACATGTTCACAACTCATTAAAGAATGTTTGTTGAATCCGTGATGCATGGAACACGTTCAGAACACGGAATGTCACGATGAGTGAAGCTAGGTAAATTACATATCTTTTGGGTACAACTCGCTCCAAGAGCATTTTTCTGCCAAATCTGCCTCATTTTCAAAACTGGCGTTAAAACTAACCTGTGAAATCTGAGAAAATTCTTCAAAGTGTCAGTAAGCCTTGTATGGTGGATGAAAGTGCTGTAATCTACTTGCTAACAACTCTGAAGTGAATATTTGTCGCATCCGTGATGCATGTAGCGTGTTCGGAACACGGAATTTCACGGTGAGCGAATCCATGTAAATTACACGTCTATTGGTTAGACCCGCTCCAAGAGGTTTTTGCCGTGAAATGGCCCTCATTTTGGAAACTGGCGTTTGGAAAGCTCTGCGAAATCAGAGAAAATGCTTCAAAGCATCAATATGTCTTCTATTTTGTTGAAAGTCCTGGAATCCACATGCAAACAACTCTGTAGTGTATTTTTGTCGAATCATTTCTGCATGTAGCGTGTTCCGAACACAGAATTTCACGGTGAGCGAATCCATGGAATTTACATATCTATTTAATAGAACACGCTCCAACAGTTTTTTCCTTTGTAAACTGTCTGATTTTCGAAACTGCTATTAGGAAAAAGCTGCGAACTCAGAGTGAATGTTTCTAGGTGTACATATGCCTTGTATGGTGGATGAAAGTTCTGTAATACACATGTACACAACTCTTTAAAAATGTTTGTCAAATCTGTGATGTATGTAGCCTGTTCAGAACACGGACTGTCACGGTGAGGGAAACTATGTAAATTACATATCGATTGGTTAGAACACGCTCCAGGAGCATTTTACTGGAAAATCTGCCTCAGTGTGGAAACTGGTGTTATGAAAACGCTGCAAAATATGAGTAAATTCCTTAAGGTGACAATATGACTTCAATGGGTTATTCAAGATGTGTAATTCACATGCTAACAACTCAGCAGTGTATATTGGTTGAATCCGTGGTGCATGTACCGTTTTCAGAACACGGAATGTTACGGTGATGGTATCTATGAAAATGAGATGTCTATTGGATAGAACATGCACCAAGAGTGTTTTTCTGCGAAAACTGCCTGATTTTCTTAACTGACGTTAGGAAACCTGCGAAATCTAAGTAAATGTTTCTAGGTGTAAATATGCCTTGTATTGTGGTTGAAAAATCAGTAATCCACATGCTCACGGTCATTAAATTATGTTTGTCAAAGCCGTGGTTAATATAACGTTTTCGGAACACGGAATGTCTCGGTGAGTGAAACTCTGAAAATAACAATTCTACTGGTTAGAACTCGCTTGAATTGAATGTTTCTGTGAAAATTTCATGATTTTTGAAACTGGATGTAAGGACAAACCTGTGAAATCAGAATAACTACTTCTAGGTGTAAATATGCCTTGTATGGTGGATGAATGTTCGGTAATCCACATGCTCACTCTCATTAAAGAATGTTTGTCGAATTCGTGATGCATGTAACGTGTTTGGAATACGGAATGTCATAGTGAAGGAAACAATGTAAGTTACATGTCTATTGGGTACAACTCGCTTGAAGAGAATTTTTCTGCGAAATGTGCCTCATTTTCCAAACTGCCTTTAGGAGAACCCTGTGAAATCTGAGAAAATGCTTCTAAGTGTCAATATGCCTTGAATGGTGAATGAAAGTCCGGTATTCCACATGTTAATAACACTGAAGTAATTATTTTTCAAACCGTGATTCATGTAGCGCTTTTGGAACACGGAATTTCACGGTAATGAAACGATGTAAATTACAATTCTATTGAGTAGAACGAGCTAGAAGAGAATGTTTCTGCGAAATATGCATGGTTATCTAATCTGAAGTTTGGAAAAAGCTGCAAAACGGGAGTCAATATTTGTAGGTGTAAATGTGCCTTTATGTTGCAAGAAAGTTCGGTAATCCATATGTTCACAACGTACTAAAGAATCTTTTTCTAATCCATGATGCATGAACCGTGTTCAGAACGTGGAATTTCACGGTGATTGAAACAATGTAAATTACTTCTCTATTGGGTAGAACTAGCTCGGAGAATGTTTTTCGGCGAAAACTTCGTCATTTTTGAAACTGGCATTTGCAAAACGCTGCAAAATCTGAGAAAATACTTCTAAGAATCAATATTCAATGTATTGTGATGAAAGTTCGGTAATCCACATGTTAACAAATTTGTAGTGAATATTTGTCGAAACCTTTATGCATGTAGCATGTTCGGAACACGGAATTTCACGGCCAGGGATTTATGTAAATTACATTTCTCTTGGTTAGAAATCACTCCAAGAGATTTTTCCTGAGAAATCGGCCAGATTTTCGATACTGGCAAAAGGAAAACCCTGCGAACTCAGATTAATAGATTCTCGGTGTAAATATGCCTTGTATGGTGGATGAAAGTTCGGTAATCTGCATGCTAACAATTCTGTAATAAATATTTGTCGAATCCGAGATACGTGAAGCGTGTTCAGAACACAGAATATCACGGTGAGCGAATCTATGTAAAATAAATGTCTCTTCGGTAGAACTCGCTCCAGGAATTTTTTCTGGGAAATCTGCCTCATTTTCGAAACTGGCGTTTGATAATATACGCAAAATCTGAGAAAATGCTTCAAAGTTTCTATATGCCTTTTATTGTGATGGAAGTTCGTAAAACCACATGCAAACAATTCTGTGGTGAATATTTGTAGAAAGCGTTATGCATGTAGCGTGATCGTATCACAGAAATTCCCGGCGATGGAATCTATGTAAATTACACGCCTATTGGTTAGAATTCGCTCCAAAAATGTTTCCCTGAGAAAACGGCCTGATTTTCGAAACTGGCATTAGGAAAAAGCTGCAAATTCATAGTTAATGTTTCTAGGTGTAAATATGCCATGTATGGTGAATGAAAGTTCTGTAATCTACATGTTCACAACTCATTAGAGAAAGTTTGTTGAAACCTTGATGCATGTAGCGTGTTCGGAAATTGGAATGTCACTGTGAGGAAAATGATGTAAATTACAATTCTATTGGGAAGTACTCGCTCCACGAGTATTTTTCTGCATATCTGCCTCCTTTTCAAAACTGGCATTAGGAAAAACTTTCGAAATATGAGAAAATGCTTCAAAGAGTCAATATGGCTTTTATGGTGGATGAAAGTTCGGTAATCCTTATGCTAAAAACTCTGTAGTGAATATTTTCGAATCAGTGATGCATGTAGCTTTTCCAGAACATGGAATTTCACAATGACGGGTTCTATGTAAATTGCATGTCTATAGGGTAGAACTCGCTCCAAGAGGATTTTTCTGCAAAAACTGCATGATTTTAGAAACTGACATTAGGAGAAATCTACTAAATCAGAATAAAACTTTCTATGTATAAATATGCATTGTCAGTTGGATGAAAGTTCTTTAATACACATGTT
Organism: Camelus dromedarius; assembly: GCF_036321535.1. Classification (NCBI taxonomy): domain Eukaryota; kingdom Metazoa; phylum Chordata; class Mammalia; order Artiodactyla; family Camelidae; genus Camelus; species Camelus dromedarius. The sequence goes on from NW_026989824.1 coordinate 111,327, forward strand.
CACATCTCATTAAAGAATGTTTGTTGAATCCGTGATGCATGGAACGCGTTCAGATCACGGAATGTCACGGTGAGCGAAACTAAGTAAATTACATATCTTTTGGGTACAACTTGCTCCAAGAGCATTTTTCTGCCAAATCTGCCTCAATTTCAAAACTGGCGTTAAAACTAACCTGTGAAATCTGAGAAAATTCTTCAAAGTGTCATTAAGCCTTGTATGGTGGATGAAAGTGCTGTAATCTACTTGCTAACAACTCTGAAGTGAATATTTGTCGCATCCGTGATGCATGTAGCGTGTTCAGAACACGGAATTTCACGGTGAGCGAATCCATGTAAATTACACGTCTATTGGTTAGACCCGCTCCAAGAGGTTTTTGCCGTGAAATCTGCCTCATTTTGGAAACTGGCATTTGGAAAGCTCTGCGAAATCAGAGAAAATGCTTCAAAGCATCAATATGTCTTCTATTTTGTTGAAAGTCCTGGAATCCACATGCAAACAACTCTGTAGTGTATTTTTGTCGAATCATTTCTGCATGTAGCGTGTTCCGAACACGGAATTTCACGGTGAGCGAATCCATGGAATTTACATATCTATTTAATAGAACACGCTCCAACAGTTTTTTCCTTTGTAAACTGTCTGATTTTCGAAACTGCTATTAGGAAAAAGCTGCGAACTCAGAGTGAATGTTTCTAGGTGTACATATGCCTTGTATGGTGGATGAAAGTTCTGTAATACACATGTACACAACTCTTTAAAAATGTTTGTCAAATCCGTGATGTATGTAGCCTGTTCAGAACACGGACTGTCACGGTGAGGGAAACTATGTAAATTACATATCGATTGGTTAGAACACGCTCCAGGAGCATTTTACTGGAAAATCTGCCTCAGTGTGGAAACTGGTGTTATGAAAACGCTGCAAAATATGAGTAAATTCCTTAAGGTGACAATATGACTTCAATGGGTTATTCAAGATGTGTAATTCACATGCTAACAACTCAGCAGTGTATATTGGTTGAATCCGTGGTGCATGTACCGTTTTCAGAACACGGAATGTTACGGTGATGGTATCTATGAAAATGAGATGTCTATTGGATAGAACATGCACCAAGAGTGTTTTTCTGCGAAAACTGCCTGATTTTCTTAACAGACGTTAGGAAACCTGCAAAATCTAAGTAAATGTTTCTAGGTGTAAATATGCCTTGTATTGTGGTTGAAAAATCGGTAATCCACATGCTCACGGTCATTAAATAATGTTTGTCAAACCGTGATGAATGTAACGTTTTCGGAACACGGAATGTCTCGGTGAGTGAAACTCTGAAAATAACAATTCTACTGGATAGAACTCGCTTGGATTGAATGTTTCTGTGAAAATTTCATGATTTTTGAAACTGGATGTAAGGACAAACCTGCGAAATCAGAATAACTACTTCTAGGTTTAAATATGCCTTGTATGGTGGATGAAAGTTCGGTAATCCACATGCTCACTCTCATTAAAGAATGTTTGTCGAATTCGTGATGCATGTAACGTGTTTGGAATACGGAATGTCATAGTGAAGGAAACAATGTAAATTACATGTCTATATTGTAGAACTCGCTTGAAGAGTATTTTTCTGCGAAATGTGCCTCATTTTCGAAACTGCCATTAGGAGAACCCTGTGAAATCTGAGAAAATGCTTCTAAGTGTCAATATGCCTTGAATGGTGAATGAAAGTCCGGTATTGCACATGTTAATAACAGTGAAGTAATTATTTTTCAAACCGTGATTCATGTAGCGCTTTTGGAAAATGGAATTTCACGGTAATGAAACGATGTAAATTACAATTCTATTGAGTAGAACGAGCTAGAAGAGAATGTTTCTGCGAAAATTGCATGATGATCGAATCTGAAGTTTGGAAAAAGCTGCAAAACGGGAGTCAATATTTGTAGGTGTAAATGTGCCATTATGTTGCAAGAAAGTTCGGTAATCCACATGTTCACAACATACTAAAGAATCTTTTTCTTATCTGTGATGCATGAACTGTGTTCAGAACGTGGAATTTCACGGTGATTGAAACAATGTAAATTACTTCTCTATTGGGTAGAACTAGCTCGGAGAATGTTTTTCGGCGAAAACTTCGTCATTTTTGAAACTGGCATTTGCAAAACGCTGCAAAATTTGAGAAAATACTTCTAAGAATCAATATTCAATGTATTGTGATGAAAGTTCGGGAATCCACATGCTAACTAATTTGTAGTGAATATTTTTCGAATCCTTTATGCATGTAGCATGTTCGGAACACGGAATTTCACGGCCAGGGATTTATGTAAATTACATTTCTCTTGGTTAGAAATCACTCCAAGAGATTTTTCCTGAGAAATCGGCCAGATTTTCGATACTGGCGAAAGGAAAACCCTGCGAACTCAGATTAATAGATTCTCGGTGTAAATATGCCTTGTATGGTGGATGAAAGTTCGGTAATCTGCATGCTAACAATTCTGTAATAAATATTTGTCGAATCCGAGATACGTGAATCGTGTTCGGAACACAGAATAACACGGTGAGCGAATGTATGTAAAATACATGTCTCTTCGGTAGAACTCGCTCCAAGAGATTTTTCTGGGAAATCTGCCTCATTTTCGAAACTGGCGTTTGATAATATACGCAAAATCTGAGAAAATGCTTCAAAGTTTCAATATGCCTTGTAGTGTGATGGAAGTTCGTAAAACCACATGCAAACAATTCTGTGGTGAATATTTGTAGAAAGCGTTATGCATGTAGCGTGATCGTATCACAGAAATTCCCGGCGATGGAATCTATGCAAATTACACGCCTATTGGTTAGAATTCGCTCCAAAAATGTTTCCCTGAGAAAACGGCCTGATTTTCGAAACTGGCATTAGGAAAAAGCTGCAAATTCAGAGTGAATGTTTCTAGGTGTAAATATGCCGTGTATGGTGGATGAAAGTTCTGTAATCTACATGTTCACAACTCATTCGAGAAAGTTTGTTGAAACCTTGATGCATGTAGCGTTTTCGGAAATTGGAATGTCACTGTGAGGAAAACAATTTAAATTACATTTCTATTGGGAAGTACTCGCTCCACGAGAATTTTTCTGCGTATCTGCCTCCTTTTCAAAACTGGCATTAGGAAAAACCTTCGAAATATGAGAAAATGCTTCAAAGAGACAATATGGATTTTATGGTGGATGAAAGTTCGGTAATCCTTATACTAACAAATCTGTAGTGAATATTTGTCGAATCCGTGATGCATGTAGCTTTCCCGGAACATGGAATTTCACGATGATGGGTTCTATGTAAATTGCGTGTCTATTGGGTAGAACTCGCTATAAGAGGATTTTTTTGCAAAAATTGCATGATTTTATAAACTGACATTAGGAGAAATCAACTAAATCAGAATAAAACTTTCTATGTATAAATATGCATTGTCAGTTGTATGAAAGTTAGGTAATACACATGTTCACAACTCATTAAAGAATGTTTGTTGAATCCGTGATGCATGGAACACGTTCAGAACACGGAATGTCACGATGAGTGAAGCTAGGTAAATTACATATCTTTTGGGTACAACTCGCTCCAAGAGCATTTTTCTGCCAAATCTGCCTCATTTTCAAAACTGGCGTTAAAACTAACCTGTGAAATCTGAGAAAATTCTTCAAAGTGTCAGTAAGCCTTGTATGGTGGATGAAAGTGCTGTAATCTACTTGCTAACAACTCTGAAGTGAATATTTGTCGCATCCGTGATGCATGTAGCGTGTTCGGAACACGGAATTTCACGGTGAGCGAATCCATGTAAATTACACGTCTATTGGTTAGACCCGCTCCAAGAGGTTATTGCCGTGAAATGGGCCTCATTTTGGAAACTGGCTTTTGGAAAGCTCTGCGAAATCAGAGAAAATGCTTCAAAGCGTCAATATGCCTTCTATTTTGATGAAAGTCCTGGAATCCACATGCAAACAACTCTGTAGTGTATTTTTGTCGAATCATTTCTGCATGAAGCGTGTTCCGAACACAGAATTTCACGGTGAGCGAATCCATGTAATTTACATATCTATTGGATAGAACACGCTCCAACAGTTTTTTCCTTTGTAAACTGTCTGATTTTCGAAACTGCTATTAGGAAAAAGCTGCGAACTCAGAGTGAATGTTTCTAGGTGTACATATGCCTTGTATGGTGGATGAAAGTACTGTAATACACATGTACACAACTCTTTAAAAATGTTTGTCAAATCCGTGATGTATGTAGCCTGTTCAGAACACGGACTGTCACGGTGAGGCAAACTATGTAAATTACATATCTATTGGTTAGAACACGCTACAGGGGCATTTTCTGGAAAATCTGTCTCAGTTTGGAAACTGGTGGTATGAAAACGCTGCAAAATATGAGTAAATTTTTTAAGGTGACAATATGTCTTCAATGGGTTATTCAAGATGTAATTCACATGCTAAAACTCAGCAGTGTATATTGGTTGAATCCGTGGTGTATGTACGTATTCAGAACACGGAATGTTATGGTGATGGTATCTATGAAAATGAGATGTCTATTGGATAGAACATGCACCAAGAGTGTTTTTCTGCGAAAACTGCCTGATTTTCTTAACTGACTTTATGAAAACCTGTGAAATCTAAGTAAATATTTCTATATGTAAATATGCATTGTATTGTGGTTGAAAAATCGGTAATCCACATGCTCACGGTCATTAAATAATGTTTGTCAAAGCCGTGATGAATGTAACGTTTACGGAACACGGAATGTCTCGGTGAGTGAAACTCTGAAAATAACAATTCTACCGGATTGAACTTGCTTGAATTGAATGTTTTTGTGAAAATTTCATGATTTTTGAAACTGGATGTAAGGACAAACCTGCGAAATCAGAATAACTACTTCTAGGTTTAAATATGCCTTGTATGGTGGATGAAAGTTCGGTAATCCACATGCTCACTCTAATTAAAGAATGTTTGTCGAATTCGTGATGCATGTAACGTGTTTGGAATATGGAATGTCATAGTGAAGGAAACAATGTAAGTTACATGTCTATTGGGGAGAACTCACTTGAAGAAAATTTTTCTGCAAAATGTGCCTCATTTTCAAAACTGCCATTAGGAGAACCCTGTGAAATCTGAGAAAATGCTTCTAAGTGTCAATATGCCTTAAATGGTGAATGAAAATCCGGTATTCCACATGTTAATAACAGTGAAGTAATTATTTTTCAAACAGTGATTCATGTAGCGCTTTTGGAAAACGGAATTTCACGGTAATGAAACGATGTAAATTACAATTCTATTGAGTAGAACGAGCTAGAAGAGAATGTTTCTGCGAAAATTGCATGGTTATCCAATCTGAAGTTTGGAAAAAGCTGCAAAACGGGAGTCAATATTTGTAGGTGTAAATGTGCCTTTATGTTGCAAGAAATTTCGGTAATCCACATGTTCACAACATACTAAAGAATCTTTTTCTTATCTGTGATGAATGAACCGTGTTCAGAACGTGGAATTTCACGGTGATTGAAACAATGTAAATTACTTCTCTATTGGGTAGAACTAGCTCGGAGAGTGTTTTTCGGAGAATACTTCGTCATTTTTAAACTGGCAATTGCAAAACGCTGCAAAATCTGAGAAAATACTTCTAAGAATCAATATTCAATGTATTGGGATGAAAGTTCAGTAATCCACATGCTAACAAATTTGTAGTGAATATTTGTCGAATCCTTTATGCATGTAACATGTTCGGAACACGGAATTTCATGGCCAGGGGATTTATGTAAATTACATTTCTCTTGGTTAGAAATCACTCCAAGAGATTTTTCCTAGAAAACGGCTGGATTTTCTATACTGGCGAAAGGAAAACCCTGCGAACTCAGATTAATAGATTCTCGGTGTAAATATGCCTTGTATGGTGGATGAAAGTTCGGTAATCCGCATGCTAACAACTCTGTAGTGAATATTTGTCGAATCCGAGATACGTGAAGCGTGTTTGGAACACAGAATATCACGGTGAGCGAATCTATGTTAAATACATGTCTCTTCGGGAGAACTCGCTCCAAGAGTTTATTCTGGGAAATCTGCCTCATTTTCGAAACTGGCGTTTGATAATATACGCAAAATCTGAGAAAATGCTTCAAAGTTTCAATATGCCTTGTATTGTGATGGAAGTTCATAAAACCACATGCAAACAATTCTGTGGTGAATATTTGTAGAAAGCGTTATGCATGTAGCGTGATCGTATCACAGAAATTCCCGGCGATGGAATCTATGTAAATTACACGCCTATTGGTTCGAATTCGCTCCAAAAATGTTTCCCTGAGAAAACGGCCTGATTTTCGAAACTGGCATTAGGAAAAATCTGCAAATTCAGAGTGAATGTTTCTAGGTGTAAATATGCCATGTATGGTGGATGAAAGTTCTGTAATCTACATGTTCACAACTCATTCGAGAAAGTTAGTTGAAACCTTGATGCATGTAGCGTTTTCGGTAATTGGAATGTCACTGTGAGGAAAACAATTTAAATTACATTTCTATTGGGAAGTACTCGCTCCACGAGAATTTTTCTGCGTATCTGCCTCCTTTTCAAATCTGGCATTAGGAAAAACCTTCGAAATATGAGAAAATGCTTCAAAGAGTCAATATGGCTTTTATGGTGGATGAAAGTTCGGTAATCCTTATTCTAACAACTCTGTAGTGAATATTTGTCGAATCCGTGATGCATGTAGCTTTCCGGAACATGAAATTTCACGATTATGGGTTCTATGTAAATTGCATGTCTATTGGGTAGAACTCGCTCCAAGAGGATTTTTCTGCAAAAACTGCATGATTTTAGAAACTGACATTAGGAGAAATCTACTAAATCAGAATAAAACTTTCTATGTATAAATATGCATTGTCAGTTGGATGAAAGTTCGGTAATACACATGTTCACAACTCATTAAAGAATGTTTGTTGAATCCGTGATGCATGGAACGCGTTCAGAACACGGAATGTCACGGTGAGTGAAACTAGGTAAATTAAATATCTTTTGGGTACAACTCGCTCCAAGAGCATTTTTCTGCCAAATCTGCCTCACTTTCAAAACTGGCGTTTAAACTAATCTGTGAAATCTGAGAAAATTCTTCAAAGTGTCAGTAAGCCTTGTATGGTGGATGAAAGTGCTGTAATCTACTTGCTAACAACTCTGAAGTGAATATTTGTCGCATCCGTGATGCATGTAGCGTGTTCAGAACACGGAATTTCACGGTGAGCGAATCCATGTAAATTACACGTCTATTGGTTAGACCTGCTCCAAGAGGTTTTTGCCGTGAAATGGGCCTCATTTTGGAAACTGGCGTTTGGAAATCTCTGCTAAATCAGGGAAAATGCTTCAAAGCTTCAATATGTCTTCTATTTTGTTTAAAGTCCTGGAATCCACATGCAAAAAACTCTGTAGTGTATTTTTGTCGAATCATTTCTGCATGTAGTGTGTTCCGAACACGGAATTTCACGGTGAGCGAATCCATGTAATTTACATATCTATTGGATAGAACACGCTCCAACAGTTTTTTCCTTTGTAAACTGTCTGATTTTCGAAACTGCAATTAGGAAAAGCTGCGAACTCAGAGTGAATGTTTCTAGGTGTACATATGCCTTGTATGGTGGATGAAAGTACTGTAATACACATGTACACAACTCTTTAAAAATGTTTGTCAAATCCGTGATGTATGTAGCCTGTTCAGAACACGGACTGTCACGGTGAGGCAAACTATGTAAATTACATATCTATTGGTTAGAACACGCTCCAGGAGCATTTTACTGGAAAATCTGCCTCAGTTTGGAAACTGGTGTCATGAAAATGCTGCAAAATATGAGTAAATTCTTTAAGGTGACAATATGTCTTCAATGGGTTATTCAAGATGTGTAATTCACATGCTAATAACTCAGCAGTGTATATTGGTTGAATCCGTGGTGCATGTACGTATTCAGAACACGGAATGTTACGGTGATGGTATCTATGAAAATGAGATGTCTATTGGATAGAACATGCACCAAGAGTGTTTTTCTGCGAAAACTGCCTGATTTTCTTAACTGACGTTAGGAAAACCTGCGAAATCTAAGTAAAGGTTTCTAGGTGTAAATATGCCTTGTATTGTGGTTGAAAAATCGGTAATCCACATGCTCACGGTCATTAAATAATGTTTGTCAAAGCCGTGATGAATGTAACATTTTCGGAACACGGAATGTCTCGGTGAGTGAAACTCTGAAAATAACAATTCTACTGGATAGAACTCGCTTGGATTGAATGTTTCTGTGAAAATTTCATGATTTTTGAAACTGGATGTAAGGACAAACCTGCGAAATCAGAATAACTACTTCTAGGTTTAAATATGCCTTGTATGGTGGATGAAAGTTCGGTAATCCACATGCTCACTCTCATTAAAGAATGTTTGTCGAATTCGTGATGCATGTAACGTGTTTGGAATACGGAATGTCATAGTGAAGGAAACAATGTAAGTTACATGTCTATTGGGGAGAACTCACTTGAAGAAAATTTTTCTGCAAAATGTGCCTCATTTTCCAAACTGCCATTAGGAGAACCCTGTGAAATCTGAGAAAATGCTTCTAAGTGTCAATATGCCTTGAATGGTGAATGAAATTCCGGTATTCCACATGTTAATAACAGTGAAGTAATTATTTTTCAAACAGTGATTCATGTAGCGCTTTTGGAAAACGGAATTTCACGGTAATGAAACGATGTAAATTACAATTCTATTGAGTAGAACGAGCTAGAAGAGAATGTTTCTGCGAAAATTGCATGGTTATCGAATCTGAAGTTTGGAAAAAGCTGCAAAACGGGAGTCAATATTTGTAGGTGTAAATGTGCCTTTATGTTGCAAGAAATTTCGGTAATCCACATGTTCACAACATACTAAAGAATCTTTTTCTTATCTGTGATGAATGAACCGTGTTCAGAACGTGGAATTTCACGGTGATTGAAACAATGTAAATTACTTCTCTATTGGGTAGAACTAGCTCGGAGAGTGTTTTTCGGAGAATACTTCGTCATTTTTAAACTGGCAATTGCAAAACGCTGCAAAATCTGAGAAAATACTTCTAAGAATCAATATTCAATGTATTGGGATGAAAGTTCAGTAATCCACATGCTAACAAATTTGTAGTGAATATTTGTCGAATCCTTTATGCATGTAACATGTTCGGAACACGGAATTTCATGGCCAGGGGATTTATGTAAATTACATTTCTCTTGGTTAGAAATCACTCCAAGAGATTTTTCCTAGAAAACGGCTGGATTTTCTATACTGGCGAAAGGAAAACCCTGCGAACTCAGATTAATAGATTCTCGGTGTAAATATGCCTTGTATGGTGGATGAAAGTTCGGTAATCCGCATGCTAACAACTCTGTAGTGAATATTTGTCGAATCCGAGATACGTGAAGCGTGTTTGGAACACAGAATATCACGGTGAGCGAATCTATGTTAAATACATGTCTCTTCGGGAGAACTCGCTCCAAGAGTTTATTCTGGGAAATCTGCCTCATTTTCGAAACTGGCGTTTGATAATATACGCAAAATCTGAGAAAATGCTTCAAAGTTTCAATATGCCTTGTATTGGGATGGAAGTTCGTAAAACCACATGCAAACAATTCTGTGGTGAATATTTGTAGAAAGCGTTATGCATGTAGCGTGATCGTATCACAGAAATTCCCGGCGATGGAATCTATGTAAATTACACGCCTATTGGTTCGAATTCGCTCCAAAAATGTTTCCCTGAGAAAACGGCCTGATTTTCGAAACTGGCATTAGGAAAAATCTGCAAATTCAGAGTGAATGTTTCTAGGTGTAAATATGCCATGTATGGTGGATGAAAGTTCTGTAATCTACATGTTCACAACTCATTCGAGAAAGTTAGTTGAAACCTTGATGCATGTAGCGTTTTCGGTAATTGGAATGTCACTGTGAGGAAAACAATTTACATTACATTTCTATTGGTAAGTACTCGCTCCACGAGAATTTTTCTGCGTATCTGCCTCCTTTTCAAATCTGGCATTAGGAAAAACCTTCGAAATATGAGAAAATGCTTCAAAGAGTCAATATGGCTTTTATGGTGGATGAAAGTTCGGTAATCCTTATTCTAACAACTCTGTAGTGAATATTTGTCGAATCCGTGATGCATGTAGCTTTCCGGAACATGAAATTTCACGATGATGGGTTCTATGTAAATTGCATGTCTCTTGGGTAGAACTCGCTCCAAGAGGATTTTTCTGCAAAAACTGCATGATTTTAGAAACTGACATTAGGAGAAATCTACTAAATCAGAATAAACTTTCTATGTATAAATATGCATTGTCAGTTGGATGAAAGTTCGGTAATACACATGTTCACAACTCATTAAAGAATGTTTGTTGAATCCGTGATGCATGGAATGCGTTCAGAACACGGAATGTCACGGTGAGTGAAACTAGGTAAATTAAATATCTTTTGGGTACAACTCGCTCCAAGAGCATTTTTCTGCCAAATCTGCCTCACTTTCAAAACTGGCGTTTAAACTAATCTGTGAAATCTGAGAAAATTCTTCAAAGTGTCAGTAAGCCTGGTATGGTGGATGAAAGTGCTGTAATCTACTTGCTAACAACTCTGAAGTGAATATTTGTCGCATCCGTGATGCATGTAGCGTGTTCAGAACACGGAATTTCACGGTGAGCGAATCCATGTAAATTACACGTCTATTGGTTAGACCTGCTCCAAGAGGTTTTTGCCGTGAAATGGGCCTCATTTTGGAAACTGGCGTTTGGAAATCTCTGCTAAATCAGGGAAAATGCTTCAAAGCTTCAATATGTCTTCTATTTTGTTTAAAGTCCTGGAATCCACATGCAAAAAACTCTGTAGTGTATTTTTGTCGAATCATTTCTGCATGTAGTGTGTTCCGAACACGGAATTTCACGGTGAGCGAATCCATGGAATTTACATATCTATTGGATAGAACACGCTCCAACAGTTTTTTCCTTTGTAAACTGTCTGATTTTCGAAACTGCAATTAGGAAAAGCTGCGAACTCAGAGTGAATGTTTCTAGGTGTACATATGCCTTGTATGGTGGATGAAAGTACTGTAATACACATGTACACAACTCTTTAAAAATGTTTGTCAAATCCGTGATGTATGTAGCCTGTTCAGAACACGGACTGTCACGGTGAGGGAAACTATGTAAATTATATATCTATTGGTTAGAACACGCTCCAGGAGCATTTTACTGGAAAATCTGCCTCAGTTTGGAAACTGGTGTCATGAAAACGCTGCATAATATGAGTAAATTCTTTAAGGTGACAATATGTCTTCAATGCGTTATTCAAGATGTGTAATTCACATGCTAATAACTCAGCAGTGTATATTGGTTGAATCCGTGGTGCATGTACGTATTCAGAACACGGAATGTTACGGTGATGGTATCTATGAAAATGAGATGTCTATTGGATAGAACATGCACCAAGAGTGTTTTTCTGCGAAAACTGCCTGATTTTCTTAACTGACGTTAGGAAAACCTGCGAAATCTAAGTAAATGTTTCTAGGTGTAAATATGCCTTGTATTGTGGTTGAAAAATTGGTAATCCACATGCTCACGGTCATTAAATAATGTTTGTCAAAGCCGTGATGAATGTAACATTTTCGGAACACGGAATGTCTCGGTGAGTGAAACTCTGAAAATAACAATTCTACTGGATAGAACTCGCTTGGATTGAATGTTTCTGTGAAAATTTCATGATTTTTGAAACTGGATGTAAGGACAAACCTGCGAAATCAGAATAACTACTTCTAGGTTTAAATATGCCTTGTATGGTGGATGAAAGTTCGGTAATCCACATGCTCACTCTCATTAAAGAATGTTTGTCGAATTCGTGATGCATGTAACGTGTTTGGAATACGGAATGTCATAGTGAAGGAAACAATGTAAGTTACATGTCTATTGGGGAGAACTCACTTGAAGAAAACTTTTCTGCAAAATGTGCCTCATTTTCCAAACTGCCATTAGGAGAACCCTGTGAAATCTGAGAAAATGCTTCTAAGTGTCAATATGCCTTGAATGGTGAATGAAATTCCGGTATTCCACATGTTAATAACAGTGAAGTAATTATTTTTCAAACAGTGATTCATGTAGCGCTTTTGGAAAACGGAATTTCACGGTAATGAAACGATGTAAATTACAATTCTATTGAGTAGAACGAGCTACAAGAGAATGTTTCTGCGAAAATTGCATGGTTATCCAATCTGAAGTTTGGAAAAAGCTGCAAAACGGGAGTCAATATTTGTAGGTGTAAATGTGCCTTTATGTTGCAAGAAAGTTCGGTAATCCACATGTTCACAACATACTAAAGAATCTTTTTCATATCTGTGATTCATGAACCGTGTTCAGAACGTGGAATTTCACGGTGATTGAAACAATGTAAATTACTTCTCTTTTGGTTAGAACTAGCTCGGAGAGTGTTTTTCGGAGTAAACTTCGTCATTTTTAAACTGGCAATTGCAAAACGCTGCAAAATCTGAGAAAATACTTCTAAGAATCAATATTCAATATATTGTGATGAAAGTTCGGTAATCCACATGCTAACAAATTTGTAGTGAATATTTGTCGAATCATTTATGCATGTAACATGTTCGGAACACGGAATTTCACGGCCAGGGGATTTATGTAAATTACATTTCTCTTGGTTAGAAATCACTCCAAGAGATTTTTCCTAGAAAACGGCTGGATTTTCTATACTGGCGAAAGGAAAACCCTGCAAACTCAGATTAATAGATTCTCGGTGTAAATATGCCTTGTATGGTGGATGAAAGTTCGGTAATCCGCATGCTAACAACTCTGTACTGAATATTTGTCGAATCCGAGATACGTGAAGCGTGTTTGGAACACAGAATATCACGGTGAGCGAATCTATGTAAAATACATGTCTCTTCGGTAGAACTCGCTCCAAGAGATTTTTCTGGGAAATCTGCCTCATTTTCGAAACTGGCGTTTGATAATATACGCAAAATCTGAGAGAATGCTTCAAAGTGTCAATATGCCTTTTATTGTGATGGAAGTTCGTAAAACCTCATGCAAACAATTCTGTGGTGAATATTTGTAGAAAGCGTTATGCATGTAGCGTGATCGTATCACAGAAATTCCCGGCGATGGAATCTATGTAAATTACACGCCTATTGGTTCGAATTCGCTCCAAAAATATTTCCGTGAGAAAATGGCTTTATTTTCGAAACTGTCATTAGGAAAAATCTGCAAATTCAGATTTAAAGTTTCAAGGTGTAAATATGCCATGTATGGTGGATGAAAGTTCTGTAATCTACGTGTTCACAACTCATTTGAGAAAGTTTGTTGAAATCTAGATGTATGTAGCGTGTTCGGATATTAGAATGTCACTGTGAGGAAAACAATGTAAATTACATTTCTATTGGGAACTACTCGCTCCACGAGTATTTTTCTGCGTATCTGCCTCCTTTTCAAAACTGGCATTAGGAAAAACTTCCGAAATATGAGAAAATGCTTCAAAGAGACAATATGGCTTTTATGGTGGATGAAAGTTCGGTAATCCTTATGCTAACAACTCTGTTGTGAATATTTGTCGAATCCGTGATGCATGTAGCTTTTCCGGAACACGGAATTTCACGATGACGGGTTCTATGTAAATTGCATGTCTATAGGGTAGAACTCGCTCCAAGAGGATTTTTCTGCAAAAACTGCATGATTTTAGAAACTGACATTAGGAGAAATCTACTACATCAGTATAAAACATTCTATGTATAAATATGCATTGTCAGTTGGATGAAAGTTCGGTAATACACATGTTCACAACTCATTAAAGAATGTTTGTTGAATCCGTGATGCATGGAACGCGTTCAGAACACGGAATGTCACGGTGAGTGAAACTAGGTAAATTACATATCTTTTGGGTACAACTCGCTCCAAGAGCATTTTTCTGCCAAATCTGCCTCATTTTCAAAACTGGCGTTTAAACTAACCTGTGAAATCTGAGAAAATTCTTCAAAGTGTCAGTAAGCCTTGTATGGTGGATGAAAGTGCTGTAATCTACTTGCTAACAACTCTGAAGTGAATATTTGTCACATCCGTGATGCATGTAGCGTGTTCGGAACACGGAATTTCACGGTGAGCGAATCCATGTAAATTACACGTCTATTGGTTAGACCCGCTCCAAGAGGTTATTGCCGTGAAATGGGCCTCATTTTGGAAACTGGCTTTTGGAAAGCTCTGCGAAATCAGAGAAAATGCTTCAAAGCGTCAATATGCCTTCTATTTTGATGAAAGTCCTGGAATCCACATGCAAATAACTCTGTAGTGTATTTTTGTCGAATCATTTCTGCATGTAGCGTGTTCCGAACACGGAATTTCACGGTGAGCGAATCCATGGAATTTACATATCTATTGGATAGAACACGCTCCAACATTTTTTTCCTTTGTAAACTGCCTGATTTTCGAAACTGCTATTAGGAAAATGCTGCGAACTCAGAGTGAATGTTTCTAGGTGTACATATGCCTTGCATGGTGGATGAAAGTTCTGTAATACACATGTACACAACTCTTTAAAAATGTTTGTCCAATCCGTAATGTATGTAGCCTGTTCGGAACAAGGACTGTCACGGTGAGGGAAACTATGTAAATTACATATCTATTGGTTAGAACACGCTCCAGGAGCATTTTACTGGAAAATCTGCCTCAGTTTGGAAACTGGTGTCATGAAAACGCTGCAAAATCTGAGTAAATTCTTTAAGGTGACAATATGTCTTCAATGGGTTATTCAAGATGTGTAATTCACATGCTAACAACTCAGCAGTGTATATTGGTTGAATCCGTGGTGCATGTACCGTTTTCAGAACACGGAATGTCACGGTGATGGTATCTATGAAAATGAGATGTCTATTGGATAGAACATGCACCAAGAGTGTTTTTCTGCGAAAACTGCCTGATTTTCTTAACTGACGTTAGGAAAACCTGCGAAATCTAAGTAAATGTTTCTAGGTGTAAATATGCCTTGTATTGTGGTTGAAAAATCGGTAATCCACATGCTCACGGTCATTAAATAATGTTTGTCAAAGCCGTGATGAATGTAACGTTTTCGGAACACGGAATGTCTCGGTGAGTGAAACTCTGAAAATAACAATTCTACTGGATAGAACTCGCTTGTATTGAATGATTCTGTGAAAATTTAATGATTTGTGAAACTGGATGTAAGGACAAACCTGCGAAATCAGAATAACTACTTCTAGGTTTAAATATGCCTTGTATGGTGGATGAAAGTTCGGTAATCCACATGCTCACTCTCATTAAAGAATGTTTGTCGAATTCGTGATGCATGTAACGTGTTTGGAATACGGAATGTCATAGTGAAGGAAACAATGTAAGTTACATGTCTAATTTGTAGAACTCGCTTGAAGAGAATTTTTCTGCGAAATGTGCCTCATTCTCCAAACTGCCATTAGGAGAACACTGTGAAATCTGAGAAAATGCTTCTAACTGTCAATATGCCTTGAATGGTGAATGAAAGTCCGGTATTCCACATGTGAATAACAGTGAAGTAATTATTTTTCAAACCGTGATTAATGTAGCGCTTTTGGAAAATGGAATTTCACGGTAATTAAAAGATGTAAATTACAATTCTATTGAGTAGAACGAGCTAGAAGAGAATGTTTCTGTGAAAATTGCATGATTATCGAATCTGAAGTTTGGAAAAAGCTGCAAAACGGGAGTCAATATTTGTAGGTGTAAATGTGCCTTTATGTTGCAAGAAAGTTCGGTAATCCACATGTTCACAACATACTAAAGAATCTTTTTCTAATCTGTGATGCATGAACCGTGTTCAGAACGTGGAATTTCACGGTGATTGAAACAATGTAAATTACTTCTCTATTGAGTAGAACTATCTCGGAGAGTGTTTTTCGGAGAAAACTTCGTCATTTTTAAACTGGCAATTGCAAAACGCTGCAAAATCTGAGAAAATACTTCTAAGAATCAATATTCAATGTATTGTGATGAAAGTTCGGTAATCCACATGCTAACAAATTTGTAGTGAATATTTGTCGAATCCTTTATGCATGTAGCATGTTCGGAACACGGAATTTCACGGCCAGGGGATTTATGTAAATTACATTTCTCTTGGTTAGAAATCACTCCAAGAGATTTTTCCTAGAAAACGGCTGGATTTTCTATACTGGCGAAAGGAAAACCCTGCAAACTCAGATTAATAGATTCTCGGTGTAAATATGCCTTGTATGGTGGATGAAAGTTCGGTAATCCGCATGCTAACAACTCTGTACTGAATATTTGTCGAATCCGAGATACGTGAAGCGTGTTTGGAACACAGAATATCACGGTTAGCGAATCTATGTAAATACATGTCTCTTCGGTAGAACTCTCTCCAAGAGATTTTTCTGGGAAATCTGCCTCATTTTCGAAACTGGCGTTTGATAATATACGCAAAATCTGTGAAAATGCTTCAAAGTGTCAATATGCCTTGTATTGTGATGGAAGTTCGTAAAACCACATGCAAACAATTCTGTGGTGAATATTTGTAGAAAGAGTTATGTATGTAGCGTGATCGTATCACAGAAATTCCCGGCGATGGAATCTATGTAAATTACACGCCTATTGGTTCGAATACGCTCCAAAAATGTTTCCCTGAGAAAACGGCCTGATTTTCAAAACTGGCATTAGGAAAAATCTGCAAATTCAGAGTTAATGTTTCTAGGTGTAAATATGCCATGTATGGTGGATGAAAGTTCTGTAATCTACATGTTCACAACTCATTTCAGAAAGTTTGTTGAAACCTTGATGCATGTAGCGTTTTCGGAAAATGGAATTTCACTGTGAGGAAAACTATGTAAATTACATTTCTATTGGGAAGTACTCGCTCCACGAGAATTTTTCTGCGTATCTGCCTCCTTTTCAAACCTGGCATTAGGAAAAACCTTCGAAATATGAGAAAATGCTTCAAAGAGTCAATATGGCTTTTATGGTGGATGAAAGTTCGGTAATCCTTATGCTAACAACTCTGTAGTGAATATTTGTCGAATCCGTGATGCATGTAGCTTTTCCGGAACATGGAATTTCACAATGACGGGTTCTATGTAAATTGCATGTCTATTGGGTAGAACTCGCTCCAAGAGGATTTTTCTGCAAAAACTGCATGATTTTAGAAACTGACATTAGGAGAAATCTACTAAATCAGAATAAAACTTTCTATGTATAAATATGCATTGTCAGTTGGATGAAAGTTCGGTAATACACATGTTCACAACTCATTAAAGAATGTTTGTTGAATCCGTGATGCATGGAACGCGTTCAGAACACGGAATGTCACGGTGAGTGAAACTAGGTAAATTACATATCTTTTGGGTACAACTCGCTCCAAGAGCATTTTTCTGCCAAATCTGCCTCATTTTCAAAACTGGCGTTAAAACTAACCTGTGAAATCTGAGAAAATTCTTCAAAGTGTCAGTAAGCCTTGTATGGTGGATGAAAGTGCTGTAATCTACTTGATAAGAACTCTGAAGTGAATATTTGTCGTATCCGTGATGCATGTAGCGTGTTCGGAACACAGAATTTCACGGTGAGTGAATCCATGTAAATTACACGTCTATTGGTTAGACCCGCTCCAAGAGGTTATTGCCGTGAAATGGGCCTCATTTTGGAAACTGGCGTTTGGAAAGCTCTGCGAAATCAGAGAAAATGCTTCAAAGCTTCAATATGTCTTCTATTTTGTTTAAAGTCCTGGAATCCACATGCAAAAAACTCTGTAGTGTATTTTTGTCGAATCATTTCTGCATGTAGAGTGTTCTGAACACGGAATTTCACGGTGAGCGAATCCATGGAATTTACATATCTATTGGATAGAACACGCTCCAAAAGTTTTTTCCTTTGTAAACTGTCTGATTTTCGAAACTGCTATTAGGAAAAAGCTGCGAACTCAGAGTGAATGTTTCTAGGTGTACATATACCTTGTATGGTGGATGAAAGTACTGTAATACACATGTACACAACTCTTTAAAAATGTTTGTCAAATCCGTGATATATGTAGCCTGTTCAGAACACGGACTGTCACGGTGAGGGAAACTATGTAAATTACATATCTATTGGTTAGAACACGCTACAGGAGCATGTTACTGGAAAATCTGCCTCAGTGTGGAAACTGTTGTTATGAAAACGCTGCAAAATATGAGTAAATTCTTTAAGGTGACAATATGTCTTCAATGGGTTATTCAAGATGTGTAATTCACATGCTAACAACTCAGCAGTGTATATTGGTTGAATCAGTGGTGCATGTAAGTATTCAGAACACGGAATGTCACGGTGACGGTATCTATGAAAATGAGATGTCTATTGAATAGAACATGCACCAAGAGTGTTTTTCTGCAAAAACTGCCTGATTTTTTAACTGACGTTAGGAAAACCTGCGAAATCTAAGTAAATGTTTCTAGGTGTAAATATGCCTTGTATTGTGGTTGAAAAATCGGTAATCCACATGCTCACGGTCATTAAATTATGTTTGTCAAAGCCGTGATGAATGTAACATTTCGGAACACGGAATGTCTCGGTGAGTGAAACTCTGAAAATAACAATTCTACTGGATAGAACTCGCTTGGATTGAATGTTTCTGTGAAAATTTCATGATTTTTGAAACTGGATGTAAGGACAAACCTGCGAAATCAGAATAACTACTTCTAGGTTTAAATATGCCTTGTATGGTGGATGAAAGTTCGGTAATCCACATGCTCACTCTCATTAAAGAATGTTTGTCGAATTCGTGATGCATGTAACGTGTTTGGAATACGGAATGTCATAGTGAAGGAAACAATGTAAGTTACATGTCTAATTTGTAGAACTCGCTTGAAGAAAGTTTTTCTGAAAAATGTGCCTCATTTTCAAAACTGCCATTAGGAGAACCCTGTGAAATCTGAGAAAATGCTTCTAAGTGTCAATATGCCTTGAATGGTGAATGAAAGTACGGTATTCCACATGTTAATAACAGTGAAGTAATTATTTTTCAAACCGTGATTCATGTAGCGCTTTTGGAAAATGGAATTTCACGGTAATGAAAAGATGTAAATTACAATTCTATTGAGTAGAACGACCTAGAAGAGAATGTTTCTGTGAAAATTGCATGATTATCGAATCTGAAGTTTGGAAATAGCTGCAAAACGGGAGTCAATATTTGTAGGTGTAAATGTGCCTTTATGTTGCAAGAAAGATCGGTAATCCACATGTTCACAACATACTAAAGAATCTTTTTCTAATCTGTGATGCATGAAACGTGTTCAGAACGTGGAATTTCACGGTGATTGAAATAATGTAAATTACTTCTCTATTGAGTAGAACTAGCTCGGAGAGTGTTTTTCGGAGAAAACTTCGTCATTTTTAAACTGGCAATTGCAAAACGCTACAAAATCTGAGAAAATACTTCTAAGAATCAATATTCAATGTATTGTGATGAAAGTTCGGTAATCCACATGCTAACAAATTTGTAGTGAATATTTGTCGAATCCTTTATGCATGTAGCATGTTCGGAACACGGAATTTCACGGCCAGGGGATTTATGTAAATTACATTTCTCTTGGTTAGAAATCACTCCAAGAGATTTTTCCTAGAAAACGGCTGGATTTTCTATACTGGCGAAAGGAAAACCCTGCGAACTCAGATTAATAGATTCTCGGTGTAAATATGCCTTGTATGGTGGATGAAAGTTCGGTAATCCGCATGCTAACAACTCTGTACTGAATATTTGTCGAATCCGAGATACGTGAAGCGTGTTTGGAACACAGAATATCACGGTGAGCGAATCTATGTAAATACAAGTCTCTTCGGTAGAACTCGCTCCAAGAGAATTTTTCTGGGAAATCTGCCTCATTTTTGAAACTGGCGTTTGATAATATACGCAAAATCTGAGAAAATGCTTCAAAGTGTCAATATGCCTTGTATTGTGATGGAAGTTCGTAAAACCACATGCAAACAATTCTGTGGTGAATATTTGTAGAAAGAGTTATGTATGTAGCGTGATCGTATCACAGAAATTCCCGGCGATGGAATCTATGTAAATTACACGCCTATTGGTTCGAATACGCTCCAAAAATGTTTCCCTGAGAAAACGGCCTGATTTTCAAAACTGGCATTAGGAAAAAGCTGCAAATTCAGAGTTAATGTTTCTAGGTGTAAATATGCCATGTATGGTGGATGAAAGTTCTGTAATCTACATGTTCACAACTCATTTCAGAAAGTTTGTTGAAACCTTGATGCATGTAGCGTTTTCGGAAAATGGAATTTCACTGTGAGGAAAACTATGTAAATTACATTTCTATTGGGAAGTACTCGCTCCACGAGAATTTTTCTGCGTATCTGCCTCCTTTTCAAACCTGGCATTAGGAAAAACCTTTGAAATATGAGAAAATGCTTCAAAGAGTCAATATGGCTTTTATGGTGGATGAAAGTTCGGTAATCCTTATGCTAACAACTCTGTAGTGAATATTTGTCGAATCCGTGATGCATGTAGCTTTTCCGGAACATGGAATTTCACAATGATGGGTTCTATGTAAATTGCATGTCTATTGGGTAGAACTCGCTCCAAGAGGATTTTTCTGCAAAAACTGCATGATTTTAGAAACTGACATTAGGAGAAATCTACTAAATCAGAATAAAACTTTCTATGTATAAATATGCATTATCAGTTGGATGAAAGTTCGGTAATACACATGTTCACAACTCATTAAAGAATGTTTGTTGAATCCGTGATGCATGGAACGCGTTCAGATCACGGAATGTCACGGTGAGTGAAACTAGGTAAATTACATATCTTTTGGGTACAACTCGCTCCAAGAGCATTTTTCTGCCAAATCTGCCTCATTTTCAAAACTGGCGTTAAAACTAACCTGTGAAATCTGAGAAAATTCTTCAAAGTGTCAGTAAGCCTTGTATGGTGTATGAAAGTGCTGTAATCTAATTGCTAAGAACTCTGAAGTGAATATTTGTCGTATCCGTGATGCATGTAGCGTGTTCGGAACACAGAATATCACGGTGAGCGAATCCATGTAAATTACACGTCTATTGGTTAGACCCGCTCCAAGAGGTTATTGCCGTGAAATGGGCCTCATTTTGGAAACTGGCGTTTGGAAAGCTCTGCGAAATCAGAGAAAATGCTT
The DNA here is from genome assembly GCF_036321535.1 of Camelus dromedarius. Classification (NCBI taxonomy): domain Eukaryota; kingdom Metazoa; phylum Chordata; class Mammalia; order Artiodactyla; family Camelidae; genus Camelus; species Camelus dromedarius. The sequence continues at coordinate 132,500 of NW_026989824.1, forward strand.
CAAAGCTTCAATATGTCTTCTATTTTGTTTAAAGTCCTGGAATCCACATGCAAAAAACTCTGTAGTGTATTTTTGTCGAATCATTTCTGCATGTAGAGTGTTCTGAACACGGAATTTCACGGTGAGCGAATCCATGGAATTTACATATCTATTGGATAGAACACGCTCCAAAAGTTTTTTCCTTTGTAAACTGTCTGATTTTCGAAACTGCTATTAGGAAAAAGCTGCGAACTCAGAGTGAATGTTTCTAGGTGTACATATGCCTTGTATGGTGGATGAAAGTACTGTAATACACATGTACACAACTCTTTAAAAATGTTTGTCAAATCCGTGATATATGTAGCCTGTTCAGAACACGGACTGTCACGGTGAGGGAAACTATGTATATTACATATCTATTGGTTAGAACACGCTACAGGAGCATGTTACTGGAAAATCTGCCTCAGTGTGGAAACTGGTGTTATGAAAACGCTGCAAAATATGAGTAAATTCTTTAAGGTGACAATATGTCTTCAATGGGTTATTCAAGAAGTGTAATTCACATGCTAACAACTCAGCAGTGTATATTGGTTGAATCCGTGGTGCATGTAAGTATTCAGAACACGGAATGTCACGGTGACGGTATCTATGAAAATGAGATGTCTATTGAATAGAACATGCACCAAGAGTGTTTTTCTGCAAAAACTGCCTGATTTTCTTAACTGACGTTAGGAAAACCTGCGAAATCTAAGTAAATGTTTCTAGGTGTAAATATGCCTTGTATTGTGGTTGAAAAATCGGTAATCCACATGCTCACAGTCATTAAATAATGTTTGTCAAAGCCGTGATGAATGTAACATTTTCGGAACACGGAATGTCTCGGTGAGTGAAACTCTGAAAATAACAATTCTACTGGATAGAACTCGCTTGGATTGAATGTTTCTGTGAAAATTTCATGATTTTTGAAACTGGATGTAAGGACAAACCTGCGAAATCAGAATAACTACTTCTAGGTTTAAATATGCCTTGTATGGTGGATGAAAGTTCGGTAATCCACATGCTCACTCTCATTAAAGAATGTTTGTCGAATTCGTGATGCATGTAACGTGTTTGGAATACGGAATGTCATAGTGAAGGAAACAATGTAAGTTACATGTCTATTGGGGAGAACTCACTTGAAGAAAATTTTTCTGCAAAATGTGCCTCATTTTCAAAACTGCCATTAGGAGAACCCTGTGAAATCTGAGAAAATGCTTCTAAGTGTCAATATGCCTTGAATGGTGAATGAAAGTCCGGTATTCCACATGTTAATAACAGTGAAGTAATTATTTTTCAAACCGTGATTCATGTAGCGCTTTTGGAAAATGGAATTTCACGGTAATGAAACGATGTAAATTACAATTCTATTGAGTAAAACGAGCTACAAGAGAATGTTTCTGCGAAAATTGCATGGTTATCGAATCTGAAGTTTGGAAAAAGCTGCAAAACGGGAGTCAATATTTGTAGGTGTAAATGTGCCTTTATGTTGCAAGAAAGTTCGGTAATCCATATGTTCACAACATACTAAAGAATCTTTTTCTAATCTGTGATGCATGAACCGTGTTCAGAACGTGGAATTTCACGGTGATTGAAACAATGTAAATTACTTCTCTATTGGGTAGAACTAGCTCGGAGAGTGTTTTTCGGAGAAAACTTCGTCATTTTTGAAACTGGCAATTGCAAAACGCTGCAAAATCTGAGAAAATACTTCTAAGAATCAATATTCAATGTATTGTGGTGAAAGTTCGGTAATCCACATGCTAACAAATTTGTAGTGATTATTTGTCGAATCCTTTATGCATGTAGCATGTTCAGAACACGGAATTTCACGGCCAGGGGATTTATGTAAATTACATTTCTCTTGGTTAGAAATCACTCCAAGAGATTTTTCCTAGAAAACGGCTGGATTTTCTATACTGGCGAAAGGAAAACCCTGCGAACTCAGATTAATAGATTCTCGGTGTAAATATGCCTTGTATGGTGGATGAAAGTTCGGTAATCCGCATGCTAACAACTCTGTACTGAATATTTGTCGAATCCGAGATACGTGAAGCGTGTTTGGAACACAGAATATCACGGTGAGCGAATCTATGTAAATACAAGTCTCTTCGGTAGAACTCGCTCCAAGAAATTTTTCTGGGAAATCTGCCTCATTTTTGAAACTGGCGTTTGATAATATACGCAAAATCTGAGAAAATGCTTCAAAGTGTCAATATGCCTTGTATTGTGATGGAAGTTCGTAAAACCACATGCAAACAATTCTGTGGTGAATATTTGTAGAAAGAGTTATGTATGTAGCGTGATCGTATCACAGAAATTCCCGGCGATGGAATCTATGTAAATTACACGCCTATTGGTTCGAATACGCTCCAAAAATGTTTCCCTGAGAAAACGGCCTGATTTTCAAAACTGGCATTAGGAAAAATCTGCAAATTCAGATTTAAAGTTTCAAGGTGTAATTATGCCATGTATGGTGGATGAAAGTTCTGTAATCTACATGTTCACAACTCATTTCAGAAAGTTTGTTGAAACCTTGATGCATGTAGCGTTTTCGGAAAATGGAATTTCACTGTGAGGAAAACTATGTAAATTACATTTCTATTGGGAAGTACTCGCTCCACGAGAATTTTTCTGCGTATCTGCCTCCTTTTCAAACCTGGCATTAGGAAAAACCTTTGAAATATGAGAAAATGCTTCAAAGAGTCAATATGGCTTTTATGGTGGATGAAAGTTCGGTAATCCTTATGCTAACAACTCTGTAGTGAATATTTGTCGAATCCGTGATGCATGTAGCTTTTCCGGAACATGGAATTTCACAATGATGGGTTCTATGTAAATTGCATGTCTATTGGGTAGAACTCGCTCCAAGAGGATTTTTCTGCAAAAACTGCATGATTTTAGAAACTGACATTAGGAGAAATCTACTAAATCAGAATAAAACTTTCTATGTATAAATATGCATTGTCAGTTGGATGAAAGTTCGGTAATACACATGTTCACAACTCATTAAAGAATGTTTGTTGAATCCGTGATGCATGGAACGTGTTCAGATCACGGAATGTCACGGTGAGTGAAACTAGGTAAATTACATATCTTTTGGGTACAACTCGCTCCAAGAGCATTTTTCTGCCAAATCTGCCTCATTTTCAAAACTGGCGTTAAAACTAACCTGTGAAATCTGAGAAAATTCTTCAAAGTGTCAGTAAGCCTTGTATGGTGTATGAAAGTGCTGTAATCTAATTGCTAAGAACTCTGAAGTGAATATTTGTCGTATCCGTGATGCATGTAGCGTGTTCGGAACACAGAATATCACGGTGAGCGAATCCATGTAAATTACACGTCTATTGGTTAGACCCGCTCCAAGAGGTTATTGCCGTGAAATGGGCCTCATTTTGGAAACTGGCGTTTGGAAAGCTCTGCGAAATCAGAGAAAATGCTTCAAAGCTTCAATATGTCTTCTATTTTGTTTAAAGTCCTGGAATCCACATGCAAAAAACTCTGTAGTGTATTTTTGTCGAATCATTTCTGCATGTAGAGTGTTCTGAACACGGAATTTCACGGTGAGCGAATCCATGGAATTTACATATCTATTGGATAGAACACGCTCCAAAAGTTTTTTCCTTTGTAAACTGTCTGATTTTCGAAACTGCTATTAGGAAAAAGCTGCGAACTCAGAGTGAATGTTTCTAGGTGTACATATGCCTTGTATGGTGGATGAAAGTACTGTAATACACATGTACACAACTCTTTAAAAATGTTTGTCAAATCCGTGATATATGCAGCCTGTTCAGAACACGGACTGTCACGGTGAGGGAAACTATGTATATTACATATCTATTGGTTAGAACACGCTACAGGAGCATGTTACTGGAAAATCTGCCTCAGTGTGGAAACTGGTGTTATGAAAACGCTGCAAAATATGAGTAAATTCTTTAAGGTGACAATATGTCTTCAATGGGTTATTCAAGAAGTGTAATTCACATGCTAACAACTCAGCAGTGTATATTGGTTGAATCCGTGGTGCATGTAAGTATTCAGAACACGGAATGTCACGGTGACGGTATCTATGAAAATGAGATGTCTATTGAATAGAACATGCACCAAGAGTGTTTTTCTGCAAAAACTGCCTGATTTTCTTAACTGACGTTAGGAAAACCTGCGAAATCTAAGTAAATGTTTCTAGGTGTAAATATGCCTTGTATTGTGGTTGAAAAATCGGTAATCCACATGCTCACAGTCATTAAATAATGTTTGTCAAAGCCGTGATGAATGTAACATTTTCGGAACACGGAATGTCTCGGTGAGTGAAACTCTGAAAATAACAATTCTACTGGATAGAACTCGCTTGGATTGAATGTTTCTGTGAAAATTTCATGATTTTTGAAACTGGATGTAAGGACAAACCTGCGAAATCAGAATAACTACTTCTAGGTTTAAATATGCCTTGTATGGTGGATGAAAGTTCGGTAATCCACATGCTCACTCTCATTAAAGAATGTTTGTCGAATTCGTGATGCATGTAACGTGTTTGGAATACGGAATGTCATAGTGAAGGAAACAATGTAAGTTACATGTCTATTGGGGAGAACTCACTTGAAGAAAATTTTTCTGCAAAATGTGCCTCATTTTCAAAACTGCCATTAGGAGAACCCTGTGAAATCTGAGAAAATGCTTCTAAGTGTCAATATGCCTTGAATGGTGAATGAAAGTCCGGTATTCCACATGTTAATAACAGTGAAGTAATTATTTTTCAAACCGTGATTCATGTAGCGCTTTTGGAAAATGGAATTTCACGGTAATGAAACGATGTAAATTACAATTCTATTGAGTAAAACGAGCTACAAGAGAATGTTTCTGCGAAAATTGCATGGTTATCGAATCTGAAGTTTGGAAAAAGCTGCAAAACGGGAGTCAATATTTGTAGGTGTAAATGTGCCTTTATGTTGCAAGAAAGTTCGGTAATCCATATGTTCACAACATACTAAAGAATCTTTTTCTAATCTGTGATGCATGAACCGTGTTCAGAACGTGGAATTTCACGGTGATTGAAACAATGTAAATTACTTCTCTATTGGGTAGAACTAGCTCGGAGAGTGTTTTTCGGAGAAAACTTCGTCATTTTTGAAACTGGCAATTGCAAAACGCTGCAAAATCTGAGAAAATACTTCTAAGAATCAATATTCAATGTATTGTGGTGAAAGTTCGGTAATCCACATGCTAACAAATTTGTAGTGATTATTTGTCGAATCCTTTATGCATGTAGCATGTTCGGAACACGGAATTTCACGGCCAGGGGATTTATGTAAATTACATTTCTCTTGGTTAGAAATCACTCCAAGAGATTTTTCCTAGAAAACGGCTGGATTTTCTATACTGGCGAAAGGAAAACCCTGCAAACTCAGATTAATAGATTCTCGGTGTAAATATGCCTTGTATGGTGGATGAAAGTTCGGTAATCCGCATGCTAACAACTCTGTACTGAATATTTGTCGAATCCGAGATACGTGAAGCGTGTTTGGAACACAGAATATCACGGTGAGCGAATCTTTGTAAAATAAATGTCTCTTCGGTAGAACTCGCTCCAAGAGATTTTTCTGGGAAATCTGCCTCATTTTCGAAACTGGCGTTTCATAATATACGCAAAATCTGAGAAAATGCTTCAAAGTATCAATATGCCTTGTATTGTGATGGAAGTTCGTAAAACCACATGCAAACAATTCTGTGGTGAATATTTGTAGAAAGCGTTATGCATGTAGCGTGATCGTATCACAGAAATTCCCGGCGATGGAATCTATGTAAATTACACGCCTATTGGTTAGAATTCGCTCCAAAAATGTTTCCCTGAGAAAACGGCCTGATTTTCGAAACTGGCATTAGGAAAAAGCTGCAAATTCAGAGTTAATGTTTCTAGGTGTAAATATGCCATGTATGGTGGATGAAAGTTCTGTAATCTACATGTTCACAACTCATTCGAGAAAGTTTGTTGAAACCTTGATGCATGTAGCGTTTTCGGAAATTGGAATGTCACTGTGAGGAAAACTATGTAAATTACATTTCTATTGGGAAGTACTCGCTCCACGAGAATTTTTCTGCATATCTGCCTCCTTTTCAAACCTGGCATTAGGAAAAATCTTCGAAATATGAGAAAATGCTTCAAAGAGACAATATGGCTTTTATGGTGGATGAAAGTTCGGTAATCCTTATTCTAACAACTCTGTAGTGAATATTTGTCGAATCCGTGATGCATGTAGCTTTTCCGGAACATGAAATTTCACGATGATGGGTTCTATGTAAATTGCATGTCTATTGGGTAGAACTCGCTCCAAGAGGATTTTTCTGCAAAAACTGCATGATTTTAGAAACTGACATTAGGAGAAATCTACTAAATCAGAGTAAAACTTTCTATGTATAAATATGCATTGTCAGTTGGATGAAAGTTCGGTAATACACATGTTCACAACTCATTAAAGAATGTTTGTTGAATCCGTGATGCATGGAACGCGTTCAGATCACGGAATGTCACGGTGAGTGAAACTAGGTAAATTACATATCTTTTGGGTACAACTCGCTCCAAGAGCATTTTTCTGCCAAATCTGCCTCATTTTCAAAACTGGCGTTAAAACTAACCTGTGAAATCTGAGAAAATTCTTCAAAGTGTCAGTAAGTCTTGTATGGTGGATGAAAGTGCTGTAATCTACTTGCTAACAACTCTGAAGTGAATATTTGTCGTATCCGTGATGCATGTAGCGTGTTCGGAACACAGAATTTCACGGTGAGCGAATCCATGTAAATTACACGTCTATTGGTTAGACCCGCTCCAAGAGGTTTTTGCCGTGAAATGGGCCTCATTTTGGAAACTGGCGTTTGGAAAGCTCTGCGAAATCAGAGAAAATGCTTCAAAGCGTCAATATGTCTTCTATTTTGTTTAAAGTCCTGGAATCCTCATGCAAACAACTCTGTAGTGTATTTTTGTCGAATCATTTCTGCATGTAGCGTGTTCCGAACACGGAATTTCACGGTGAGCGAATCCATGGAATTTACATATCTATTGGATAGAACATGCTCCAACAGTTTTTTCCTTTGTAAACTGTCTGATTTTCGAAACTGCTATTAGGAAAAAGCTGCGAACTCAGAGTGAATGTTTCTAGGTGTACTTATGCCTTGTATGGTGGATGAAAGTACTGTAATACACATGTACACAACTCTTTAAAAATGTTTGTCAAATCCGTGATGTATGTAGCCTGTTCAGAACACGGACTGTCATGGTGAGGCAAACTATGTAAATTACATATCTATTGGTTAGAACACGCTACAGGGGCATTTTACTGGAAAATCTGCCTCAGTGTGGAAACTGGTGTTATGAAAACGCTGCAAAATATGAGTAAATTCTTTAAGGTGACAATATGTCTTCAATGGGTTATTCAAGAAGTGTAATTCACATGCTAACAACTCAGCAGTGTATATTGGTTGAATCCGTGGTGCATGTACGTATTCAGAACATGGAATGTCACGGTGATGGTATCTATGAAAATGAGATGTCTATTGAATAGAACATGCACCAAGAGTGTTTTTCTGCAAAAACTGCCTGATTTTCTTAACTGACGTTAGGAAAACCTGCGAAATCTAAGTAAATGTTTCTAGGTGTAAATATGCCTTTTATGGTGGATGAAAGTACTGTAATACACATGTACACAACTCTTTAAAAATGTTTGTCAAATCCGTGATATATGTAGCCTGTTCAGAACACGGACTGTCACGGTGAGGGAAACTATGTATATTACATATCTATTGGTTAGAACACGCTACAGGAGCATGTTACTGGAAAATCTGCCTCAGTGTGGAAACTGGTGTTATGAAAACGCTGCAAAATATGAGTAAATTCTTTAAGGTGACAATATGTCTTCAATGGGTTATTCAAGAAGTGTAATTCACATGCTAACAACTCAGCAGTGTATATTGGTTGAATCCGTGGTGCATGTAAGTATTCAGAACACGGAATGTCACGGTGACGGTATCTATGAAAATGAGATGTCTATTGAATAGAACATGCACCAAGAGTGTTTTTCTGCAAAAACTGCCTGATTTTCTTAACTGACGTTAGGAAAACCTGCGAAATCTAAGTAAATGTTTCTAGGTGTAAATATGCCTTGTATTGTGGTTGAAAAATCGGTAATCCACATGCTCACGGTCATTAAATAATGTTTGTCAAAGCCGTGATGAATGTAACATTTTCGGAACACGGAATGTCTCGGTGAGTGAAACTCTGAAAATAACAATTCTACTGGATAGAACTCGCTTGGATTGAATGTTTCTGTGAAAATTTCATGATTTTTGAAACTGGATGTAAGGACAAAACTGCGAAATCAGAATAACTACTTCTAGGTTTAAATATGCCTTGTATGGTGGATGAAAGTTCGGTAATCCACATGCTCACTCTCATTAAAGAATGTTTGTCGAATTCGTGATGCATGTAACGTGTTTGGAATACGGAATGTCATAGTGAAGGAAACAATGTAAGTTACATGTCTATTGGGGAGAACTCACTTGAAGAAAATTTTTCTGCAAAATGTGCCTCATTTTTAAAACTGCCATTAGGAGAACCCTGTGAAATCTGAGAAAATGCTTCTAAGTGTCAATATGCCTTGAATGGTGAATGAAAGTCCGGTATTCCACATGTTAATAACAGTGAAGTAATTATTTTTCAAACCGTGATTCATGTAGCGCTTTTGGAAAATGGAATTTCACGGTAATGAAACGATGTAAATTACAATTCTATTGAGTAAAACGAGCTACAAGAGAATGTTTCTGCGAAAATTGCATGGTTATCGAATCTGAAGTTTGGAAAAAGCTGCAAAACGGGAGTCAATATTTGTAGGTGTAAATGTGCCTTTATGTTGCAAGAAAGTTCGGTAATCCATATGTTCACAACATACTAAAGAATCTTTTTCTAATCTGTGATGCATGAACCGTGTTCAGAACGTGGAATTTCACGGTGATTGAAACAATGTAAATTACTTCTCTATTGGGTAGAACTAGCTCGGAGAGTGTTTTTCGGAGAAAACTTCGTCATTTTTGAAACTGGCAATTGCAAAACGCTGCAAAATCTGAGAAAATACTTCTAAGAATCAATATTCAATGTATTGTGGTGAAAGTTCGGTAATCCACATGCTAACAAATTTGTAGTGATTATTTGTCGAATCCTTTATGCATGTAGCATGTTCGGAACACGGAATTTCACGGCCAGGGGATTTATGTAAATTACATTTCTCTTGGTTAGAAATCACTCCAAGAGATTTTTCCTAGAAAACGGCTGGATTTTCTATACTGGCGAAAGGAAAACCCTGCAAACTCAGATTAATAGATTCTCGGTGTAAATATGCCTTGTATGGTGGATGAAAGTTCGGTAATCCGCATGCTAACAACTCTGTACTGAATATTTGTCGAATCCGAGATACGTGAAGCGTGTTTGGAACACAGAATATCACGGTGAGCGAATCTTTGTAAAATAAATGTCTCTTCGGTAGAACTCGCTCCAAGAGATTTTTCTGGGAAATCTGCCTCATTTTCGAAACTGGCGTTTGATAATATACGCAAAATCTGAGAAAATGCTTCAAAGTATCAATATGCCTTGTATTGTGATGGAAGTTCGTAAAACCACATGCAAACAATTCTGTGGTGAATATTTGTAGAAAGCGTTATGCATGTAGCGTGATCGTATCACAGAAATTCCCGGCGATGGAATCTATGTAAATTACACGCCTATTGGTTCGAATTCGCTCCAAAAATGTTTCCCTGAGAAAACGGCCTGATTTTCGAAACTGGCATTAGGAAAAAGCTGCAAATTCAGAGTTAATGTTTCTAGGTGTAAATATGCCATGTATGGTGGATGAAAGTTCTGTAATCTACATGTTCACAACTCATTCGAGAAAGTTTGTTGAAACCTTGATGCATGTAGCGTTTTCGGAAATTGGAATGTCACTGTGAGGAAAACTATGTAAATTACATTTCTATTGGGAAGTACTCGCTCCACGAGAATTTTTCTGCATATCTGCCTCCTTTTCAAACCTGGCATTAGGAAAAATCTTCGAAATATGAGAAAATGCTTCAAAGAGACAATATGGCTTTTATGGTGGATGAAAGTTCGGTAATCCTTATTCTAACAACTCTGTAGTGAATATTTGTCGAATCCGTGATGCATGTAGCTTTTCCGGAACATGAAATTTCACGATGATGGGTTCTATGTAAATTGCATGTCTATTGGGTAGAACTCGCTCCAAGAGGATTTTTCTGCAAAAACTGCATGATTTTAGAAACTGACATTAGGAGAAATCTACTAAATCAGAGTAAAACTTTCTATGTATAAATATGCATTGTCAGTTGGATGAAAGTTCGGTAATACACATGTTCACAACTCATTAAAGAATGTTTGTTGAATCCGTGATGCATGGAACGCGTTCAGATCACGGAATGTCACGGTGAGTGAAACTAGGTAAATTACATATCTTTTGGGTACAACTCGCTCCAAGAGCATTTTTCTGCCAAATCTGCCTCATTTTCAAAACTGGCGTTAAAACTAACCTGTGAAATCTGAGAAAATTCTTCAAAGTGTCAGTAAGTCTTGTATGGTGGATGAAAGTGCTGTAATCTACTTGCTAACAACTCTGAAGTGAATATTTGTCGTATCCGTGATGCATGTAGCGTGTTCGGAACACAGAATTTCACGGTGAGCGAATCCATGTAAATTACACGTCTATTGGTTAGACCCGCTCCAAGAGGTTTTTGCCGTGAAATGGGCCTCATTTTGGAAACTGGCGTTTGGAAAGCTCTGCGAAATCAGAGAAAATGCTTCAAAGCGTCAATATGTCTTCTATTTTGTTTAAAGTCCTGGAATCCTCATGCAAACAACTCTGTAGTGTATTTTTGTCGAATCATTTCTGCATGTAGCGTGTTCCGAACACGGAATTTCACGGTGAGCGAATCCATGGAATTTACATATCTATTGGATAGAACATGCTCCAACAGTTTTTTCCTTTGTAAACGGTCTGATTTTCGAAACTGCTATTAGGAAAAAGCTGCGAACTCAGAGTGAATGTTTCTAGGTGTACTTATGCCTTGTATGGTGGATGAAAGTACTGTAATACACATGTACACAACTCTTTAAAAATGTTTGTCAAATCCGTGATGTATGTAGCCTGTTCAGAACACGGACTGTCATGGTGAGGCAAACTATGTAAATTACATATCTATTGGTTAGAACACGCTACAGGAGCATTTTACTGGAAAATCTGCCTCAGTGTGGAAACTGGTGTTATGAAAATGCTGCAAAATATGAGTAAATTCTTTAAGGTGACAATATGTCTTCAATGGGTTATTCAAGAAGTGTAATTCACATGCTAACAACTCAGCAGTGTATATTGGTTGAATCCGTGGTGCATGTACGTATTCAGAACATGGAATGTCACGGTGATGGTATCTATGAAAATGAGATGTCTATTGAATAGAACATGCACCGAGTGTTTTTCTGCAAAAACTGCCTGATTTTCTTAACTGACGTTAGGAAAACCTGCGAAATCTAAGTAAATGTTTCTAGGTGTAAATATGCCTTGTATTGTGGTTGAAAAATCGGTAATCCACATGCTCACTGTCATTAAATAATGTTTGTCAAAGCCGTGATGAATGTAACGTTTTCGGAACACGGAATGTCTCGGTGAGTGAAACTCTGAAAATAACAATTCTACTGGATAGAACTCGCTTGGATTGAATGTTTCTGTGAAAATTTCATGATTTTTGAAACTGGATGTAAGGACAAACCTGCGAAATCAGAATAACTACTTCTAGGTTTAAATATGCCTTGTATGGTGGATGAATGTTCGGTAATCCACATGCTCACTCTCATTAAAGAATGTTTGTCGAATTCGTGATGCATGTAACGTGTTTGGAATACGGAATGTCATAGTGAAGGAAACAATGTAAGTTACATGTCTATTGGGGAGAACTCACTTGAAGAAAATTTTTCTGCGAAATGTGCCTCATTTTCAAAACTGCCATTAGGAGAACCCTGTGAAATCTGAGAAAATGCTTCTAAGTGTCAATATGCCTTGAATGGTGAATGAAAGTCCGGTATTCCACATGTTAATAACAGTGAAGTAATTATTTTTCAAACCGTGATTCATGTAGCGCTTTTGGAAAATGGAATTTCACGGTAATGGAACGATGTAAATTACAATTCTATTCAGTAAAACGAGCTACAAGAGAATGTTTCTGCGAAAATTGCATGGTTATCGAATCTGAAGTTTGGAAAAAGCTGCAAAACGGGAGTCAATATTTGTAGGTGTAAATGTGCCTTTATGTTGCAAGAAAGTTCGGTAATCCATATGTTCACAACGTACTAAAGAATCTTTTTCTAATCTGTGATGCATGAACCGTGTTCAGAACGTGGAATTTCACGGTGATTGAAACAATGTAAATTACTTCTCTATTGGGTAGAACTAGCTCGGAGAGTGTTTTTCGGCGAAAACTTCGTCATTTTTGAAACTGGCAATTGCAAAACGCTGCAAAATCTGAGAAAATACTTTTAAGAATCAATATTCAATGTATTGTGGTGAAAGTTCGGTAATCCCCATGCTAACAAATTTGTAGTGATTATTTGTCGAATCCTTTATGCATGTAGCATGTTCGGAACACGGAATTTCACGGCCAGGGGATTTATGTAAATTACATTTCTCTTGGTTAGAAATCACTCCAAGAGATTTTTCCTAGAAAACGGCTGGATTTTCTATACTGGCGAAAGGAAAACCCTGCAAACTCAGATTAATAGATTCTCGGTGTAAATATGCCTTGTATGGTGGATGAAAGTTCGGTAATCCGCATGCTAACAACTCTGTACTGAATATTTGTCGAATCCGAGATACGTGAAGCGTGTTTGGAACACAGAATATCACGGTGAGCGAATCTTTGTAAAATAAATGTCTCTTCGGTAGAACTCGCTCCAAGAGATTTTTCTGGGAAATCTGCCTCATTTTCGAAACTGGCGTTTGATAATATACGCAAAATCTGAGAAAATGCTTCAAAGTATCAATATGCCTTGTATTGTGATGGAAGTTCGTAAAACCACATGCAAACAATTCTGTGGTGAATATTTGTAGAAAGCGTTATGCATGTAGCGTGATCGTATCACAGAAATTCCCGGTGATGGAATCTATGTAAATTACACGCCTATTGGTTCGAATTCGCTCCAAAAATGTTTCCCTGAGAAAACGGCCTGATTTTCGAAACTGGCATTAGGAAAAAGCTGCAAATTCAGAGTTAATGTTTCTAGGTGTAAATATGCCATGTATGGTGGATGAAAGTTCTGTAATCTACATGTTCACAACTCATTCGAGAAAGTTTGTTGAAACCTTGATGCATGTAGCGTTTTCGGAAATTGGAATGTCACTGTGAGGAAAACTATGTAAATTACATTTCTATTGGGAAGTACTCGCTCCACGAGAATTTTTCTGCATATCTGCCTCCTTTTCAAACCTGGCATTAGGAAAAATCTTCGAAATATGAGAAAATGCTTCAAAGAGACAATATGGCTTTTATGGTGGATGAAAGTTCGGTAATCCTTATTCTAACAACTCTGTCGTGAATATTTGTCGAATCCGTGATGCATGTAGCTTTTCCGGAACATGAAATTTCACGATGATGGGTTCTATGTAAATTGCATGTCTATTGGGTAGAACTCGCTCCAAGAGGATTTTTCTGCAAAAACTGCATGATTTTAGAAACTGACATTAGGAGAAATCTACTAAATCAGAGTAAAACATTCTATGTATAAATATGCATTGTCAGTTGGATGAAAGTTCGGTAATACACATGTTCACAACTCATTAAAGAATGTTTGTTGAATCCGTGATGCATGGAACGCGTTCAGATCACGGAATGTCACGGTGAGTGAAACTAGGTAAATTACATATCTTTTGGGTACAACTCGCTCCAAGAGCATTTTTCTGCCAACTCTGCCTCATTTTCAAAACTGGCGTTAAAACTAACCTGTGAAATCTGAGAAAATTCTTCAAAGTGTCAGTAAGTCTTGTATGGTGGATGAAAGTGCTGTAATCTACTTGCTAACAACTCTGAAGTGAATATTTGTCGTATCCGTGATGCATGTAGCGTGTTCGGAACACAGAATTTCACGGTGAGCGAATCCATGTAAATTACACGTCTATTGGTTAGACCCGCTCCAAGAGGTTTTTGCCGTGAAATGGGCCTCATTTTGGAAACTGGCGTTTGGAAAGCTCTGCGAAATCAGAGAAAATGCTTCAAAGCGTCAATATGTCTTCTATTTTGTTTAAAGTCCTGGAATCCTCATGCAAAAAACTCTGTAGTGTATTTTTGTCGAATCATTTCTGCATGTAGCGTGTTCCGAACACGGAATTTCACGGTGAGCGAATCCATGGAATTTACATATCTATTGGATAGAACATGCTCCAACAGTTTTTTCCTTTGTAAACGGTCTGATTTTCGAAACTGCTATTAGGAAAAAGCTGCGAACTCAGAGTGAATGTTTCTAGGTGTACTTATGCCTTGTATGGTGGATGAAAGTACTGTAATACACATGTACACAACTCTTTAAAAATGTTTGTCAAATCCGTGATGTATGTAGCCTGTTCGGAACAAGGACTGTCACGGTGAGGGAAACTATGTAAATTACATATCTATTGGTTAGAACACGCTCCAGGAGCATTTTACTGGAAAATCTGCCTCAGTTTGGAAACTGGTGTCATGAAAACGCTGCAAAATCTGAGTAAATTCTTTAAGGTGACAATATGTCTTCAATGGGTTATTCAAGATGTGTAATTCACATGCTAACAACTCAGCAGTGTATATTGGTTGAATCCGTGGTGCATGTACCGTTTTCAGAACACGGAATGTCACGGTGATGGTATCTATGAAAATGAGATGTCTATTGGATAGAACATGCACCAAGAGTGTTTTTCTGCAAAAACTGCCTGATTTTCTTAACTGACGTTAGGAAAACCTGCGAAATCTAAGTAAATGTTTCTAGGTGTAAATATGCCTTGTATTGTGGTTGAAAAATCGGTAATCCACATGCTCACGGTCATTAAATAATGTTTGTCAAAGTCGTGATGAATGTAACGTTTTCGGAACACGGAATGTCTCGGTGAGTGAAACTCTGAAAATAACAATTCTACTGGATAGAACTCGCTTGGATTGAATGTTTCTGTGAAAATTTCATGATTTTTGAAACTGGATGTAAGGACAAACCTGCGAAATCAGAATAACTACTTCTAGGTTTAAATATGCCTTGTATGGTGGATGAAAGTTCGGTAATCCACATGCTCACTCTCATTAAAGAATGTTTGTCGAATTCGTGATGCATGTAACGTGTTTGGAATACGGAATGTCATAGTGAAGGAAACAATGTAAGTTACATGTCTATTGGGGAGAACTCACTTGAAGAAAATTTTTCTGCGAAATGTGCCTCATTTTCAAAACTGCCATTAGGAGAACCCTGTGAAATCTGAGAAAATGCTTCTAAGTGTCAATATGCCTTGAATGGTGAATGAAAGTCCGGTATTCCACATGTTAATAACAGTGAAGTAATTATTTTTCAAACCGTGATTCATGTAGCGCTTTTGGAAAATGGAATTTCACGGTAATGAAACGATGTAAATTACAATTCTATTAAGTAAAACGAGCTACAAGAGAATGTTTCTGCGAAAATTGCATGGTTATCGAATCTGAAGTTTGGAAAAAGCTGCAAAACGGGAGTCAATATTTGTAGGTGTAAATGTGCCTTTATGTTGCAAGAAAGTTCGGTAATCCATATGTTCACAACGTACTAAAGAATCTTTTTCTAATCTGTGATGCATGAACCGTGTTCAGAACGTGGAATTTCACGGTGATTGAAACAATGTAAATTACTTCTCTATTGGGTAGAACTAGCTCGGAGAGTGTTTTTCGGCGAAAACTTCGTCATTTTTGAAACTGGCAATTGCAAAACGCTGCAAAATCTGAGAAAATACTTTTAAGAATCAATATTCAATGTATTGTGGTGAAAGTTCGGTAATCCACATGCTAACAAATTTGTAGTGATTATTTGTCGAATCCTTTATGCATGTAGCATGTTCGGAACACGGAATTTCACGGCCAGGGGATTTATGTAAATTACATTTCTCTTGGTTAGAAATCACTCCAAGAGATTTTTCCTAGAAAACGGCTGGATTTTCTATACTGGCGAAAGGAAAACCCTGCAAACTCAGATTAATAGATTCTCGGTGTAAATATGCCTTGTATGGTGGATGAAAGTTCGGTAATCCGCATGCTAACAACTCTGTACTGAATATTTGTCGAATCCGAGATACGTGAAGCGTGTTTGGAACACAGAATATCACGGTGAGCGAATCTATGTAAAATAAATGTCTCTTCGGTAGAACTCGCTCCAAGAGATTTTTCTGGGAAATCTGCCTCATTTTCGAAACTGGCGTTTGATAATATACGCAAAATCTGAGAAAATGCTTCAAAGTATCAATATGCCTTGTATTGTGATGGAAGTTCGTAAAACCACATGCAAACAATTCTGTGGTGAATATTTGTAGAAAGCGTTATGCATGTAGCGTGATCGTATCACAGAAATTCCCGGCGATGGAATCTATGTAAATTACACGCCTATTGGTTCGAATTCGCTCCAAAAATGTTTCCCTGAG
This sequence comes from Camelus dromedarius, assembly GCF_036321535.1. Lineage (NCBI taxonomy): Eukaryota > Metazoa > Chordata > Mammalia > Artiodactyla > Camelidae > Camelus > Camelus dromedarius. The sequence goes on from NW_026989824.1 coordinate 149,230, forward strand.
AAAACGGCCTGATTTTCGAAACTGGCATTAGGAAAAAGCTGCAAATTCAGAGTTAATGTTTCTAGGTGTAAATATGCCATGTATGGTGGATGAAAGTTCTGTAATCTACATGTTCACAACTCATTCGAGAAAGTTTGTTGAAACCTTGATGCATGTAGCGTTTTCGGAAATTGGAATGTCACTGTGAGGAAAACTATGTAAATTACATTTCTATTGGGAAGTACTCGCTCCACGAGAATTTTTCTGCATATCTGCCTCCTTTTCAAACCTGGCATTAGGAAAAATCTTCGAAATATGAGAAAATGCTTCAAAGAGACAATATGGCTTTTATGGTGGATGAAAGTTCGGTAATCCTTATTCTAACAACTCTGTCGTGAATATTTGTCGAATCCGTGATGCATGTAGCTTTTCCGGAACATGAAATTTCACGATGATGGGTTCTATGTAAATTGCATGTCTATTGGGTAGAACTCGCTCCAAGAGGATTTTTCTGCAAAAACTGCATGATTTTAGAAACTGACATTAGGAGAAATCTACTAAATCAGAGTAAAACTTTCTATGTATAAATATGCATTGTCAGTTGGATGAAAGTTCGGTAATACACATGTTCACAACTCATTAAAGAATGTTTGTTGAATCCGTGATGCATGGAACGCGTTCAGATCACGGAATGTCACGGTGAGTGAAACTAGGTAAATTACATATCTTTTGGGTACAACTCGCTCCAAGAGCATTTTTCTGCCAAATCTGCCTCATTTTCAAAACTGGCGTTAAAACTAACCTGTGAAATCTGAGAAAATTCTTCAAAGTGTCAGTAAGTCTTGTATGGTGGATGAAAGTGCTGTAATCTACTTGCTAACAACTCTGAAGTGAATATTTGTCGTATCCGTGATGCATGTAGCGTGTTCGGAACACAGAATTTCACGGTGAGCGAATCCATGTAAATTACACGTCTATTGGTTAGACCCGCTCCAAGAGGTTTTTGCCGTGAAATGGGCCTCATTTTGGAAACTGGCGTTTGGAAAGCTCTGCGAAATCAGAGAAAATGCTTCAAAGCGTCAATATGTCTTCTATTTTGTTTAAAGTCCTGGAATCCTCATGCAAAAAACTCTGTAGTGTATTTTTGTCGAATCATTTCTGCATGTAGCGTGTTCCGAACACGGAATTTCACGGTGAGCGAATCCATGGAATTTTCATATCTATTGGATAGAACATGCTCCAACAGTTTTTTCCTTTGTAAACGGTCTGATTTTCGAAACTGCTATTAGGAAAAAGCTGCGAACTCAGAGTGAATGTTTCTAGGTGTACTTATGCCTTGTATGGTGGATGAAAGTACTGTAATACACATGTACACAACTCTTTAAAAATGTTTGTCAAATCCGTGATGTATGTAGCCTGTTCAGAACACGGACTGTCATGGTGAGGCAAACTATGTAAATTACATATCTATTGGTTAGAACACGCTACAGGAGCATTTTACTGGAAAATCTGCCTCAGTGTGGAAAATGGTGTTATGAAAACGCTGCAAAATATGAGTAAATTCTTTAAGGTGACAATATGTCTTCAATGGGTTATTCAAGAAGTGTAATTCACATGCTAACAACTCAGCAGTGTATATTGGTTGAATCCGTGGTGCATGTACGTATTCAGAACATGGAATGTCACGGTGATGGTATCTATGAAAATGAGATGTCTATTGAATAGAACATGCACCAAGAGTGTTTTTCTGCAAAAACTGTCTGATTTTCTTAACTGACGTTAGGAAAACCTGCGAAATCTAAGTAAATGTTTCTAGGTGTAAATATGCCTTGTATTGTGGTTGAAAAATCGGTAATCCACATGCTCACTGTCATTAAATAATGTTTCTCAAAGCCGTGATGAATGTAACGTTTTCAGAACACGGAATGTCTCGGTGAGTGAAACTCTGAAAATAACAATTCTACTGGATAGAACTCGCTTGGATTGAATGTTTCTGTGAAAATTTCATGATTTTTGAAACTGGATGTAAGGACAAACCTGCGAAATCAGAATAACTACTTCTAGGTTTAAATATGCCTTGTATGGTGGATGAAAGTTCGGTAATCCACATGCTCACTCTCATTAAAGAATGTTTGTCGAATTCGTGATGCATGTAACGTGTTTGGAATACGGAATGTCATAGTGAAGGAAACAATGTAAGTTACATGTCTATTGGGGAGAACTCACTTGAAGAAAATTTTTCTGCAAAATGTGCCTCATTTTCAAAACTGCCATTAGGAGAACCCTGTGAAATCTGAGAAAATGCTTCTAAGTGTCAATATGCCTTGAATGGTGAATGAAAGTCCGGTATTCCACATGTTAATAACAGTGAAGTAATTATTTTTCAAACCGTGATTCATGTAGCGCTTTTGGAAAATGGAATTTCACGGTAATGAAACGATGTAAATTACAATTCTATTGAGTAAAACGAGCTACAAGAGAATGTTTCTGCGAAAATTGCATGGTTATCGAATCTGAAGTTTGGAAAAAGCTGCAAAACGGGAGTCAATATTTGTAGGTGTAAATGTGCCTTTATGTTGCAAGAAAGTTCGGTAATCCATATGTTCACAACGTACTAAAGAATCTTTTTCTAATCTGTGATGCATGAACCGTGTTCAGAACGTGGAATTTCACGGTGATTGAAACAATGTAAATTACTTCTCTATTGGGTAGAACTAGCTCGGAGAGTGTTTTTCGGCGAAAACTTCGTCATTTTTGAAACTGGCAATTGCAAAACGCTGCAAAATCTGAGAAAATACTTTTAAGAATCAATATTCAATGTATTGTGGTGAAAGTTCGGTAATCCACATGCTAACAAATTTGTAGTGATTATTTGTCGAATCCTTTATGCATGTAGCATGTTCGGAACACGGAATTTCACGGCCAGGGGATTTATGTAAATTACATTTCTCTTGGTTAGAAATCACTCCAAGAGATTTTTCCTAGAAAACGGCTGGATTTTCTATACTGGCGAAAGGAAAACCCTGCAAACTCAGATTAATAGATTCTCGGTGTAAATATGCCTTGTATGGTGGATGAAAGTTCGGTAATCCGCATGCTAACAACTCTGTACTGAATATTTGTCGAATCCGAGATACGTGAAGCGTGTTTGGAACACAGAATATCACGGTGAGCGAATCTTTGTAAAATAAATGTCTCTTCGGTAGAACTCGCTCCAAGAGATTTTTCTGGGAAATCTGCCTCATTTTCGATACTGGCGTTTGATAATATACGCAAAATCTGAGAAAATGCTTCAAAGTATCAATATGCCTTGTATTGTGATGGAAGTTCGTAAAACCACATGCAAACAATTCTGTGGTGAATATTTGTAGAAAGCGTTATGCATGTAGCGTGATCGTATCACAGAAATTCCCGGCGATGGAATCTATGTAAATTACACGCCTATTGGTTCGAATTCGCTCCAAAAATGTTTCCCTGAGAAAACGGCCTGATTTTCGAAACTGGCATTAGGAAAAAGCTGCAAATTCAGAGTTAATGTTTCTAGGTGTAAATATGCCATGTATGGTGGATGAAAGTTCTGTAATCTACATGTTCACAACTCATTCGAGAAAGTTTGTTGAAACCTTGATGCATGTAGCGTTTTCGGAAATTGGAATGTCACTGTGAGGAAAACTATGTAAATTACATTTCTATTGGGAAGTACTCGCTCCACGAGAATTTTTCTGCATATCTGCCTCCTTTTCAAACCTGGCATTAGGAAAAATCTTCGAAATATGAGAAAATGCTTCAAAGAGACAATATGGCTTTTATGGTGGATGAAAGTTCGGTAATCCTTATTCTAACAACTCTGTAGTGAATATTTGTCGAATCCGTGATGCATGTAGCTTTTCCGGAACATGAAATTTCACGATGATGGGTTCTATGTAAATTGCATGTCTATTGGGTAGAACTCGCTCCAAGAGGATTTTTCTGCAAAAACTGCATGATTTTAGAAACTGACATTAGGAGAAATCTACTAAATCAGAGTAAAACTTTCTATGTATAAATATGCATTGTCAGTTGGATGAAAGTTCGGTAATACACATGTTCACAACTCATTAAAGAATGTTTGTTGAATCCGTGATGCATGGAACGCGTTCAGATCACGGAATGTCACGGTGAGTGAAACTAGGTAAATTACATATCTTTTGGGTACAACTCGCTCCAAGAGCATTTTTCTGCCAAATCTGCCTCATTTTCAAATCTGGCGTTAAAACTAACCTGTGAAATCTGAGAAAATTCTTCAAAGTGTCAGTAAGTCTTGTATGGTGGATGAAAGTGCTGTAATCTACTTGCTAACAACTCTGAAGTGAATATTTGTCGTATCCGTGATGCATGTAGCGTGTTCGGAACACAGAATTTCACGGTGAGCGAATCCATGTAAATTACACGTCTATTGGTTAGACCCGCTCCAAGAGGTTTTTGCCGTGAAATGGGCCTCATTTTGGAAACTGGCGTTTGGAAAGCTCTGCGAAATCAGAGAAAATGCTTCAAAGCGTCAATATGTCTTCTATTTTGTTTAAAGTCCTGGAATCCTCATGCAAAAAACTCTGTAGTGTATTTTTGTCGAATCATTTCTGCATGTAGCGTGTTCCGAACACGGAATTTCACGGTGAGCGAATCCATGGAATTTACATATCTATTGGATAGAACATGCTCCAACAGTTTTTTCCTTTGTAAACGGTCTGATTTTCGAAACTGCTATTAGGAAAAAGCTGCGAACTCAGAGTGAATGTTTCTAGGTGTACTTATGCCTTGTATGGTGGATGAAAGTACTGTAATACACATGTACACAACTCTTTAAAAATGTTTGTCAAATCCGTGATGTATGTAGCCTGTTCAGAACACGGACTGTCATGGTGAGGCAAACTATGTAAATTACATATCTATTGGTTAGAACACGCTACAGGAGCATTTTACTGGAAAATCTGCCTCAGTGTGGAAAATGGTGTTATGAAAACGCTGCAAAATATGAGTAAATTCTTTAAGGTGACAATATGTCTTCAATGGGTTATTCAAGAAGTGTAATTCACATGCTAACAACTCAGCAGTGTATATTGGTTGAATCCGTGGTGCATGTACGTATTCAGAACATGGAATGTCACGGTGATGGTATCTATGAAAATGAGATGTCTATTGAATAGAACATGCACCAAGAGTGTTTTTCTGCAAAAACTGCCTGATTTTCTTAACTGACGTTAGGAAAACCTGCGAAATCTAAGTAAATGTTTCTAGGTGTAAATATGCCTTGTATTGTGGTTGAAAAATCAGTAATCCACATGCTCACTGTCATTAAATAATGTTTGTCAAAGCCGTGATGAATGTAACGTTTTCGGAACACGGAATGTCTCGGTGAGTGAAACTCTGAAAATAACAATTCTACTGGATAGAACTCGCTTGGATTGAATGTTTCTGTGAAAATTTCATGATTTTTGAAACTGGATGTAAGGACAAACCTGCGAAATCAGAATAACTACTTCTAGGTTTAAATATGCCTTGTATGGTGGATGAAAGTTCGGTAATCCACATGCTCACTCTCATTAAAGAATGTTTGTCGAATTCGTGATGCATGTAACGTGTTTGGAATACGGAACGTCATAGTGAAGGAAACAATGTAAGTTACATGTCTATTGGGGAGAACTCACTTGAAAAGAATTTTTCTGCAAAATGTGCCTCATTTTCAAAACTGCCATTAGGAGAACCCTGTGAAATCTGAGAAAATGCTTCTAAGTGTCAATATGCCTTGAATGGTGAATGAAAGTCCGGTATTCCACATGTTAATAACAGTGAAGTAATTATTTTTCAAACCGTGATTCATGTAGCGCTTTAGGAAAATGGAATTTCACGGTAATGAAATGATGTAAATTACAATTCTATTGAGTAGAACGAGCTACAAGAGAATGTTTCTGCGAAAATTGCATGGTTATCAAATCTGAAGTTTGGAAAAAGCTGCAAAACGGGAGTCAATATTTGTAGGTGTAAATGTGCCTTTATGTTGCAAGAAAGTTCGGTAATCCATATGTTCACAACGTACTAAAGAATCTTTTTCTAATCTGTGATGCATGAACCGTGTTCAGAACGTGGAATTTCACGGTGATTGAAACAATGTAAATTACTTCTCTATTGGGTAGAACTAGCTCGGAGAGTGTTTTTCGGCGAAAACTTCGTCATTTTTGAAACTGGCAATTGCAAAACGCTGCAAAATCTGAGAAAATACTTTTAAGAATCAATATTCAATGTATTGTGGTGAAAGTTCGGTAATCCACATGCTAACAAATTTGTAGTGATTATTTGTCGAATCCTTTATGCATGTAGCATGTTCGGAACACGGAATTTCACGGCCAGGGGATTTATGTAAATTACATTTCTCTTGGTTAGAAATCACTCCAAGAGATTTTTCCTAGAAAACGGCTGGATTTTCTATACTGGCGAAAGGAAAACCCTGCAAAATCAGATTAATAGATTCTCGGTGTAAATATGCCTTGTATGGTGGATGAAAGTTCGGTAATCCGCATGCTAACAACTCTGTACTGAATATTTGTCGAATCCGAGATACGTGAAGCGTGTTTGGAACACAGAATATCACGGTGAGCGAATCTATGTAAAATAAATGTCTCTTCGGTAGAACTCGCTCCAAGAGATTTTTCTGGGAAATCTGCCTCATTTTCGAAACTGGCGTTTGATAATATACGCAAAATCTGAGAAAATGCTTCAAAGTATCAATATGCCTTGTATTGTGATGGAAGTTCGTAAAACCACATGCAAACAATTCTGTGGTGAATATTTGTAGAAAGCGTTATGCATGTAGCGTGATCGTATCACAGAAATTCCCGGCGATGGAATCTATGTAAATTACACGCCTATTGGTTCGAATTCGCTCCAAAAATGTTTCCCTGAGAAAACGGCCTGATTTTCGAAACTGGCATTAGGAAAAAGCTGCAAATTCAGAGTTAATGTTTCTAGGTGTAAATATGCCATGTATGGTGGATGAAAGTTCTGTAATCTACATGTTCACAACTCATTCGAGAAAGTTTGTTGAAACCTTGATGCATGTAGCGTTTTCGGAAATTGGAATGTCACTGTGAGGAAAACTATGTAAATTACATTTCTATTGGGAAGTACTCGCTCCACGAGAATTTTTCTGCATATCTGCCTCCTTTTCAAACCTGGCATTAGGAAAAATCTTCGAAATATGAGAAAATGCTTCAAAGAGACAATATGGCTTTTATGGTGGATGAAAGTTCGGTAATCCTTATTCTAACAACTCTGTAGTGAATATTTGTCGAATCCGTGATGCATGTAGCTTTTCCGGAACATGAAATTTCACGATGATGGGTTCTATGTAAATTGCATGTCTATTGGGTAGAACTCGCTCCAAGAGGATTTTTCTGCAAAAACTGCATGATTTTAGAAACTGACATTAGGAGAAATCTACTAAATCAGAGTAAAACTTTCTATGTATAAATATGCATTGTCAGTTGGATGAAAGTTCGGTAATACACATGTTCACAACTCATTAAAGAATGTTTGTTGAATCCGTGATGCATGGAACGCGTTCAGATCACGGAATGTCACGGTGAGTGAAACTAGGTAAATTACATATCTTTTGGGTACAACTCGCTCCAAGAGCATTTTTCTGCCAAATCTGCCTCATTTTCAAATCTGGCGTTAAAACTAACCTGTGAAATCTGAGAAAATTCTTCAAAGTGTCAGTAAGTCTTGTATGGTGGATGAAAGTGCTGTAATCTACTTGCTAACAACTCTGAAGTGAATATTTGTCACATCCGTGATGCATGTAGCGTGTTCGGAACACAGAATTTCACGGTGAGCGAATCCATGTAAATTACACGTCTATTGGTTAGACCCGCTCCAAGAGGTTTTTGCCGTGAAATGGGCCTCATTTTGGAAACTGGCGTTTGGAAAGCTCTGCGAAATCAGAGAAAATGCTTCAAAGCGTCAATATGTCTTCTATTTTGTTTAAAGTCCTGGAATCCTCATGCAAAAAACTCTGTAGTGTATTTTTGTCGAATCATTTCTGCATGTAGCGTGTTCCGAACACGGAATTTCACGGTGAGCGAATCCATGGAATTTACATATCTATTGGATAGAACATGCTCCAACAGTTTTTTCCTTTGTAAACGGTCTGATTTTCGAAACTGCTATTAGGAAAAAGCTGCGAACTCAGAGTGAATGTTTCTAGGTGTACTTATGCCTTGTATGGTGGATGAAAGTACTGTAATACACATGTACACAACTCTTTAAAAATGTTTGTCAAATCCGTGATGTATGTAGCCTGTTCAGAACACGGACTGTCATGGTGAGGCAAACTATGTAAATTACATATCTATTGGTTAGAACACGCTACAGGAGCATTTTACTGGAAAATCTGCCTCAGTGTGGAAACTGGTGTTATGAAAACGCTGCAAAATATGAGTAAATTCTTTAAGGTGACAATATGTCTTCAATGGGTTATTCAAGAAGTGTAATTCACATGCTAACAACTCAGCAGTGTATATTGGTTGAATCCGTGGTGCATGTACGTATTCAGAACATGGAATGTCACGGTGATGGTATCTATGAAAATGAGATGTCTATTGAATAGAACATGCACCAAGAGTGTTTTTCTGCAAAAACTGCCTGATTTTCTTAACTGACGTTAGGAAAACCTGCGAAATCTAAGTAAATGTTTCTAGGTGTAAATATGCCTTGTATTGTGGTTGAAAAATCAGTAATCCACATGCTCACTGTCATTAAATAATGTTTGTCAAAGCCGTGATGAATGTAACGTTTTCGGAACACGGAATGTCTCGGTGAGTGAAACTCTGAAAATAACAATTCTACTGGATAGAACTCGCTTGGATTGAATGTTTCTGTGAAAATTTCATGATTTTTGAAACTGGATGTAAGGACAAACCTGCGAAATCAGAATAACTACTTCTAGGTTTAAATATGCCTTGTATGGTGGATGAAAGTTCGGTAATCCACATGCTCACTCTCATTAAAGAATGTTTGTCGAATTCGTGATGCATGTAACGTGTTTGGAATACGGAACGTCATAGTGAAGGAAACAATGTAAGTTACATGTCTATTGGGGAGAACTCACTTGAAAAGAATTTTTCTGCAAAATGTGCCTCATTTTCAAAACTGCCATTAGGAGAACCCTGTGAAATCTGAGAAAATGCTTCTAAGTGTCAATATGCCTTGAATGGTGAATGAAAGTCCGGTATTCCACATGTTAATAACAGTGAAGTAATTATTTTTCAAACCGTGATTCATGTAGCGCTTTAGGAAAATGGAATTTCACGGTAATGAAATGATGTAAATTACAATTCTATTGAGTAGAACGAGCTACAAGAGAATGTTTCTGCGAAAATTGCATGGTTATCAAATCTGAAGTTTGGAAAAAGCTGCAAAACGGGAGTCAATATTTGTAGGTGTAAATGTGCCTTTATGTTGCAAGAAAGTTCGGTAATCCACATGTTCACAACATACTAAAGAATCTTTTTCTAATCTGTAATGCATGAACCGTGTTCAGAACGTGGAATTTCACGGTGATTGAAACAATGTAAATTACTTCTCTTTTGGGTAGAACTAGCTCGGAGAGTGTTTTTAGGCGAAAACTTCGTCATTTTTGAAACTGGCAATTGCAAAACGCTGCAAAATCTGAGAAAATACTTCTAAGAATCAATATTCAATATATTGTGATGAAAGTTCGATAATCCACATGCTAACAAATTTGTAGTGAATATTTGTCGAATCTTTATGCATGTAACATGTTCGGAACACGGAATTTCACGGCCAGGGGATTTATGTAAATTACATTTCTCTTGGTTAGAAATCACTCCAAGAGATTTTTCCTAGAAAACGGCTGGATTTTCTATACTGGCGAAAGGAAAACCCTGCGAACTCAGATTAATAGATTCTCGGTGTAAATATGCCTTGTATGGTGGATGAAAGTTCGGTAATCCGCATGCTAACAACTCTCTACTGAATATTTGTCTAATCCGAGATACGTGAAGCGTGTTTGGAACACAGAATATCACGGTGAGCGAATCTATGTAAAATACATGTCTCTTCGGTAGAACTCGCTCCAAGAGATTTTTCTGGGAAATCTGCTTCATTTTCGAAACTGGCGTTTGATAATATACGCAAAATCTGAGAAAATGCTTCAAAGTGTCAATATGCCTTTTATTGTGATGGAAGTTCGTAAAACCTCATGCAAACAATTCTGTGGTGAATATTTGTAGAAAGCGTTATGCATGTAGCGTGATCGTATCACAGAAATTCCCGGCGAAGGAATCTATGTAAATTACACGCCTATTGGTTCGAATTCGCTCCAAAAATATTTCCGTGAGAAAATGGCTTTATTTTCGAAACTGTCATTAGGAAAATTCTGCAAATTCAGATTTAAAGTTTCAAGGTGTAAATATGCCATGTATGGTGGATGAAAGTTCTGTAATCTACATGTTCACAACTCATTTGAGAAAGTTTGTTGAAATCTTGATGCATGTAGCGTGTTCGGATATTAGAATGTCACTGTGAGGAAAACAATGTAAATTACATTTCTATTAGGGAAGTACTCGCTCCACGAGTATTTTTCTGCGTATCTGCCACATTTTCAAAACTGGCATTAGGAAAAACTTTTGAAATATGAGAAAATGCTTCAAAGAGTCAATATGGCTTTTATGGTGGATGAAAGTTCGGTAATCCTTATGCTAACAACTCTGTAGTGAATATTTGTCGAATCCGTGATGCATGTAGCTTTTCCGGAACACGGAATTTCACGATGACGGGTTCTATGTAAATTGCATGTCTATAGGGTAGAACTCGCTCCAAGAGGATTTTTCTGCAAAAACTGCATGATTTTAGAAACTGACATTAGGAGAAATCTACTAAATCAGTATAAAACTTTCTATGTATAAATATGCATTGTCAGTTGGATGAAAGTTCGGTAATACACATGTTCACAACTCATTAAAGAATGTTTGTTGAATCCGTGATGCATGGAACGCGTTCAGAACACGGAATGTCACGGTGAGTGAAACTAGGTAAATTACATATCTTTTGGGTACAACTCGCTCCAAGAGCATTTTTCTGCCAAATCTGCCTCATTTTCAAAACTGGCGTTTAAACTAACCTGTGAAATCTGAGAAAATTCTTCAAAGTGTCAGTAAGCCTTGTATGGTGGATGAAAGTGCTGTAATCTACTTGCTAACAACTCTGAAGTGAATATTTGTCACATCCGTGATGCATGTAGCGTGTTCGGAACACGGAATTTCACGGTGAGCGAATCCATGTAAATTACACGTCTATTGGTTAGACCCGCTCCAAGAGTTTATTGCCGTGAAATGGGCCTCATTTTGGAAACTGGCTTTTGGAAAGCTCTGCGAAATCAGAGAAAATGCTTCAAAGCGTCAATATGCCTTCTATTTTGATGAAAGTCCTGGAATCCACATGCAAACAACTCTGTAGTGTATTTTTGTCGAATCATTTCTGCATGTAGCGTGTTCCGAACACGGAATTTCATGGTGAGCGAATCCATGGAATTTACATATCTATTGGATAGAACACGCTCCAACATTTTTTTCCTTTGTAAACTGCCTGATTTTCGAAACTGCTATTAGGAAATTGCTGCGAACTCAGAGTGAATGTTTCTAGGTGTACATATGCCTTGTATGGTGGATGAAAGTTCTGTAATACACATGTACACAACTCTTTAAAAATGTTTGTCCAATCCGTGATGTATGTAGCCTGTTCGGAACAAGGACTGTCACGGTGAGGGAAACTATGTAAATTACATATCTATTGGTTAGAACACGCTCCAGGAGCATTTTACTGGAAAATCTGCCTCAGTTTGGAAACTGGTGTCATGAAAACGCTGCAAAATCTGAGTAAATTCTTTAAGGTGACAATATGTCTTCAATGGGTTATTCAAGATGTGTAATTCACATGCTAACAACTCAGCAGTGTATATTGGTTGAATCCGTGGTGCATGTACCGTTTTCAGAACACGGAATGTCACGGTGATGGTATCTATGAAAATGAGATGTCTATTGGATAGAACATGCACCAAGAGTGTTTTTCTGCGAAAACTGCCTGATTTTCTTAACTGACGTTAGGAAAACCTGCGAAATCTAAGTAAATGTTTCTAGGTGTAAATATGCCTTGTATTGTGGTTGAAAAATCGGTAATCCACATGCTCACGGTCATTAAATAATGTTTGTCAAAGCCGTGATGAATGTAACGTTTTCGGAACACGGAATGTCTCGGTGAGTGAAACTCTGAAAATAACAATTCTACTGGATAGAACTCGCTTGGATTGAATGTTTCTGTGAAAATTTCATGATTTTTGAAACTGGATGTAAGGACAAACCTGCGAAATCAGAATAACTACATCTAGGTTTAAATATGCCTTGTATGTTGGATGAAAGTTCGGTAATCCACATGCTCACTCTCATTAAAGAATGTTTGTCGAATTCGTGATGCATGTAACGTGTTTGGAATACGGAATGTCATAGTGAAGGAAACAATGTAAGTTACATGTCTATTGGGGAGAACTCACTTGAAGAAAATTTTTCTGCAAAATGTGCCTCATTTTCAAAACTGCCATTAGGAGAACCCTGTGAAATCTGAGAAAATGCTTCTAAGTGTCAATATGCCTTGAATGGTGAATGAAAGTCCGGTATTCCACATGTTAATAACAGTGAAGTAATTATTTTTCAAACCGTGATTCATGTAGCGCTTTTGGAAAATGGAATTTCACGGTAATGGAACGATGTAAATTACAATTCTATTGAGTAGAACGAGCTACAAGAGAATGTTTCTGCGAAAATTGCATGGTTATCGAATCTGAAGTTTGGAAAAAGCTGCAAAACGGGAGTCAATATTTGTAGGTGTAAATGTGCCTTTATGTTGCAAGAAAGTTCGGTAATCCATATGTTCACAACATACTAAAGAATCTTTTTCTAATCTGTGATGCATGAACCGTGTTCGGAACGTGGAATTTCACGGTGATTGAAACAATGTAAATTACTCCTCTATTGGGTAGAACTAGCTCGGAGAGTGTTTTTCGGCGAAAACTTCGTCATTTTTGAAACTGGCAATTGCAAAACGCTGCAAAATCTGAGAAAATACTTTTAAGAATCAATATTCAATGTATTGTGGTGAAAGTTCGGTAATCCACATGCTAACAAATTTGTAGTGATTATTTGTCGAATCCTTTATGCATGTAGCATGTTCGGAACACGGAATTTCACGGCCAGGGGATTTATGTAAATTACATTTCTCTTGGTTAGAAATCACTCCAAGAGATTTTTCCTAGAAAACGGCTGGATTTTCTATACTGGCGAAAGGAAAACCCTGCAAACTCAGATTAATAGATTCTCGGTGTAAATATGCCTTGTATGGTGGATGAAAGTTCGGTAATCCGCATGCTAACAACTCTGTACTGAATATTTGTCGAATCCGAGATACGTGAAGCGTGTTTGGAACACAGAATATCACGGTGAGCGAATCTATGTAAAATAAATGTCTCTTCGGTAGAACTCGCTCCAAGAGATTTTTCTGGGAAATCTGCCTCATTTTCGAAACTGGCGTTTGATAATATACGCAAAATCTGAGAAAATGCTTCAAAGTATCAATATGCCTTGTATTGTGATGGAAGTTCGTAAAACCACATGCAAACAATTCTGTGGTGAATATTTGTAGAAAGCGTTATGCATGTAGCGTGATCGTATCACAGAAATTCCCGGCGATGGAATCTATGTAAATTACACGCCTATTGGTTCGAATTCGCTCCAAAAATGTTTCCCTGAGAAAACGGCCTGATTTTCGAAACTGGCATTAGGAAAAAGCTGCAAATTCAGAGTTAATGTTTCTAGGTGTAAATATGCCATGTATGGTGGATGAAAGTTCTGTAATCTACATGTTCACAACTCATTCGAGAAAGTTTGTTGAAACCTTGATGCATGTAGCGTTTTCGGAAATTGGAATGTCACTGTGAGGAAAACTATGTAAATTACATTTCTATTGGGAAGTACTCGCTCCACGAGAATTTTTCTGCATATCTGCCTCCTTTTCAAACCTGGCATTAGGAAAAATCTTCGAAATATGAGAAAATGCTTCAAAGAGACAATATGGCTTTTATGGTGGATGAAAGTTCGGTAATCCTTATTCTAACAACTCTGTAGTGAATATTTGTCGAATCCGTGATGCATGTAGCTTTTCCGGAACATGAAATTTCACGATGATGGGTTCTATGTAAATTGCATGTCTATTGGGTAGAACTCGCTCCAAGAGGATTTTTCTGCAAAAACTGCATGATTTTAGAAACTGACATTAGGAGAAATCTACTAAATCAGAGTAAAACTTTCTATGTATAAATATGCATTGTCAGTTGGATGAAAGTTCGGTAATACACATGTTCACAACTCATTAAAGAATGTTTGTTGAATCCGTGATGCATGGAACGCGTTCAGATCACGGAATGTCACGGTGAGTGAAACTAGGTAAATTACATATCTTTTGGGTACAACTCGCTCCAAGAGCATTTTTCTGCCAAATCTGCCTCATTTTCAAAACTGGCGTTAAAACTAACCTGTGAAATCTGAGAAAATTCTTCAAAGTGTCAGTAAGTCTTGTATGGTGGATGAAAGTGCTGTAATCTACTTGCTAACAACTCTGAAGTGAATATTTGTCACATCCGTGATGCATGTAGCGTGTTCGGAACACAGAATTTCACGGTGAGCGAATCCATGTAAATTACACGTCTATTGGTTAGACCCGCTCCAAGAGGTTTTTGCCGTGAAATGGGCCTCATTTTGGAAACTGGCGTTTGGAAAGCTCTGCGAAATCAGAGAAAATGCTTCAAAGCGTCAATATGTCTTCTATTTTGTTTAAAGTCCTGGAATCCTCATGCAAACAACTCTGTAGTGTATTTTTGTCGAATCATTTCTGCATGTAGCGTGTTCCGAACACGGAATTTCACGGTGAGCGAATCCATGGAATTTACATATCTATTGGATAGAACATGCTCCAACAGTTTTTTCCTTTGTAAACGGTCTGATTTTCGAAACTGCTATTAGGAAAAAGCTGCGAACTCAGAGTGAATGTTTCTAGGTGTACTTATGCCTTGTATGGTGGATGAAAGTACTGTAATACACATGTACACAACTCTTTAAAAATGTTTGTCAAATCCGTGATGTATGTAGCCTGTTCAGAACACGGACTGTCATGGTGAGGCAAACTATGTAAATTACATATCTATTGGTTAGAACACGCTACAGGAGCATTTTACTGGAAAATCTGCCTCAGTGTGGAAACTGGTGTTATGAAAACGCTGCAAAATATGAGTAAATTCTTTAAGGTGACAATATGTCTTCAATGGGTTATTCAAGAAGTGTAATTCACATGCTAACAACTCAGCAGTGTATATTGGTTGAATCCGTGGTGCATGTACGTATTCAGAACATGGAATGTCACGGTGATGGTATCTATGAAAATGAGATGTCTATTGAATAGAACATGCACCAAGAGTGTTTTTCTGCAAAAACTGCCTGATTTTCTTAACTGACGTTAGGAAAACCTGCGAAATCTAAGTAAATGTTTCTAGGTGTAAATATGCCTTGTATTGTGGTTGAAAAATCGGTAATCCACATGCTCACTGTCATTAAATAATGTTTGTCAAAGCCGTGATGAATGTAACGTTTTCGGAACACGGAATGCCTCGGTGAGTGAAACTCTGAAAATAACAATTCTACTGGATAGAACTCGCTTGGATTGAATGTTTCTGTGAAAATTTCATGATTTTTGAAACTGGATGTAAGGACAAACCTGCGAAATCAGAATAACTACTTCTAGGTTTAAATATGCCTTGTATGGTGGATGAAAGTTCGGTAATCCACATGCTCACTCTCATTAAAGAATGTTTGTCGAATTCGTGATGCATGTAACGTGTTTGGAATACGGAACGTCATAGTGAAGGAAACAATGTAAGTTACATGTCTATTGGGGAGAACTCACTTGAAGAAAATTTTTCTGCAAAATGTGCCTCATTTTCAAAACTGCCATTAGGAGAACCCTGTGAAATCTGAGAAAATGCTTCTAAGTGTCAATATGCCTTGAATGGTGAATGAAAGTCCGGTATTCCACATGTTAATAACAGTGAAGTAATTATTTTTCAAACCGTGATTCATGTAGCGCTTTTGGAAAATGGAATTTCACGGTAATGAAATGATGTAAATTACAATTCTATTGAGTAGAACGAGCTACAAGAGAATGTTTCTGCGAAAATTGCATGGTTATCAAATCTGAAGTTTGGAAAAAGCTGCAAAACGGGAGTCAATATTTGTAGGTGTAAATGTGCCTTTATGTTGCAAGAAAGTTCGGTAATCCATATGTTCACAACGTACTAAAGAATCTTTTTCTAATCTGTGATGCATGAACCGTGTTCAGACCGTGGAATTTCACGGTGATTGAAACAATGTAAATTACTTCTCTATTGGGTAGAACTAGCTCGGAGAGTGTTTTTCGGCGAAAACTTCGTCATTTTTGAAACTGGCAATTGCAAAACGCTGCAAAATCTGAGAAAATACTTTTAAGAATCAATATTCAATGTATTGTGGTGAAAGTTCGGTAATCCACATGCTAACAAATTTGTAGTGATTATTTGTCGAATCCTTTATGCATGTAGCATGTTCGGAACACGGAATTTCACGGCCAGGGGATTTATGTAAATTACATTTCTCTTGGTTAGAAATCACTCCAAGAGATTTTTCCTAGAAAACGGCTGGATTTTCTATACTGGCGAAAGGAAAACCCTGCAAACTCAGATTAATAGATTCTCGGTGTAAATATGCCTTGTATGGTGGATGAAAGTTCGGTAATCCGCATGCTAACAACTCTGTACTGAATATTTGTCGAATCCGAGATACGTGAAGCGTGTTTGGAACACAGAATATCACGGTGAGCGAATCTATGTAAAATAAATGTCTCTTCGGTAGAACTCGCTCCAAGAGATTTTTCTGGGAAATCTGCCTCATTTTCGAAACTGGCGTTTGATAATATACGCAAAATCTGAGAAAATGCTTCAAAGTATCAATATGCCTTGTATTGTGATGGAAGTTCGTAAAACCACATGCAAACAATTCTGTGGTGAATATTTGTAGAAAGCGTTATGCATGTAGCGTGATCGTATCACAGAAATTCCCGGCGATGGAATCTATGTAAATTACACGCCTATTGGTTCGAATTCGCTCCAAAAATGTTTCCCTGAGAAAACGGCCTGATTTTCGAAACTGGCATTAGGAAAAAGCTGCAAATTCAGAGTTAATGTTTCTAGGTGTAAATATGCCATGTATGGTGGATGAAAGTTCTGTAATCTACATGTTCACAACTCATTCGAGAAAGTTTGTTGAAACCTTGATGCATGTAGCGTTTTCGGAAATTGGAATGTCACTGTGAGGAAAACTATGTAAATTACATTTCTATTGGGAAGTACTCGCTCCACGAGAATTTTTCTGCATATCTGCCTCCTTTTCAAACCTGGCATTAGGAAAAATCTTCGAAATATGAGAAAATGCTTCAAAGAGACAATATGGCTTTTATGGTGGATGAAAGTTCGGTAATCCTTATTCTAACAACTCTGTAGTGAATATTTGTCGAATCCGTGATGCATGTAGCTTTTCCGGAACATGAAATTTCACGATGATGGGTTCTATGTAAATTGCATGTCTATTGGGTAGAACTCGCTCCAAGAGGATTTTTCTGCAAAAACTGCATGATTTTAGAAACTGACATTAGGAGAAATCTACTAAATCAGAGTAAAACTTTCTATGTATAAATATGCATTGTCAGTTGGATGAAAGTTCGGTAATACACATGTTCACAACTCATTAAAGAATGTTTGTTGAATCCGTGATGCATGGAACGCGTTCAGATCACGGAATGTCACGGTGAGTGAAACTAGGTAAATTACATATCTTTTGGGTACAACTCGCTCCAAGAGCATTTTTCTGCCAAATCTGCCTCATTTTCAAAACTGGCGTTAAAACTAACCTGTGAAATCTGAGAAAATTCTTCAAAGTGTCAGTAAGTCTTGTATGGTGGATGAAAGTGCTGTAATCTACTTGCTAACAACTCTGAAGTGAATATTTGTCACATCCGTGATGCATGTAGCGTGTTCGGAACACAGAATTTCACGGTGAGCGAATCCATGTAAATTACACGTCTATTGGTTAGACCCGCTCCAAGAGGTTTTTGCCGTGAAATGGGCCTCATTTTGGAAACTGGCGTTTGGAAAGCTCTGCGAAATCAGAGAAAATGCTTCAAAGCGTCAATATGTCTTCTATTTTGTTTAAAGTCCTGGAATCCTCATGCAAAAAACTCTGTAGTGTATTTTTGTCGAATCATTTCTGCATGTAGCGTGTTCCGAACATGGAATTTCACGGTGAGCGAATCCATGGAATTTACATATCTATTGGATAGAACATGCTCCAACAGTTTTTTCCTTTGTAAACGGTCTGATTTTCGAAACTGCTATTAGGAAAAAGCTGCGAACTCAGAGTGAATGTTTCTAGGTGTACTTATGCCTTGTATGGTGGATGAAAGTACTGTAATACACATGTACACAACTCTTTAAAAATGTTTGTCAAATCCGTGATGTATGTAGCCTGTTCAGAACACGGACTGTCATGGTGAGGCAAACTATGTAAATTACATATCTATTGGTTAGAACACACTACAGGAGCATTTTACTGGAAAATCTGCCTCAGTGTGGAAAATGGTGTTATGAAAACGCTGCAAAATATGAGTAAATTCTTTAAGGTGACAATATGTCTTCAATGGGTTATTCAAGAAGTGTAATTCACATGCTAACAACTCAGCAGTGTATATTGGTTGAATCCGTGGTGCATGTACGTATTCAGAACATGGAATGTCACGGTGATGGTATCTATGAAAATGAGATGTCTATTGAATAGAACATGCACCAAGAGTGTTTTTCTGCAAAAACTGCCTGATTTTCTTAACTGACGTTAGGAAAACCTGCGAAATCTAAGTAAATGTTTCTAGGTGTAAATATGCCTTGTATTGTGGTTGAAAAATCGGTAATCCACATGCTCACTGTCATTAAATAATGTTTGTCAAAGCCGTGATGAATGTAACGTTTTCAGAACACGGAATGTCTCGGTGAGTGAAACTCTGAAAATAACAATTCTACTGGATAGAACTCGCTTGGATTGAATGTTTCTGTGAAAATTTCATGATTTTTGAAACTGGATGTAAGGACAAACCTGCGAAATCAGAATAACTACTTCTAGGTTTAAATATGCCTTGTATGGTGGATGAAAGTTCGGTAATCCACATGCTCACTCTCATTAAAGAATGTTTGTCGAATTCGTGATGCATGTAACGTGTTTGGAATACGGAATGTCATAGTGAAGGAAACAATGTAAGTTACATGTCTATTGGGGAGAACTCACTTGAAGAAAATTTTTCTGCAAAATGTGCCTCATTTTCAAAACTGCCATTAGGAGAACCCTGTGAAATCTGAGAAAATGCTTCTAAGTGTCAATATGCCTTGAATGGTGAATGAAAGTCCGGTATTCCACATGTTAATAACAGTGAAGTAATTATTTTTCAAACCGTGATTCATGTAGCGCTTTTGGAAAATGGAATTTCACGGTAATGAATCGATGTAAATTACAATTCTATTGAGTAAAACGAGCTACAAGAGAATGTTTCTGCGAAAATTGCATGGTTATCGAATCTGAAGTTTGGAAAAAGCTGCAAAACGGGAGTCAATATTTGTAGGTGTAAATGTGCCTTTATGTTGCAAGAAAGTTCGGTAATCCATATGTTCACAACGTACTAAAGAATCTTTTTCTAATCTGTGATGCATGAACCGTGTTCAGAACGTGGAATTTCACGGTGATTGAAACAATGTAAATTACTTCTCTATTGGGTAGAACTAGCTCGGAGAGTGTTTTTCGGCGAAAACTTCGTCATTTTTGAAACTGGCAATTGCAAAACGCTGCAAAATCTGAGAAAATACTTTTAAGAATCAATATTCAATGAATTGTGGTGAAAGTTCGGTAATCCACATGCTAACAAATTTGTAGTGATTATTTGTCGAATCCTTTATGCATGTAGCATGTTCGGAACACGGAATTTCACGGCCAGGGGATTTATGTAAATTACATTTCTCTTGGTTAGAAATCACTCCAAGAGATTTTTCCTAGAAAACGGCTGGATTTTCTATACTGGCGAAAGGAAAACCCTGCAAACTCAGATTAATAGATTCTCGGTGTAAATATGCCTTGTATGGTGGATGAAAGTTCGGTAATCCGCATGCTAACAACTCTGTACTGAATATTTGTCGAATCCGAGATACGTGAAGCGTGTTTGGAACACAGAATATCACGGTGAGCGAATCTTTGTAAAATAAATGTCTCTTCGGTAGAACTCGCTCCAAGAGATTTTTCTGGGAAATCTGCCTCATTTTCGAAACTGGCGTTTGATAATATACGCAAAATCTGAGAAAATGCTTCAAAGTATCAATATGCCTTGTATTGTGATGGAAGTTCGTAAAACCACATGCAAACAATTCTGTGGTGAATATTTGTAGAAAGCATTATGCATGTAGCGTGATCGTATCACAGAAATTCCCGGCGATGGAATCTATGTAAATTACACGCCTATTGGTTCGAATTCGCTCCAAAAATGTTTCCCTGAGAAAACGGCCTGATTTTCGAAACTGGCATTAGGAAAAAGCTGCAAATTCAGAGTTAATGTTTCTAGGTGTAAATATGCCATGTATGGTGGATGAAAGTTCTGTAATCTACATGTTCACAACTCATTCGAGAAAGTTTGTTGAAACCTTGATGCATGTAGCGTTTTCGGAAATTGGAATGTCACTGTGAGGAAAACTATGTAAATTACATTTCTATTGGGAAGTACTCGCTCCACGAGAATTTTTCTGCATATCTGCCTCCTTTTCAAACCTGGCATTAGGAAAAATCTTCGAAATATGAGAAAATGCTTCAAAGAGACAATATGGCTTTTATGGTGGATGAAAGTTCGGTAATCCTTATTCTAACAACTCTGTAGTGAATATTTGTCGAATCCGTGATGCATGTAGCTTTTCCGGAACATGAAATTTCACGATGACGGGTTCTATGTAAATTGCATGTCTATTGGGTAGAACTCGCTCCAAGAGGATTTTTCTGCAAAAACTGCATGATTTTAGAAACTGACATTAGGAGAAATCTACTAAATCAGAGTAAAACTTTCTATGTATAAATATGCATTGTCAGTTGGATGAAAGTTCGGTAATACACATGTTCACAACTCATTAAAGAATGTTTGCTGAATCCGTGATGCATGGAACGCGTTCAGATCACGGAATGTCACGGTGAGTGAAACTAGGTAAATTACATATCTTTTGGGTACAACTCGCTCCAAGAGCATTTTTCTGCCAAATCTGCCTCATTTTCAAAACTGGCGTTAAAACTAACCTGTGAAATCTGAGAAAATTCTTCAAAGTGTCAGTAAGTCTTGTATGGTGGATGAAAGTGCTGTAATCTACTTGCTAACAACTCTGAAGTGAATATTTGTCGTATCCGTGATGCATGTAGCGTGTTCAGAACACAGAATTTCACGGTGAGCGAATCCATGTAAATTACACGTCTATTGGTTAGACCCGCTCCAAGAGGTTTTTGCCGTGAAATGGGCCTCATTTTGGAAACTGGCGTTTGGAAAGCTCTGCGAAATCAGAGAAAATGCTTCAAAGCGTCAATATGTCTTCTATTTTGTTTAAAGTCCTGGAATCCTCATGCAAAAAACTCTGTAGTGTATTTTTGTCGAATCATTTCTGCATGTAGCGTGTTCCGAACATGGAATTTCACGGTGAGCGAATCCATGGAATTTACATATCTATTGGATAGAACATGCTCCAACAGTTTTTTCCTTTGTAAACGGTCTGATTTTCGAAACTGCTATTAGGAAAAAGCTGCGAACTCAGAGTGAATGTTTCTAGGTGTACTTATGCCTTGTATGGTGGATGAAAGTACTGTAATACACATGTACACAACTCTTTAAAAATGTTTGTCAAATCCGTGATGTATGTAGCCTGTTCAGAACACGGACTGTCATGGTGAGGCAAACTATGTAAATTACATATCTATTGGTTAGAACACGCTACAGGAGCATTTTACTGGAAAATCTGCCTCAGTGTTGAAAATGGTGTTATCAAAACGCTGCAAAATATGAGTAAATTCTTTAAGGTGACAATATGTCTTCAATGGGTTATTCAAGTAGTGTAATTCACATGCTAACAACTCAGCAGTGTATATTGGTTGAATCCGTGGTGCATGTACGTATTCAGAACATGGAATGTCACGGTGATGGTATCTATGAAAATGAGATGTCTATTGAATAGAACATGCACCAAGAGTGTTTTTCTGCAAAAACTGCCTGATTTTCTTAACTGACGTTAGGAAAACCTGCGAAATCTAAGTAAATGTTTCTAGGTGTAAATATGCCTTGTATTGTGGTTGAAAAATCGGTAATCCACATGCTCACTGTCATTAAATAATGTTTGTCAAAGCCGTGATGAATGTAACGTTTTCGGAACACGGAATGTCTCGGTGAGTGAAACTCTGAAAATAACAATTCTACTGGATAGAACTCGCTTGGATTGAATGTTTCTGTGAAAATTTCATGATTTTTGAAACTGGATGTAAGGACAAACCTGCGAAATCAGAATAACTACTTCTAGGTATAAATATGCCTTGTATGGTGGATGAAAGTTCGGTAATCCACATGCTCACTCTCATTAAAGAATGTTTGTCGAATTCGTGATGCATGTAACGTGTTTGGAATACGGAACGTCATAGTGAAGGAAACAATGTAAGTTACATGTCTATTGGGGAGAACTCACTTGAAAAGAATTTTTCTGCAAAATGTGCCTCATTTTCAAAACTGCCATTAGGAGAACCCTGTGAAATCTGAGAAAATGCTTCTAAGTGTCAATATGCCTTGAATGGTGAATGAAAGTCCGGTATTCCACATGTTAATAACAGTGAAGTAATTATTTTTCAAACCGTGATTCATGTAGCGCTTTTGGAAAATGGAATTTCACGGTAATGAAATGATGTAAATTACAATTCTATTGAGTAGAACGAGCTACAAGAGAATGTTTCTGCGAAAATTGCATGGTTATCAAATCTGAAGTTTGGAAAAAGCTGCAAAACGGGAGTCAATATTTGTAGGTGTAAATGTGCCTTTATGTTGCAAGAAAGTTCGGTAATCCACATGTTCACAACATACTAAAGAATCTTTTTCGAATCTGTGATGCATGAACCGTGTTCAGAACGTGGAATTTCACGGTGATTGAAACAATGTAAATTACTTCTCTTTTGGGTAGAACTAGCTCGGAGAGTGTTTTTAGGCGAAAACTTCGTCATTTTTGAAACTGGCAATTGCAAAACGCTGCAAAATCTGAGAAAATACTTCTAAGAATCAATATTCAATATATTGTGATGAAAGTTCGATAATCCACATGCTAACAAATTTGTAGTGAATATTTGTCGAATCCTTTATGCATGTAACATGTTCGGAACACGGAATTTCACGGCCAGGGGATTTATGTAAATTACATTTCTCTTGGTTAGAAATCACTCCAAGAGATTTTTCCTAGAAAACGGCTGGATTTTCTATACTGGCGAAAGGAAAACCCTGCGAACTCAGATTAATAGATTCTCGGTGTAAATATGCCTTGTATGGTGGATGAAAGTTCGGTAATCTGCATGCTAACAACTCTCTACTGAATATTTGTCTAATCCGAGATACGTGAAGCGTGTTTGGAACACAGAATATCACGGTGAGCGAATCTATGTAAAATACATGTCTCTTCGGTAGAACTCGCTCCAAGAGATTTTTCTGGGAAATCTGCCTCATTTTCGAAACTGGCGTTTGGTAATATACGCAAAATCTGAGAAAATGCTTCAAAGTGTCAATATGCCTTTTATTGTGATGGAGGTTCGTAAAACCTCATGCAAACAATTCTGTGGTGAATATTTGTAGAAAGCGTTATGCATGTAGCGTGATCGTATCACAGAAATTCCCGGCGATGGAATCTATGTAAATTACACGCCTATTGGTTCGAATTCGCTCCAAAAATATTTCCGTGAGAAAATGGCTTTATTTTCGAAACTGTCATTAGGAAAAATCTGCAAATTCAGATTTAAAGTTTCAAGGTGTAAATATGCCATGTATGGTGGATGAAAGTTCTGTAATCTACATGTTCACAACTCATTTGAGAAAGTTTGTTGAAATCTTGATGCATGTAGCGTGTTCGGATATTAGAATGTCACTGTGAGGAAAACAATGTAAATTACATTTCTATTGGGAAGTACTCGAAACACGAGTATTTTTCTGCGTATCTGCCACATTTTCAAAACTGGCATTAGGAAAAACTTTTGAAATATGAGAAAAAGCTTCAAAGAGTCAATATGGCTTTTATGGTGGATGAAAGTTCGGTAATCCTTATGCTAACAACTCTGTAGTGAATATTTGTCGAATCCGTGATGCATGTAGCTTTTCCGGAACACGGAATTTCACGATGACGGGTTCTATGTAAATTGCATGTCTATAGGGTAGAACTCGCTCCAAGAGGATTTTTCTGCAAAAACTGCATGATTTTAGAAACTGACATTAGGAGAAATCTACTAAATCAGTATAAAACTTTCTATGTATAAATATGCATTGTCAGTTGGATGAAAGTTCGGTAATACACATGTTCACAACTCATTAAAGAATGTTTGTTGAATCCGTGATGCATGGAACGCGTTCAGAACACGGAATGTCACGGTGAGTGAAACTAGGTAAATTACATATCTTTTGGGTACAACTCGCTCCAAGAGAATTTTTCTGCCAAATCTGCCTCATTTTCAAAACTGGCGTTTAAACTAACCTGTGAAATCTGAGAAAATTCTTCAAAGTGTCAGTAAGCCTTGTATGGTGGATGAAAGTGCTGTAATCTACTTGCTAACAACTCTGAAGTGAATATTTGTCACATCCGTGATGCATGTAGCGTGTTCGGAACACGGAATTTCACGGTGAGCGAATCCATGTAAATTACACGTCTATTGGTTAGACCCGCTCCAAGAGGTTATTGCCGTGAAATGGGCCTCATTTTGGAAACTGGCTTTTGGAAAGCTCTGCGAAATCAGAGAAAATGCTTCAAAGCGTCAATATGCCTTCTATTTTGATGAAAGTCCTGGAATCCACATGCAAACAACTCTGTAGTGTATTTTTGTCGAATCATTTCTGCATGTAGCGTGTTCCGAACACGGAATTTCACGGTGAGCGAATCCATGGAATTTACATATCTATTGGATAGAACACGCTCCAACATTTTTTTCCTTTGTAAACTGCCTGATTTTCGAAACTGCTATTAGGAAAGTGCTGCGAACTCAGAGTGAATGTTTCTAGGTGTACATATGCCTTGTATGGTGGATGAAAGTTCTGTAATACACATGTACACAACTCTTTAAAAATGTTTGTCCAATCCGTGATGTATGTAGCCTGTTCGGAACAAGGACTGTCACGGTGAGGGAAACTATGTAAATTACATATCTATTGGTTAGAACACGCTCCAGGAGCATTTTACTGGAAAATCTGCCTCAGTTTGGAAACTGGTGTCATGAAAACGCTGCAAAATCTGAGTAAATTCTTTAAGGTGACAATATGTCTTCAATGGGTTATTCAAGATGTGTAATTCACATGCTAACAACTCAGCAGTGTATATTGGTTGAATCCGTGGTGCATGTACCGTTTTCAGAACACGGAATGTCACGGTGATGGTATCTATGAAAATGAGATGTCTATTGGATAGAACATGCACCAAGAGTGTTTTTCTGCGAAAACTGCCTGATTTTCTTAACTGACGTTAGGAAAACCTGCGAAATCTAAGTAAATGTTTCTAGGTGTAAATATGCCTTGTATTGTGGTTGAAAAATCGGTAATCCACATGCTCACGGTCATTAAATAATGTTTGTCAAAGCCGTGATGAATGTAACGTTTTCGGAACACGGAATGTCTCGGTGAGTGAAACTCTGAAAATAACAATTCTACTGGATAGAACTCGCTTGGATTGAATGTTTCTGTGAAAATTTCATGATTTTTGAAACTGGATGTAAGGACAAACCTGCGAAATCAGAATAACTACTTCTAGGTGTAAATATGCCTTGTATGGTGGATGAAAGTTCGGTAATCCACATGCTCACTCTCATTAAAGAATGTTTGTCGAATTCGTGATGCATGTAACGTGTTTGGAATACGGAATGTCATAGTGAAGGAAACAATGTAAGTTACATGTCTATTTGGGAGAACTCACTTGAAGAAAATTTTTCTGCAAAATGTGCCTCATTTTCAAAACTGCCATTAGGAGAACCCTGTGAAATCTGAGAAAATGCTTCTAAGTGTCAATATGCCTTGAATGGTGAATGAAAGTCCGGTATTCCACATGTTAATAACAGTGAAGTAATTATTTTTCAAACCGTGATTCATGTAGCGCTTTTGGAAAATGGAATTTCACGGTAATGAAACGATGTAAATTACAATTCTATTGAGTAAAACGAGCTACAAGAGAATGTTTCTGCGAAAATTGCATGGTTATCGAATCTGAAGTTTGGAAAAAGCTGCAAAACGGGAGTCAATATTTGTAGGTGTAAATGTGCCTTTATGTTGCAAGAAAGTTCGGTAATCCATATGTTCACAACGTACTAAAGAATCTTTTTCTAATCTGTGATGCATGAACCGTGTTCAGAACGTGGAATTTCACGGTGATTGAAACAATGTAAATTACTTCTCTATTGGGTAGAACTAGCTCGGAGAGTGTTTTTCGGCGAAAACTTCGTCATTTTTGAAACTGGCAATTGCAAAACGCTGCAAAATCTGAGAAAATACTTTTAAGAATCAATATTCAATGTATTGTGGTGAAAGTTCGGTAATCCACATGCTAACAAATTTGTAGTGATTATTTGTCGAATCCTTTATGCATGTAGCATGTTCGGAACACGGAATTTCACGGCCAGGGGATTTATGTAAATTACATTTCTCTTGGTTAGAAATCACTCCAAGAGATTTTTCCTAGAAAACGGCTGGATTTTCTATACTGGCGAAAGGAAAACCCTGCAAACTCAGATTAATAGATTCTCGGTGTAAATATGCCTTGTATGGTGGATGAAAGTTCGGTAATCCGCATGCTAACAACTCTGTACTGAATATTTGTCGAATCCGAGATACGTGAAGCGTGTTTGGAACACAGAATATCACGGTGAGCGAATCTATGTAAAATAAATGTCTCTTCGGTAGAACTCGCTCCAAGAGATTTTTCTGGGAAATCTGCCTCATTTTCGAAACTGGCGTTTGATAATATACGCAAAATCTGAGAAAATGCTTCAAAGTATCAATATGCCTTGTATTGTGATGGAAGTTCGTAAAACCACATGCAAACAATTCTGTGGTGAATATTTGTAGAAAGCGTTATGCATGTAGCGTGATCGTATCACAGAAATTCCCGGCGATGGAATCTATGTAAATTACACGCCTATTGGTTCGAATTCGCTCCAAAAATGTTTCCCTGAGAAAACGGCCTGATTTTCGAAACTGGCATTAGGAAAAAGCTGCAAATTCAGAGTGAATGTTTCTAGGTGTAAATATGCCATGTATGGTGGATGAAAGTTCTGTAATCTACATGTTCACAACTCATTCGAGAAAGTTTGTTGAAACCTTGATGCATGTAGCGTTTTCGGAAATTGGAATGTCACTGTGAGGAAAACTATGTAAATTACATTTCTATTGGGAAGTACTCGCTCCACGAGAATTTTTCTGCATATCTGCCTCCTTTTCAAACCTGGCATTAGGAAAAATCTTCGAAATATGAGAAAATGCTTCAAAGAGACAATATGGCTTTTATGGTGGATGAAAGTTCGGTAATCCTTATTCTAACAACTCTGTAGTGAATATTTGTCGAATCCGTGATGCATGTAGCTTTTCCGGAACATGAAATTTCACGATGATGGGTTCTATGTAAATTGCTTGTCTATTGGGTAGAACTCGCTCCAAGAGGATTTTTCTGCAAAAACTGCATGATTTTAGAAACTGACATTAGGAGAAATCTACTAAATCAGAGTAAAACTTTCTATGTATAAATATGCATTGTCAGTTGGATGAAAGTTCGGTAATACACATGTTCACAACTCATTAAAGAATGTTTGTTGAATCCGTGATGCATGGAACGCGTTCAGATCACGGAATGTCACGGTGAGTGAAACTAGGTAAATTACATATCTTTTGGGTACAACTCGCTCCAAGAGCATTTTTCTGCCAAATCTGCCTCATTTTCAAAACTGGCGTTAAAACTAACCTGTGAAATCTGAGAAAATTCTTCAAAGTGTCAGTAAGTCTTGTATGGTGGATGAAAGTGCTGTAATCTACTTGCTAACAACTCTGAAGTGAATATTTGTCGTATCCGTGATGCATGTAGCGTGTTCGGAACACAGAATTTCACGGTGAGCGAATCCATGTAAATTACACGTCTATTGGTTAGACCCGCTCCAAGAGGTTTTTGCCGTGAAATGGGCCTCATTTTGGAAACTGGCGTTTGGAAAGCTCTGCGAAATCAGAGAAAATGCTTCAAAGCGTCAATATGTCTTCTATTTTGTTTAAAGTCCTGGAATCCTCATGCAAAAAACTCTGTAGTGTATTTTTGTCGAATCATTTCTGCATGTAGCGTGTTCCGAACACGGAATTTCACGGTGAGCGAATCCATGGAATTTACATATCTATTGGATAGAACATGCTCCAACAGTTTTTTCCTTTGTAAACGGTCTGATTTTCGAAACTGCTATTAGGAAAAAGCTGCGAACTCAGAGTGAATGTTTCTAGGTGTACTTATGCCTTGTATGGTGGATGAAAGTACTGTAATACACATGTACACAACTCTTTAAAAATGTTTGTCAAATCCGTGATGTATGTAGCCTGTTCAGAACACGGACTGTCATGGTGAGGCAAACTATGTAAATTACATATCTATTGGTTAGAACACGCTACAGGAGCATTTTACTGGAAAATCTGCCTCAGTTTGGAAACTGGTGTCATGAAAATGCTGCAAAATATGAGTAAATTCTTTAAGGTGACAATATGTCTTCAATGGGTTATTCAAGATGTGTAATTCACATGCTAATAACTCAGCAGTGTATATTGGTTGAATCCGTGGTGCATGTACGTATTCAGAACACGGAATGTTACGGTGATGGTATCTATGAAAATGAGATGTCTATTGGATAGAACATGCACCAAGAGTGTTTTTCTGCGAAAACTGCCTGATTTTCTTAACTGACGTTAGGAAAACCTGCGAAATCTAAGTAAATGTTTCTAGGTGTAAATATGCCTTGTATTGTGGTTGAAAAATCGGTAATCCACATGCTCACGGTCATTAAATAATGTTTGTCAAAGCCGTGATGAATGTAACATTTTCGGAACACGGAATGTCTCGGTGAGTGAAACTCTGAAAATAACAATTCTACTGGATAGAACTCGCTTGGATTGAATGTTTCTGTGAAAATTTCATGATTTTTGAAACTGAATGTAAGGACAAACCTGCGAAATCAGAATAACTACTTCTAGGTTTAAATATGCCTTGTATGGTGGATGAAAGTTCGGTAATCCACATGCTCACTCTCATTAAAGAATGTTTGTCGAATTCGTGATGCATGTAACGTGTTTGGAATACGGAATGTCATAGTGAAGGAAACAATGTAAGTTACATGTCTATTGGGGAGAACTCACTTGAAGAAAATTTTTCTGCAAAATGTGCCTCATTTTCCAAACTGCCATTAGGAGAACCCTGTGAAATCTGAGAAAATGCTTCTAAGTGTCAATATGCCTTGAATGGTGAATGAAATTCCGGTATTCCACATGTTAATAACAGTGAAGTAATTATTTTTCAAACCGTGATTCATGTAGCGCTTTTGGAAAATGGAATTTCACGGTAATGAAACGATGTAAATTACAATTCTATTGAGTAAAACGAGCTACAAGAGAATGTTTCTGCGAAAATTGCATGGTTATCGAATCTGAAGTTTGGAAAAAGCTGCAAAACGGGAGTCAATATTTGTAGGTGTAAATGTGCCTTTATGTTGCAAGAAAGTTCGGTAATCCATATGTTCACAACGTACTAAAGAATCTTTTTCTAATCTGTGATGCATGAACCGTGTTCAGAACGTGGAATTTCACGGTGATTGAAACAATGTAAATTACTTCTCTATTGGGTAGAACTAGCTCGGAGAGTGTTTTTCGGCGAAAACTTCGTCATTTTTGAAACTGGCAATTGCAAAACGCTGCAAAATCTGAGAAAATACTTTTAAGAATCAATATTCAATGTATTGTGGTGAAAGTTCGGTAATCCACATGCTAACAAATTTGTAGTGATTATTTGTCGAATCCTTTATGCATGTAGCATGTTCGGAACACGGAATTTCACGGCCAGGGGATTTATGTAAATTACATTTCTCTTGGTTAGAAATCACTCCAAGAGATTTTTCCTAGAAAACGGCTGGATTTTCTATACTGGCGAAAGGAAAACCCTGCAAACTCAGATTAATAGATTCTCGGTGTAAATATGCCTTGTATGGTGGATGAAAGTTCGGTAATCCGCATGCTAACAACTCTGTACTGAATATTTGTCGAATCCGAGATACGTGAAGCGTGTTTGGAACACAGAATATCACGGTGAGCGAATCTATGTAAAATAAATGTCTCTTCGGTAGAACTCGCTCCAAGAGATTTTTCTGGGAAATCTGCCTCATTTTCGAAACTGGCGTTTGATAATATACGCAAAATCTGAGAAAATGCTTCAAAGTATCAATATGCCTTGTATTGTGATGGAAGTTCGTAAAACCACATGCAAACAATTCTGTGGTGAATATTTGTAGAAAGCGTTATGCATGTAGCGTGATCGTATCACAGAAATTCCCGGCGATGGAATCTATGTAAATTACACGCCTATTGGTTCGAATTCGCTCCAAAAATGTTTCCCTGAGAAAACGGCCTGATTTTCGAAACTGGCATTAGGAAAAAGCTGCAAATTCAGAGTGAATGTTTCTAGGTGTAAATATGCCATGTATGGTGGATGAAAGTTCTGTAATCTACATGTTCACAACTCATTCGAGAAAGTTTGTTGAAACCTTGATGCATGTAGCGTTTTCGGAAATTGGAATGTCACTGTGAGGAAAACTATGTAAATTACATTTCTATTGGGAAGTACTCGCTCCACGAGAATTTTTCTGCATATCTGCCTCCTTTTCAAACCTGGCATTAGGAAAAATCTTCGAAATATGAGAAAATGCTTCAAAGAGACAATATGGCTTTTATGGTGGATGAAAGTTCGGTAATCCTTATTCTAACAACTCTGTAGTGAATATTTGTCGAATCCGTGATGCATGTAGCTTTTCCGGAACATGAAATTTCACGATGATGGGTTCTATGTAAATTGCATGTCTATTGGGTAGAACTCGCTCCAAGAGGATTTTTCTGCAAAAACTGCATGATTTTAGAAACTGACATTAGGAGAAATCTACTAAATCAGAGTAAAACTTTCTATGTATAAATATGCATTGTCAGTTGGATGAAAGTTCGGTAATACACATGTTCACAACTCATTAAAGAATGTTTGTTGAATCCGTGATGCATGGAACGCGTTCAGATCACGGAATGTCACGGTGAGTGAAACTAGGTAAATTACATATCTTTTGGGTACAACTCGCTCCAAGAGCATTTTTCTGCCAAATCTGCCTCATTTTCAAAACTGGCGTTAAAACTAACCTGTGAAATCTGAGAAAATTCTTCAAAGTGTCAGTAAGTCTTGTATGGTGGATGAAAGTGCTGTAATCTACTTGCTAACAACTCTGAAGTGAATATTTGTCGTATCCGTGATGCATGTAGCGTGTTCGGAACACAGAATTTCACGGTGAGCGAATCCATGTAAATTACACGTCTATTGGTTAGACCCGCTCCAAGAGGTTTTTGCCGTGAAATGGGCCTCATTTTGGAAACTGGCGTTTGGAAAGCTCTGCGAAATCAGAGAAAATGCTTCAAAGCGTCAATATGTCTTCTATTTTGTTTAAAGTCCTGGAATCCTCATGCAAAAAACTCTGTAGTGTATTTTTGTCGAATCATTTCTGCATGTAGCGTGTTCCGAACACGGAATTTCACGGTGAGCGAATCCATGGAATTTACATATCTATTGGATAGAACATGCTCCAACAGTTTTTCCCTTTGTAAACGGTCTGATTTTCGAAACTGCTATTAGGAAAAAGCTGCGAACTCAGAGTGAATGTTTCTAGGTGTACTTATGCCTTGTATGGTGGATGAAAGTACTGTAATACACATGTACACAACTCTTTAAAAATGTTTGTCAAATCCGTGATGTATGTAGCCTGTTCAGAACACGGACTGTCATGGTGAGGCAAACTATGTAAATTACATATCTATTGGTTAGAACACGCTACAGGAGCATTTTACTGGAAAATCTGCCTCAGTTTGGAAACTGGTGTCATGAAAATGCTGCAAAATATGAGTAAATTCTTTAAGGTGACAATATGTCTTCAATGGGTTATTCAAGATGTGTAATTCACATGCTAATAACTCAGCAGTGTATATTGGTTGAATCCGTGGTGCATGTACGTATTCAGAACACGGAATGTTACGGTGATGGTATCTATGAAAATGAGATGTCTATTGGATAGAACATGCACCAAGAGTGTTTTTCTGCGAAAACTGCCTGATTTTCTTAACTGACGTTAGGAAAACCTGCGAAATCTAAGTAAATGTTTCTAGGTGTAAATATGCCTTGTATTGTGGTTGAAAAATCGGTAATCCACATGCTCACGGTCATTAAATAATGTTTGTCAAAGCCGTGATGAATGTAACATTTTCGGAACACGGAATGTCTCGGTGAGTGAAACTCTGAAAATAACAATTCTACTGGATAGAACTCGCTTGGATTGAATGTTTCTGTGAAAATTTCATGATTTTTGAAACTGGATGTAAGGACAAACCTGCGAAATCAGAATAACTACTTCTAGGTTTAAATATGCCTTGTATGGTGGATGAAAGTTCGGTAATCCACATGCTCACTCTCATTAAAGAATGTTTGTCGAATTCGTGATGCATGTAACGTGTTTGGAATACGGAATGTCATAGTGAAGGAAACAATGTAAGTTACATGTCTATTGGGGAGAACTCACTTGAAGAAAATTTTTCTGCAAAATGTGCCTCATTTTCCAAACTGCCATTAGGAGAACCCTGTGAAATCTGAGAAAATGCTTCTAAGTGTCAATATGCCTTGAATGGTGAATGAAATTCCGGTATTCCACATGTTAATAACAGTGAAGTAATTATTTTTCAAACCGTGATTCATGTAGCGCTTTTGGAAAATGGAATTTCACGGTAATGAAACGATGTAAATTACAATTCTATTGAGTAAAACGAGCTACAAGAGAATGTTTCTGCGAAAATTGCATGGTTATCGAATCTGAAGTTTGGAAAAAGCTGCAAAACGGGAGTCAATATTTGTAGGTGTAAATGTGCCTTTATGTTGCAAGAAAGTTCGGTAATCCATATGTTCACAACGTACTAAAGAATCTTTTTCTAATCTGTGATGCATGAACCGTGTTCAGAACGTGGAATTTCACGGTGATTGAAACAATGTAAATTACTTCTCTATTGGGTAGAACTAGCTCGGAGAGTGTTTTTCGGCGAAAACTTCGTCATTTTTGAAACTGGCAATTGCAAAACGCTGCAAAATCTGAGAAAATACTTTTAAGAATCAATATTCAATGTATTGTGGTGAAAGTTCGGTAATCCACATGCTAACAAATTTGTAGTGATTATTTGTCGAATCCTTTATGCATGTAGCATGTTCGGAACACGGAATTTCACGGCCAGGGGATTTATGTAAATTACATTTCTCTTGGTTAGAAATCACTCCAAGAGATTTTTCCTAGAAAACGGCTGGATTTTCTATACTGGCGAAAGGAAAACCCTGCAAACTCAGATTAATAGATTCTCGGTGTAAATATGCCTTGTATGGTGGATGAAAGTTCGGTAATCCGCATGCTAACAACTCTGTACTGAATATTTGTCGAATCCGAGATACGTGAAGCGTGTTTGGAACACAGAATATCACGGTGAGCGAATCTATGTAAAATAAATGTCTCTTCGGTAGAACTCGCTCCAAGAGATTTTTCTGGGAAATCTGCCTCATTTTCGAAACTGGCGTTTGATAATATACGCAAAATCTGAGAAAATGCTTCAAAGTATCAATATGCCTTGTATTGTGATGGAAGTTCGTAAAACCACATGCAAACAATTCTGTGGTGAATATTTGTAGAAAGCGTTATGCATGTAGCGTGATCGTATCACAGAAATTCCCGGCGATGGAATCTATGTAAATTACACGCCTATTGGTTCGAATTCGCTCCAAAAATGTTTCCCTGAGAAAACGGCCTGATTTTCGAAACTGGCATTAGGAAAAAGCTGCAAATTCAGAGTGAATGTTTCTAGGTGTAAATATGCCATGTATGGTGGATGAAAGTTCTGTAATCTACATGTTCACAACTCATTCGAGAAAGTTTGTTGAAACCTTGATGCATGTAGCGTTTTCGGAAATTGGAATGTCACTGTGAGGAAAACTATGTAAATTACATTTCTATTGGGAAGTACTCGCTCCACGAGAATTTTTCTGCATATCTGCCTCCTTTTCAAACCTGGCATTAGGAAAAATCTTCGAAATATGAGAAAATGCTTCAAAGAGACAATATGGCTTTTATGGTGGATGAAAGTTCGGTAATCCTTATTCTAACAACTCTGTCGTGAATATTTGTCGAATCCGTGATGCATGTAGCTTTTCCGGAACATGAAATTTCACGATGATGGGTTCTATGTAAATTGCATGTCTATTGGGTAGAACTCGCTCCAAGAGGATTTTTCTGCAAAAACTGCATGATTTTAGAAACTGACATTAGGAGAAATCTACTAAATCAGAGTAAAACTTTCTATGTATAAATATGCATTGTCAGTTGGATGAAAGTTCGGTAATACACATGTTCACAACTCATTAAAGAATGTTTGTTGAATCCGTGATGCATGGAACGCGTTCAGATCACGGAATGTCACGGTGAGTGAAACTAGGTAAATTACATATCTTTTGGGTACAACTCGCTCCAAGAGCATTTTTCTGCCAAATCTGCCTCATTTTCAAAACTGGCGTTAAAACTAACCTGTGAAATCTGAGAAAATTCTTCAAAGTGTCAGTAAGTCTTGTATGGTGGATGAAAGTGCTGTAATCTACTTGCTAACAACTCTGAAGTGAATATTTGTCGTATCCGTGATGCATGTAGCGTGTTCGGAACACAGAATTTCACGGTGAGCGAATCCATGTAAATTACACGTCTATTGGTTAGACCCGCTCCAAGAGGTTTTTGCCGTGAAATGGGCCTCATTTTGGAAACTGGCGTTTGGAAAGCTCTGCGAAATCAGAGAAAATGCTTCAAAGCGTCAATATGTCTTCTATTTTGTTTAAAGTCCTGGAATCCTCATGCAAAAAACTCTGTAGTGTATTTTTGTCGAATCATTTCTGCATGTAGCGTGTTCCGAACACGGAATTTCACGGTGAGCGAATCCATGGAATTTACATATCTATTGGATAGAACATGCTCCAACAGTTTTTTCCTTTGTAAACGGTCTGATTTTCGAAACTGCTATTAGGAAAAAGCTGCGAACTCAGAGTGAATGTTTCTAGGTGTACTTATGCCTTGTATGGTGGATGAAAGTACTGTAATACACATGTACACAACTCTTTAAAAATGTTTGTCAAATCCGTGATGTATGTAGCCTGTTCAGAACACGGACTGTCATGGTGAGGCAAACTATGTAAATTACATATCTATTGGTTAGAACACGCTACAGGAGCATTTTACTGGAAAATCTGCCTCAGTTTGGAAACTGGTGTCATGAAAATGCTGCAAAATATGAGTAAATTCTTTAAGGTGACAATATGTCTTCAATGGGTTATTCAAGATGTGTAATTCACATGCTAATAACTCAGCAGTGTATATTGGTTGAATCCGTGGTGCATGTACGTATTCAGAACACGGAATGTTACGGTGATGGTATCTATGAAAATGAGATGTCTATTGGATAGAACATGCACCAAGAGTGTTTTTCTGCGAAAACTGCCTGATTTTCTTAACTGACGTTAGGAAAACCTGCGAAATCTAAGTAAATGTTTCTAGGTGTAAATATGCCTTGTATTGTGGTTGAAAAATCGGTAATCCACATGCTCACGGTCATTAAATAATGTTTGTCAAAGCCGTGATGAATGTAACATTTTCGGAACACGGAATGTCTCGGTGAGTGAAACTCTGAAAATAACAATTCTACTGGATAGAACTCGCTTGGATTGAATGTTTCTGTGAAAATTTCATGATTTTTGAAACTGGATGTAAGGACAAACCTGCGAAATCAGAATAACTACTTCTAGGTTTAAATATGCCTTGTATGGTGGATGAAAGTTCGGTAATCCACATGCTCACTCTCATTAAAGAATGTTTGTCGAATTCGTGATGCATGTAACGTGTTTGGAATACGGAATGTCATAGTGAAGGAAACAATGTAAGTTACATGTCTATTGGGGAGAACTCACTTGAAGAAAATTTTTCTGCAAAATGTGCCTCATTTTCCAAACTGCCATTAGGAGAACCCTGTGAAATCTGAGAAAATGCTTCTAAGTGTCAATATGCCTTGAATGGTGAATGAAATTCCGGTATTCCACATGTTAATAACAGTGAAGTAATTATTTTTCAAACCGTGATTCATGTAGCGCTTTTGGAAAATGGAATTTCACGGTAATGAAACGATGTAAATTACAATTCTATTGAGTAAAACGAGCTACAAGAGAATGTTTCTGCGAAAATTGCATGGTTATCGAATCTGAAGTTTGGAAAAAGCTGCAAAACGGGAGTCAATATTTGTAGGTGTAAATGTGCCTTTATGTTGCAAGAAAGTTCGGTAATCCATATGTTCACAACGTACTAAAGAATCTTTTTCTAATCTGTGATGCATGAACCGTGTTCAGAACGTGGAATTTCACGGTGATTGAAACAATGTAAATTACTTCTCTATTGGGTAGAACTAGCTCGGAGAGTGTTTTTCGGCGAAAACTTCGTCATTTTTGAAACTGGCAATTGCAAAACGCTGCAAAATCTGAGAAAATACTTTTAAGAATCAATATTCAATGTATTGTGGTGAAAGTTCGGTAATCCACATGCTAACAAATTTGTAGTGATTATTTGTCGAATCCTTTATGCATGTAGCATGTTCGGAACACGGAATTTCACGGCCAGGGGATTTATGTAAATTACATTTCTCTTGGTTAGAAATCACTCCAAGAGATTTTTCCTAGAAAACGGCTGGATTTTCTATACTGGCGAAAGGAAAACCCTGCAAACTCAGATTAATAGATTCTCGGTGTAAATATGCCTTGTATGGTGGATGAAAGTTCGGTAATCCGCATGCTAACAACTCTGTACTGAATATTTGTCGAATCCGAGATACGTGAAGCGTGTTTGGAACACAGAATATCACGGTGAGCGAATCTATGTAAAATAAATGTCTCTTCGGTAGAACTCGCTCCAAGAGATTTTTCTGGGAAATCTGCCTCATTTTCGAAACTGGCGTTTGATAATATACGCAAAATCTGAGAAAATGCTTCAAAGTGTCAATATGCCTTGTATTGTGATGGAAGTTCGTAAAACCACATGCAAACAATTCTGTGGTGAATATTTGTAGAAAGCGTTATGCATGTAGCGTGATCGTATCACAGAAATTCCCGGCGATGGAATCTATGTAAATTACACGCCTATTGGTTCGAATTCGCTCCAAAAATGTTTCCCTGAGAAAACGGCCTGATTTTCGAAACTGGCATTAGGAAAAAGCTGCAAATTCAGAGTGAATGTTTCTAGGTGTAAATATGCCATGTATGGTGGATGAAAGTTCTGTAATCTACATGTTCACAACTCATTCGAGAAAGTTTGTTGAAACCTTGATGCATGTAGCGTTTTCGGAAATTGGAATGTCACTGTGAGGAAAACTATGTAAATTACATTTCTATTGGGAAGTACTCGCTCCACGAGAATTTTTCTGCATATCTGCCTCCTTTTCAAACCTGGCATTAGGAAAAATCTTCGAAATATGAGAAAATGCTTCAAAGAGACAATATGGCTTTTATGGTGGATGAAAGTTCGGTAATCCTTATTCTAACAACTCTGTAGTGAATATTTGTCGAATCCGTGATGCATGTAGCTTTTCCGGAACATGAAATTTCACGATGATGGGTTCTATGTAAATTGCATGTCTATTGGGTAGAACTCGCTCCAAGAGGATTTTTCTGCAAAAACTGCATGATTTTAGAAACTGACATTAGGAGAAATCTACTAAATCAGAGTAAAACTTTCTATGTATAAATATGCATTGTCAGTTGGATGAAAGTTCGGTAATACACATGTTCACAACTCATTAAAGAATGTTTGTTGAATCCGTGATGCATGGAACGCGTTCAGATCACGGAATGTCACGGTGAGTGAAACTAGGTAAATTACATATCTTTTGGGTACAACTCGCTCCAAGAGCATTTTTCTGCCAAATCTGCCTCATTTTCAAAACTGGCGTTAAAACTAACCTGTGAAATCTGAGAAAATTCTTCAAAGTGTCAGTAAGTCTTGTATGGTGGATGAAAGTGCTGTAATCTACTTGCTAACAACTCTGAAGTGAATATTTGTCGTATCCGTGATGCATGTAGCGTGTTCGGAACACAGAATTTCACGGTGAGCGAATCCATGTAAATTACACGTCTATTGGTTAGACCCGCTCCAAGAGGTTTTTGCCGTGAAATGGGCCTCATTTTGGAAACTGGCGTTTGGAAAGCTCTGCGAAATCAGAGAAAATGCTTCAAAGCGTCAATATGTCTTCTATTTTGTTTAAAGTCCTGGAATCCTCATGCAAACAACTCTGTAGTGTATTTTTGTCGAATCATTTCTGCATGTAGCGTGTTCCGAACACGGAATTTCACGGTGAGCGAATCCATGGAATTTACATATCTATTGGATAGAACATGCTCCAACAGTTTTTTCCTTTGTAAACTGTCTGATTTTCGAAACTGCTATTAGGAAAAAGCTGCGAACTCAGAGTGAATGTTTCTAGGTGTACTTATGCCTTGTATGGTGGATGAAAGTACTGTAATACACATGTACACAACTCTTTAAAAATGTTTGTCAAATCCGTGATGTATGTAGCCTGTTCAGAACACGGACTGTCATGGTGAGGCAAACTATGTAAATTACATATCTATTGGTTAGAACACGCTCCAGGAGAATTTTACTGGAAAATCTGCCTCAGTGTGGAAAATGGTGTTATGAAAACGCTGCAAAATATGAGTAAATTCTTTAAGGTGACAATATGTCTTCAATGGGTTATTCAAGATGTGTAATTCACATGCTAACAACTCAGCAGTGTATATTGGTTGAATCCGTGGTGCATGTACCGTTTTCAGAAC
Organism: Camelus dromedarius; assembly: GCF_036321535.1. NCBI lineage: Eukaryota > Metazoa > Chordata > Mammalia > Artiodactyla > Camelidae > Camelus > Camelus dromedarius. The sequence goes on from NW_026989824.1 coordinate 188,924, forward strand.
ACGGAATGTCACGGTGATGGTATCTATGAAAATGAGATGTCTATTGGATAGAACATGCACCAAGAGTGTTTTTCTGCGAAAAATGCCTGATTTTCTTAACTGACGTTAGGAAAACCTGCGAAATCTAAGTAAATGTTTCTAGGTGTAAATATGCCTTGTATTGTGGTTGAAAAATCGGTAATCCACATGCTCACGGTCATTAAATAATGTTTGTCAAAGCCGTGATGAATGTAACGTTTTCGGAAAACGGAATGTCTCGGTGAGTGAAACTCTGAAAATAACAATTCTACTGGATAGAACTCGCTTGGATTGAATGTTTCTGTGAAAATTTCATGATTTTTGAAACTGGATGTAAGGACAAACCTGCGAAATCAGAATAACTACTTCTAGGTTTAAATATGCCTTGTATGGTGGATGAAAGTTCGGTAATCCACATGCTCACTCTCATTAAAGAATGTTTGTCGAATTCGTGATGCATGTAACGTGTTTGGAATACGGAATGTCATAGTGAAGGGAACAATGTAAGTTACATGTCTATTGGGGAGAACTCACTTGAAGAAAATTTTTCTGCAAAATGTGCCTCATTTTCAAAACTGCCATTAGGAGAACCCTGTGAAATCTGAGAAAATGCTTCTAAGTGTCAATATGCCTTGAATGGTGAATGAAAGTCCGGTATTCCACATGTTAATAACAGTGAAGTAATTATTTTTCAAACCGTGATTCATGTAGCGCTTTTGGAAAATGGAATTTCACGGTAATGAAACGATGTAAATTACAATTCTATTGAGTAAAACGAGCTACAAGAGAATGTTTCTGCGAAAATTGCATGGTTATCGAATCTGAAGTTTGGAAAAAGCTGCAAAACGGGAGTCAATATTTGTAGGTGTAAATGTGCCTTTATGTTTCAAGAAAGTTCGGTAATCCATATGTTCACAACGTACTAAAGAATCTTTTTCTAATCTGTGATGCATGAACCGTGTTCAGAACGTGGAATTTCACGGTGATTGAAACAATGTAAATTACTTCTCTATTGGGTAGAACTAGCTCGGAGAGTGTTTTTCGGCGAAAACTTCGTCATTTTTGAAACTGGCAATTGCAAAACGCTGCAAAATCTGAGAAAATACTTTTAAGAATCAATATTCAATGTATTGTGGTGAAAGTTCGGTAATCCACATGCTAACAAATTTGTAGTGATTATTTGTCGAATCCTTTATGCATGTAGCATGTTCGGAACACGGAATTTCACGGCCAGGGGATTTATGTAAATTACATTTCTCTTGGTTAGAAATCACTCCAAGAGATTTTTCCTAGAAAACGGCTGGATTTTCTATACTGGCGAAAGGAAAACCCTGCAAACTCAGATTAATAGATTCTCGGTGTAAATATGCCTTGTATGGTGGATGAAAGTTCGGTAATCCGCATGCTAACAACTCTGTACTGAATATTTGTCGAATCCGAGATACGTGAAGCGTGTTTGGAACACAGAATATCACGGTGAGCGAATCTATGTAAAATAAATGTCTCTTCTGTAGAACTCGCTCCAAGAGATTTTTCTGGGAAATCTGCCTCATTTTCGAAACTGGCGTTTGATAATATACGCAAAATCTGAGAAAATGCTTCAAAGTATCAATATGCCTTGTATTGTGATGGAAGTTCGTAAAACCACATGCAAACAATTCTGTGGTGAATATTTGTAGAAAGCGTTATGCATGTAGCGTGATCGTATCACAGAAATTCCCGGCGATGGAATCTATGTAAATTACACGCCTATTGGTTCGAATTCGCTCCAAAAATGTTTCCCTGAGAAAACGGCCTGATTTTCGAAACTGGCATTAGGAAAAAGCTGCAAATTCAGAGTGAATGTTTCTAGGTGTAAATATGCCATGTATGGTGGATGAAAGTTCTGTAATCTACATGTTCACAACTCATTCGAGAAAGTTTGTTGAAACCTTGATGCATGTAGCGTTTTCGGAAATTGGAATGTCACTGTGAGGAAAACTATGTAAATTACATTTCTATTGGGAAGTACTCGCTCCACGAGAATTTTTCTGCATATCTGCCTCCTTTTCAAACCTGGCATTAGGAAAAATCTTCGAAATATGAGAAAATGCTTCAAAGAGACAATATGGCTTTTATGGTGGATGAAAGTTCGGTAATCCTTATTCTAACAACTCTGTAGTGAATATTTGTCGAATCCGTGATGCATGTAGCTTTTCCGGAACATGAAATTTCACGATGATGGGTTCTATGTAAATTGCATGTCTATTGGGTAGAACTCGCTCCAAGAGGATTTTTCTGCAAAAACTGCATGATTTTAGAAACTGACATTAGGAGAAATCTACTAAATCAGAGTAAAACTTTCTATGTATAAATATGCATTGTCAGTTGGATGAAAGTTCGGTAATACACATGTTCACAACTCATTAAAGAATGTTTGTTGAATCCGTGATGCATGGAACGCGTTCAGATCATGGAATGTCACGGTGAGTGAAACTAGGTAAATTACATATCTTTTGGGTACAACTCGCTCCAAGAGCATTTTTCTGCCAAATCTGCCTCATTTTCAAAACTGGCGTTAAAACTAACCTGTGAAATCTGAGAAAATTCTTCAAAGTGTCAGTAAGTCTTGTATGGTGGATGAAAGTGCTGTAATCTACTTGCTAACAACTCTGAAGTGAATATTTGTCGTATCCGTGATGCATGTAGCGTGTTCGGAACACAGAATTTCACGGTGAGCGAATCCATGTAAATTACACGTCTATTGGTTAGACCCGCTCCAAGAGGTTTTTGCCGTGAAATGGGCCTCATTTTGGAAACTGGCGTTTGGAAAGCTCTGCGAAATCAGAGAAAATGCTTCAAAGCGTCAATATGTCTTCTATTTTGTTTAAAGTCCTGGAATCCTCATGCAAAAAACTCTGTAGTGTATTTTTGTCGAATCATTTCTGCATGTAGCGTGTTCCGAACACGGAATTTCACGGTGAGCGAATCCATGGAATTTACATATCTATTGGATAGAACATGCTCCAACAGTTTTTTCCTTTGTAAACGGTCTGATTTTCGAAACTGCTATTAGGAAAAAGCTGCGAACTCAGAGTGAATGTTTCTAGGTGTACTTATGCCTTGTATGGTGGATGAAAGTACTGTAATACACATGTACACAACTCTTTAAAAATGTTTGTCAAATCCGTGATGTATGTAGCCTGTTCAGAACACGGACTGTCATGGTGAGGCAAACTATGTAAATTACATATCTATTGGTTAGAACACGCTACAGGAGCATTTTACTGGAAAATCTGCCTCAGTTTGGAAACTGGTGTCATGAAAATGCTGCAAAATATGAGTAAATTCTTTAAGGTGACAATATGTCTTCAATGGGTTATTCAAGATGTGTAATTCACATGCTAATAACTCAGCAGTGTATATTGGTTGAATCCGTGGTGCATGTACGTATTCAGAACACGGAATGTTACGGTGATGGTATCTATGAAAATGAGATGTCTATTGGATAGAACATGCACCAAGAGTGTTTTTCTGCGAAAACTGCCTGATTTTCTTAACTGACGTTAGGAAAACCTGCGAAATCTAAGTAAATGTTTCTAGGTGTAAATATGCCTTGTATTGTGGTTGAAAAATCGGTAATCCACATGCTCACGGTCATTAAATAATGTTTGTCAAAGCCGTGATGAATGTAACATTTTCGGAACACGGAATGTCTCGGTGAGTGAAACTCTGAAAATAACAATTCTACTGGATAGAACTCGCTTGGATTGAATGTTTCTGTGAAAATTTCATGATTTTTGAAACTGGATGTAAGGACAAACCTGCGAAATCAGAATAACTACTTCTAGGTTTAAATATGCCTTGTATGGTGGATGAAAGTTCGGTAATCCACATGCTCACTCTCATTAAAGAATGTTTGTCGAATTCGTGATGCATGTAACGTGTTTGGAATACGGAATGTCATAGTGAAGGAAACAATGTAAGTTACATGTCTATTGGGGAGAACTCACTTGAAGAAAATTTTTCTGCAAAATGTGCCTCATTTTCCAAACTGCCATTAGGAGAACCCTGTGAAATCTGAGAAAATGCTTCTAAGTGTCAATATGCCTTGAATGGTGAATGAAATTCCGGTATTCCACATGTTAATAACAGTGAAGTAATTATTTTTCAAACCGTGATTCATGTAGCGCTTTTGGAAAATGGAATTTCACGGTAATGAAACGATGTAAATTACAATTCTATTGAGTAAAACGAGCTACAAGAGAATGTTTCTGCGAAAATTGCATGGTTATCGAATCTGAAGTTTGGAAAAAGCTGCAAAACGGGAGTCAATATTTGTAGGTGTAAATGTGCCTTTATGTTGCAAGAAAGTTCGGTAATCCATATGTTCACAACGTACTAAAGAATCTTTTTCTAATCTGTGATGCATGAACCGTGTTCAGAACGTGGAATTTCACGGTGATTGAAACAATGTAAATTACTTCTCTATTGGGTAGAACTAGCTCGGAGAGTGTTTTTCGGCGAAAACTTCGTCATTTTTGAAACTGGCAATTGCAAAACGCTGCAAAATCTGAGAAAATACTTTTAAGAATCAATATTCAATGTATTGTGGTGAAAGTTCGGTAATCCACATGCTAACAAATTTGTAGTGATTATTTGTCGAATCCTTTATGCATGTAGCATGTTCGGAACACGGAATTTCACGGCCAGGGGATTTATGTAAATTACATTTCTCTTGGTTAGAAATCACTCCAAGAGATTTTTCCTAGAAAACGGCTGGATTTTCTATACTGGCGAAAGGAAAACCCTGCAAACTCAGATTAATAGATTCTCGGTGTAAATATGCCTTGTATGGTGGATGAAAGTTCGGTAATCCGCATGCTAACAACTCTGTACTGAATATTTGTCGAATCCGAGATACGTGAAGCGTGTTTGGAACACAGAATATCACGGTGAGCGAATCTATGTAAAATAAATGTCTCTTCGGTAGAACTCGCTCCAAGAGATTTTTCTGGGAAATCTGCCTCATTTTCGAAACTGGCGTTTGATAATATACGCAAAATCTGAGAAAATGCTTCAAAGTGTCAATATGCCTTGTATTGTGATGGAAGTTCGTAAAACCACATGCAAACAATTCTGTGGTGAATATTTGTAGAAAGCGTTATGCATGTAGCGTGATCGTATCACAGAAATTCCCGGCGATGGAATCTATGTAAATTACACGCCTATTGGTTCGAATTCGCTCCAAAAATGTTTCCCTGAGAAAACGGCCTGATTTTCGAAACTGGCATTAGGAAAAAGCTGCAAATTCAGAGTGAATGTTTCTAGGTGTAAATATGCCATGTATGGTGGATGAAAGTTCTGTAATCTACATGTTCACAACTCATTCGAGAAAGTTTGTTGAAACCTTGATGCATGTAGCGTTTTCGGAAATTGGAATGTCACTGTGAGGAAAACTATGTAAATTACATTTCTATTGGGAAGTACTCGCTCCACGAGAATTTTTCTGCATATCTGCCTCCTTTTCAAACCTGGCATTAGGAAAAATCTTCGAAATATGAGAAAATGCTTCAAAGAGACAATATGGCTTTTATGGTGGATGAAAGTTCGGTAATCCTTATTCTAACAACTCTGTAGTGAATATTTGTCGAATCCGTGATGCATGTAGCTTTTCCGGAACATGAAATTTCACGATGATGGGTTCTATGTAAATTGCATGTCTATTGGGTAGAACTCGCTCCAAGAGGATTTTTCTGCAAAAACTGCATGATTTTAGAAACTGACATTAGGAGAAATCTACTAAATCAGAGTAAAACTTTCTATGTATAAATATGCATTGTCAGTTGGATGAAAGTTCGGTAATACACATGTTCACAACTCATTAAAGAATGTTTGTTGAATCCGTGATGCATGGAACGCGTTCAGATCACGGAATGTCACGGTGAGTGAAACTAGGTAAATTACATATCTTTTGGGTACAACTCGCTCCAAGAGCATTTTTCTGCCAAATCTGCCTCATTTTCAAAACTGGCGTTAAAACTAACCTGTGAAATCTGAGAAAATTCTTCAAAGTGTCAGTAAGTCTTGTATGGTGGATGAAAGTGCTGTAATCTACTTGCTAACAACTCTGAAGTGAATATTTGTCGTATCCGTGATGCATGTAGCGTGTTCGGAACACAGAATTTCACGGTGAGCGAATCCATGTAAATTACACGTCTATTGGTTAGACCCGCTCCAAGAGGTTTTTGCCGTGAAATGGGCCTCATTTTGGAAACTGGCGTTTGGAAAGCTCTGCGAAATCAGAGAAAATGCTTCAAAGCGTCAATATGTCTTCTATTTTGTTTAAAGTCCTGGAATCCTCATGCAAACAACTCTGTAGTGTATTTTTGTCGAATCATTTCTGCATGTAGCGTGTTCCGAACACGGAATTTCACGGTGAGCGAATCCATGGAATTTACATATCTATTGGATAGAACATGCTCCAACAGTTTTTTCCTTTGTAAACTGTCTGATTTTCGAAACTGCTATTAGGAAAAAGCTGCGAACTCAGAGTGAATGTTTCTAGGTGTACTTATGCCTTGTATGGTGGATGAAAGTACTGTAATACACATGTACACAACTCTTTAAAAATGTTTGTCAAATCCGTGATGTATGTAGCCTGTTCAGAACACGGACTGTCATGGTGAGGCAAACTATGTAAATTACATATCTATTGGTTAGAACACGCTCCAGGAGAATTTTACTGGAAAATCTGCCTCAGTGTGGAAAATGGTGTTATGAAAACGCTGCAAAATATGAGTAAATTCTTTAAGGTGACAATATGTCTTCAATGGGTTATTCAAGATGTGTAATTCACATGCTAACAACTCAGCAGTGTATATTGGTTGAATCCGTGGTGCATGTACCGTTTTCAGAACACGGAATGTCACGGTGATGGTATCTATGAAAATGAGATGTCTATTGGATAGAACATGCACCAAGAGTGTTTTTCTGCGAAAAATGCCTGATTTTCTTAACTGACGTTAGGAAAACCTGCGAAATCTAAGTAAATGTTTCTAGGTGTAAATATGCCTTGTATTGTGGTTGAAAAATCGGTAATCCACATGCTCACGGTCATTAAATAATGTTTGTCAAAGCCGTGATGAATGTAACGTTTTCGGAAAACGGAATGTCTCGGTGAGTGAAACTCTGAAAATAACAATTCTACTGGATAGAACTCGCTTGGATTGAATGTTTCTGTGAAAATTTCATGATTTTTGAAACTGGATGTAAGGACAAACCTGCGAAATCAGAATAACTACTTCTAGGTTTAAATATGCCTTGTATGGTGGATGAAAGTTCGGTAATCCACATGCTCACTCTCATTAAAGAATGTTTGTCGAATTCGTGATGCATGTAACGTGTTTGGAATACGGAATGTCATAGTGAAGGGAACAATGTAAGTTACATGTCTATTGGGGAGAACTCACTTGAAGAAAATTTTTCTGCAAAATGTGCCTCATTTTCAAAACTGCCATTAGGAGAACCCTGTGAAATCTGAGAAAATGCTTCTAAGTGTCAATATGCCTTGAATGGTGAATGAAAGTCCGGTATTCCACATGTTAATAACAGTGAAGTAATTATTTTTCAAACCGTGATTCATGTAGCGCTTTTGGAAAATGGAATTTCACGGTAATGAAACGATGTAAATTACAATTCTATTGAGTAAAACGAGCTACAAGAGAATGTTTCTGCGAAAATTGCATGGTTATCGAATCTGAAGTTTGGAAAAAGCTGCAAAACGGGAGTCAATATTTGTAGGTGTAAATGTGCCTTTATGTTTCAAGAAAGTTCGGTAATCCATATGTTCACAACGTACTAAAGAATCTTTTTCTAATCTGTGATGCATGAACCGTGTTCAGAACGTGGAATTTCACGGTGATTGAAACAATGTAAATTACTTCTCTATTGGGTAGAACTAGCTCGGAGAGTGTTTTTCGGCGAAAACTTCGTCATTTTTGAAACTGGCAATTGCAAAACGCTGCAAAATCTGAGAAAATACTTTTAAGAATCAATATTCAATGTATTGTGGTGAAAGTTCGGTAATCCACATGCTAACAAATTTGTAGTGATTATTTGTCGAATCCTTTATGCATGTAGCATGTTCGGAACACGGAATTTCACGGCCAGGGGATTTATGTAAATTACATTTCTCTTGGTTAGAAATCACTCCAAGAGATTTTTCCTAGAAAACGGCTGGATTTTCTATACTGGCGAAAGGAAAACCCTGCAAACTCAGATTAATAGATTCTCGGTGTAAATATGCCTTGTATGGTGGATGAAAGTTCGGTAATCCGCATGCTAACAACTCTGTACTGAATATTTGTCGAATCCGAGATACGTGAAGCGTGTTTGGAACACAGAATATCACGGTGAGCGAATCTATGTAAAATAAATGTCTCTTCTGTAGAACTCGCTCCAAGAGATTTTTCTGGGAAATCTGCCTCATTTTCGAAACTGGCGTTTGATAATATACGCAAAATCTGAGAAAATGCTTCAAAGTATCAATATGCCTTGTATTGTGATGGAAGTTCGTAAAACCACATGCAAACAATTCTGTGGTGAATATTTGTAGAAAGCGTTATGCATGTAGCGTGATCGTATCACAGAAATTCCCGGCGATGGAATCTATGTAAATTACACGCCTATTGGTTCGAATTCGCTCCAAAAATGTTTCCCTGAGAAAACGGCCTGATTTTCGAAACTGGCATTAGGAAAAAGCTGCAAATTCAGAGTGAATGTTTCTAGGTGTAAATATGCCATGTATGGTGGATGAAAGTTCTGTAATCTACATGTTCACAACTCATTCGAGAAAGTTTGTTGAAACCTTGATGCATGTAGCGTTTTCGGAAATTGGAATGTCACTGTGAGGAAAACTATGTAAATTACATTTCTATTGGGAAGTACTCGCTCCACGAGAATTTTTCTGCATATCTGCCTCCTTTTCAAACCTGGCATTAGGAAAAATCTTCGAAATATGAGAAAATGCTTCAAAGAGACAATATGGCTTTTATGGTGGATGAAAGTTCGGTAATCCTTATTCTAACAACTCTGTAGTGAATATTTGTCGAATCCGTGATGCATGTAGCTTTTCCGGAACATGAAATTTCACGATGATGGGTTCTATGTAAATTGCATGTCTATTGGGTAGAACTCGCTCCAAGAGGATTTTTCTGCAAAAACTGCATGATTTTAGAAACTGACATTAGGAGAAATCTACTAAATCAGAGTAAAACTTTCTATGTATAAATATGCATTGTCAGTTGGATGAAAGTTCGGTAATACACATGTTCACAACTCATTAAAGAATGTTTGTTGAATCCGTGATGCATGGAACGCGTTCAGATCATGGAATGTCACGGTGAGTGAAACTAGGTAAATTACATATCTTTTGGGTACAACTCGCTCCAAGAGCATTTTTCTGCCAAATCTGCCTCATTTTCAAAACTGGCGTTAAAACTAACCTGTGAAATCTGAGAAAATTCTTCAAAGTGTCAGTAAGTCTTGTATGGTGGATGAAAGTGCTGTAATCTACTTGCTAACAACTCTGAAGTGAATATTTGTCGTATCCGTGATGCATGTAGCGTGTTCGGAACACAGAATTTCACGGTGAGCGAATCCATGTAAATTACACGTCTATTGGTTAGACCCGCTCCAAGAGGTTTTTGCCGTGAAATGGGCCTCATTTTGGAAACTGGCGTTTGGAAAGCTCTGCGAAATCAGAGAAAATGCTTCAAAGCGTCAATATGTCTTCTATTTTGTTTAAAGTCCTGGAATCCTCATGCAAAAAACTCTGTAGTGTATTTTTGTCGAATCATTTCTGCATGTAGCGTGTTCCGAACACGGAATTTCACGGTGAGCGAATCCATGGAATTTACATATCTATTGGATAGAACATGCTCCAACAGTTTTTTCCTTTGTAAACTGCCTGATTTTCGAAACTGCTATTAGGAAAAAGCTGCGAACTCAGAGTGAATGTTTCTAGGTGTACTTATGCCTTGTATGGTGGATGAAAGTACTGTAATACACATGTACACAACTCTTTAAAAATGTTTGTCAAATCCGTGATGTATGTAGCCTGTTCAGAACACGGACTGTCATGGTGAGGCAAACTATGTAAATTACATATCTATTGGTTAGAACACGCTACAGGAGCATTATACTGGAAAATCTGCCTCAGTGTGGAAAATGGTGTTATGAAAACGCTGCAAAATATGAGTAAATTCTTTAAGGTGACAATATGTCTTCAATGAGTTATTCAAGATGTGTAATTCACATGCTAACAACTCAGCAGTGTATATTGGTTGAATCCGTGGTGCATGTACGTATTCAGAACATGGAATGTCACGGTGATGGTATCTATGAAAATGAGATGTCTATTGAATAGAACATGCACCAAGAGTGTTTTTCTGCAAAAACTGCCTGATTTTCTTAACTGACGTTAGGAAAACCTGCGAAATGTAAGTAAATGTTTCTAGGTGTAAATATGCCTTGTATTGTGGTTGAAAAATCGGTAATCCACATGCTCACTGTCATTAAATAATGTTTGTCAAAGCCGTGATGAATGTAACGTTTTCAGAACACGGAATGTCTCGGTGAGTGAAACTCTGAAAATAACAATTCTACTGGATAGAACTCGCTTGGATTGAATGTTTCTGTGAAAATTTCATGATTTTTGAAACTGGATGTAAGGACAAACCTGCGAAATCAGAATAACTACTTCTAGGTTTAAATATGCCTTGTATGGTGGATGAAAGTTCGGTAATCCACATGCTCACTCTCATTAAAGAATGTTTGTCGAATTCGTGATGCATGTAACGTGTTTGGAATACGGAATGTCATAGTGAAGGAAACAATGTAAGTTACATGTCTATTGGGGAGAACTCACTTGAAGAAAATTTTTCTGCAAAATGTGCCTCATTTTCAAAACTGCCATTAGGAGAACCCTGTGAAATCTGAGAAAATGCTTCTAAGTGTCAATATGCCTTGAATGGTGAATGAAAGTCCGGTATTCCACATGTTAATAACAGTGAAGTAATTATTTTTCAAACCGTGATTCATGTAGCGCTTTTGGAAAATGGAATTTCACGGTAATGAAACGATGTAAATTACAATTCTATTGAGTAAAACGAGCTACAAGAGAATGTTTCTGCGAAAATTGCATGGTTATCGAATCTGAAGTTTGGAAAAAGCTGCAAAACGGGAGTCAATATTTGTAGGTGTAAATGTGCCTTTATGTTGCAAGAAAGTTCGGTAATCCATATGTTCACAACGTACTAAAGAATCATTTTCTAATCTGTGATGCATGAACCGTGTTCAGAACGTGGAATTTCACGGTGATTGAAACAATGTAAATTACTTCTCTATTGGGTAGAACTAGCTCGGAGAGTGTTTTTCGGCGAAAACTTCGTCATTTTTGAAACTGGCAATTGCAAAACGCTGCAAAATCTGAGAAAATACTTCTAAGAATCAATATTCAATGTATTGTGGTGAAAGTTCGGTAATCCACATGCTAACAAATTTGTAGTGATTATTTGTCGAATCCTTTATGCATGTAGCATGTTCGGAACACGGAATTTCACGGCCAGGGGATTTATGTAAATTACATTTCTCTTGGTTAGAAATCACTCCAAGAGATTTTTCCTAGAAAACGGCTGGATTTTCTATACTGGCGAAAGGAAAACCCTGCAAACTCAGATTAATAGATTCTCGGTGTAAATATGCCTTGTATGGTGGATGAAAGTTCGGTAATCCGCATGCTAACAACTCTGTACTGAATATTTGTCGAATCCGAGATACGTGAAGCGTGTTTGGAACACAGAATATCACGGTGAGCGAATCTATGTAAAATACATGTCTCTTCGGTAGAACTCGCTCCAAGAGATTTTTCTGGGAAATCTGCCTCATTTTCGAAACTGGCGTTTGATAATATACGCAAAATCTGAGAAAATGCTTCAAAGTATCAATATGCCTTGTATTGTGATGGAAGTTCGTAAAACCACATGCAAACAATTCTGTGGTGAATATTTGTAGAAAGCGTTATGCATGTAGCGTGATCGTATCACAGAAATTCCCGGCGATGGAATCTATGTAAATTACACGCCTATTGGTTCGAATTCGCTCCAAAAATGTTTCCCTGAGAAAACGGCCTGATTTTCGAAACTGGCATTAGGAAAAAGCTGCAAATTCAGAGTGAATGTTTCTAGGTGTAAATATGCCATGTATGGTGGATGAAAGTTCTGTAATCTACATGTTCACAACTCATTCGAGAAAGTTTGTTGAAACCTTGATGCATGTAGCGTTTTCGGAAATTGGAATGTCACTGTGAGGAAAACTATGTAAATTACATTTCTATTGGGAAGTACTCGCTCCACGAGAATTTTTCTGCATATCTGCCTCCTTTTCAAACCTGGCATTAGGAAAAATCTTCGAAATATGAGAAAATGCTTCAAAGAGACAATATGGCTTTTATGGTGGATGAAAGTTCGGTAATCCTTATTCTAACAACTCTGTAGTGAATATTTGTCGAATCCGTGATGCATGTAGCTTTTCCGGAACATGAAATTTCACGATGATGGGTTCTATGTAAATTGCATGTCTATTGGGTAGAACTCGCTCCAAGAGGATTTTTCTGCAAAAACTGCATGATTTTAGAAACTGACATTAGGAGAAATCTACTAAATCAGAGTAAAACTTTCTATGTATAAATATGCATTGTCAGTTGGATGAAAGTTCGGTAATACACATGTTCACAACTCATTAAAGAATGTTTGTTGAATCCGTGATGCATGGAACGCGTTCAGATCACGGAATGTCACGGTGAGTGAAACTAGGTAAATTACATATCTTTTGGGTACAACTCGCTCCAAGAGCATTTTTCTGCCAAATCTGCCTCATTTTCAAAACTGGCGTTAAAACTAACCTGTGAAATCTGAGAAAATTCTTCAAAGTGTCAGTAAGTCTTGTATGGTGGATGAAAGTGCTGTAATCTACTTGCTAACAACTCTGAAGTGAATATTTGTCGTATCCGTGATGCATGTAGCGTGTTCGGAACACAGAATTTCACGGTGAGCGAATCCATGTAAATTACACGTCTATTGGTTAGACCCGCTCCAAGAGGTTTTTGCCGTGAAATGGGCCTCATTTTGGAAACTGGCGTTTGGAAAGCTCTGCGAAATCAGAGAAAATGCTTCAAAGCGTCAATATGTCTTCTATTTTGTTTAAAGTCCTGGAATCCTCATGCAAAAAACTCTGTAGTGTATTTTTGTCGAATCATTTCTGCATGTAGCGTGTTCCGAACACGGAATTTCACGGTGAGCGAATCCATGGAATTTACATATCTATTGGATAGAACATGTTCCAACAGTTTTTTCCTTTGTAAACTGCCTGATTTTCGAAACTGCTATTAGGAAAAAGCTGCGAACTCAGAGTGAATGTTTCTAGGTGTACTTATGCCTTGTATGGTGGATGAAAGTACTGTAATACACATGTACACAACTCTTTAAAAATGTTTGTCAAATCCGTGATGTATGTAGCCTGTTCAGAACACGGACTGTCATGGTGAGGCAAACTATGTAAATTACATATCTATTGGTTAGAACACGCTACAGGAGCATTTTACTGGAAAATCTGCCTCAGTGTGGAAAATGGTGTTATGAAAACGCTGCAAAATATGAGTAAATTCTTTAAGGTGACAATATGTCTTCAATGGGTTATTCAAGATGTGTAATTCACATGCTAACAACTCAGCAGTGTATATTGGTTGAATCCGTGGTGCATGTACGTATTCAGAACATGGAATGTCACGGTGATGGTATCTATGAAAATGAGATGTCTATTGAATAGAACATGCACCAAGAGTGTTTTTCTGCAAAAACTGCCTGATTTTCTTAACTGACGTTATGAAAACCTGTGAAATTTTAGTAAATGTTTCTAGGTGTAAAAATGCCTTGTATTGTGGTTGAAAAATCAGTAATCCACATGCTCACTGTCATTAAATAATGTTTGTCAAAGCCGTGATGAATGTAACGTTTTCGGAACACGGAATGTCTCGGTGAGTGAAACTCTGAAAATAACAATTCTACTGGATAGAACTCGCTTGGATTGAATGTTTCTGTGAAAATTTCATGATTTTTGAAACTGGATGTAAGGACAAACCTGCGAAATCAGAATAACTACTTCTAGGTTTAAATATGCCTTGTATGGTGGATGAAAGTTCGGTAATCCACATGCTCACTCTCATTAAAGAATGTTTGTCGAATTCGTGATGCATGTAACGTGTTTGGAATACGGAACGTCATAGTGAAGGAAACAATGTAAGTTACATGTCTATTGGGGAGAACTCACTTGAAAAGAATTTTTCTGCAAAATGTGCCTCATTTTCAAAACTGCCATTAGGAGAACCCTGTGAAATCTGAGAAAATGCTTCTAAGTGTCAATATGCCTTGAATGGTGAATGAAAGTCCGGTATTCCACATGTTAATAACAGTGAAGTAATTATTTTTCAAACCGTGATTCATGTAGCGCTTTTGGAAAATGGAATTTCACGGTAATGAAATGATGTAAATTACAATTCTATTGAGTAGAACGAGCTACAAGAGAATGTTTCTGCGAAAATTGCATGGTTATCAAATCTGAAGTTTGGAAAAAGCTGCAAAATGGGAGTCAATATTTGTAGGTGTAAATGTGCCTTTATGTTGCAAGAAAGTTCGGTAATCCACATGTTCACAACATACTAAAGAATCTTTTTCTAATCTGTGATGCATGAACCGTGTTCAGAACGTGGAATTTCACGGTGATTGAAACAATGTAAATTACTTCTCTTTTGGGTAGAACTAGCTCGGAAAGTGTTTTTAGGCGAAAACTTCGTCATTTTTGAAACTGGCAATTGCAAAACGCTGCAAAATCTGAGAAAATACTTCTAAGAATCAATATTCAATATATTGTGATGAAAGTTCGATAATCCACATGCTAACAAATTTGTAGTGAATATTTGTCGAATCTTTATGCAAGTAACATGTTCGGAACATGGAATTTCAAGGCCAGGGGATTTATGTAAATTACATTTCTCTTGGTTAGAAATCACTCCAAGAGATTTTTCCTAGAAAACGGCTGGATTTTCTATACTGGCGAAAGGAAAACCCTGCGAACTCAGATTAATAGATTCTCGGTGTAAATATGCCTTGTATGGTGGATGAAAGTTCGGTAATCCGCATGCTAACAACTCTCTACTGAATATTTGTCTAATCCGAGATACGTGAAGCGTGTTTGGAACACAGAATATCACGGTGAGCGAATCTATGTAAAATACATGTCTCTTCGGTAGAACTCGCTCCAAGAGATTTTTCTGGGAAATCTGCCTCATTTTCGAAACTGGCGTTTGGCAATATACGCAAAATCTGAGAAAATGCTTCAAAGTGTCAATATGCCTTTTATTGTGATGGAAGTTCGTAAAACCTCATGCAAACAATTCTGTGGTGAATATTTGTAGAAAGCGTTATGCATGTAGCGTGATCGTATCACAGAAATTCCCGGCGATGGAATCTATGTAAATTACACGCCTATTGGTTCGAATTCGCTCCAAAAATATTTCCGTGAGAAAATGGCTTTATTTTCGAAACTGTCATTAGGAAAAATCTGCAAATTCAGATTTAAAGTTTCAAGGTGTAAATATGCCATGTATGGTGGATGAAAGTTCTGTAATCTACATGTTCACAACTCATTTGAGAAAGTTTGTTGAAATCTTGATGCATGTAGCGTGTTCGGATATTAGAATGTCACTGTGAGGAAAACAATGTAAATTACATTTCTATTGGGAAGTACTCGCTCCACGAGTATTTTTCTGCGTATCTGCCACATTTTCAAAACTGGCATTAGGAAAAACTTTTGAAATATGAGAAAATGCTTCAAAGAGTCAATATGGCTTTTATGGTGGATGAAAGTTCGGTAATCCTTATGCTAACAACTCTGTAGTGAATATTTGTCGAATCCGTGATGCATGTAGCTTTTCCGGAACACGGAATTTCACGATGACGGGTTCTATGTAAATTGCATGTCTATAGGGTAGAACTCGCTCCAAGAGGATTTTTCTGCAAAAACTGCATGATTTTAGAAACTGACATTAGGAGAAATCTACTAAATCAGTATAAAACTTTCTATGTATAAATATGCATTGTCAGTTGGATGAAAGTTCGGTAATACACATGTTCACAACTCATTAAAGAATGTTTGTTGAATCCGTGATGCATGGAACGCGTTCAGAACACGGAATGTCACGGTGATTGAAACTAGGTAAATTACATATCTTTTGGGTACAACTCGCTCCAAGAGCATTTTTCTGCCAAATCTGCCTCATTTTCAAAACTGGCGTTTAAACTAACCTGTGAAATCTGAGAAAATTCTTCAAAGTGTCAGTAAGCCTTGTATGGTGGATGAAAGTGCTGTAATCTACTTGCTAACAACTCTGAAGTGAATATTTGTCACATCCGTGATGCATGTAGCGTGTTCGGAACACGGAATTTCACGGTGAGCGAATCCATGTAAATTACACGTCTATTGGTTAGACCCGCTCCAAGAGGTTATTGCCGTGAAATGGGCCTCATTTTGGAAACTGGCTTTTGGAAAGCTCTGCGAAATCAGAGAAAATGCTTCAAAGCGTCAATATGCCTTCTATTTTGATGAAAGTCCTGGAATCCACATGCAAACAACTCTGTAGTGTATTTTTGTCGAATCATTTCTGCATGTAGCGTGTTCCGAACACGGAATTTCACGGTGAGCGAATCCATGGAATTTACATATCTATTGGATAGAACACGCTCCAACATTTTTTTCCTTTGTAAACTGCCTGATTTTCGAAACTGCTATTAGGAAAATGCTGCGAACTCAGAGTGAATGTTTCTAGGTGTACATATGCCTTGTATGGTGGATGAAAGTTCTGTAATACACATGTACACAACTCTTTAAAAATGTTTGTCCAATCCGTGATGTATGTAGCCTGTTCGGAACAAGGACTGTCACGGTGAGGGAAACTATGTAAATTACATATCTATTGGTTAGAACACGCTCCAGGAGAATTTTACTGGAAAATCTGCCTCAGTTTGGAAACTGGTGTCATGAAAACGCTGCAAAATCTGAGTAAATTCTTTAAGGTGACAATATGTCTTCAATGGGTTATTCAAGATGTGTAATTCACATGCTAACAACTCAGCAGTGTATATTGGTTGAATCCGTGGTGCATGTACCGTTTTCAGAACACGGAATGTCACGGTGATGGTATCTATGAAAATGAGATGTCTATTGGTAGAACATGCACCAAGAGTGTTTTTCTGCGAAAACTGCCTGATTTTCTTAACTGACGTTAGGAAAACCTGCGAAATCTAAGTAAATGTTTCTAGGTGTAAATATGCCTTGTATTGTGGTTGAAAAATCGGTAATCCACATGCTCACGGTCATTAAATAATGTTTGTCAAAGCCGTGATGAATGTAACGTTTTCGGAACACGGAATGTCTCGGTGAGTGAAACTCTGAAAATAACAATTCTACTGGATAGAACTCGCTTGGATTGAATGTTTCTGTGAAAATTTCATGATTTTTGAAACTGGATGTAAGGACAAACCTGCGAAATCAGAATAACTACTTCTAGGTTTAAATATGCCTTGTATGGTGGATGAAAGTTCGGTAATCCACATGTTCACTCTCATTAAAGAATGTTTGTCGAATTCGTGATGCATGTAACGTGTTTGGAATACGGAACGTCATAGTGAAGGAAACAATGTAAGTTACATGTCTATTGGGGAGAACTCACTTGAAGAAAATTTTTCTGCAAAATGTGCCTCATTTTCAAAACTGCCATTTGGAGAACCCTGTGAAATCTGAGAAAATGCTTCTAAGTGTCAATATGCCTTGAATGGTGAATGAAAGTCCGGTATTCCACATGTTAATAACAGTGAAGTAATTATTTTTCAAACCGTGATTCATGTAGCGCTTTTGGAAAATGGAATTTCATGGTAATGGAACGATGTAAATTACAATTCTATTGAGTAAAACGAGCTACAAGAGAATGTTTCTGCGAAAATTGCATGGTTATCGAATCTGAAGTTTGGAAAAAGCTGCAAAACGGGAGTCAATATTTGTAGGTGTAAATGTGCCTTTATGTTGCAAGAAAGTTCGGTAATCCATATGTTCACAACATACTAAAGAATCTTTTTCTAATCTGTGATGCATGAACCGTGTTCGGAACGTGGAATTTCACGGTGATTGAAACAATGTAAATTACTCCTCTATTGGGTAGAACTAGCTCGGAGAGTGTTTTTCGGCGAAAACTTCGTCATTTTTGAAACTGGCAATTGCAAAACGCTGCAAAATCTGAGAAAATACTTCTAAGAATCAATATTCAATGTATTGTGGTGAAAGTTCGGTAATCCACATGCTAACAAATTTGTAGTGTTTATTTGTCGAATCCTTTATGCATGTAGCATGTTCGGAACACGGAATTTCACGGCCAGGGGATTTATGTAAATTACATTTCTCTTGGTTAGAAATCACTCCAAGAGATTTTTCCTAGAAAACGGCTGGATTTTCTATACTGGCGAAAGGAAAACCCTGCAAACTCAGATTAATAGATTCTCGGTGTAAATATGCCTTGTATGGTGGATGAAAGTTCGGTAATCCGCATGCTAACAACTCTGTACTGAATATTTGTCGAATCCGAGATACGTGAAGCGTGTTTGGAACACAGAATATCACGGTGAGCGAATCTATGTAAAATACATGTCTCTTCGGTAGAACTCGCTCCAAGAGATTTTTCTGGGAAATCTGCCTCATTTTCGAAACTGGCATTTGATAATATACGCAAAATCTGAGAAAATGCTTCAAAGTGTCAATATGCCTTGTATTGTGATGGAAGTTCGTAAAACCACATGCAAACAATTCTGTGGTGAATATTTGTAGAAAGCGTTATGCATGTAGCGTGATCGTATCACAGAAATTCCCGGCGATGGAATCTATGTAAATTACACGCCTATTGGTTCGAATTCGCTCCAAAAATGTTTCCCTGAGAAAACGGCCTGATTTTCGAAACTGGCATTAGGAAAAAGCTGCAAATTCAGAGTTAATGTTTCTAGGTGTAAATATGCCATGTATGGTGGATGAAAGTTCTGTAATCTACATGTTCACAACTCATTCGAGAAAGTTTGTTGAAACCTTGATGCATGTAGCGTTTTCGGAAATTGGAATGTCACTGTGAGGAAAACTATGTAAATTACATTTCTATTGGGAAGTACTCGCTCCACGAGAATTTTTCTGCATATCTGCCTCCTTTTCAAACCTGGCATTAGGAAAAATCTTCGAAATATGAGAAAATGCTTCAAAGAGACAATATGGCTTTTATGGTGGATGAAAGTTCGGTAATCCTTATTCTAACAACTCTGTAGTGAATATTTGTCGAATCCGTGATGCATGTAGCTTTTCCGGAACATGAAATTTCACGATGATGGGTTCTATGTAAATTGCATGTCTATTGGGTAGAACTCGCTCCAAGAGGATTTTTCTGCAAAAACTGCATGATTTTAGAAACTGACATTAGGAGAAATCTACTAAATCAGAGTAAAACTTTCTATGTATAAATATTCATTGTCAGTTGGATGAAAGTTCGGTAATACACATGTTCACAACTCATTAAAGAATGTTTGTTGAATCCGTGATGCATGGAACGCGTTCAGATCACGGAATGTCACGGTGAGTGAAACTAGGTAAATTACATATCTTTTGGGTACAACTCGCTCCAAGAGCATTTTTCTGCCAAATCTGCCTCATTTTCAAAACTGGCGTTAAAACTAACCTGTGAAATCTGAGAAAATTCTTCAAAGTGTCAGTAAGCCTTGTATGGTGGATGAAAGTGCTGTAATCTACTTGCTAACAACTCTGAAGTGAATATTTGTCACATCCGTGATGCATGTAGCGTGTTCGGAACACGGAATTTCACGGTGAGCGAATCCATGTAAATTACACGTCTATTGGTTAGACCCGCTCCAAGAGGTTATTGCCGTGAAATGGGCCTCATTTTGGAAACTGGCTTTTGGAAAGCTCTGCGAAATCAGAGAAAATGCTTCAAAGCGTCAATATGCCTTCTATTTTGATGAAAGTCCTGGAATCCACATGCAAACAACTCTGTAGTGTATTTTTGTCGAATCATTTCTGCATGTAGCGTGTTCCGAACACGGAATTTCACGGTGAGCGAATCCATGGAATTTACATATCTATTGGATAGAACACGCTCCAACATTTTTTTCCTTTGTAAACTGCCTGATTTTCGAAACTGCTATTAGGAAAATGCTGCGAACTCAGAGTGAATGTTTCTAGGTGTACATATGCCTTGTATGGTGGATGAAAGTTCTGTAATACACATGTACACAACTCTTTAAAAATGTTTGTCCAATCCGTGATGTATGTAGCCTGTTCAGAACACGGACTGTCATGGTGAGGCAAACTATGTAAATTACATATCTATTGGTTAGAACAAGCTACAGGAGCATTTTACTGGAAAATCTGCCTCAGTGTGGAAACTGGTGTTATGAAAACGCTGCAAAATATGAGTAAATTCTTTAAGGTGACAATATGTCTTCAATGGGTTATTCAAGAAGTGTAATTCACATGCTAACAACTCAGCAGTGTATATTGGTTGAATCCATGGTGCATGTACGTATTCAGAACACGGAATGTTACGGTGATGGTATCTATGAAAATGAGATGTCTATTGAATAGAACATGCACCAAGAGTGTTTTTCTGCAAAAACTGCCTGATTTTCTTAACTGACGTTAGGAAATCCTGCGAAATCTAAGTAAATGTTTCTAGGTGTAAATATGCCTTGTATTGTGGTTGAAAAATCGGTAATCCACATGCTCACGGTCATTAAATAATGTTTGTCAAAGCCGTGATGAATGTAACGTTTTCGGAACACGGAATGTCTCGGTGAGTGAAACTCTGAAAATAACAATTCTACTGGATAGAACTCGCTTGGATTGAATGTTTCTGTGAAAATTTCATGATTTTTGAAACTGGATGTAAGGACAAACCTGCGAAATCAGAATAACTACTTCTAGGTTTAAATATGCCTTGTATGGTGGATGAAAGTTCGGTAATCCACATGTTCACTCTCATTAAAGAATGTTTGTCGAATTCGTGATGCATGTAACGTGTTTGGAATACGGAACGTCATAGTGAAGGAAACAATGTAAGTTACATGTCTATTGGGGAGAACTCACTTGAAGAAAATTTTTCTGCAAAATGTGCCTCATTTTCAAAACTGCCATTAGGAGAACCCTGTGAAATCTGAGAAAATTCTTCAAAGTGTCAGTAAGTCTTGTATGGTGGATGAAAGTGCTGTAATCTACTTGCTAACAACTCTGAAGTGAATATTTGTCACATCCGTGATGCATGTAGCGTGTTCGGAACACGGAATTTCACGGTGAGCGAATCCATGTAAATTACACGTCTATTGGTTAGACCCGCTCCAAGAGGTTTTTGCCGTGAAATGGGCCTCATTTTGGAAACTGGCGTTTGGAAAGCTCTGCGAAATCAGAGAAAATGCTTCAAAGCGTCAATATGTCTTCTATTTTGTTTAAAGTCCTGGAATCCTCATGCAAAAAACTCTGTAGTGTATTTTTGTCGAATCATTTCTGCATGTAGCGTGTTCCGAACACGGAATTTCACGGTGAGCGAATCCATTGAATTTACATATCTATTGGATAGAACATGCTCCAACAGTTTTTTCCTTTGTAAACTGTCTGATTTTCGAAACTGCTATTAGGAAAAAGCTGCAAACTCAGAGTGAATGTTTCTAGGTGTACTTATGCCTTGTATGGTGGATGAAAGTACTGTAATACACATGTACACAACTCTTTAAAAATGTTTGTCAAATCCGTGATGTATGTAGCCTGTTCAGAACACGGACTGTCATGGTGAGGCAAACTATGTAAATTACATATCTATTGGTTAGAAAAAGCTACAGGAGCATTTTACTGGAAAATCTGCCTCAGTGTGGAAACTGGTGTTATGAAAACGCTGCAAAATATGAGTAAATTCTTTAAGGTGACAATATGTCTTCAATGGGTTATTCAAGAAGTGTAATTCACATGCTAACAACTCAGCAGTGTATATTGGTTGAATCCATGGTGCATGTACGTATTCAGAACATGGAATGTCTCGGTGATGGTATCTATGAAAATGAGATGTCTATTGAATAGAACATGCACCAAGAGTGTTTTTCTGCAAAAACTGCCTGATTTTCTTAACTGACGTTAGGAAATCCTGCGAAATCTAAGTAAATGTTTCTAGGTGTAAATATGCCTTGTATTGTGGTTGAAAAATCGGTAATCCACATGCTCACGGTCATTAAATAATGTTTGTCAAAGCCGTGATGAATGTAACGTTTTCGGAACACGGAATGTCTCGGTGAGTGAAACTCTGAAAATAACAATTCTACTGGATAGAACTCGCTTGGATTGAATGTTTCTGTGAAAATTTCATGATTTTTCAAACTGGATGTAAGGACAAACCTGCGAAATCAGAATAACTACTTCTAGGTTTAAATATGCCTTGTATGGTGGATGAAAGTTCGGTAATCCACATGTTCACTCTCATTAAAGAATGTTTGTCGAATTCGTGATGCATGTAACGTGTTTGGAATACGGAACGTCATAGTGAAGGAAACAATGTAAGTTACATGTCTATTGGGGAGAACTCACTTGAAGAAAATTTTTCTGCAAAATGTGCCTCATTTTCAAAACTGCCATTAGGAGAACCCTGTGAAATCTGAGAAAATGCTTCTAAGTGTCAATATGCCTTGAATGGTGAATGAAAGTCCGGTATTCCACATGTTAATAACAGTGAAGTAATTATTTTTCAAACCGTGATTCATGTAGCGCTTTTGGAAAATGGAATTTCACGGTAATGAAACGATGTAAATTACAATTCTATTGAGTAGAACGAGCTACAAGAGAATGTTTCTGCGAAAATTGCATGGTTATCGAATCTGAAGTTTGGAAAAAGCTGCAAAACGGGAGTCAATATTTGTAGGTGTAAATGTGCCTTTATGTTGCAAGAAAGTTCGGTAATCCATATGTTCACAACATACTAAAGAATCTTTTTCTAATCTGTGATGCATGAACCGTGTTCAGAACGTGGAATTTCACGGTGATTGAAACAATGTAAATTACTTCTCTATTGGGTAGAACTAGCTCGGAGAGAGTTTTTCGGCGAAAACTTCGTCATTTTTGAAACTGGCAATTGCAAAACGCTGCAAAATCTGAGAAAATACTTCTAAGAATCAATATTCAATGTATTGTGGTGAAAGTTCGGTAATCCACATGCTAAAAAATTTGTAGTGATTATTTGTCGAAACCTTTATGCATGTAGCATGTTCGGAACACGGAATTTCACGGCCAGGGGATTTATGTAAATTACATTTCTCTTGGATAGAAATCACTCCAAGAGATTTTTCCTAGAAAACGGCTGGATTTTCTATACTGGCGAAAGGAAAACCCTGCAAACTGAGATTAATAGATTCTCGGTGTAAATATGCCTTATATGGTGGATGAAAGTTCGGTAATCTGCATGCTAACAACTCTCTACTGAATATTTGTCGAATCCGAGATACGTGAAGCGTGTTTGGAACACAGAATATCACGGTGAGCGAATCTACGTAAAATACATGTCTCTTCGGTAGAACTCGCTCCAAGAGATTTTTCTGGGAAATCTGCCTCATTTTCGAAACTGGCGTTTGATAATATACGAAAAATCTGAGAAAATGCTTCAAAGTGTCAATATGCCTTGTATTGTGATGGAAGTTCGTAAAACTACATGCAAACTATTCTGTGGTGAATATTTGTAGAAAGCGTTATGTATGTAGCGTGATCGTATCACAGAAATTCCCGGCGATGGAATCCAAGTAAATTACACGCCTATTGGTTCGAATTCGCTCCAAAAATGTTTCCCTGAGAAAACGGCCTGATTTTCGAAACTGGCATTAGGAAAAAGCTGCAAATTCAGAGTTAATGTTTCTAGGTGTAAATATGTCATGTATGGTGGATGAAAGTTCTGTAATCTACATGTTCACAACTCATTTCAGAAAGTTTGTTGAAACCTTGATGCATGTAGCGTGTTCGGAAATTGGAATTTCACTGTGAGGAAAACTATGTAAATTACATTTCTATTGGGAAGTACTCGCTCCACGAGAATTTTTCTGCGTATCTGCCTCCTTTTCAAACCTGGCATTAGGAAAAACCTTCGAAATATGAGAAAATGCTTCAAAGAGTCAATATGGCTTTTATGGTGGATGAAAGTTCGGTAATCCTTATGCTAACAACTCTGTAGTGAATATTTGTCGAATCCGTGATGCATGTAGTTTTTCCGGAACATGGAATTTCACGATGACGGGTTCTATGTAAATTGCATGTCTATTGGGTAGAACTCGCTCCAAGAGGATTTTTCTGCAAAAACTGCATGATTTTAGAAACTGACATTAGGAGAAATCTACTAAATCAGAATAAAACATTCTATGTATAAATATGCATTGTCAGTTGGATGAAAGTTCGGTAACACACATGTTCACAACTCATTAAAGAATGTTTGTTGAATCCGTGATGCATGGAACGCGTTCAGAACACGGAATGTCATGGTGAGTGAAACTAGGTAAATTACATATCTTTTGGGTACAAGTCGCTCCAAGAGCATTTTTCTGCCAAATCTGCCTCATTTTCAAAACTGGAGTTAAAACTAACCTGTGAAATCTGAGAAAATTCTTCAAAGTGTCAGTAAGCCTTGTATGGTGGATGAAAGTGCTGTAATCTAATTGCTAACAACTCTGAAGTGAATATTTGTCGTATCCGTGATGCATGTAGCGTGTTCGGAACACAGAATTTCACGGTGAGCGAATCCATGTAAATTACACGTCTATTGGTTAGACCCGCTCCAAGAGGTTTTTGCCGTGAAATGGGCCTCATTTTGGAAACTGGCGTTTGGAAAGCTCTGCGAAATCAGAGAAAATGCTTCAAAGCTTCAATATGTCTTCTATTTTGTTTAAAGTCCTGGAATCCACATGCAAAAAACTCTGTAGTGTATTTTTGTCTAATCATTTCTGCATGTAGCGTGTTCTGAACACGGAATTTCACGGTGAGCGAATCCATGGAATTTACATATCTATTGGATAGAACACGCTCCAATAGTTTTTTCCTTTGTAAACTGTCTGATTTTCGAAACTGCTATTAGGAAAAAGCTGCGAACTCACAGTGAAAGTTTCTAGGTGTACATATGCCTTGTATGGTGGATGAAAGTACTCTAATACACATGTACACAACTCTTTAAAAATGTTTGTCAAATCCGTGATGTATGTAGCCTGTTCAGAACACGGACTGTCACGGTGAGGCAAACTATGTAAATTACATATCTATTGGTTAGAACACGCTACAGGAGCATGTTACTGGAAAATCTGCCTCAGTGTGGAAACTGGTGTTATGAAAACGCTGCAAAATATGAGTAAATTCTTTAAGGTGACAATATGTCTTCAATGGGTTATTCAAGATGTGTAATTCACATGCTAACAACTCAGCAGTGTATATTGGTTGAATCCGTGGTGCATGTACGTATTCAGAACACGGAATCTCACGGTGACGGTATCTATGAAAATGAGATGTCTATTGAATAGAACATGCACCAAGAGTGTTTTTCTGCAAAAACTGCCTGATTTTCTTAACTGACGTTAGGAAAACCTGCGAAATCTAAGTAAATGTTTCTAGGTGTAAATATGCCTTGTATTGTGGTTGAAAAATCGGTAATCCACATGCTCACGGTCATTAAATAATGTTTGTCAAAGCCGTGATGAATGTAACATTTTCGGAACACGGAATGTCTCGGTGAGTGAAACTCTGAAAATAACAATTCTACTGGATAGAACTCGCTTGGATTGAATGTTTCTGTGAAAATTTCATGATTTTTGAAACTGGATGTAAGGACAAACCTGCGAAATCAGAATAACTACTTCTAGGTTTAAATATGCCTTGTATGGTGGATGAAAGTTCGGTAATCCACATGCTCACTCTCATTAAAGAATGTTTGTCGAATTCGTGATGCATGTAACGTGTTTGGAATACGGAACGTCATAGTGAAGGAAACAATGTAAGTTACATGTCTATTGGGGAGAACTCACTTGAAGAAAATTTTTCTGCAAAATGTGCCTCATTTTCAAAACTGCCATTAGGAGAACCCTGTGAAATCTGAGAAAATGCTTCTAAGTTTCAATATGCCTTGAATGGTGAATGAAAGTCCGGTATTCCACATGTTAATAACAGTGAAGTAATTATTTTTCAAACCGTGATTCATGTAGCGCTATTGGAAAATGGAATTTCACGGTAATGAAATGATGTAAATTACAATTCTATTGAGTAAAACGAGCTACAAGAGAATGTTTCTGCGAAAATTGCATGATTATCGAATCTGAAGTTTGGAAAAAGCTGCAAAACGGCAGTCAATATTTGTAGGTGTAAATGTGCCTTTATGTTGCAAGAAAGTTCGGTAATCCATATGTTCACAACATACTAAAGAATCTTTTTCTAATCTGTGATGCATGAACCGTGTTCAGAACGTGGAATTTCACGGTGATTGAAACAATGTAAATTACTTCTCTATTGGGTAGAACGAGCTCGGAGAGTGTTTTTCGGCGAAAACTTCGTCATTTTTGAAACTGGCAATTGCAAAACGCTGCAAAATCTGAGAAAATACTTCTAAGAATCAATATTCAATGTATTGTGGTGAAAGTTCGGTAATCCACATGCTAACAAATTTGTAGTGATTATTTGTCGAATACTTTATGCATGTAGCATGTTCGGAACACGGAATTTCACGGCCAGGGGATTTATGTAAATTACATTTCTCTTGGTTAGAAATCACTCCAAGAGATTTTTCCTAGAAAACGGCTGGATTTTCTATACTGGCAAAAGGAAAACCCTGCAAACTGAGATTAATAGATTCTCGGTGTAAATATGCCTTGTATGGTGGATGAAAGTTCGGTAATCTGCATGCTAACAACTCTCTACTGAATATTTGTCGAATCCGAGATACGTGAAGCGTGTTTGGAACACAGAATATCACGGTGAGCGAATCTATGTAAAATACATGTCTCTTCTGTAGAACTCGCTCCAAGAGATTTTTCTGGGAAATCTGCCTCATTTTCGAAACTGTCGTTTGATAATAGACGCAAAATCTGAGAAAATGCTTCAAAGTGTCAATATGCCTTGTATTGTGATGGAAGTTCGTAAAACCACATGCAAACAATTCTGTGGTGAATAGTTGTAGAAAGCGTTATGCATGTAGCATGATCGTATCACAGAAATTCCCGGCGATGGAATCTATGTAAATTACACGCCTATTGGTTCGAATTCGCTCCAAATATGTTTCCCTGAGAAAACGGCCTGAATTTAGAAACTGGCATTAGGAAAAAGCTGCAAATTCAGAGTGAATGTTTCTAGGTGTAAATATGCCATGTATGGTGGATGAAAGTTCTGTAATCTACATGTTCACAACTCATTCGAGAAAGTTTGTTGAAACCTTGATGCATGTAGCGTTTTCGGAAATTGGAATGTCACTGTGAGGAAAACAATTTAAATTACATTTCTATTGGGAAGTACTCGCTCCACGAGAATTTTTCTGCGTATCTGCCTCCTTTTCAAAACTGGCATTAGGAAAAACCTTCGAAATATGAGAAAATGCTTCAAAGAGACAATATGGCTTTTTTGGTGGATGAAAGTTCGGTAATCCTTATTCTAACAACTCTGTAGTGAATATTTGTCGAATCCGTGATGCATGTAGCTTTTCCGGAACATGAAATTTCACGATGATGGGTTCTATGTAAATTGCATGTCTATTGGGTAGAACTCGCTCCAAGAGGATTTTTCTGCAAAAACTGCATGATTTTAGAAACTGACATTAGGAGAAATCTAATAAATCAGAGTAAAAATTTCTATGTATAAATATGCATTGTCAGTTGGATGAAAGTTCGGTAATACACATGTTCACAACTCATTAAAGAATGTTTGTTGAATCCGTGATGCATGGAACGCGTTCAGATCACGGAATGTCACGGTGAGTGAAACTAGGTAAATTACATATCTTTTGGGTACAACTCGCTCCAAGAGCATTTTTCTGCCAAATCTGCCTCATTTTCAAAACTGGCATTAAAACTAACCTGTGAAATCTGAGAAAATTCTTCAAAGTGTCAGTAAGCCTTGTATGGTGGATGAAAGTGCTGTAATCTACTTACTAACAACTCTGAAGTGAATATTTGTCGCATCCGTGATGCATGTAGCGTGTTCGGAACACGGAAATTCACGGTGAGCGAATCCATGTAAATTACACGTCTATTGGTTAGACCCGCTCCAAGAGGTTTTTGCCGTGAAATGGGCCTCATTTTGGAAACTGGCGTTTGGAAAGCTCTGCAAAATCAGAGAAAATGCTTCAAAGCTTCAATATGTCTTCTATTGTGTTTAAAGTCCTGGAATCCACATGCAAAAAACTCTGTAGTGTATTTTTGTCGAATCATTTCTGCATGTAGCGTGTTCCGAACACGGAATTTCACGGTGAGCGAATCCATGGAATTTACATATCTATTGGTTAGAACACGCTCCAACAGTTTTTTCCTTTGTAAACTGTCTGATTTTCGTAACTGCTATTATGAAAAAGCTGCGAACTCAGAGTGAATGTTTCTAGGTGTACATATGCCTTGTATGGTGGATGAAAGTACTGTAATACACATGTACACAACTCTTTAAAAATGTTTGTCAAATCCGTGATGTATGTAGCCTGTTCAGAACACGGAATGTCATGGTGAGGCAAACTATGTAAATTACATATCTATTGGTTAGAACACGCTACAGGAGCATGTTACTGGACAATCTGCCTCAGTGTGGAAACTGGTGTTATGAAAACGCTGCAAAATATGAGTAAATCCTTTAAGGTGACAATATGTCTTCAATGGGTTATTCAAGATGTGTAATTCACATGCTAACAACTCATCAGTGTATATTGGTTGAATCCGTGGTGCATGTACGTATTCAGAACACGGAATGTCACGGTGATGGTATCTATGAAAATGAGATGTCTATTGAATAGAACATGCACCAAGAGTGTTTTTCTGCAAAAACTGCCTGATTTTCTTAACTGACGTTAGGAAAACCTGCGAAATCTAAGTAAATGTTTCTAGGTGTAAATATGCCTTGTATTGTGGTTGAAAAATCGGTAATCCACATGCTCACGGTCATTAAATAATGTTTGTCAAAGCCGTGATGAATGTAACGTTTTCGGAACACGGAATGTCTCGGTGAGTGAAACTCTGAAAATAACAATTCTACTGGATAGAACTCGCTTGGATTGAATGTTTCTGTGAAAATTTCATGATTTTTGAAGCTGGATGTAAGGACAAACTTGTGAAATCAGAATAACTACTTCTAGGTTTAAATATGCCTTGTATGGTGGATGAAAGTTCGGTAATCCACATGCTCACTCTCATTAAAGAATGTTTGTCGAATTCGTGATGCATGTAACGTGTTTGGAATACGGAATGTCATAGTGAAGGAAACAATGTAAGTTACATGTCTATTGGGGAGAACTCACTTGAAGAAAATTTTTCTGCGAAATGTGCCTCATTTTCCAAACTGCCATTAGGAGAACCCTGTGAAATCTGAGAAAATGCTTCTAAGTGTCAATATGCCTTGAATGCTGAATGAAAGTCCGGTATTCCACATGTTAATAACAGTGAAGTAATTATTTTTCAAACCGTGATTCATGTAGCGCTTTTGGATTATGGAATTTCACGGTAATGGAACGATGTAAATTACAATTCTATTGAGTAGAACGACCTAGAAGAGAATGTTTCTGCGAAAATTGCATGATTATCGAATCTGAAGTTTGGAAAATGCTGCAAAACGGGAGTCAATATTTGTAGGTGTAAATGTGCCTTTATGTTGCAAGAAAGTTTGGTAATCCACATGTTCACAACATACTAAAGAATCTTTTTCTAATCCATTATGCATGAACCGTGTTCAGAACATGGAATTTCACGGTGATTGAAACAATGTAAATTACTTCTCTATTGGGTAGAACTAGCTCGGAGAGTGTTTTTCGGCGAAAACTTCGTCATTTTTAAACTGGCAATTGTAAAACGCTGCAAAATCTGAGAAAACACTTCTAAGAATCAATATTCAATGTATTGTGATGAAAGTTCGGTAATCCACATGCAAACAAATTTGTAGTGAATATTTGTCGAATCCTTTATGCATGTAGCATGTTCGGAACACGGAATTTCAAGGCCAGGGGATTTATGTAAATTACATTTCTCTTGGTTAGAAATCACTCCAAGAGATTTTTCCTAGAAAACGGCTGGATTTTCTATACTGGCGAAAGGAAAACCCTGCGAACTCAGATTAATAGATTCTCGGTGTAAATATGCCTTGTATGGTGGATGAAAGTTCGGTAATCCGCATGCTAACAACTCTGCACTGAATATTTGTCGAATCCGAGATACGTGAAGCGTGTTTGGAACACAGAATATCACGGTGAGCGAATCTATGTAAAATACATGTCTCTTCGGTAGAACTCGCTCCAAGAGATTTTTCTGGGAAATCTGCCTCATTTTCGAAACTGGCGTTTGATAATATACGCAAAATCTGAGAAAATGCTTCAAAGTGTCAATATGCCTTTTATTGTGATGGAAGTTCGTAAAACCACATGCAAACAATTCTGTGGTGAATATTTGTAGAAAGCGTTATGCATGTAGCGTGATCGTATCACAGAAATTCCCGGCGATGGAATCTATGTAAATTACACGCCTATTGGTTAGAATTCGCTCCAAAAATGTTTCCCTGAGAAAACGGCCTGATTTTCGATACTGGCATTAGGAAAAAGCTGCAAATTCAGAGTGAATATTTCTAGGTGTAAATATGCCATGTATGGTGGATGAAAGTTCTGTAATCTACATGTTCACAACTCATTCGAGAAAGTTTGTTGAAACCTTGATGCATGTAGCGTGTTCGGAACACGGAATTTCACGGTGAGCGAATCCATGTAAATTACACGTCTATTGGTTAGACCCGCTCCAAGAGGTTATTGCCGTGAAATGGGCCTCATTTTGGAAACTGGCTTTTGGAAAGCTCTGCGAAATCAGAGAAAATGCTTCAAAGCGTCAATATGCCTTC
Source organism: Camelus dromedarius (assembly GCF_036321535.1). Lineage (NCBI taxonomy): Eukaryota > Metazoa > Chordata > Mammalia > Artiodactyla > Camelidae > Camelus > Camelus dromedarius. The sequence continues at coordinate 220,202 of NW_026989824.1, forward strand.
TATTTTGATGAATGTCCTGGAATCCACAAGCAAATAACTCTGTAGTGTATTTTTGTCGAATCATTTCTGCATGTAGCGTGTTCCGAACACGGAATTTCATGGTGAGCGAATCCATGGAATTTACATATCTATTGGATAAAACACGCTCCAACAGTTTTTTCCTTTGTAAACTGCTTGATTTTCGATACTGCTATTAGGAAAAAGCTGCGAACTCAGAGTGAATGTTGCTAGGTGTACATATGCCTTGTATGGTGGATGAAAGTTCTGTAATACACATGTACACAACTCTTTAAAAATGTTTGTCAAATCCGTGATGTATGTAGCCTGTTCGGAACACGGACTGTCACGGTGAGGGAAACTATGTAAATTACATATCTATTGGTTAGAACACGCTCCAGGAGCATTTTACTGGAAAATCTGCCTCATTTTGGAAACTGGTGTCATGAAAAAGCTGCAAAATATGAGTAAATTCTTTAAGGTGACAATATGTCTTCAATGGGTTATTCAAGATGTGTAATTCACATGCTAACAACTCAGCAGTGTATATTGGTTGAATCCTTGGTGCATGTACCCTATTCATAACACGGAATGTCACGGTGATGGTATCTATGAAAATGAGATGTCTATTGGATAGAACATGCACGAAGAGTGTTTTTCTGCGAAAACTGCCTGATTTTCTTAACTGACGTTAGGAAAACCTGCGAAATCTAAGTAAATGTTTCTAGGTGTAAATATGCCTTGTATTGTGGTTGAAAAATCGGTAATCCACATGCTCACGGTCATTAAATAATTTTTGTCAAAGCCGTGATGAATGTAACATTTTCGGAACACGGAATGTCTCGGTGAGTGAAACTCTGAAAATAACAATTCTACTGGATAGAACTCGCTTGGATTGAATGTTTCTGTGAAAATTTCATGATTTTTGAAACTGGATGTAAGGACAAACCTGCGAAATCAGAATAACTACTTCTAGGTTTAAATATGCCTTGTATGGTGGATGAAAGTTCGGTAATCCACATGCTCACTCTCATTAAAGAATGTTTGTCGAATTCGTGATGCATGTAACGTGTTTGGAATACGGAATGTCATAGTGAAGGAAACAATGTAAGTTACATGTCTATTGGGGAGAACTCGCTTGAAGAGATTTTTTTTGCGAAATGTGCCTCATTTTCCAAACTGCCATTAGGAGAACCCTGTGAAATCTGAGAAAATGCTTCTAAGTGTCAATATGCCTTGAATGCTGAATGAAAGTCCGGTATTCCACATGTTAATAACAGTGAAGTAATTATTTTTCAAACCGTGATTAATGTAGCGCTTTTGGAAAATGGAATTTCACGGTAATGAAACGATGTAAATTACAATTCTATTGAGTAGAACGACCTAGAAGAGAATGTTTCTGTGAAAATTGCATGATTATCGAATCTGAAGTTTGGAAAAAGCTGCAAAACGGGAGTCAATATTTGTAGGTGTAAATGTGCCTTTATTTTGCAAGAAAGTTTGGTAATCCACATGTTCACAACATACTAAAGAATCTTTTTCTAATCCATTATGCATGAACCGTGTTCAGAACATGGAATTTCACGGTGATTGAAACAATGTAAATTACTTCTGTATTGGGTAGAACTAGCTCGGAGAGAGTTTTTCGGTGAAAACTTCGTCATTTTTAAACTGGCAATTGTAAAACGCCTCAAAATCTGAGAAAATACTTCTAAGAATCAATATTCAATGTATTGTGATGAAAGTTCGGTAATCCACATGCAAACAAATTTGTAGTGAATATTTGTCGAATCCTTTATGCATGTAGCATGTTCGGAACACGGAATTTCACGGCCAGGGGATTTATGTAAATTACATTTCTCTTGGTTAGAAATCACTCCAAGAGATTTTTCCTAGAAAACGGCTGGATTTTCTATACTGGCGAAAGGAAAACCCTGTGAACTCAGATTAATAGATTCTCGGTGTAAATATGCCTTGTAAGGTGGATGAAAGTTCGGTAATCCGCATGCTAACAACTCTGTACTGAATATTTGTCGAATCCGAGATACGTGAAGCGTGTTCGGAACACAGAATATCACGGTGAGCGAATCTATGTAAAATACATGTCTCTTCGGTAGAACTCGCTCCAAGAGATTTTTCTGGGAAATCTGCCTCATTTTCGAAACTGGCGTTTGATAATAGACGCAAAATCTGAGAAAATGCTTCAAAGTGTCAATATGCCTTGTATTGTGATGGAAGTTCGTAAAACCACATGCAAACAATTCTGTGGTGAATATTTGTAGAAAGCGTTATGCATGTAGCGTGATCGTATCACAGAAATTCCCGGCGATGGAATCTATGTAAATTACACGCCTATTGGTTAGAATTCGCTCCAAAAATGTTTCCCTGAGAAAACGGCCTGATTTTCGAAACTGGCATTAGGAAAAAGCTGCAAATTCAGAGTTAATGTTTCTAGGTGTAAATATGCCATGTATGGTGGATGAAAGTTCTGTAATCTACATGTTCACAACTCATTCGAGAAAGTTTGTTGAAACCTTGATGCATGTAGCGTGTTCGGAACACGGAATTTCACGGTGAGCGAATCCATGTAAATTACACGTCTATTGGTTAGACCCGCTCCAAGAGGTTATTGCCGTGAAATGGGCCTCATTTTGGAAACTGGCTTTTGGAAAGCTCTGCGAAATCAGAGAAAATGCTTCAAAGCGTCAATATGCCTTCTATTTTGATGAATGTCCTGGAATCCACATGCAAAAAACTCTGTAGTGTATATTTGTCGAATCATTTCTGCATGTAGCATGTTCCGAACACGGAATTTCATGGTGAGCGAATCCATGGAATTTACATATCTATTGGATAAAACACGCTCCAACAGTTTTTTCCTTTGTAAACTGCCTGATTTTCGAAACTGCTATAAGGAAAAAGCTGCGAACTCAGAGTGAATGTTGCTAGGTGTACATACGCCTTGTATGGTGGATGAAAGTTCTGTAATACACATGTACACAACTCTTTAAAAATGTTTGTCAAATCCGTGATGTATGTAGCCTGTTCGGAACACGGACTGTCACGGTGAGGGAAACTATGTAAATTACATATCTATTGGTTAGAACACGCTCCAGGAGCATTTTACTGGAAAATCTGCCTCATTTTGGAAACTGGTGTCATGAAAACGCTGCAAAATATGAGTAAATTCTTTAAGGTGACAATATGTCTTCAATGGGTATTCAAGATGTGTAATTCACATGCTAACAACTCAGCAGTGTATATTGGTTGAATCCATGGTGCATGTACCCTATTCATAACACGGAATGTCACGGTGATGGTATCTATGAAAATGAGCTGTCTATTGGATAGAACATGCACCAAGAGTGTTTTTCTGCGAAAACTGCCTGATTTTCTTAACTGACGTTAGGAAAACCTGCGAAATCTAAGTAAATGTTTCTAGGTGTAAATATGCCTTGTATTGTGGTTGAAATATCGGTAATCCACATGCTCACGGTCATTAAATAATGTTTGTCAAAGCCGTGATGAATGTAACGTTTTCGGAACACGGAATGTCTCGGTGAGTGAAACTCTGAAAATAACAATTCTACTGGATAGAACTTGCTTGAATTGAATGTTTTTGTGAAAATTTCATTATTTTTGAAACTGGATGTAAGGACAAACCTGCGAAATCAGAATAACTACTTCTAGGTTTAAATATGCCTTGTATGTTGGATGAAAGTTCGGTAATCCACATGCTCACTCTCATTAAAGAATGTTTGTCGAATTCGTGATGCATGTAACGTGTTTGGAATACGGAATGTCATAGTGAAGGAAACAATGTAAGTTACATGTCTATTGGGGAGAACTCGCTTGAAGAGAATTTTTTTGCGAAATGTGCCTCATTTTCAAAACTGCCATTAGGAGAACCCTGTGAAATCTGAGAAAATGCTTCTAAGTTTCAATATGCCTTGAATGGTGAATGAAAGTCCGGTATACCACATGTTAATAACAGTGAAGTAATTATTTTTCAAACCATGATTAAAGTAGCTCTTTTGGAAAACGGAATTTCACGGTAATGAAACGATGTAAATTACAATTCTATTGAGTAGAACGAGCTACAAGAGAATGTTTCTGCGAAAATTGCATGGTTATCGAATCTGAAGTTTGGAAAAAGCTGCAAAACGGGAGTCAATATTTGTAGGTGTAAATGTGCCTTTATGTTGCAAGAAAGTTCGGTAATCCACATGTTCACAACATACTAAATAATCTTTTTCTAATCTGTGATGCATGAACCGTGTTCAGAGCGTGGAATTTCACGGTGATTGAAACAATGTAAATTATTCCTCTATTGGGTAGAACTAGCTCGGAGAGTGTTTTTCGGAGAAAACTTCGTCATTTTTAAACTGGCAAATGCAAAACGCTACAAAATATGAGAAAATACTTCTAAGAATCAATATTCAATGTATTGTGATGAAAGTTCGGTAATCCACATGTTAACAAATATGTAGTGAATATTTGTCTAATCTTTATGCATGTAGCATGTTCAGAACATGGAATTTCACGGCCAGGGGATTTATATAAATTACATTTCTCTTGGTTAGAAATCACTCCAAGAGATTTTTCCTAGAAAACGGCTGGATTTTCTATACTGGTGAAAGGAAAACACTGCGAACTCAGATTAATAGATTCTCGGTGTAAATATGCCTTGTATGGTGGATGAAAGTTCGGTAATCCGCATGCTAACAACTCTGTACTGAATATTTGTCGAATCCGAGATATGTGAAGCGTGTTTGTAACACAGAATATCACGGTGAGCGAATCTATGTAAAATACATGTCTCTTCGGTAGAACTCGCTCCAAGAGATTTTTCTGGGAAATCTGCCTCATTTTCGAAACTGGCGTTTGATAATATACGCAAAATCTGAGAAAATGCTTCAAAGTGTCAATATGCCTTGTATTGTGATGGAAGTTCGTAAAACCACATGCAAACAATTCTGTGGTGAATATTTGTAGAAAGCGTTATGCATGTAGCGTGATCGTATCACAGAAATTCCCGGCGATGGAATCTATGTAAATTACACGCCTATTGGTTCGAATTCGCTCCAAAAATGTTTCCCTGAGAAAACGGCCTGATTTTCGAAACTGGCATTAGGAAAAAGCTGCAAATTCAGGGTTAATGTTTCTAGGTGTAAATATGCCATGTATGGTGGATGAAAGTTCTGTAATCTACATGTTCACAACTCATTCGAGAAAGTTTGTTGAAACCTTGATGCATGTAGCGTTTTCGGAAATTGGAATGTCACTGTGAGGAAAACGATGTAAATTACAATTCTATTGGGAAGTACTCGCTCCACGAGAATTTTTCTGCATATCTGCCTCCTTTTCAAAACTGGCATTAGGAAAAACCTTCGAAATATGAGAAAATGCTTCAAAGAGTCAATATGGCTTTTATGGTGGATGAAAGTTCGGTAATCCTTATGCTAACAACTTTGTAGTGAATATTTGTCGAATCCATGATTCATTTAGCGTTTTCGGAACATGAAATTTCACGATGATGGGTTCTATGTAAATTGCATGTCTATTGGGTAGAACTCGCTCCAAGAGGATTTTTCTGCAAAAACTGCATGATTTTAGAAACTGACATTAGGAGAAATCTACTAAATCAGAATAAAACTTTTTATGTATAAATATGCATTGTCAGTTGGATGAAAGTTCGGTAATACACATGTTCACAACTCATTAAAGAATGTTTGTTGAATCCGTGATGCATGGAACACGTTCAGAATACGGAATGTCACGGTGAGTGAAACTAGGTAAATTACATATCTTTTGGGTACAACTCGCTCCAAGAGCATTTTTCTGCCAAGTCTGCCTCATTTTCAAAACTGGCGTTAAAACTAACCTGTGAAATCTTAGAAAATTCTTCAAAGTGTTAGTAAGCCTTTTATGGTGGATGAAAGTGCTGTAATCTACTTGCTAACAACTCTGAAGTGAATATTTGTCGCATCCGTGATGCATGTAGCGTGTTCGGAACACGGAATTTCATGGTGAGCGAATCCATGTAAATTACACGTCTATTGGTTAGACCCTCTCCAAGAGGTTTTTGCCGTGAAATAGGCCTCATTTTGGAAACTGGCGTTTGGAAAGCTTTGCGAAATCAGAGAAAATGCTTCAAAGCATCAATATGCCTTCTATTTTGATGAAAGTCCTGGAATCCACATGCAAACAACTCTGTAGTGTATTTTTATCGAATCATTTCTGCATGTAGCCTGTTCCGAACACGGAATTTCACGGTGAGCGAATCCACGGAATTTACATATGTATTGAATAGAACACGCTCCAACAGTTTTTTCTTTGTAAACTGCCTGATGTTCGAAACTGCTATTAGGAAAAAGCTGCGAACTCAGAGTGAATGTTTCTAGGTGTACATATGCCTTGTATGGTGGATGAAAGTTCTGTAATACACATGTACACAACTCTTTAAAAATGTTTGTCCAATCCGTGATGTATGTAGCCTGTTCGGAACAAGGACTGTCACGGTGAGGGAAACTATGTAAATTACATATCTATTGGTTAGAACACGCTCCAGGAGCATTTTACTGGAAAATCTGCCTCAGCTTGGAAACTGGTGTCATGAAAACGCTGCAAAATCTGAGTAAATTCTTTAAGGTGACAATATGTCTTCAATGGGTTATTCAAGATGTGTAATTCACATGCTAACAACTCAGCAGTGTATATTGGTTGAATCCGTGGTGCATGTACCGTTTTCAGAACACGGAATGTCACGGTGATGGTATCTATGAAAATGAGATGTCTATTGGATAGAACATGCACCAAGAGTGTTTTTCTGCGAAAACTGCCTGATTTTCTTAACTGACGTTAGGAAAACCTGCGAAATCTAAGTAAAAGTTTCTAGGTGTAAATATGCCTTGTATTGTGGTTGAAAAATCGGTAATCCACATGCTCACGGTCATTAAATAATGTTTGTCAAAGCCGTGATGAATGTAACGTTTTCGGAACACGGAATGTCTCGGTGAGTGAAACTCTGAAAATAACAATTCTACTGGATAGAACTCGCTTGGATTGAATGTTTCTGTGAAAATTTCATGATTTTTGAAACTGGATGTAAGGACAAACCTGCGAAATCAGAATAACTACTTCTAGGTTTAAATATGCCTTGTATGGTGGATGAAAGTTCGGTAATCCACATGCTCACTCTCATTAAAGAATGTTTGTCGAATTCGTGATGCATGTAACGTGTTTGTAATACGGAATGTCATAGTGAAGGAAACAATGTAAGTTACATGTCTATTGGGGAGAACTCACTTGAAGAAAATTTTTCTGCAAAATGTGCCTCATTTTCCAAACTGCCATTAGGAGAACCCTGTGAAATCTGAGAAAATGCTTCTAAGTGTCAATATGCCTTGAATGGTGAATGAAAGTCCGGTATTCCACATGTTAATAACAGTGAAGTAATTATTTTTCAAACCGTGATTCATGTAGCGCTTTTGGAAAATGGAATTTCACGGTAATGAAACGATGTAAATTACAATTCTATTGAGTAGAACGAGCTACAAGAGAATGTTTCTGCGAAAATTGCATGGTTATCGATACTGAAGTTTGGAAAAAGCTGCAAAACGGGAGTCAATATTTGTAGGTGTAAATGTGCCTTTATGTTGCAAGAAAGTTCGGTAATCCACATGTTCACAACATACTAAAGAATCTTTTTCTAATCTGTGATGCATGAACCGTGTTCAGAACGTGGAATTTCACGGTGATTGAAACAACGTAAATTACTTCTCTATTGGGTAAAACTAGCTCGGAGAGAGTTTTTCGGCGAAAAGTTCGTCATTTTTGAAACTGGCAATTGCAAAACGCTGCAAAATCTGAGAAAATACTTCTAAGAATCAATATTCAATGTATTGTGATGAAAGTTCGGTAATCCACATGCTAACAAATTTGTAGTGATTATTTGTCGAATCCTTTATGCATGTAGCATGTTCGGAACACGGAATTTCACGGCCAGGGGATTTATGTAAATTACATTTCTCTTGGTTAGAAATCACTCCAAGAGATTTTTCCTAGAAAACGGCTGGATTTTCTATACTGGCGAAAGGAAAACCCTGCAAACTCAGATTAATAGATTCTCGGTGTAAATATGCCTTGTATGGTGGATGAAAGTTCGGTAATCTGCATGCTAACAACTCTCTACTGAATATTTGTCGAATCCGAGATACGTGAAGCGTGTTTGGAACACAGAATATCACGGTGAGCGAATCTACGTAAAATACATGTCTCTTCGGTAGAACTCGCTCCAAGAGATTTTTCTTGGAAATCTGCCTCATTTTCGAAACTGGCGTTTGATAATATACGCAAAATCTGAGAAAATGCTTCAAAGTGTCAATATGCCTTGTATTGTGATGGAAGTTCGTAAAACTACATGCAAACTATTCTGTGGTGAATATTTGTAGAAAGCGTTATGCATGTAGCGTGATCGTATCACAGAAATTCCCGGCGATGGGATCTATGTAAATTACACGCCTATTGGTTCGAATTCGCTCCAAAAATGTTTCCCCGAGAAAACGGCCTGATTTTTGAAACTGGCATTAGGAAAAAGCTGCAAATTCAGAGTGAATGTTTCTAGGTGTAAATATGCCATGTATGGTGGATGAAAGTTCTGTAATCTACATGTTCACAACTCATTTCAGAAAGTTTGTTGAAACCTTGATGCATGTAGCGTTTTCGGAAAATGGAATTTCACTGTGAGGAAAACTATGTAAATTACATTTCTATTGGGAAGTACTCGCTCCACGAGAATTTTTCTGCGTATCTGCCACCTTTTCAAACCTGGCATTAGGAAAAACCTTCGAAATATGAGAAAATGCTTCAAAGAGTCAATATGGCTTTTATGGTGGATGAAAGTTCGGTAATCCTTATGCTAACAACTCTGTAGTGAATATTTGTCGAATCCGTGATGCATGTAGCTTTTCTGGAACATGGAATTTCACAATGATGGGTTCTATGTAAATTGCATGTCTATAGGGTAGAACTCGCTCCAAGAGGATTTTTCTGCAAAAACTGCATGATTTTAGAAACTGACATTAGGAGAAATCTTCTAAATCAGAATAAAACTTTCTATGTATAAATATGCATTGTCAGTTGGATGAAAGTTCGGTAATACACATGTTCACAACTCATTAAAGAATGTTTGTTGAATCCGTGATGCATGGAACGCGTTCAGATCACGGAATGTCACGGTGAGTGAAACTAGGTAAATTACATATCTTTTGGGTACAACTCTCTCCAAGAGCATTTTTCTGCCAAATCTGCCTCATTTTCAAAACTGGCGTTAAAACTAACCTGTGAAATCTGAGAAAATTCTTCAAAGTGTCAGTAAGCCTTGTATGGTGGAAGAAAGTGCTGTAATCTACTTGCTAAGAACTCTGAAGTGAATATTTGTCGTATCCGTGATGCATGTAGCGTGTTCGGAACACAGAATTTCACGGTGAGTGAATCCATGTAAATTACACGTCTATTGGTTAGACCCGCTCCAAGAGGTTATTGCCGTGAAATGGGCCTCATTTTGGAAACTGGCGTTTGGAAAGCTCTGCGAAATCAGAGAAAATGCTTCAAAGCTTCAATATGTCTTCTATTTTGTTTAAAGTCCTGGAATCCACATGCAAAAAACTCTGTAGTGTATTTTTGTCGAATCATTTCTGCATGTAGAGTGTTCTGAACACGGAATTTCACGGTGAGCGAATCCATGGAATTTACATATCTATTGGATAGAACACGCTCCAAAAGTTTTTTCCTTTGTAAACTGTCTGATTTTCGAAACTGCTATTAGGAAAAAGCTGCGAACTCAGAGTGAATGTTTCTAGGTGTACATATGCCTTGTATGGTGGATGAAAGTACTGTAATACACATGTACACAACTCTTTAAAAATGTTTGTCAAATCCGTGATATATGTAGCCTGTTCAGAACACGGACTCTCACGGTGAGGGAAACTATGTAAATTACATATCTATTGGTTAGAACACGCTACAGGAGCATGTTACTGGAAAATCAGCCTCAGTGTGGAAACTGGTGTTATGAAAACGCTGCAAAATATGAGTAAATTCTTTAAGGTGACAATATGTCTTCAATGGGTTATTCAAGATGTGTAATTCACATGCTAACAACTCAGCAGTGTATATTGGTTGAATCCGTGGTGCATGTAAGTATTCAGAACACGGAATGTCACGGTGACGGTATCTATGAAAATGAGATGTCTATTGAATAGAACATGCACCAAGAGTGTTTTTCTGCAAAAACTGCCTGATTTTCTTAACTGACGTTAGGAAAACCTGCGAAATCTAAGTAAATGTTTCTAGGTGTAAATATGCCTTGTATTGTGGTTGAAAAATCGGTAATCCACATGCTCACGGTCATTAAATAATGTTTGTCAAAGCCGTGATGAATGTAACATTTTCGGAACACGGAATGTCTCGGTGAGTGAAACTCTGAAAATAACAATTCTACTGGATAGAACTCGCTTGGATTGAATGTTTCTGTGAAAATTTCATGATTTTTGAAACTGGATGTAAGGACAAAACTGCGAAATCAGAATAACTACTTCTAGGTTTAAATATGCCTTGTATGGTGGATGAAAGTTCGGTAATCCACATGCTCACTCTCATTAAAGAATGTTTGTCGAATTCGTGATGCATGTAACGTGTTTGGAATACGGAATGTCATAGTGAAGGAAACAATGTAAGTTACATGTCTATTGGGGAGAACTCACTTGAAGAAAATTTTTCTGCAAAATGTGCCTCATTTTCAAAACTGCCATTAGGAGAACCCTGTGAAATCTGAGAAAATGCTTCTAAGTGTCAATATGCCTTGAATGGTGAATGAAAGTCCGGTATTCCACATGTTAATAACAGTGAAGTAATTATTTTTCAAACCGTGATTCATGTAGCGCTTTTGGAAAATGGAATTTCACGGTAATGAAACGATGTAAATTACAATTCTATTGAGTAAAACGAGCTACAAGAGAATGTTTCTGCGAAAATTGCATGGTTATCGAATCTGAAGTTTGGAAAAAGCTGCAAAACGGGAGTCAATATTTGTAGGTGTAAATGTGCCTTTATGTTGCAAGAAAGTTCGGTAATCCATATGTTCACAACATACTAAAGAATCTTTTTCTAATCTGTGATGCATGAACCGTGTTCAGAACGTGGAATTTCACGGTGATTGAAACAATGTAAATTACTTCTCTATTTTGTAGAACTAGCTCGGAGAGTGTTTTTCGGAGAAAACTTCGTCATTTTTGAAACTGGCAATTGCAAAACGCTGCAAAATCTGAGAAAATACTTCTAAGAATCAATATTCAATGTATTGTGGTGAAAGTTCGGTAATCCCCATGCTAACAAATTTGTAGTGATTATTTGTCGAATCCTTTATGCATGTAGCATGTTCGGAACACGGAATTTCACGGCCAGGGGATTTATGTAAATTACATTTCTCTTGGTTAGAAATCACTCCAAGAGATTTTTCCTAGAAAACGGCTGGATTTTCTATACTGGCGAAAGGAAAACCCTGCAAACTCAGATTAATAGATTCTCGGTGTAAATATGCCTTGTATGGTGGATGAAATTTCGGTAATCCGCATGCTAACAACTCTGTACTGAATATTTGTCGAATCCGAGATACGTGAAGCGTGTTTGGAACACAGAATATCACGGTGAGCGAATCTATGTAAAATAAATGTCTCTTCGGTAGAACTCGCTCCAAGAGATTTTTCTGGGAAATCTGCCTCATTTTCGAAACTGGCGTTTGATAATATACGCAAAATCTGAGAAAATGCTTCAAAGTATCAATATGCCTTGTATTGTGATGGAAGTTCGTAAAACCACATGCAAACCATTCTGTGGTGAATATTTGTGGAAAGCGTTATGCATGTAGCGTGATCGTATCACAGAAATTCCCGGCGATGGAATCTATGTAAATTACACGCCTATTGGTTCGAATTCGCTCCAAAAATGTTTCCCCGAGAAAACGGCCTGATTTTCGAAACTGGCATTAGGAAAAAGCTGCAAATTCAGAGTTAATGTTTCTAGGTGTAAATATGCCATGTATGGTGGATGAAAGTTCTGTAATCTACATGTTCACAACTCATTCGAGAAAGTTTGTTGAAACCTTGATGCATGTAGCGTTTTCGGAAATTGGAATGTCACTGTGAGGAAAACTATGTAAATTACATTTCTATTGGGAAGTACTCGCTCCACGAGAATTTTTCTGCATATCTGCCTCCTTTTCAAACCTGGCATTAGGAAAAATCTTCGAAATATGAGAAAATGCTTCAAAGAGACAATATGGCTTTTATGGTGGATGAAAGTTCGGTAATCCTTATTCTAACAACTCTGTAGTGAATATTTGTCGAATCCGTGATGCATGTAGCTTTTCCGGAACATGAAATTTCACGATGATGGTTTCTATGTAAATTGCATGTCTATTGGGTAGAACTCGCTCCAAGAGGATTTTTCTGCAAAAACTGCATGATTTTAGAAACTGACATTAGGAGAAATCTACTAAATCAGAGTAAAACTTTCTATGTATAAATATGCATTGTCAGTTGGATGAAAGTTCGGTAATACACATGTTCACAACTCATTAAAGAATGTTTGTTGAATCCGTGATGCATGGAACGCGTTCAGATCACGGAATGTCACGGTGAGTGAAACTAGGTAAATTACATATCTTTTGGGTACAACTCTCTCCAAGAGCATTTTTCTGCCAAATCTGCCTCATTTTCAAAACTGGCGTTAAAACTAACCTGTGAAATCTGAGAAAATTCTTCAAAGTGTCAGTAAGCCTTGTATGGTGGAAGAAAGTGCTGTAATCTACTTGCTAAGAACTCTGAAGTGAATATTTGTCGTATCCGTGATGCATGTAGCGTGTTCGGAACACAGAATTTCACGGTGAGTGAATCCATGTAAATTACACGTCTATTGGTTAGACCCGCTCCAAGAGGTTATTGCCGTGAAATGGGCCTCATTTTGGAAACTGGCGTTTGGAAAGCTCTGCGAAATCAGAGAAAATGCTTCAAAGCTTCAATATGTCTTCTATTTTGTTTAAAGTCCTGGAATCCACATGCAAAAAACTCTGTAGTGTATTTTTGTCGAATCATTTCTGCATGTAGAGTGTTCTGAACACGGAATTTCACGGTGAGCGAATCCATGGAATTTACATATCTATTGGATAGAACACGCTCCAAAAGTTTTTTCCTTTGTAAACTGTCTGATTTTCGAAACTGCTATTAGGAAAAAGCTGCGAACTCAGAGTGAATGTTTCTAGGTGTACATATGCCTTGTATGGTGGATGAAAGTACTGTAATACACATGTACACAACTCTTTAAAAATGTTTGTCAAATCCGTGATATATGTAGCCTGTTCAGAACACGGACTCTCACGGTGAGGGAAACTATGTAAATTACATATCTATTGGTTAGAACACGCTACAGGAGCATGTTACTGGAAAATCAGCCTCAGTGTGGAAACTGGTGTTATGAAAACGCTGCAAAATATGAGTAAATTCTTTAAGGTGACAATATGTCTTCAATGGGTTATTCAAGATGTGTAATTCACATGCTAACAACTCAGCAGTGTATATTGGTTGAATCCGTGGTGCATGTAAGTATTCAGAACACGGAATGTCACGGTGACGGTATCTATGAAAATGAGATGTCTATTGAATAGAACATGCACCAAGAGTGTTTTTCTGCAAAAACTGCCTGATTTTCTTAACTGACGTTAGGAAAACCTGCGAAATCTAAGTAAATGTTTCTAGGTGTAAATATGCCTTGTATTGTGGTTGAAAAATCGGTAATCCACATGCTCACGGTCATTAAATAATGTTTGTCAAAGCCGTGATGAATGTAACATTTTCGGAACACGGAATGTCTCGGTGAGTGAAACTCTGAAAATAACAATTCTACTGGATAGAACTCGCTTGGATTGAATGTTTCTGTGAAAATTTCATGATTTTTGAAACTGGATGTAAGGACAAAACTGCGAAATCAGAATAACTACTTCTAGGTTTAAATATGCCTTGTATGGTGGATGAAAGTTCGGTAATCCACATGCTCACTCTCATTAAAGAATGTTTGTCGAATTCGTGATGCATGTAACGTGTTTGGAATACGGAATGTCATAGTGAAGGAAACAATGTAAGTTACATGTCTATTGGGGAGAACTCACTTGAAGAAAATTTTTCTGCAAAATGTGCCTCATTTTCAAAACTGCCATTAGGAGAACCCTGTGAAATCTGAGAAAATGCTTCTAAGTGTCAATATGCCTTGAATGGTGAATGAAAGTCCGGTATTCCACATGTTAATAACAGTGAAGTAATTATTTTTCAAACCGTGATTCATGTAGCGCTTTTGGAAAATGGAATTTCACGGTAATGAAACGATGTAAATTACAATTCTATTGAGTAAAACGAGCTACAAGAGAATGTTTCTGCGAAAATTGCATGGTTATCGAATCTGAAGTTTGGAAAAAGCTGCAAAACGGGAGTCAATATTTGTAGGTGTAAATGTGCCTTTATGTTGCAAGAAAGTTCGGTAATCCATATGTTCACAACATACTAAAGAATCTTTTTCTAATCTGTGATGCATGAACCGTGTTCAGAACGTGGAATTTCACGGTGATTGAAACAATGTAAATTACTTCTCTATTTTGTAGAACTAGCTCGGAGAGTGTTTTTCGGAGAAAACTTCGTCATTTTTGAAACTGGCAATTGCAAAACGCTGCAAAATCTGAGAAAATACTTCTAAGAATCAATATTCAATGTATTGTGGTGAAAGTTCGGTAATCCACATGCTAACAAATTTGTAGTGATTATTTGTCGAATCCTTTATGCATGTAGCATGTTCGGAACACGGAATTTCACGGCCAGGGGATTTATGTAAATTACATTTCTCTTGGTTAGAAATCACTCCAAGAGATTTTTCCTAGAAAACGGCTGGATTTTCTATACTGGCGAAAGGAAAACCCTGCAAACTCAGATTAATAGATTCTCGGTGTAAATATGCCTTGTATGGTGGATGAAATTTCGGTAATCCGCATGCTAACAACTCTGTACTGAATATTTGTCGAATCCGAGATACGTGAAGCGTGTTTGGAACACAGAATATCACGGTGAGCGAATCTATGTAAAATAAATGTCTCTTCGGTAGAACTCGCTCCAAGAGATTTTTCTGGGAAATCTGCCTCATTTTCGAAACTGGCGTTTGATAATATACGCAAAATCTGAGAAAATGCTTCAAAGTATCAATATGCCTTGTATTGTGATGGAAGTTCGTAAAACCACATGCAAACCATTCTGTGGTGAATATTTGTGGAAAGCGTTATGCATGTAGCGTGATCGTATCACAGAAATTCCCGGCGATGGAATCTATGTAAATTACACGCCTATTGGTTCGAATTCGCTCCAAAAATGTTTCCCTGAGAAAACGGCCTGATTTTCGAAACTGGCATTAGGAAAAAGCTGCAAATTCAGAGTTAATGTTTCTAGGTGTAAATATGCCATGTATGGTGGATGAAAGTTCTGTAATCTACATGTTCACAACTCATTCGAGAAAGTTTGTTGAAACCTTGATGCATGTAGCGTTTTCGGAAATTGGAATGTCACTGTGAGGAAAACTATGTAAATTACATTTCTATTGGGAAGTACTCGCTCCACGAGAATTTTTCTGCATATCTGCCTCCTTTTCAAACCTGGCATTAGGAAAAATCTTCGAAATATGAGAAAATGCTTCAAAGAGACAATATGGCTTTTATGGTGGATGAAAGTTCGGTAATCCTTATTCTAACAACTCTGTAGTGAATATTTGTCGAATCCGTGATGCATGTAGCTTTTCCGGAACATGAAATTTCACGATGATGGTTTCTATGTAAATTGCATGTCTATTGGGTAGAACTCGCTCCAAGAGGATTTTTCTGCAAAAACTGCATGATTTTAGAAACTGACATTAGGAGAAATCTACTAAATCAGAGTAAAACTTTCTATGTATAAATATGCATTGTCAGTTGGATGAAAGTTCGGTAATACACATGTTCACAACTCATTAAAGAATGTTTGTTGAATCCGTGATGCATGGAACGCGTTCAGATCACGGAATGTCACGGTGAGTGAAACTAGGTAAATTACATATCTTTTGGGTACAACTCGCTCCAAGAGCATTTTTCTGCCAAATCTGCCTCATTTTCAAAACTGGCGTTAAAACTAACCTGTGAAATCTGAGAAAATTCTTCAAAGTGTCAGTAAGTCTTGTATGGTGGATGAAAGTGCTGTAATCTACTTGCTAACAACTCTGAAGTGAATATTTGTCGTATCCGTGATGCATGTAGCGTGTTCGGAACACAGAATTTCACGGTGAGCGAATCCATGTAAATTACACGTCTATTGGTTAGACCCGCTCCAAGAGGTTTTTGCCGTGAAATGGGCCTCATTTTGGAAACTGGCGTTTGGAAAGCTCTGCGAAATCAGAGAAAATGCTTCAAAGCGTCAATATGTCTTCTATTTTGTTTAAAGTCCTGGAATCCTCATGCAAACAACTCTGTAGTGTATTTTTGTCGAATCATTTCTGCATGTAGCGTGTTCCGAACACGGAATTTCACGGTGAGCGAATCCATGGAATTTACATATCTATTGGATAGAACATGCTCCAACAGTTTTTTCCTTTGTAAACTGTCTGATTTTCGAAACTGCTATTAGGAAAAAGCTGCGAACTCAGAGTGAATGTTTCTAGGTGTACTTATGCCTTGTATGGTGGATGAAAGTACTGTAATACACATGTACACAACTCTTTAAAAATGTTTGTCAAATCCGTGATGTATGTAGCCTGTTCAGAACACGGACTGTCATGGTGAGGCAAACTATGTAAATTACATATCTATTGGTTAGAACACGCTCCAGGAGAATTTTACTGGAAAATCTGCCTCAGTGTGGAAACTGGTGTTATGAAAACGCTGCAAAATATGAGTAAATTCTTTAAGGTGACAATATGTCTTCAATGGGTTATTCAAGAAGTGTAATTCACATGCTAACAACTCAGCAGTGTATATTGGTTGAATCCGTGGTGCATGTACGTATTTAGAACACGGAATGTCACGGTGATGGTATCTATGAAAATGAGATGTCTATTGAATAGAACATGCACCAAGAGTGTTTTTCTGCGAAAACTGCCTGATTTTCTTAACTGACGATAGGAAAACCTGCGAAATCTAAGTAAATGTTTCTAGGTGTAAATATGCCTTGTATTGTGGTTGAAAAATCGGTAATCCACATGCTCACTGTCATTAAATAATGTTTGTCAAAGCCGTGATGAATGTAACGTTTTCGGAACACGGAATGTCTCGGTGAGTGAAACTCTGAAAATAACAATTCTACTGGATAGAACTCGCTTGAATTGAATGTTTCTGTGAAAATTTCATGCTTTTTGAAACTGGATGTAAGGACAAACCTGTGAAATCAGAATAACTAATTCTAGGTGTAAATATGCCTTGTATGGTGGATGAAAGTTCGGTAATCCACATGCTCACTCTCATTAAAGAATGTTTGTCGAATTCGTGATGCATGTAACGTGTTTGGAATACGGAAAGTCATAATGAAGGAAACAATGTAAGTTACATGTGTATTGGGTAGAACTCGGTTGAAGAGAATTTTTCTGCGAAATGTGCCTCATTTTCCAAACTGCCATTAGGAGAACCCTGTGAAATTTGAGAAAATGCTTCTAAGTGTCAATATGCCTTGAATGGTGAATGAAAGTCCGGTATTCCACATGTTAATAACAATGAAGTAATTATTTTTCAAACCGTGATTCATGTAGCGCTTTTGGAACACGGAATTTCACAGTAATGAAACGATGTAAATTACAATTCTATTGAGTAGAACGAGCTAGAAGAGAATGTTTCTGCGAAAATTGCATGGTTATTTAATCTGAAGTTTGGAAAAAGCTGCAAAACGGGAGTCAATATTTGTAGGTGTAAATGTGCCTTTATGTTGCAAGAAAGTTCGGTAATCCACATGTTCACAACATACTAAAGAATCTTTTTCTAATCCATGATGCATGAACCGTGTTCAGAACGTGGAATTTCACGGTGATTGAAACAATGTAAATTACTTCTCTATTGGGTAGAACTAGCTCGGAGAATGTTTTTCGGCGAAAACTTCGTCATTTTTGAAACTGGCATTTGCAAAACGCTGCAAAATTTGAGAAAATACTTCTAAGAATCAATATTCAATGTATTGTGATGAAAGTTCGGGAATCCACATGCTAACAAATTTGTAGTGAATATTTTTCGAATCCTTTATGCATGTAGCATGTTCGGAACACGGAATTTCACGGCCAGGGATTTATGTAAATTACATTTCTCTTGGTTAGAAATCACTCCAAGAGATTTTTCCTGAGAAATCGGCCAGATTTTCGATACTGGCGAAAGGAAAACCCTGCGAACTCAGATTAATAGATTCTCGGTGTAAATATGCCTTGTATGGTGGATGAAAGTTCGGTAATCTGCATGCTAACAATTCTGTAATAAATATTTGTCGAATCCGAGATACGTGAATCGTGTTCGGAACACAGAATATCACGGTGAGCGAATCTATGTAAAATACATGTCTCTTCGGTAGAACTCGCTCCAAGAGATTTTTCTGGGAAATCTGCCTCATTTTCGAAACTGGCGTTTGATAATATACGCAAAATCTGAGAAAATGCTTCAAAGTTTCAATATGCCTTGTAGTGTGATGGAAGTTCGTAAAACCACATGCAAACAATTCTGTGGTGAATATTTGTAGAAAGCGTTATGCATGTAGCGTGATCGTATCACAGAAATTCCCGGCGATGGAATCGATGTAAATTACACGCCTATTGGTTAGAATTCGCTCCAAAAATGTTTCCCTGAGAAAACGGCCTGATTTTCGAAACTGGCATTAGGAAAAAGCTGCAAATTCAGAGTGAATGTTTCTAGGTGTAAATATGCCATGTATGGTGGATGAAAGTTCTGTAATCTACATGTTCACAACTCATTCGAGAAAGTTTGTTGAAACCTTGATGCATGTAGCGTTTTCGGAAATTGGAATGTCACTGTGAGGAAAACAATTTAAATTACATTTCTATTGGGAAGTACTCGCTCCACGAGAATTTTTCTGCGTATCTGCCTCCTTTTCAAAACTGGCATTAGGAAAAACCTTCGAAATATGAGAAAATGCTTCAAAGAGACAATATGGATTTTATGGTGGATGAAAGTTCGGTAATCCTTATTCTAACAAATCTGTAGTGAATATTTGTCGAATCCGTGATGCATGTAGCTTTCCCGGAACATGGAATTTCACGATGATGGGTTCTATGTAAATTGCGTGTCTATTGGGTAGAACTCGCTATAAGAGGATTTTTTTGCAAAAATTGCATGATTTTATAAACTGACATTAGGAGAAATCAACTAAATCAGAATAAAACTTTCTATGTATAAATATGCATTGTCAGTTGTATGAAAGTTAGGTAATACACATGTTCACAACTCATTAAAGAATGTTTGTTGAATCCGTGATGCATGGAACACGTTCAGAACACGGAATGTCACGATGAGTGAAGCTAGGTAAATTACATATCTTTTGGGTACAACTCGCTCCAAGAGCATTTTTCTGCCAAATCTGCCTCATTTTCAAAACTGGCGTTAAAACTAACCTGTGAAATCTGAGAAAATTCTTCAAAGTGTCAGTAAGCCTTGTATGGTGGATGAAAGTGCTGTAATCTACTTGCTAACAACTCTGAAGTGAATATTTGTCGCATCCGTGATGCATGTAGCGTGTTCGGAACACGGAATTTCACGGTGAGCGAATCCATGTAAATTACACGTCTATTGGTTAGACCCGCTCCAAGAGGTTATTGCCGTGAAATGGGCCTCATTTTGGAAACTGGCTTTTGGAAAGCTCTGCGAAATCAGAGAAAATGCTTCAAAGCGTCAATATGCCTTCTATTTTGATGAAAGTCCTGGAATCCACATGCAAACAACTCTGTAGTGTATTTTTGTCGAATCATTTCTGCATGTAGCGTGTTCCGAACACGGAATTTCACGGTGAGCGAATCCATTTAATTTACATATCTATTGGATAGAACACGCTCCAACAGTTTTTTCCTTTGTAAACTGTCTGATTTTCGAAACTGCTATTAGGAAAAAGCTGCGAACTCAGAGTGAATGTTTCTAGGTGTACATATGCCTTGTATGGTGGATGAAAGTACTGTAATACACATGTACACAACTCTTTAAAAATGTTTGTCAAATCCGTGATGTATGTAGCCTGTTCAGAGCACGGACTGTCACGGTGAGGCAAACTATGTAAATTACATATCTATTGGTTAGAACACGCTACAGGGGCATTTTACTGGAAAATCAGTCTCAGTTTGGAAACTGGTGTTATGAAAACGCTGCAAAATATGAGTAAATTTTTTAAGGTGACAATATGTCTTCAATGGGTTATTCAAGATGTAATTCACATGCTAAAACTCAGCAGTGTATATTGGTTGAATCCGTGGTGCATGTACGTATTCAGAACACGGAATGTTATGGTGATGGTATCTATGAAAATGAGATGTCTATTGGATAGAACATGCACCAAGAGTGTTTTTCTGCGAAAACTGCCTGATTTTCTTAACTGACTTTATGAAAACCTGCGAAATCTAAGTAAATATTTCTATGTGTAAATATGCATTGTATTGTGGTTGAAAAATCGGTAATCCACATGCTCACGGTCATTAAATAATGTTTGTCAAAGCCGTGATGAATGTAACGTTTACGGAACACGGAATGTCTCGGTGAGTGAAACTCTGAAAATAACAATTCTACCGGATTGAACTTGCTTGAATTGAATGTTTTTGTGAAAATTTCATGATTTTTGAAACTGGATGTAAGGACAAACCTGGGAAATCAGAATAACTACTTCTAGGTTTAAATATGCCTTGTATGGTGGATGAAAGTTCGGTAATCCACATGCTCACTCTAATTAAAGAATGTTTGTCGAATTCGTGATGCATGTAACGTGTTTGTAATATGGAATGTCATAGTGAAGGAAACAATGTAAGTTACATGTCTATTGGGTAGAAATCACTTGAAGAAAATTTTTCTGCAAAATGTGCCTCATTTTCAAAACTGCCATTAGGAGAACCCTGTGAAATCTGAGAAAATGCTTCTAAGTGTCAATATGCCTTAAATGGTGAATGAAAATCCGGTATTCCACATGTTAATAACAGTGAAGTAATTATTTTTCAAACAGTGATTCATGTAGCGCTTTTGGAAAACGGAATTTCACGGTAATGAAACGATGTAAATTACAATTCTATTGAGTAGAACGAGCTACAAGAGAATGTTTCTGCGAAAATTGCATGGTTATCCAATCTGAAGTTTGGAAAAAGCTGCAAAACGGGAGTCAATATTTGTAGGTGTAAATGTGCCTTTATGTTGCAAGAAATTTCGGTAATCCACATGTTCACAACATACTAAAGAATCTTTTTCTTATCTGTGATGAATGAACCGTGTTCAGAACGTGGAATTTCACGGTGATTGAAACAATGTAAATTAGTTCTCTATTGGGTAGAACTAGCTCGGAGAGTGTTTTTCGGAGAAAACTTCGTCATTTTTAAACTGGCAATTGCAAAACGCTGCAAAATCTAAGAAAATACTTCTAAGAATCAATATTCAATGTATTGTGATGAAAGTTCAGTAATCCACATGCTAACAAATTTGTAGTGAATATTTGTCGAATCCTTTATGCATGTAACATGTTCGGAACACGGAATTTCATGGCCAGGGGATTTATGTAAATTACATTTCTGTTGGTTAGAAATCACTCCAAGAGATTTTTCCTAGAAAACGGCTGGATTTTCTATACTGGCGAAAGGAAAACCCTGCGAACTCAGATTAATAGATTCTCGGTGTAAATATGCCTTGTATGGTGGATGAAAGTTCGGTAATCCGCATGCTAACAACTCTGTAGTGAATATTTGTCGAATCCGAGATACGTGAAGCGTGTTTGGAACACAGAATATCACGGTGAGCGAATCTATGTTAAATACATGTCTCTTCGGGAGAACTCGCTCCAAGAGTTTATTCTGGGATATCTGCCTCATTTTCGAAACTGGCGTTTGATAATATACGCAAAATCTGAGAAAATGCTTCAAAGTGTCAATATGCCTTGTATTGTGATGGAAGTTCGTAAAACCACATGCAAACAATTCTGTGGTGAATATTTGTAGAAAGCGTTATGCATGTAGCGTGATCGTATCACAGAAATTCCCGGCGATGGAATCTATGTAAATTACACGCCTATTGGTTCAAATTCGCTCCAAAAATGTTTCCCTGAGAAAACGGCCTGATTTTCGAAACTGGCATTAGGAAAAATCTGCAAATTCAGAGTTAATGTTTCTAGGTGTAAATATGCCATGTATGGTGGATGAAAGTTCTGTAATCTACATGTTCACAACTCATTCGAGAAAGTTAGTTGAAACCTTGATGCATGTAGCGTTTTCGGAAATTGGAATGTCACTGTGAGGAAAACAATTTAAATTACATTTCTATTGGTAAGTACTCGCTCCACGAGAATTTTTCTGCGTATCTGCCTCCTTTTCAAATCTGGCATTAGGAAAAACCTTCGAAATATGAGAAAATGCTTCAAAGAGTCAATATGGCTTTTATGGTGGATGAAAGTTCGGTAATCCTTATTCTAACAACTCTGTAGTGAATATTTGTCGAATCCGTGATGCATGTAGCTTTTCCGGAACATGAAATTTCACGATGATGGGTTCTATGTAAATTGCATGTCTATTGGGTAGAACTCGCTCCAAGAGGATTTTTCTGCAAAAACTGCATGATTTTAGAAACTGACATTAGGAGAAATCTACTAAATCAGAATAAAACTTTCTATGTATAAATATGCATTGTCAGTTGGATGAAAGTTCGGTAATACACATGTTCACAACTCATTAAAGGATGTTTGTTGAATCCGTGATGCATGGAACGCGTTCAGAACACGGAATGTCACGGTGAGTGAAACTAGGTAAATTAAATATCTTTTGGGTACAACTCGCTCCAAGAGCATTTTTCTGCCAAATCTGCCTCACTTTCAAAACTGGCGTTTAAACTAATCTGTGAAATCTGAGAAAATTCTTCAAAGTGTCAGTAAGCCTTGTATGGTGGATGAAAGTGCTGTAATCTACTTGCTAACAACTCTGAAGTGAATATTTGTCGCATCCGTGATGCATGTAGCGTGTTCAGAACACGGAATTTCACGGTGAGCGAATCCATGTAAATTACACGTCTATTGGTTAGACCTGCTCCAAGACGTTTTTGCCGTGAAATGGGCCTCATTTTGGAAACTGGCGTTTGGAAATCTCTGCTAAATCAGGGAAAATGCTTCAAAGCTTCAATATGTCTTCTATTTTGTTTAAAGTCCTGGAATCCACATGCAAACAACTCTGTAGTGTATTTTTGTCGAATCATTTCTGCATGTAGTGTGTTCCGAACACGGAATTTCACGGTGAGCGAATCCATGGAATTTACATATCTATTGGATAGAACACGCTCCAACAGTTTTTTCCTTTGTAAACTGTCTGATTTTCGAAACTGCAATTAGGAAAAGCTGCGAACTCAGAGTGAATGTTTCTAGGTGTACATATGCCTTGTATGGTGGATGAAAGTACTGTAATACACATGTACACAACTCTTTAAAAATGTTTGTCAAATCCGTGATGTATGTAGCCTGTTCAGAACACGGACTGTCACGGTGAGGCAAACTATGTAAATTACATATCTATTGGTTAGAACACGCTCCAGGAGCATTTTACTGGAAAATCTGCCTCAGTTTGGAAACTGGTGTCATGAAAATGCTGCAAAATATGAGTAAATTCTTTAAGGTGACAATATGTCTTCAATGGGTTATTCAAGATGTGTAATTCACATGCTAATAACTCAGCAGTGTATATTGGTTGAATCCGTGGTGCATGTACGTATTCAGAACACGGAATGTTACGGTGATGGTATCTATGAAAATGAGATGTCTATTGGATAGAACATGCACCAAGAGTGTTTTTCTGCGAAAACTGCCTGATTTTCTTAACTGACGTTAGGAAAACCTGCGAAATCTAAGTAAATGTTTCTAGGTGTAAATATGCCTTGTATTGTGGTTGAAAAATCGGTAATCCACATGCTCACGGTCATTAAATAATGTTTGTCAAAGCCGTGATGAATGTAACATTTTCGGAACACGGAATGTCTCGGTGAGTGAAACTCTGAAAATAACAATTCTACTGGATAGAACTCGCTTGGATTGAATGTTTCTGTGAAAATTTCATGATTTTTGAAACTGGATGTAAGGACAAACCTGCGAAATCAGAATAACTACTTCTAGGTTTAAATATGCCTTGTATGGTGGATGAAAGTTCGGTAATCCACATGCTCACTCTCATTAAAGAATGTTTGTCGAATTCGTGATGCATGTAACGTGTTTGGAATACGGAATGTCATAGTGAAGGAAACAATGTAAGTTACATGTCTATTGGGGAGAACTCACTTGAAGAAAATTTTTCTGCAAAATGTGCCTCATTTTCCAAACTGCCATTAGGAGAACCCTGTGAAATCTGAGAAAATGCTTCTAAGTGTCAATATGCCTTGAATGGTGAATGAAATTCCGGTATTCCACATGTTAATAACAGTGAAGTAATTATTTTTCAAACCGTGATTCATGTAGCGCTTTTGGAAAACGGAATTTCACGGTAATGAAACGATGTAAATTACAATTCTATTGAGTAGAACGAGCTAGAAGAGAATGTTTCTGCGAAAATTGCATGGTTATCCAATCTGAAGTTTGGAAAAAGCTGCAAAACGGGAGTCAATATTTGTAGGTGTAAATGTGCCTTTATGTTGCAAGAAATTTCGGTAATCCACATGTTCACAACATACTAAAGAATCTTTTTCTTATCTGTGATGAATGAAACGTGTTCAGAACGTGGAATTTCACGGTGATTGAAACAATGTAAATTACTTCTCTATAGGGTAGAACTAGCTCGGAGAGTGTTTTTCGGAGAATACTTCGTCATTTTTAAACTGGCAATTGCAAAACGCTGCAAAATCTGAGAAAATACTTCTAAGAATCAATATTCAATGTATTGTGATGAAAGTTCAGTAATCCACATGCTAACAAATTTGTAGTGAATATTTGTCGAATCCTTTATGCATGTAACATGTTCGGAACACGGAATTTCATGGCCAGGGGATTTATGTAAATTACATTTCTCTTGGTTAGAAATCACTCCAAGAGATTTTTCCTAGAAAACGGCTGGATTTTCTATACTGGCGAAAGGAAAACCCTGCGAACTCAGATTAATAGATTCTCGGTGTAAATATGCCTTGTATGGTGGATGAAAGTTCGGTAATCCGCATGCTAACAACTCTGTACTGAATATTTGTCGAATCCGAGATACGTGAAGCGTGTTTGGAACACAGAATATCACGGTGAGCGAATCTATGTTAAATACATGTCTCTTCGGGAGAACTCGCTCCAAGAGTTTATTCTGGGAAATCTGCCTCATTTTCGAAACTGGCGTTTGATAATATACGCAAAATCTGAGAAAATGCTTCAAAGTGTCAATATGCCTTGTATTGTGATGGAAGTTCGTAAAACCACATGCAAACAATTCTGTGGTGAATATTTGTAGAAAGCGTTATGCATGTAGCGTGATCGTATCACAGAAATTCCCGGCGATGGAATCTATGTAAATTACACGCCTATTGGTTCGAATTCGCTCCAAAAATGTTTCCCTGAGAAAACGGCCTGATTTTCGAAACTGGCATTAGGAAAAATCTGCAAATTCAGAGTGAATGTTTCTAGGTGTAAATATGCCATGTATGGTGGATGAAAGTTCTGTAATCTACATGTTCACAACTCATTCGAGAAAGTTAGTTGAAACCTTGATGCATGTAGCGTGTTCGGAAATTGGAATGTCACTGTGAGGAAAACAATTTAAATTACATTTCTATTGGTAAGTACTCGCTCCACGAGAATTTTTCTGCGTATCTGCCTCCTTTTCAAATCTGGCATTAGGAAAAACCTTCGAAATATGAGAAAATGCTTCAAAGAGTCAATATGGCTTTTATGGTGGATGAAAGTACGGTAATCCTTATTCTAACAACTCTGTAGTGAATATTTGTCGCATCCGTGATGCATGTAGCGTGTTCAGAACACGGAATTTCACGGTGAGCGAATCCATGTAAACTACACGTGTATTGGTTATACCTGCTCCAAGAGGTTTTTGCCGTGAAATGGGCCTCATTTTGGAAACTGGCGTTTGGAAATCTCTGCTAAATCAGGGAAAATGCTTCAAAGCTTCAATATGTCTTCTATTTTGTTTAAAGTCCTGGAATCCACATGCAAAAAACTCTGTAGTGTATTTTTGTCGAATCATTTCTGCATGTAGTGTGTTCCGAACACGGAATTTCACGGTGAGCGAATCCATGGAATTTACATATCTATTGGATAGAACACGCTCCAACAGTTTTTTCCTTTGTAAACTGTCTGATTTTCGAAACTGCAATTAGGAAAAGCTGCGAACTCAGAGTGAATGTTTCTAGGTGTACATATGCCTTGTATGGTGGATGAAAGTACTGTAATACACATGTACACAACTCTTTAAAAATGTTTGTCAAATCCGTGATGTATGTAGCCTGTTCAGAACACGGACTGTCACGGTGAGGCAAACTATGTAAATTACATATCTATTGGTTAGAACACGCTCCAGGAGCATTTTACTGGAAAATCTGCCTCAGTTTGGAAACTGGTGTCATGAAAATGCTGCAAAATATGAGTAAATTCTTTAAGGTGACAATATGTCTTCAATGGGTTATTCAAGATGTGTAATTCACATGCTAATAACTCAGCAGTGTATATTGGTTGAATCCGTGGTGCATGTACGTATTCAGAACACGGAATGTTACGGTGATGGTATCTATGAAAATGAGATGTCTATTGGATAGAACATGCACCAAGAGTGTTTTTCTGCGAAAACTGCCTGATTTTCTTAACTGACGTTAGGAAAACCTGCGAAATCTAAGTAAATGTTTCTAGGTGTAAATATGCCTTGTATTGTGGTTGAAAAATCGGTAATCCACATGCTCATGGTCATTAAATAATGTTTGTCAAAGCCGTGATGAATGTAACATTTTCGGAACACGGAATGTCTCGGTGAGTGAAACTCTGAAAATAACAATTCTACTGGATAGAACTCGCTTGGATTGAATGTTTCTGTGAAAATTTCATGATTTTTGAAACTGGATGTAAGGACAAACCTGGGAAATCAGAATAACTACTTCTAGGTTTAAATATGCCTTGTATGGTGGATGAAAGTTCGGTAATCCACATGCTCACTCTCATTAAAGAATGTTTGTCGAATTCGTGATGCATGTAACGTGTTTGGAATACGGAATGTCATAGTGAAGGAAACAATGTAAGTTACATGTCTATTGGGGAGAACTCACTTGAAGAAAATTTTTCTGCAAAATGTGCCTCATTTTCCAAACTGCCATTAGGAGAACCCTGTGAAATCTGAGAAAATGCTTCTAAGTGTCAATATGCCTTGAATGGTGAATGAAAGTCCGGTATTCCACATGTTAATAACAGTGAAGTAATTATTTTTCAAACCGTGATTCATGTAGCGCTTTTGGAAAACGGAATTTCACGGTAATGAAACGATGTAAATTACAATTCTATTGAGTAGAACGAGCTAGAAGAGAATGTTTCTGCGAAAATTGCATGGTTATCGAATCTGAAGTTTGGAAAAAGCTGCAAAACGGGAGTCAATATTTGTAGGTGTAAATGTGCCTTTATGTTGCAAGAAAGTTCGGTAATCCACATGTTCACAACATACTAAAGAATCTTTTTCATATCTGTGATTCATGAAACGTGTTCAGAACGTGGAATTTCACGGTGATTGAAACAATGTAAATTACTTCTCTTTTGGGTAGAACTAGCTCGGAGAGTGTTTTTCGGAGAAAACTTCGTCATTTTTAAACTGGCAATTGCAAAACGCTGCAAAATCTGAGAAAATACTTCTAAGAATCAATATTCAATATATTGTGATGAAAGTTCGGTAATCCACATGCTAACAAATTTGTAGTGAATATTTGTCGAATCCTTTATGCATGTAACATGTTCGGAACACGGAATTTCACGTCCAGGGAATTTATGTAAATTACATTTCTCTTGGTTAGAAATCACTCCAAGAGATTTTTCCTAGAAAACGGCTGGATTTTCTATACTGGCGAAAGGAAAACCCTGCGAACTCAGATTAATAGATTCTCGGTGTAAATATGCCTTGTATGGTGGATGAAAGTTCGGTAATCCGCATGCTAACAACTCTGTAGTGAATATTTGTCGAATCCGAGATACGTGAAGCGTGTTTGGAACACAGAATATCACGGTGAGCGAATCTATGTTAAATACATGTCTCTTCGGGAGAACTCGCTCCAAGAGTTTATTCTGGGATATCTGCCTCATTTTCGAAACTGGCGTTTGATAATATACGCAAAATCTGAGAAAATGCTTCAAAGTGTCAATATGCCTTGTATTGTGATGGAAGTTCGTAAAACCACATGCAAACAATTCTGTGGTGAATATTTGTAGAAAGCGTTATGCATGTAGCGTGATCGTATCACAGAAATTCCCGGCGATGGAATCTATGTAAATTACACGCCTATTGGTTCAAATTCGCTCCAAAAATGTTTCCCTGAGAAAACGGCCTGATTTTCGAAACTGGCATTAGGAAAAATCTGCAAATTCAGAGTGAATGTTTCTAGGTGTAAATATGCCATGTATGGTGGATGAAAGTTCTGTAATCTACATGTTCACAACTCATTCGAGAAAGTTAGTTGAAACCTTGATGCATGTAGCGTTTTCGGAAATTGGAATGTCACTGTGAGGAAAACAATTTAAATTACATTTCTATTGGTAAGTACTCGCTCCACGAGAATTTTTCTGCGTATCTGCCTCCTTTTCAAATCTGGCATTAGGAAAAACCTTCGAAATATGAGAAAATGCTTCAAAGAGTCAATATGGCTTTTATGGTGGATGAAAGTTCGGTAATCCTTATTCTAACAACTCTGTAGTGAATATTTGTCGAATCCGTGATGCATGTAGCTTTTCCGGAACATGAAATTTCACGATGATGGGTTCTATGTAAATTGCATGTCTATTGGGTAGAACTCGCTCCAAGAGGATTTTTCTGCAAAAACTGCATGATTTTAGAAACTGACATTAGGAGAAATCTACTAAATCAGAATAAAACTTTCTATGTATAAATATGCATTGTCAGTTGGATGAAAGTTCGGTAATACACATGTTCACAACTCATTAAAGGATGTTTGTTGAATCCGTGATGCATGGAACGCGTTCAGAACACGGAATGTCACGGTGAGTGAAACTAGGTAAATTAAATATCTTTTGGGTACAACTCGCTCCAAGAGCATTTTTCTGCCAAATCTGCCTCACTTTCAAAACTGGCGTTTAAACTAATCTGTGAAATCTGAGAAAATTCTTCAAAGTGTCAGTAAGCCTTGTATGGTGGATGAAAGTGCTGTAATCTACTTGCTAACAACTCTGAAGTGAATATTTGTCGCATCCGTGATGCATGTAGCGTGTTCAGAACACGGAATTTCACGGTGAGCGAATCCATGTAAATTACACGTCTATTGGTTAGACCTGCTCCAAGACGTTTTTGCCGTGAAATGGGCCTCATTTTGGAAACTGGCGTTTGGAAATCTCTGCTAAATCAGGGAAAATGCTTCAAAGCTTCAATATGTCTTCTATTTTGTTTAAAGTCCTGGAATCCACATGCAAACAACTCTGTAGTGTATTTTTGTCGAATCATTTCTGCATGTAGTGTGTTCCGAACACGGAATTTCACGGTGAGCGAATCCATGGAATTTACATATCTATTGGATAGAACACGCTCCAACAGTTTTTTCCTTTGTAAACTGTCTGATTTTCGAAACTGCAATTAGGAAAAGCTGCGAACTCAGAGTGAATGTTTCTAGGTGTACATATGCCTTGTATGGTGGATGAAAGTACTGTAATACACATGTACACAACTCTTTAAAAATGTTTGTCAAATCCGTGATGTATGTAGCCTGTTCAGAACACGGACTGTCACGGTGAGGCAAACTATGTAAATTACATATCTATTGGTTAGAACACGCTCCAGGAGCATTTTACTGGAAAATCTGCCTCAGTTTGGAAACTGGTGTCATGAAAATGCTGCAAAATATGAGTAAATTCTTTAAGGTGACAATATGTCTTCAATGGGTTATTCAAGATGTGTAATTCACATGCTAATAACTCAGCAGTGTATATTGGTTGAATCCGTGGTGCATGTACGTATTCAGAACACGGAATGTTACGGTGATGGTATCTATGAAAATGAGATGTCTATTGGATAGAACATGCACCAAGAGTGTTTTTCTGCGAAAACTGCCTGATTTTCTTAACTGACGTTAGGAAAACCTGCGAAATCTAAGTAAATGTTTCTAGGTGTAAATATGCCTTGTATTGTGGTTGAAAAATCGGTAATCCACATGCTCACGGTCATTAAATAATGTTTGTCAAAGCCGTGATGAATGTAACATTTTCGGAACACGGAATGTCTCGGTGAGTGAAACTCTGAAAATAACAATTCTACTGGATAGAACTCGCTTGGATTGAATGTTTCTGTGAAAATTTCATGATTTTTGAAACTGGATGTAAGGACAAACCTGCGAAATCAGAATAACTACTTCTAGGTTTAAATATGCCTTGTATGGTGGATGAAAGTTCGGTAATCCACATGCTCACTCTCATTAAAGAATGTTTGTCGAATTCGTGATGCATGTAACGTGTTTGGAATACGGAATGTCATAGTGAAGGAAACAATGTAAGTTACATGTCTATTGGGGAGAACTCACTTGAAGAAAATTTTTCTGCAAAATGTGCCTCATTTTCCAAACTGCCATTAGGAGAACCCTGTGAAATCTGAGAAAATGCTTCTAAGTGTCAATATGCCTTGAATGGTGAATGAAAGTCCGGTATTCCACATGTTAATAACAGTGAAGTAATTATTTTTCAAACCGTGATTCATGTAGCGCTTTTGGAAAACGGAATTTCACGGTAATGAAACGATGTAAATTACAATTCTATTGAGTAGAACGAGCTAGAAGAGAATGTTTCTGCGAAAATTGCATGGTTATCGAATCTGAAGTTTGGAAAAAGCTGCAAAACGGGAGTCAATATTTGTAGGTGTAAATGTGCCTTTATGTTGCAAGAAAGTTCGGTAATCCACATGTTCACAACATACTAAAGAATCTTTTTCATATCTGTGATTCATGAACCGTGTTCAGAACGTGGAATTTCACGGTGATTGAAACAATGTAAATTACTTCTCTTTTGGGTAGAACTAGCTCGGAGAGTGTTTTTCGGAGAAAACTTCGTCATTTTTAAACTGGCAATTGCAAAACGCTGCAAAATCTGAGAAAATACTTCTAAGAATCAATATTCAATATATTGTGATGAAAGTTCGGTAATCCACATGCTAACAAATTTGTAGTGAATATTTGTCGAATCCTTTATGCATGTAACATGTTCGGAACACGGAATTTCACGTCCAGGGAATTTATGTAAATTACATTTCTCTTGGTTAGAAATCACTCCAAGAGATTTTTCCTAGAAAACGGCTGGATTTTCTATACTGGCGAAAGGAAAACCCTGCGAACTCAGATTAATAGATTCTCGGTGTAAATATGCCTTGTATGGTGGATGAAAGTTCGGTAATCCGCATGCTAACAACTCTGTACTGAATATTTGTCGAATCCGAGATACGTGAAGCGTGTTTGGAACACAGAATATCACGGTGAGCGAATCTATGTAAAATACATGTCTCTTCGGTAGAACTCGCTCCAAGAGATTTTTCTGGGAAATCTGCCTCATTTTCGAAACTGGCGTTTGGTAATATACGCAAAATCTGAGAAAATGCTTCAAAGTGTCAATATGCCTTTTATTGTGATGGAAGTTCGTAAAAACTCATGCAAACAATTCTGTGGTGAATATTTGTAGAAAGCGTTATGCATGTAGCGTGATCGTATCACAGAAATTCCCGGCGATGGAATCTATGTAAATTACACGCCTATTGGTTCGAATTCGCTCCAAAAATATTTCCGTGAGAAAATGGCTTTATTTTCGAAACTCTCATTAGGAAAAATCTGCAAATTCAGATTTAAAGTTTCAAGGTGTAAATATGCCATGTATGGTGGATGAAAGTTCTGTAATCTACATGTTCACAACTCATTTGAGAAAGTTTGTTGAAATCTTGATGCATGTAGCGTGTTCGGATATTAGAATGTCACTGTGAGGAAAACAATGTAAATTACATTTCTATTGGGAAGTACTCGCTCCACGAGTATTTTTCTGCGTATCTGCCACATTTTCAAAACTGGCATTGGGAAAAACTTTCGAAATATGTGAAAATGCTTCAAAGAGTCAATATGGCTTTTATGGTGGATGAAAGTTCGGTAATCCTTATGCTAACAACTCTGTAGTGAATATTTGTCGAATCCGTGATGCATGTAGCTTTTCCGGAACACGGAATTTCACGATGACGGGTTCTATGTAAATTGCATGTCTATAGGGTAGAACTCGCTCCAAGAGGATTTTTCTGCAAAAACTGCATGATTTTAGAAACTGACATTAGGAGAAATCTACTAAATCAGTATAAAACTTTCTATGTATAAATATGCATTGTCAGTTGGATGAAAGTTCGGTAATACACATGTTCACAACTCATTAAAGAATGTTTGTTGAATCCGTGATGCATGGAACGCGTTCAGAACACGGAATGTCACGGTGAGTGAAACTAGGTAAATTACATATCTTTTGGGTACAACTCGCTCCAAGAGCATTTTTCTGCCAAATCTGCCTCATTTTCAAAACTGGCGTTAAAACTAAACTGTGAAATCTGAGAAAATTCTTCAAAGTGTCAGTAAGCCTTGTATGGTGGATGAAAGTGCTGTAATCTACTTGCTAACAACTCTGAAGTGAATATTTGTCACATCCGTGATGCATGTAGCGTGTTCGGAACACGGAATTTCACGGTGAGCGAATCCATGTAAATTACACGTCTATTGGTTAGACCCGCTCCAAGAGGTTATTGCCGTGAAATGGGCCTCATTTTGGAAACTGGCTTTTGGAAAGCTCTGCGAAATCAGAGAAAATGCTTCAAAGCGTCAATATGCCTTCTATTTTGATGAAAGTCCTGGAATCCACATGCAAACAACTCTGTAGTGTATTTTTGTCGAATCATTTCTGCATGTAGCGTGTTCCGAACACGGAATTTCACGGTGAGCGAATCCATGGAATTTACATATCTATTGGATAGAACACGCTCCAACATTTTTTTCCTTTGTAAACTGCCTGATTTTCGAAACTGCTATTAGGAAAATGCTGCGAACTCAGAGTGAATGTTTCTAGGTGTACATATGCCTTGTATGGTGGATGAAAGTTCTGTAATACACATGTACACAACTCTTTAAAAATGTTTGTCCAATCCGTGATGTATGTAGCCTGTTCGGAACAAGGACTGTCACGGTGAGGGAAACTATGTAAATTACATATCTATTGGTTAGAACACGCTCCAGGAGCATTTTACTGGAAAATCTGCCTCAGTTTGGAAACTGGTGTCATGAAAACGCTGCAAAATCTGAGTAAATTCTTTAAGGTGACAATATGTCTTCAATGGGTTATTCAAGATGTGTAATTCACATGCTAACAACTCAGCAGTGTATATTGGTTGAATCCGTGGTGCATGTACCGTTTTCAGAACACGGAATGTCACGGTGATGGTATCTATGAAAATGAGATGTCTATTGGATAGAACATGCACCAAGAGTGTTTTTCTGCGAAAACTGCCTGATTTTCTTAACTGACGTTAGGAAAACCTGCGAAATCTAAGTAAATGTTTCTAGGTGTAAATATGCCTTGTATTGTGGTTGAAAAATCGGTAATCCACATGCTCACGGTCATTAAATAATGTTTGTCAAAGCCGTGATGAATGTAACGTTTTCGGAACACGGAATGTCTCGGTGAGTGAAACTCTGAAAATAACAATTCTACTGGATAGAACTCGCTTGGATTGAATGTTTCTGTGAAAATTTCATGATTTTTGAAACTGGATGTAAGGACAAACCTGCGAAATCAGAATAACTACTTCTAGGTTTAAATATGCCTTGTATGGTGGATGAAAGTTCGGTAATCCACATGCTCACTCTCATTAAAGAATGTTTGTCGAATTCGTGATGCATGTAACGTGTTTGGAATACGGAATGTCATAGTGAAGGAAACAATGTAAGTTACATGTCTAATTTGTAGAACTCGCTTGAAGAGAATTTTTCTGCGAAATGTGCCTCATTCTCCAAACTGCCATTAGGAGAACACTGTGAAATCTGAGAAAATGCTTCTAAGTGTCAATATGCCTTGAATGGTGAATGAAAGTCCGGTATTCCACATGTGAATAACAGTGAAGTAATTATTTTTCAAACCGTGATTAATGTAGCGCTTTTGGAAAATGGAATTTCACGGTAATGAAAAGATGTAAATTACAATTCTATTGAGTAGAACGACCTAGAAGAGAATGTTTCTGTGAAAATTGCATGATTATCGAATCTGAAGTTTGGAAAAAGCTGCAAAACGGGAGTCAATATTTGTAGGTGTAAATGTGCCTTTATGTTGCAAGAAAGTTCGGTAATCCACATGTTCACAACATACTAAAGAATCTTTTTCTAATCTGTGATGCATGAACCGTGTTCAGAACGTGGAATTTCACGGTGATTGAAACAATGTAAATTACTTCTCTATTGAGTAGAACTAGCTCGGAGAGTGTTTTTCGGAGAAAACTTCGTCATTTTTAAACTGGCAATTGCAAAACGCTGCAAAATCTGAGAAGATACTTCTAAGAATCAATATTCAATGTATTGTGGTGAAAGTTCGGTAATCCACATGCTAACAAATTTGTAGTGAATATTTGTCGAATCCTTTATGCATGTAGCATGTTCGGAACACGGAATATCACGGCCAGGGGATTTATGTAAATTACATTTCTCTTGGTTAGAAATCACTCCAAGAGATTTTTCCTAGAAAACGGCTGGATTTTCTATACTGGCGAAAGGAAAACCCTGCGAACTCAGATTAATAGATTCTCGGTGTAAATATGCCTTGTATGGTGGATGAAAGTTCGGTAATCCGCATGCTAACAACTCTGTACTGAATATTTGTCGAATCCGAGATACGTGAAGCTTGTTTGGAACACAGAATATCACGGTGAGCGAATCTATGTTAAATACATGTCTCTTCGGGAGAACTCGCTCCAAGAGTTTATTCTGGGAAATCTGCCTCATTTTCGAAACTGGCGTTTGATAATATACGCAAAATCTGAGAAAATGCTTCAAAGTGTCAATATGCCTTGTATTGTGATGGAAGTTCGTAAAACCACATGCAAACAATTCTGTGGTGTATATTTGTAGAAAGCGTTATGCATGTAGCGTGATCGTATCACAGAAATTCCCGGCGATGGAATCTATGTAAATTACACGCCTATTGGTTCGAATTCGCTCCAAAAATGTTTCCCTGAGAAAACGGCCTGATTTTCGAAACTGGCATTAGGAAAAATCTGCAAATTCAGAGTGAATGTTTCTAGGTGTAAATATGCCATGTATGGTGGATGAAAGTTCTGTAATCTACATGTTCACAACTCATTCGAGAAAGTTAGTTGAAACCTTGATGCATGTAGCGTTTTCGGAAATTGGAATGTCACTGTGAGGAAAACAATTTAAATTACATTTCTATTGGTAAGTACTCGCTCCACGAGAATTTTTCTGCGTATCTGCCTCCTTTTCAAATCTGGCATTAGGAAAAACCTTCGAAATATGAGAAAATGCTTCAAAGAGTCAATATGGCTTTTATGGTGGATGAAAGTTCGGTAATCCTTATTCTAACAACTCTGTAGTGAATATTTGTCGAATCCGTGATGCATGTAGCTTTCCGGAACATGAAATTTCACGATGATGGGTTCTATGTAAATTGCATGTCTATTGGGTAGAACTCGCTCCAAGAGGATTTTTCTGCAAAAACTGCATGATTTTAGAAACTGACATTAGGAGAAATCTACTAAATCAGAATAAAACTTTCTATGTATAAATATGCATTGTCAGTTGGATGAAAGTTCGGTAATACACATGTTCACAACTCATTAAAGGATGTTTGTTGAATCCGTGATGCATGGAACGCGTTCAGAACACGGAATGTCACGGTGAGTGAAACTAGGTAAATTAAATATCTTTTGGGTACAACTCGCTCCAAGAGCATTTTTCTGCCAAATCTGCCTCACTTTCAAAACTGGCGTTTAAACTAATCTGTGAAATCTGAGAAAATTCTTCAAAGTGTCAGTAAGCCTTGTATGGTGGATGAAAGTGCTGTAATCTACTTGCTAACAACTCTGAAGTGAATATTTGTCGCATCCGTGATGCATGTAGCGTGTTCAGAACACGGAATTTCACGGTGAGCGAATCCATGTAAATTACACGTCTATTGGTTAGACCTGCTCCAAGAGGTTTTTGCCGTGAAATGGGCCTCATTTTGGAAACTGGCGTTTGGAAATCTCTGCTAAATCAGGGAAAATGCTTCAAAGCTTCAATATGTCTTCTATTTTGTTTAAAGTCCTGGAATCCACATGCAAAAAACTCTGTAGTGTATTTTTGTCGAATCATTTCTGCATGTAGTGTGTTCCGAACACGGAATTTCACGGTGAGCGAATCCATGGAATTTACATATCTATTGGATAGAACACGCTCCAACAGTTTTTTCCTTTGTAAACTGTCTGATTTTCGAAACTGCAATTAGGAAAAGCTGCGAACTCAGAGTGAATGTTTCTAGGTGTACATATGCCTTGTATGGTGGATGAAAGTACTGTAATACACATGTACACAACTCTTTAAAAATGTTTGTCAAATCCGTGATGTATGTAGCCTGTTCAGAACACGGAATGTCACGGTGAGGCAAACTATGTAAATTACATATCTATTGGTTAGAACACGCTCCAGGAGCATTTTACTGGAAAATCTGCCTCAGTTTGGAAACTGGTGTCATGAAAATGCTGCAAAATATGAGTAAATTCTTTAAGGTGACAATATGTCTTCAATGGGTTATTCAAGATGTGTAATTCACATGCTAATAACTCAGCAGTGTATATTGGTTGAATCCGTGGTGCATGTACGTATTCAGAACACGGAATGTTACGGTGATGGTATCTATGAAAATGAGATGTCTATTGGATAGAACATGCACCAAGAGTGTTTTTCTGCGAAAACTGCCTGATTTTCTTAACTGACGTTAGGAAAACCTGCGA
Organism: Camelus dromedarius; assembly: GCF_036321535.1. Taxonomy (NCBI): domain Eukaryota; kingdom Metazoa; phylum Chordata; class Mammalia; order Artiodactyla; family Camelidae; genus Camelus; species Camelus dromedarius. The sequence goes on from NW_026989824.1 coordinate 257,690, forward strand.
AATCTAAGTAAATGTTTCTAGGTGTAAATATGCCTTGTATTGTGGTTGAAAAATCGGTAATCCACATGCTCACGGTCATTAAATAATGTTTGTCAAAGCCGTGATGAATGTAACATTTTCGGAACACGGAATGTCTCGGTGAGTGAAACTCTGAAAATAACAATTCTACTGGATAGAACTCGCTTGGATTGAATGTTTCTGTGAAAATTTCATGATTTTTGAAACTGGATGTAAGGACAAACCTGCGAAATCAGAATAACTACTTCTAGGTTTAAATATGCCTTGTATGGTGGATGAAAGTTCGGTAATCCACATGCTCACTCTCATTAAAGAATGTTTGTCGAATTCGTGATGCATGTAACGTGTTTGGAATACGGAATGTCATAGTGAAGGAAACAATGTAAGTTACATGTCTATTGGGGAGAACTCACTTGAAGAAAATTTTTCTGCAAAATGTGCCTCATTTTCCAAACTGCCATTAGGAGAACCCTGTGAAATCTGAGAAAATGCTTCTAAGTGTCAATATGCCTTGAATGGTGAATGAAATTCCGGTATTCCACATGTTAATAACAGTGAAGTAATTATTTTTCAAACAGTGATTCATGTAGAGCTTTTGGAAAACGGAATTTCACGGTAATGAAACGATGTAAATTACAATTCTATTGAGTAGAACGAGCTAGAAGAGAATGTTTCTGCGAAAATTGCATGGTTATCCAATCTGAAGTTTGGAAAAAGCTGCAAAACGGGAGTCAATATTTGTAGGTGTAAATGTGCCTTTATGTTGCAAGAAATTTCGGTAATCCACATTTTCACAACATACTAAAGAATCTTTTTCTTATCTGTGATGAATGAACAGTGTTCAGAACGTGGAATTTCACGGTGATTGAAACAATGTAAATTACTTCTCTATTGGGTAGAACTAGCTCGGAGAGTGTTTTTCGGAGAATACTTCGTCATTTTTAAACTGGCAATTGCAAAACGCTGCAAAATCTGAGAAAATACTTCTAAGAATCAATATTCAATGTATTGTGATGAAAGTTCAGTAATCCACATGCTAACAAATTTGTAGTGAATATTTGTCGAATCCTTTATGCATGTAACATGTTCGGAACACGGAATTTCATGGCCAGGGGATTTATGTAAATTACATTTCTCTTGGTTAGAAATCACTCCAAGAGATTTTTCCTAGAAAACGGCTGGATTTTCTATACTGGCGAAAGGAAAACCCTGCGAACTCAGATTAATAGATTCTCGGTGTAAATATGCCTTGTATGGTGGATGAAAGTTCGGTAATCCGCATGCTAACAACTCTGTACTGAATATTTGTCGAATCCGAGATACGTGAAGCTTGTTTGGAACACAGAATATCACGGTGAGCGAATCTATGTAAAATACATGTCTCTTCGGTAGAACTCGCTCCAAGAGATTTTTCTGGGAAATCTGCCTCATTTTCGAAACTGGCGTTTGGTAATATACGCAAAATCTGAGAAAATGCTTCAAAGTGTCAATATGCCTTTTATTGTGATGGAAGTTCGTAAAAACTCATGCAAACAATTCTGTGGTGAATATTTGTAGAAAGCGTTATGCATGTAGCGTGATCGTATCACAGAAATTCCCGGCGATGGAATCTATGTAAATTACACGCCTATTGGTTCGAATTCGCTCCAAAAATATTTCCGTGAGAAAATGGCTTTATTTTCGAAACTCTCATTAGGAAAAATCTGCAAATTCAGATTTAAAGTTTCAAGGTGTAAATATGCCATGTATGGTGGATGAAAGTTCTGTAATCTACATGTTCACAACTCATTTGAGAAAGTTTGTTGAAATCTTGATGCATGTAGCATGTTCGGATATTAGAATGTCACTGTGAGGAAAACAATGTAAATTACATTTCTATTGGGAAGTACTCGCTCCACGAGTATTTTTCTGCGTATCTGCCACATTTTCAAAACTGGCATTGGGAAAAACTTTCGAAATATGTGAAAATGCTTCAAAGAGTCAATATGGCTTTTATGGTGGATGAAAGTTCGGTAATCCTTATGCTAACAACTCTGTAGTGAATATTTGTCGAATCCGTGATGCATGTAGCTTTTCCGGAACACGGAATTTCACGATGACGGGTTCTATGTAAATTGCATGTCTATAGGGTAGAACTCGCTCCAAGAGGATTTTTCTGCAAAAACTGCATGATTTTAGAAACTGACATTAGGAGAAATCTACTAAATCAGTATAAAACTTTCTATGTATAAATATGCATTGTCAGTTGGATGAAAGTTCGGTAATACACATGTTCACAACTCATTAAAGAATGTTTGTTGAATCCGTGATGCATGGAACGCGTTCAGAACACGGAATGTCACGGTGAGTGAAACTAGGTAAATTACATATCTTTTGGGTACAACTCGCTCCAAGAGCATTTTTCTGCCAAATCTGCCTCATTTTCAAAACTGGCGTTAAAACTAAACTGTGAAATCTGAGAAAATTCTTCAAAGTGTCAGTAAGCCTTGTATGGTGGATGAAAGTGCTGTAATCTACTTGCTAACAACTCTGAAGTGAATATTTGTCACATCCGTGATGCATGTAGCGTGTTCGGAACACGGAATTTCACGGTGAGCGAATCCATGTAAATTACACGTCTATTGGTTAGACCCGCTCCAAGAGGTTATTGCCGTGAAATGGGCCTCATTTTGGAAACTGGCTTTTGGAAAGCTCTGCGAAATCAGAGAAAATGCTTCAAAGCGTCAATATGCCTTCTATTTTGATGAAAGTCCTGGAATCCACATGCAAACAACTCTGTAGTGTATTTTTGTCGAATCATTTCTGCATGTAGCGTGTTCCGAACACGGAATTTCACGGTGAGCGAATCCATGGAATTTACATATCTATTGGATAGAACACGCTCCAACATTTTTTTCCTTTGTAAACTGCCTGATTTTCGAAACTGCTATTAGGAAAATGCTGCGAACTCAGAGTGAATGTTTCTAGGTGTACATATGCCTTGTATGGTGGATGAAAGTTCTGTAATACACATGTACACAACTCTTTAAAAATGTTTGTCCAATCCGTGATGTATTTAGCCTGTTCGGAACAAGGACTGTCACGGTGAGGGAAACTATGTAAATTACATATCTATTGGTTAGAACACGCTCCAGGAGCATTTTACTGGAAAATCTGCCTCAGTTTGGAAACTGGTGTCATGAAAACGCTGCAAAATCTGAGTAAATTCTTTAAGGTGACAATATGTCTTCAATGGGTTATTCAAGATGTGTAATTCACATGCTAACAACTCAGCAGTGTATATTGGTTGAATCCGTGGTGCATGTACCGTTTTCAGAACACGGAATGTCACGGTGATGGTATCTATGAAAATGAGATGTCTATTGGATAGAACATGCACCAAGAGTGTTTTTCTGCGAAAACTGCCTGATTTTCTTAACTGACGTTAGGAAAACCTGCGAAATCTAAGTAAATGTTTCTAGGTGTAAATATGCCTTGTATTGTGGTTGAAAAATCGGTAATCCACATGCTCACGGTCATTAAATAATGTTTGTCAAAGCCGTGATGAATGTAACGTTTTCGGAACACGGAATGTCTCGGTGAGTGAAACTCTGAAAATAACAATTCTACTGGATAGAACTCGCTTGGATTGAATGTTTCTGTGAAAATTTCATGATTTTTGAAACTGGATGTAAGGACAAACCTGCGAAATCAGAATAACTACTTCTAGGTTTAAATATGCCTTGTATGGTGGATGAAAGTTCGGTAATCCACATGCTCACTCTCATTAAAGAATGTTTGTCGAATTCGTGATGCATGTAACGTGTTTGGAATACGGAATGTCATAGTGAAGGAAACAATGTAAGTTACATGTCTAATTTGTAGAACTCGCTTGAAGAGAATTTTTCTGCGAAATGTGCCTCATTCTCCAAACTGCCATTAGGAGAACACTGTGAAATCTGAGAAAATGCTTCTAAGTGTCAATATGCCTTGAATGGTGAATGAAAGTCCGGTATTCCACATGTGAATAACAGTGAAGTAATTATTTTTCAAACCGTGATTAATGTAGCGCTTTTGGAAAATGGAATTTCACGGTAATGAAAAGATGTAAATTACAATTCTATTGAGTAGAACGACCTAGAAGAGAATGTTTCTGTGAAAATTGCATGATTATCGAATCTGAAGTTTGGAAAAAGCTGCAAAACGGGAGTCAATATTTGTAGGTGTAAATGTGCCTTTATGTTGCAAGAAAGTTCGGTAATCCACATGTTCACAACATACTAAAGAATCTTTTTCTAATCTGTGATGCATGAACCGTGTTCAGAACGTGGAATTTCACGGTGATTGAAACAATGTAAATTACTTCTCTATTGAGTAGAACTAGCTCGGAGAGTGTTTTTCGGAGAAAACTTCGTCATTTTTAAACTGGCAATTGCAAAACGCTGCAAAATCTGAGAAGATACTTCTAAGAATCAATATTCAATGTATTGTGATGAAAGTTCGGTAATCCACATGCTAACAAATTTGTAGTGAATATTTGTCGAATCCTTTATGCATGTAGCATGTTCGGAACACGGAATATCACGGCCAGGGGATTTATGTAAATTACATTTCTCTTGGTTAGAAATCACTCCAAGAGATTTTTCCTAGAAAACGGCTGGATTTTCTATACTGGCGAAAGGAAAACCCTGCGAACTCAGATTAATAGATTCTCGGTGTAAATATGCCTTGTATGGTGGATGAAAGTTCGGTAATCCGCATGCTAACAACTCTGTAGTGAATATTTGTCGAATCCGAGATACGTGAAGCTTGTTTGGAACACAGAATATCACGGTGAGCGAATCTATGTTAAATACATGTCTCTTCGGGAGAACTCGCTCCAAGAGTTTATTCTGGGAAATCTGCCTCATTTTCGAAACTGGCGTTTGATAATATACGCAAAATCTGAGAAAATGCTTCAAAGTGTCAATATGCCTTGTATTGTGATGGAAGTTCGTAAAACCACATGCAAACAATTCTGTGGTGTATATTTGTAGAAAGCGTTATGCATGTAGCGTGATCGTATCACAGAAATTCCCGGCGATGGAATCTATGTAAATTACACGCCTATTGGTTCAAATTCGCTCCAAAAATGTTTCCCTGAGAAAACGGCCTGATTTTCGAAACTGGCATTAGGAAAAATCTGCAAATTCAGAGTGAATGTTTCTAGGTGTAAATATGCCATGTATGGTGGATGAAAGTTCTGTAATCTACATGTTCACAACTCATTCGAGAAAGTTAGTTGAAACCTTGATGCATGTAGCGTTTTCGGAAATTGGAATGTCACTGTGAGGAAAACAATTTAAATTACATTTCTATTGGTAAGTACTCGCTCCACGAGAATTTTTCTGCGTATCTGCCTCCTTTTCAAATCTGGCATTAGGAAAAACCTTCGAAATATGAGAAAATGCTTCAAAGAGTCAATATGGCTTTTATGGTGGATGAAAGTTCGGTAATCCTTATTCTAACAACTCTGTAGTGAATATTTGTCGAATCCGTGATGCATGTAGCTTTCCGGAACATGAAATTTCACGATGATGGGTTCTATGTAAATTGCATGTCTATTGGGTAGAACTCGCTCCAAGAGGATTTTTCTGCAAACACTGCATGATTTTAGAAACTGACATTAGGAGAAATCTACTAAATCAGAATAAAACTTTCTATGTATAAATATGCATTGTCAGTTGGATGAAAGTTCGGTAATACACATGTTCACAACTCATTAAAGGATGTTTGTTGAATCCGTGATGCATGGAACGCGTTCAGAACACGGAATGTCACGGTGAGTGAAACTAGGTTAATTAAATATCTTTTGGGTACAACTCGCTCCAAGAGCATTTTTCTGCCAAATCTGCCTCACTTTCAAAACTGGCGTTTAAACTAATCTGTGAAATCTGAGAAAATTCTTCAAAGTGTCAGTAAGCCTTGTATGGTGGATGAAAGTGCTGTAATCTACTTGCTAACAACTCTGAAGTGAATATTTGTCGCATCCGTGATGCATGTAGCGTGTTCAGAACACGGAATTTCACGGTGAGCGAATCCATGTAAATTACACGTCTATTGGTTAGACCTGCTCCAAGAGGTTTTTGCCGTGAAATGGGCCTCATTTTGGAAACTGGCGTTTGGAAATCTCTGCTAAATCAGGGAAAATGCTTCAAAGCTTCAATATGTCTTCTATTTTGTTTAAAGTCCTGGAATCCACATGCAAAAAACTCTGTAGTGTATTTTTGTCGAATCATTTCTGCATGTAGTGTGTTCCGAACACGGAATTTCACGGTGAGCGAATCCATGGAATTTACATATCTATTGGATAGAACACGCTCCAACAGTTTTTTCCTTTGTAAACTGTCTGATTTTCGAAACTGCAATTAGGAAAAGCTGCGAACTCAGAGTGAATGTTTCTAGGTGTACATATGCCTTGTATGGTGGATGAAAGTACTGTAATACACATGTACACAACTCTTTAAAAATGTTTGTCAAATCCGTGATGTATGTAGCCTGTTCAGAACACGGAATGTCACGGTGAGGCAAACTATGTAAATTACATATCTATTGGTTAGAACACGCTCCAGGAGCATTTTACTGGAAAATCTGCCTCAGTTTGGAAACTGGTGTCATGAAAATGCTGCAAAATATGAGTAAATTCTTTAAGGTGACAATATGTCTTCAATGGGTTATTCAAGATGTGTAATTCACATGCTAATAACTCAGCAGTGTATATTGGTTGAATCCGTGGTGCATGTACGTATTCAGAACACGGAATGTTACGGTGATGGTATCTATGAAAATGAGATGTCTATTGGATAGAACATGCACCAAGAGTGTTTTTCTGCGAAAACTGCCTGATTTTCTTAACTGACGTTAGGAAAACCTGCGAAATCTAAGTAAATGTTTCTAGGTGTAAATATGCCTTGTATTGTGGTTGAAAAATCGGTAATCCACATGCTCACGGTCATTAAATAATGTTTGTCAAAGCCGTGATGAATGTAACATTTTCGGAACACGGAATGTCTCGGTGAGTGAAACTCAGAAAATAACAATTCTACTGGATAGAACTCGCTTGGATTGAATGTTTCTGTGAAAATTTCATGATTTTTGAAACTGGATGTAAGGACAAACCTGGGAAATCAGAATAACTACTTCTAGGTTTAAATATGCCTTGTATGGTGGATGAAAGTTCGGTAATCCACATGCTCACTCTCATTAAAGAATGTTTGTCGAATTCGTGATGCATGTAACGTGTTTGGAATACGGAATGTCATAGTGAAGGAAACAATGTAAGTTACATGTCTATTGGGGAGAACTCACTTGAAGAAAATTTTTCTGCAAAATGTGCCTCATTTTCCAAACTGCCATTAGGAGAACCCTGTGAAATCTGAGAAAATGCTTCTAAGTGTCAATATGCCTTGAATGGTGAATGAAATTCCGGTATTCCACATGTTAATAACAGTGAAGTAATTATTTTTCAAACCGTGATTCATGTAGCGCTTTTGGAAAACGGAATTTCACGGTAATGAAACGATGTAAATTACAATTCTATTGAGTAGAACGAGCTAGAAGAGAATGTTTCTGCGAAAATTGCATGGTTATCCAATCTGAAGTTTGGAAAAAGCTGCAAAACGGGAGTCAATATTTGTAGGTGTAAATGTGCCTTTATGTTGCAAGAAATTTCGGTAATCCACATGTTCACAACATACTAAAGAATCTTTTTCTTATCTGTGATGAATGAACCGTGTTCAGAACGTGGAATTTCACGGTGATTGAAACAATGTAAATTACTTCTCTATTGGGTAGAACTAGCTCGGAGAGTGTTTTTCGGAGAATACTTCGTCATTTTTAAACTGGCAATTGCAAAACGCTGCAAAATCTGAGAAAATACTTCTAAGAATCAATATTCAATGTATTGTGATGAAAGTTCAGTAATCCACATGCTAACAAATTTGTAGTGAATATTTGTCGAATCCTTTATGCATGTAACATGTTCGGAACACGGAATTTCATGGCCAGGGGATTTATGTAAATTACATTTCTCTTGGTTAGAAATCACTCCAAGAGATTTTTCCTAGAAAACGGCTGGATTTTCTATACTGGCGAAAGGAAAACCCTGCGAACTCAGATTAATAGATTCTCGGTGTAAATATGCCTTGTATGGTGGATGAAAGTTCGGTAATCCGCATGCTAACAACTCTGTAGTGAATATTTGTCGAATCCGAGATACGTGAAGCGTGTTTGGAACACAGAATATCACGGTGAGCGAATCTATGTTAAATACATGTCTCTTCGGGAGAACTCGCTCCAAGAGTTTATTCTGGGAAATCTGCCTCATTTTCGAAACTGGCGTTTGATAATATACGCAAAATCTGAGAAAATGCTTCAAAGTGTCAATATGCCTTGTATTGTGATGGAAGTTCGTAAAACCACATGCAAACAATTCTGTGGTGAATATTTGTAGAAAGCGTTATGCATGTAGCGTGATCGTATCACAGAAATTCCCGGCGATGGAATCTATGTAAATTACACGCCTATTGGTTCGAATTCGCTCCAAAAATGTTTCCCTGAGAAAACGGCCTGATTTTCGAAACTGGCATTAGGAAAAATCTGCAAATTCAGAGTGAATGTTTCTAGGTGTAAATATGCCATGTATGGTGGATGAAAGTTCTGTAATCTACATGTTCACAACTCATTCGAGAAAGTTAGTTGAAACCTTGATGCATGTAGCGTGTTCGGAAATTGGAATGTCACTGTGAGGAAAACAATTTAAATTACATTTCTATTGGTAAGTACTCGCTCCACGAGAATTTTTCTGCGTATCTGCCTCCTTTTCAAATCTGGCATTAGGAAAAACCTTCGAAATATGAGAAAATGCTTCAAAGATTCAATATGGCTTTTATGGTGGATGAAAGTTCGGTAATCCTTATTCTAACAACTCTGTAGTGAATATTTGTCGAATCCGTGATGCATGTAGCTTTCCGGAACATGAAATTTCACGATGATGGGTTCTATGTAAATTGCATGTCTATTGGGTAGAACTCGCTCCAAGAGGATTTTTCTGCAAAAACTGCATGATTTTAGAAACTGACATTAGGAGAAATCTACTAAATCAGAATAAAACTTTCTATGTATAAATATGCATTGTCAGTTGGATGAAAGTTCGGTAATACACATGTTCACAACTCATTAAAGAATGTTTGTTGAATCCGTGATGCATGGAACGCGTTCAGAACACGGAATGTCACGGTGAGTGAAACTAGGTAAATTAAATATCTTTTGGGTACAACTCGCTCCAAGAGCATTTTTCTGCCAAATCTGCCTCACTTTCAAAACTGGCGTTTAAACTAATCTGTGAAATCTGAGAAAATTCTTCAAAGTGTCAGTAAGCCTTGTATGGTGGATGAAAGTGCTGTAATCTACTTGCTAACAACTCTGAAGTGAATATTTGTCGCATCCGTGATGCATGTAGCGTGTTCAGAACACGGAATTTCACGGTGAGCGAATCCATGTAAATTACACGTCTATTGGTTAGACCTGCTCCAAGAGGTTTTTGCTGTGAAATGGGCCTCATTTTGGAAACTGGCGTTTGGAAATCTCTGCTAAATCAGGGAAAATGCTTCAAAGCTTCAATATGTCTTCTATTTTGTTTAAAGTCCTGGAATCCACATGCAAAAAACTCTGTAGTGTATATTTGTCGAATCATTTCTGCATGTAGTGTGTTCCGAACACGGAATTTCACGGTGAGCGAATCCATGGAATTTACATATCTATTGGATAGAACACGCTCCAACAGTTTTTTCCTTTGTAAACTGTCTGATTTTCGAAACTGCAATTAGGAAAAGCTGCGAACTCAGAGTGAATGTTTCTAGGTGTACATATGCCTTGTATGGTGGATGAAAGTACTGTAATACACATGTACACAACTCTTTAAAAATGTTTGTCAAATCCGTGATGTATGTAGCCTGTTCAGAACACGGACTGTCACGGTGAGGCAAACTATGTAAATTACATATCTATTGGTTAGAACACGCTCCAGGAGCATTTTACTGGAAAATCTGCCTCAGTTTGGAAACTGGTGTCATGAAAATGCTGCAAAATATGAGTAAATTCTTTAAGGTGACAATATGTCTTCAATGGGTTATTCAAGATGTGTAATTCACATGCTAATAACTCAGCAGTGTATATTGGTTGAATCCGTGGTGCATGTACGTATTCAGAACACGGAATGTTACGGTGATGGTATCTATGAAAATGAGATGTCTATTGGATAGAACATGCACCAAGAGTGTTTTTCTGCGAAAACTGCCTGATTTTCTTAACTGACGTTAGGAAAACCTGCGAAATCTAAGTAAATGTTTCTAGGTGTAAATATGCCTTGTATTGTGGTTGAAAAATCGGTAATCCACATGCTCACGGTCATTAAATAATGTTTGTCAAAGCCGTGATGAATGTAACATTTTCGGAACACGGAATGTCTCGGTGAGTGAAACTCTGAAAATAACAATTCTACTGGATAGAACTCGCTTGGATTGAATGTTTCTGTGAAAATTTCATGATTTTTGAAACTGGATGTAAGGACAAACCTGGGAAATCAGAATAACTACTTCTAGGTTTAAATATGCCTTGTATGGTGGATGAAAGTTCGGTAATCCACATGCTCACTCTCATTAAAGAATGTTTGTCGAATTCGTGATGCATGTAACGTGTTTGGAATACGGAATGTCATAGTGAAGGAAACAATGTAAGTTACATGTCTATTGGGGAGAACTCACTTGAAGAAAATTTTTCTGCAAAATGTGCCTCATTTTCCAAACTGCCATTAGGAGAACCCTGTGAAATCTGAGAAAATGCTTCTAAGTGTCAATATGCCTTGAATGGTGAATGAAAGTCCGGTATTCCACATGTTAATAACAGTGAAGTAATTATTTTTCAAACCGTGATTCATGTAGCGCTTTTGGAAAACGGAATTTCACGGTAATGAAACGATGTAAATTACAATTCTATTGAGTAGAACGAGCTAGAAGAGAATGTTTCTGCGAAAATTGCATGGTTATCGAATCTGAAGTTTGGAAAAAGCTGCAAAACGGGAGTCAATATTTGTAGGTGTAAATGTGCCTTTATGTTGCAAGAAAGTTCGGTAATCCACATGTTCACAACATACTAAAGAATCTTTTTCATATCTGTGATTCATGAACCGTGTTCAGAACGTGGAATTTCACGGTGATTGAAACAATGTAAATTACTTCTCTTTTGGGTAGAACTAGCTCGGAGAGTGTTTTTCGGAGAAAACTTCGTCATTTTTAAACTGGCAATTGCAAAACGCTGCAAAATCTGAGAAAATACTTCTAAGAATCAATATTCAATATATTGTGATGAAAGTTCGGTAATCCACATGCTAACAAATTTGTAGTGAATATTTGTCGAATCCTTTATGCATGTAACATGTTCGGAACACGGAATTTCACGGCCAGGGGATTTATGTAAATTACATTTCTCTTGGTTAGAAATCACTCCAAGAGATTTTTCCTAGAAAACGGCTGGATTTTCTATACTGGCGAAAGGAAAACCCTGCGAACTCAGATTAATAGATTCTCGGTGTAAATATGCCTTGTATGGTGGATGAAAGTTCTGTAATCCGCATGCTAACAACTCTGTACTGAATATTTGTCGAATCCGAGATACGTGAAGCGTGTTTGGAACACAGAATATCACGGTGAGCGAATCTATGTAAAATACATGTCTCTTCGGTAGAACTCGCTCCAAGAGATTTTTCTGGGAAATCTGCCTCATTTTCGAAACTGGCGTTTGGTAATATACGCAAAATCTGAGAAAATGCTTCAAAGTGTCAATATGCCTTTTATTGTGATGGAAGTTCGTAAAACCTCATGCAAACAATTCTGTGGTGAATATTTGTAGAAAGCGTTATGCATGTAGCGTGATCGTATCACAGAAATTCCCGGCGATGGAATCTATGTAAATTACACGCCTATTGGTTCGAATTCGCTCCAAAAATATTTCCGTGAGAAAATGGCTTTATTTTCGAAACTGTCATTAGGAAAAATCTGCAAATTCAGATTTAAAGTTTCAAGGTGTAAATATGCCATGTATGGTGGATGAAAGTTCTGTAATCTACATGTTCACAACTCATTTGAGAAAGTTTGTTGAAATCTTGATGCATGTAGCGTGTTCGGATATTAGAATGTCACTGTGAGGAAAACAATGTAAATTACATTTCTATTGGGAAGTACTCGCTCCACGAGTATTTTTCTGCGTATCTGCCACATTTTCAAAACTGGCATTGGGAAAAACTTTCGAAATATGTGAAAATGCTTCAAAGAGTCAATATGGCTTTTATGGTGGATGAAAGTTCGGTAATCCTTATGCTAACAACTCTGTAGTGAATATTTGTCGAATCCGTGATGCATGTAGCTTTTCCTGAACACGGAATTTCACGATGACGGGTTCTATGTAAATTGCATGTCTATAGGGTAGAACTCGCTCCAAGAGGATTTTTCTGCAAAAACTGCATGATTTTAGAAACTGACATTAGGAGAAATCTACTAAATCAGTATAAAACTTTCTATGTATAAATATGCATTGTCAGTTGGATGAAAGTTCGGTAATACACATGTTCACAACTCATTAAAGAATGTTTGTTGAATCCGTGATGCATGGAACGCGTTCAGAACACGGAATGTCACGGTGAGTGAAACTAGGTAAATTACATATCTTTAGGGTACAACTCGCTCCAAGAGCATTTTTCTGCCAAATCTGCCTCATTTTCAAAACTGGCGTTAAAACTAACCTGTGAAATCTGAGAAAATTCTTCAAAGTGTCAGTAAGCCTTGTATGGTGGATGAAAGTGCTGTAATCTACTTGCTAACAACTCTGAAGTGAATATTTGTCACATCCGTGATGCATGTAGCGTGTTCGGAACACAGAATTTCACGGTGAGCGAATCCATGTAAATTACACGTCTATTGGTTAGACCCGCTCCAAGAGGTTATTGCCGTGAAATGGGCCTCATTTTGGAAACTGGCTTTTGGAAAGCTCTGCGAAATCAGAGAAAATGCTTCAAAGCGTCAATATGCCTTCTATTTTGATGAAAGTCCTGGAATCCACATGCAAACAACTCTGTAGTGTATTTTTGTCGAATCATTTCTGCATGTAGCGTGTTCCGAACACGGAATTTCACGGTGAGCGAATCCATGGAATTTACATATCTATTGGATAGAACACGCTCCAACATTTTTTTCCTTTGTAAACTGCCTGATTTTCGAAACTGCTATTAGGAAAATGCTGCGAACTCAGAGTGAATGTTTCTAGGTGTACATATGCCTTGTATGGTGGATGAAAGTTCTGTAATACACATGTACACAACTCTTTAAAAATGTTTGTCCAATCAGTGATGTATGTAGCCTGTTCGGAACAAGGACTGTCACGGAGAGGGAAACTATGTAAATTACATATCGATTGGTTAGAACACGCTCCAGGAGCATTTTACTGGAAAATCTGCCTCAGTTTGGAAACTGGTGTCATGAAAACGCTGCAAAATCTGAGTAAATTCTTTAAGGTGACAATATGTCTTCAATGGGTTATTCAAGATGTGTAATTCACATGCTAACAACTCAGCAGTGTATATTGGTTGAATCCGTGGTGCATGTACCGTTTTCAGAACACGGAATGTCACGGTGATGGTATCTATGAAAATGAGATGTCTATTGGATAGAACATGCACCAAGAGTGTTTTTCTGCGAAAACTGCCTGATTTTCTTAACTGACGTTAGGAAAACCTGCGAAATCTAAGTAAATGTTTCTAGGTGTAAATATGCCTTGTATTGTGGTTGAAAAATCGGTAATCCACATGCTCACGGTCATTAAATAATGTTTGTCAAAGCCGTGATGAATGTAACGTTTTCAGAACACGGAATGTCTCGGTGAGTGAAACTCTGAAAATAACAATTCTACTGGATAGAACTCGCTTGGATTGAATGTTTCTGTGAAAATTTCATGATTTTTGAAACTGGATGTAAGGACAAACCTGCGAAATCAGAATAACTACTTCTAGGTTTAAATATGCCTTGTATGGTGGATGAAAGTTCGGTAATCCACATGCTCACTCTCATTAAAGAATGTTTGTCGAATTCGTGATGCATGTAACGTGTTTGGAATACGGAATGTCATAGTGAAGGAAACAATGTAAGTTACATGTCTAATTTGTAGAACTCGCTTGAAGAGAATTTTTCTGCGAAATGTGCCTCATTCTCCAAACTGCCATTAGGAGAACACTGTGAAATCTGAGAAAATGCTTCTAAGTGTCAATATGCCTTGAATGGTGAATGAAAGTCCGGTATTCCACATGTGAATAACAGTGAAGTAATTATTTTTCAAACCGTGATTAATGTAGCGCTTTTGGAAAATGGAATTTCACGGTAATGAAAAGATGTAAATTACAATTCTATTGAGTAGAACGACCTAGAAGAGAATGTTTCTGTGAAAATTGCATGATTATCGAATCTGAAGTTTGGAAAAAGCTGCAAAACGGGAGTCAATATTTGTAGGTGTAAATGTGCCTTTATGTTGCAAGAAAGTTCGGTAATCCACATGTTCACAACATACTAAAGAATCATTTTCTAATCTGTGATGCATGAACCGTGTTCAGAACGTGGAATTTCACGGTGATTGAAACAATGTAAATTACTTCTCTATTGAGTAGAACTAGCTCGGAGAGTGTTTTTCGGAGAAAACTTCGTCATTTTTAAACTGGCAATTGCAAAACGCTGCAAAATCTGAGAAAATACTTCTAAGAATCAATATTCAATGTATTGTGATGAAAGTTCGGTAATCCACATGCTAACAAATTTGTAGTGAATATTTGTCGAATCCTTTATGCATGTAGCATGTTCGGAACACGGAATATCACGGCCAGGGGATTTATGTAAATTACATTTCTCTTGGTTAGAAATCACTCCAAGAGATTTTTCCTAGAAAACGGCTGGATTTTCTATACTGGCGAAAGGAAAACCCTGCAAACTCAGATTAATAGATTTTCGGTGTAAATATGCCTTGTATGGTGGATGAAAGTTCGGTAATCCGCATGCTAACAACTCTGTACTGAATATTTGTCGAATCCGAGATACGTGAAGCGTGTTTGGAACACAGAATATCACGGTGAGCGAATCTATGTAAATACATGTCTCTACGGTAGAACTCGCTCCAAGAGAATTTTCTGGGAAATCTGCCTCATTTTCGAAACTGGCGTTTGATAATATACGCAAAATCTGAGAAAATGCTTCAAAGTGTCAATATGCCTTGTATTGTGATGGAAGTTCATAAAACCACATGCAAAAAATTCTGTGGTGAATATTTGTAGAAAGCGTTATGCATGAAGCGTGATCGTATCACAGAAATTCCCGGCGATGGAATCTATGTAAATTACACGCCTATTGGTTCGAATACGCTCCAAAAATGTTTCCCTGAGAAAACGGCCTGATTTTCAAAACTGGCATTAGGAAAAAGCTGCAAATTCAGAGTTAATGTTTCTAGGTGTAAATATGCCATGTATGGTGGATGAAAGTTCTGTAATCTACATGTTCACAACTCATTTCAGAAAGTTTGTTGAAACCTTGATGCATGTAGCGTTTTCGGAAAATGGAATTTCACTGTGAGGAAAACTATGTAAATTACAATTCTATTGGGAAGTACTCGCTCCACGAGAATTTTTCTGCGTATCTGCCTCCTTTTCAAACCTGGCATTAGGAAAAACCTTCGAAATATGAGAAAATGCTTCAAAGAGTCAATATGGCTTTTATGGTGGATGAAAGTTCGGTAATCCTTATGCTAACAACTCTGTAGTGAATATTTGTCGAATCCGTGATGCATGTAGCTTTTCCGGAACATGGAATTTCACAATGACGGGTTCTATGTAAATTGCATGTCTATTGGGTAGAACTCGCTCCAAGAGGATTTTTCTGCAAAAACTGCATGATTTTAGAAACTTACATTAGGAGAAATCTACTAAATCAGAATAAAACTTTCTATGAATAAATATGCATTGTCAGTTGGATGAAAGTTCGGTAATACACATGTTCACAACTCATTAAAGAATGTTTGTTGAATCCGTGATGCATGGAACGCGTTCAGATCACGGAATGTCACGGTGAGTGAAACTAGGTAAATTACATATCTTTTGGGTACAACTCGCTCCAAGAGCATTTTTCTGCCAAATCTGCCTCATTTTCAAAACTGGCGTTAAAACTAACCTGTGAAATCTGAGAAAATTCTTCAAAGTGTCAGTAAGCCTTGTATGGTGGATGAAAGTGCTGTAATCTACTTGCTAACAACTCTGAAGTGAATATTTGTCGCATCCGTGATGCATGTAGCGTGTTCGGAACACGGAATTTCATGGTGAGCAAATCCATGTAAATTACACGTCTATTGGTTAGACCCGCTCCAAGAGGTTATTGCCGTGAAATGGGCCTCATTTTGGAAACTGGCGTTTGGAAAGCTCTGCGAAATCAGAGAAAATGCTTCAAAGCTTCAATATGTCTTCTATTTTGTTTAAAGTCCTGGAATCCACATGCAAAAAACTCTATAGTGTATTTTTGTCGAATCATTTCTGCATGTAGAGTGTTCTGAACACGGAATTTCACGGTGAGCGAATCCATGGAATTTACATATCTATTGGATAGAACACGCTCCAAAAGTTTTTTCCTTTGTAAACTGTCTGATTTTCAAAACTGCTATTAGGAAAAAGCTGCGAACTCAGAGTGAATATTTCTAGGTGTACATATGCCTTGTATGGTGGATGAAAGTACTGTAATACACATGTACACAACTCTTTAAAAATGTTTGTCAAATCCGTGATATATGTAGCCTGTTCAGAACACGGACTGTCACGGTGAGGGAAACTATGTAAATTACATACCTATTGGTTAGAACACGCTCCAGGAGCATTTTACTGGAAAATCTGCCTCAGTTTGGAAACTGGTGTTATGAAAACGCTGCAAAATATGAGTAAATTCTTTACGTTGACAATATGTCTTCAATCGGTTATTCAAGATGTGTAATTCACATGCTAACAACTCAGCAGTGTATATTGGTTGAATCCGTGGTGCATGTACGTATTCAGAACATGGAATGTCACGGTGATGGTATCTATGAAAATGAGATGTCTATTGAATAGAACATGCACCAAGAGTGTTTTTCTGCAAAAACTGCCTGATTTTCTTAACTGACGTTAAGAAAACCTGCGAAATCTAAGTAAATGTTTCTAGGTGTAAATATGCCTTGTATTGTGGTTGAAAAATCGGTAATCCACATGCTCACGGTCATTAAATTATGTTTGTCAAAGCCGTGATGAATGTAACATTTTCGGAACACGGAATGTCTCGGTGAGTGAAACTCTGAAAATAACAATTCTACTGGATAGAACTCGCTTGGATTGAATGTTTCTGTGAAAATTTCATGATTTTTGAAACTGGATGTAAGGACAAACCTGCGAAATCAGAATAACTACTTCTAGGTTTAAATATGCCTTGTATGGTGGATGAAAGTTCGGTAATCCACATGCTCACTCTCATTAAAGAATGTTTGTCGAATTCGTGATGCATGTAACGTGTTTGGAATACGGAATGTCATAGTGAAGGAAACAATGTAAGTTACATGTCTATTGGGGAGAACTCACTTGAAGAAAATTTTTCTGCAAAATGTGCCTCATTTTCAAAACTGCCATTAGGAGAACCCTGTGAAATCTGAGAAAATGCTTCTAAGTGTCAATATGCCTTGAATGGTGAATGAAAGTCCGGTATTCCACATGTTAATAACAGTGAAGTAATTATTTTTCAAACCGTGATTCATGTAGCGCTTTTGGAAAATGGAATTTCACGGTAATGAAACGATGTAAATTACAATTCTATTGAGTAAAACGAGCTACAAGAGAATGTTTCTGCGAAAATTGCATGGTTATCGAATCTGAAGTTTGGAAAAAGCTGCAAAACGGGAGTCAATATTTGTAGGTGTAAATGTGCCTTTATGTTGCAAGAAAGTTCGGTAATCCATATGTTCACAACATACTAAAGAATCTTTTTCTAATCTGTGATGCATGAACCGTGTTCAGAACGTGGAATTTCACGGTGATTGAAACAATGTAAATTACTCCTCTATTGGGTAGAACTAGCTCGGAGAGTGTTTTTCGGCGAAAACTTCGTCATTTTTGAAACTGGCAATTGCAAAACGCTGCAAAATCTGAGAAAATACTTCTAAGAATCAATATTCAATGTATTGTGGTGAAAGTTCGGTAATCCACATGCTAACAAATTTGTAGTGATTATTTGTCGAATCCTTTATGCATGTAGCATGTTCGGAACACGGAATTTCACGGCCAGGGGATTTATGTAAATTACATTTCTCTTGGTTAGAAATCACTCCAAGAGATTTTTCCTAGAAAACGGCTGGATTTTCTATACTGGCGAAAGGAAAACCCTGCAAACTCAGATTAATAGATTCTCGGTGTAAATATGCCTTGTATGGTGGATGAAAGTTTGGTAATCCGCATGCTAACAACTCTGTACTGAATATTTGTCGAATCCGAGATACGTGAAGCGTGTTTGGAACACAGAATATCACGGTGAGCTTATCTATGTAAAATACATGTCTCTTCGGTAGAACTCGCTCCAAGAGATTTTTCTGGGAAATCTGCCTCATTTTCGAAACTGGCGTTTGATAATATATGCAAAATCTGAGAAAATGCTTCAAAGTATCAATATGCCTTGTATTGTGATGGAAGTTCGTAAAACCACATGCAAACAATTCTGTGGTGAATATTTGTAGAAAGCGTTATGCATGTAGCGTGATCGTATCACAGAAATTCCCGGCGATGGAATCTATGTAAATTACACGCCTATTGGTTCGAATTCGCTCCAAAAATGTTTCCCTGAGAAAACGGCCTGATTTTCGAAACTGGCATTAGGAAAAAGCTGCAAATTCAGAGTTAATGTTTCTAGGTGTAAATATGCCATGTATGGTGGATGAAAGTTCTGTAATCTACATGTTCACAACTCATTCGAGAAAGTTTGTTGAAACCTTGATGCATGTAGCGTTTTCGGAAATTGGAATGTCACTGTGAGGAAAACTATGTAAATTACATTTCTATTGGGAAGTACTCGCTCCACGAGAATTTTTCTGCATATCTGCCTCCTTTTCAAACCTGGCATTAGGAAAAATCTTCGAAATATGAGAAAATGCTTCAAAGAGACAATATGGCTTTTATGGTGGATGAAAGTTCGGTAATCCTTATTCTAACAACTCTGTAGTGAATATTTGTCGAATCCGTGATGCATGTAGCTTTTCCGGAACATGAAATTTCACGATGATGGGTTCTATGTAAATTGCATGTCTATTGGGTAGAACTCGCTCCAAGAGGATTTTTCTGCAAAAACTGCATGATTTTAGAAACTGACATTAGGAGAAATCTACTAAATCAGAGTAAAACTTTCTATGTATAAATATGCATTGTCAGTTGGATGAAAGTTCGGTAATACACATGTTCACAACTCATTAAAGAATGTTTGTTGAATCCGTGATGCATGGAACGAGTTCAGATCACGGAATGTCACGGTGAGTGAAACTAGGTAAATTACATATCTTTTGGGTACAACTCGCTCCAAGAGCATTTTTCTGCCAAATCTGCCTCATTTTCAAAACTGGCGTTAAAACTAACCTGTGAAATCTGAGAAAATTCTTCAAAGTGTCAGTAAGCCTTTTATGGTGGATGAAAGTGCTGTAATCTACTTGCTAACAACTCTGAAGTGAATATTTGTCGTATCCGTGATGCATGTAGCGTGTTCGGAACACAGAATTTCACGGTGAGCGAATCCATGTAAATTACACGTCTATTGGTTAGACCCGCTCCAAGAGGTTTTTGCCGTGAAATGGGCCTCATTTTGGAAACTGGCGTTTGGAAAGCTCTGCGAAATCAGAGAAAATGCTTCAAAGCGTCAATATGTCTTCTATTTTGTTTAAAGTCCTGGAATCCTCATGCAAAAAACTCTGTAGTGTATTTTTGTCGAATCATTTCTGCATGTAGCGTGTTCCGAACACGGAATTTCACGGTGAGCGAATCCATGGAATTTACATATCTATTGGATAGAACATGCTCCAACAGTTTTTTCCTTTGTAAACGGTCTGATTTTCGAAACTGCTATTAGGAAAAAGCTGCGAACTCAGAGTGAATGTTTCTAGGTGTACTTATGCCTTGTATGGTGGATGAAAGTACTGTAATACACATGTACACAACTCTTTAAAAATGTTTGTCCAATCCGTGATGTATGTAGCCTGTTCAAAACACGGACTGTCATGGTGAGGCAAACTATGTAAATTACATATCTGTTGGTTAGAACACGCTACAGGAGCATTTTACTGGAAAATCTGCCTCAGTGTGGAAACTGGTGTTATGAAAACGCTGCAAATATGAGTAAATTCTTTAAGGTGACAATATGTCTTCAATGGGTTATTCAAGAAGTGTAATTCACATGCTAACAACTCAGCAGTGTATATTGGTTGAATCGGTGGTGCATGTACGTATTCAGAACATGGAATGTCACGGTGATGGTATCTATGAAAATGAGATGTCTATTGAATAGAACATGCACCAAGAGTGTTTTTCTGCAAAAACTGCCTGATTATCTTAACTGACGTTAGGAAAACCTGCGAAATCTAAGTAAATGTTTCTAGGTGTAAATATGCCTTGTATTGTGGTTGAAAAATCAGTAATCCACATGCTCACGGTCATTAAATTATGTTTGTCAAAGCCGTGATGAATGTAACGTTTTCGGAACACGGAATGTCTCGGTGAGTGAAACTCTGAAAATAACAATTCTACTGGATAGAACTCGCTTGGATTGAATGTTTCTGTGAAAATTTCATGATTTTTGAAACTGGATGTAAGGACAAACCTGCGAAATCAGAATAACTACTTCTAGGTTTAAATATGCCTTGTATGGTGGATGAAAGTTCGGTAATCCACATGCTCACTCTCATTAAAGAATGTTTGTCGAATTCGTGATGCATGTAACGTGTTTGGAATACGGAATGTCATAGTGAAGGAAACAATGTAAGTTACATGTCTAATTTGTAGAACTCGCTTGAAGAGAATTTTTCTGCAAAATGTGCCTCATTTTCAAAACTGCCATTAGGAGAACCCTGTGAAATCTGAGAAAATGCTTCTAAGTGTCAATATGCCTTGTATGGTGAATGAAAGTCCGGTATTCCACATGTTAATAACAGTGAAGTAATTATTTTTCAAACCGTGATTCATGTAGCGCTTTTGGAAAACGGAATTTCACGGTAATGAAACGATGTAAATTACAATTCTATTGAGTAGAACGAGCTACAAGAGAATGTTTCTGCGAAAATTGCATGGTTATCGAATCTGAAGTTTGGAAAAAGCTGCAAAACGGGAGTCAATATTTGTAGGTGTAAATGTGCCTTTATGTTGCAAGAAAGTTCGGTAATCCACATGTTCACAACATACTAAAGAATCTTTTTCTAATCTGTGATGCATGAACCGTGTTCAGAACGTGGAATTTCACGGTGATTGAAACAATGTAAATTACTTCTCTTTTGGGTAGAACTAGCTCGGAGAGTGTTTTTAGGCGAAAACTTTGTCATTTTTGAAACTGGCAATTGCAAAACGCTGCAAAATCTGAGAAAATACTTCTAAGAATCAATATTCAATATATTGTGATGAAAGTTCGGTAATCCACATGCTAACAAATTTGTAGTGAATATTTGTCGAATCCTTTATGCATGTAACATGTTCGGAACACGGAATTTCACGGCCAGGGGATTTATGTAAATTACATTTCTCTTGGTTAGAAATCACTCCAAGAGATTTTTCCTAGAAAACGGCTGGATTTTCTATACTGGCGAAAGGAAGACCCTGCGAACTCAGATTAATAGATTCTCGGTGTAAATATGCCTTGTATGGTGGATGAAAGTTCGGTAATCTGCATGCTAACAACTCTCTACTGAATATTTGTCGAATCCGAGATACGTGAAGCGTGTTTGGAACACAGAATATCACGGTGAGCGAATCTATGTAAAATACATGTCTCTTCGGTAGAACTCGCTCCAAGAGATTTTTCTGGGAAATCTGCCTCATTTTCGAAACTGGCGTTTGGTAATATATGCAAAATCTGAGAAAATGCTTCAAAGTGTCAATATGCCTTTTATTGTGATGGAAGTTCGTAAAACCTCATGCAAACAATTCTGTGGTGAATATTTGTAGAAAGCGTTATGCATGTAGCGTGATCGTATCACAGAAATTCCCGGCGATGGAATCTATGTAAATTACACGCCTATTGGTTCGAATTCGCTCCAAAAATATTTCCGTGAGAAAATGGCTTTATTTTCGAAACTGTCATTAGGAAAAATCTGCAAATTCAGATTTAAAGTTTCAAGGTGTAAATATGCCATGTATGGTGAATGAAAGTTCTGTAATCTACATGTTCACAACTCATTTGAGAAAGTTTGTTGAAATCTTGCTGCATGTAGCGTGTTCGAATATTAGAATGTCACTGTGAGGAAAACAATGTAAATTACATTTCTATTGGGAAGTACTCGCTCCACGAGTATTTTTCTGCGTATCTGCCACATTTTCAAAACTGGCATTAGGAAAAACTTTCAAAATATGTGAAAATGCTTCAAAGAGTCAATATGGCTTTTATGGTTGATGAAAGTTCGGTAATCCTTATGCTAACAACTCTGTAGTGAATATTTGTCGAATCCGTGATGCATGTAGCTTTTCCGGAACATGGAATTTCACGATGACGGGTTCTATGTAAATTGCATGTCTATTGGGTAGAACTCGCTCCAAGAGGATTTTTCTGCAAAAACTGCATGATTTTAGAAACTGACATTAGGAGAAATCTACTAAATCAGTATAAAACTTTCAATGTATAAATATGCATTGTCAGTTGGATGAAAGTTCGGTAATACACATGTTCACAACTCATTAAAGAATGTTTGTTGAATCCGTGATGCATGGAACGCGTTCAGAACACGGAATGTCACGGTGAGTGAAACTAGGTAAATTACATATCTTTTGGGTACAACTCGCTCCAAGAGCATTTTTCTGCCAAATCTGCCTCATTTTCAAAACTGGCGTTTAAACTAACCTGTGAAATCTGAGAAAATTCTTCAAAGTGTCAGTAAGCCTTGTATGGTGGATGAAAGTGCTGTAATCTACTTGCTAACAACTCTGAAGTGAATATTTGTCGTATCCGTGATGCATGTAGCGTGTTCGGAACACAGAATTTCACGGTGAGCGAATCCATGTAAATTACACGTCTATTGGTTAGACCCGCTCCAAGAGGTTATTGCCGTGAAATGGGCCTCATTTTGGAAACTGGCTTTTGGAAAGCTCTGCGAAATCAGAGAAAATGCTTCAAAGCGTCAATATGCCTTCTATTTTGATGAAAGTCCTGGAATCCACATGCAAACAACTCTGTAGTGTATTTTTGTCGAATCATTTCTGCATGTAGCGTGTTCCGAACACGGAATTTCACGGTGAGCGAATCCATGGAATTTACATATCTATTGGATAAACACGCTCCAACATTTTTTTCCTTTGTAAACTGCCTGATTTTCGAAACTGCTATTAGGAAAATGCTGCGAACTCAGAGTGAATGTTTCTAGGTGTACATATGCCTTGTATGGTGGATGAAAGTTCTGTAATACACATGTACACAACTCTTTAAAAATGTTTGTCCAATCCGTGATGTATGTAGCCTGTTCGGAACAAGGACTGTCACGGTGAGGGAAACTATGTAAATTACATATCTATTGGTTAGAACACGCTCCAGGAGCATTTTACTGGAAAATCTGCCTCAGTTTGGAAACTGGTGTCATGAAAACGCTGCAAAATCTGAGTAAATTCTTTAAGGTGACAATATGTCTTCAATGGGTTATTCAAGATGTGTAATTCACATGCTAACAACTCAGCAGTGTATATTGGTTGAATCCGTGGTGCATGTACCGTTTTCAGAACACGGAATGTCACGGTGATGGTATCTATGAAAATGAGATGTCTATTGGATAGAACATGCACCAAGAGTGTTTTTCTGCGAAAACTGCCTGATTTTCTTAACTGACGTTAGGAAAACCTGCGAAATCTAAGTAAAAGTTTCTAGGTGTAAATATGCCTTGTATTGTGGTTGAAAAATCGGTAATCCACATGCTCACGGTCATTAAATAATGTTTGTCAAAGCCGTGATGAATGTAACGTTTTCGGAACACGGAATGTCTCGGTGAGTGAAACTCTGAAAATAACAATTCTACTGGATAGAACTCGCTTGAATTGAATGTTTCTGTGAAAATTTCATGATTTTTGAAACTGGATGTAAGGACAAACCTGCGAAATCAGAATAACTACTTCTAGGTTTAAATATGCCTTGTATGGTGGATGAAAGTTCGGTAATCCACATGCTCACTCTCATTAAAGAATGTTTGTCGAATTCGTGATGCATGTAACGTGTTTGGAATACGGAATGTCATAGTGAAGGAAACAATGTAAGTTACATGTCTATTGGGGAGAACTCACTTGAAGAAAATTTTTCTGCAAAATGTGCCTCATTTTCAAAACTGCCATTAGGAGAACCCTGTGAAATCTGAGAAAATGCTTCTAAGTGTCAATATGCCTTGAATGGTGAATGAAAGTCCGGTATTCCACATGTTAATAACAGTGAAGTAATTATTTTTCAAACCGTGATTCATGTAGCGCTTTTGGAAAATGGAATTTCACGGTAATGGAACGATGTAAATTACAATTCTATTGAGTAAAACGAGCTACAAGAGAATGTTTCTGCGAAAATTGCATGGTTATCGAATCTGAAGTTTGGAAAAAGCTGCAAAACGGGAGTCAATATTTGTAGGTGTAAATGTGCCTTTATGTTGCAAGAAAGTTCGGTAATACATATGTACACAACATACTAAAGAATCTTTTTCTAATCTGTGATGCATGAACCGTGTTCAGAACGTGGAATTTCACGGTGATTGAAACAATGTAAATTACTTCTCTATTGGGTATAACTAGCTCGGAGAGTGTTTTTCGGCGAAAACTTCGTCATTTTTGAAACTGGCAATTGCAAAACGCTGCAAAATCTGAGAAAATACTTCTAAGAATCAATATTCAATGTATTGTGGTGAAAGTTCGGTAATCCACATGCTAACAAATTTGTAGTGTTTATTTGTCGAATCCTTTAAGCATGTAGCATGTTCGGAACACGGAATTTCACGGCCAGGGATTTATGTAAATTACATTTCTCTTGGTTAGAAATCACTCCAAGAGATTTTTCCTGAGAAATCGGCCAGATTTTCGATACTGGCGAAAGGAAAACCCTGCGAACTCAGATTAATAGATTCTCGGTGTAAATATGCCTTGTATGGTGGATGAAAGTTCGGTAATCTGCATGCTAACAATTCTGTAATAAATATTTGTCGAATCCGAGATACGTGAAGCGTGTTCTGAACACAGAATAACACGGTGAGCGAATCTATGTAAAATACATGTCTCTTCGGTAGAACTCGCTCCAAGAGATTTTTCTGGGAAATCTGCCTCATTTTCGAAACTGGCGTTTGGTAATATATGCAAAATCTGAGAAAATGCTTCAAAGTGTCAATATGCCTTTTATTGTGATGGAAGTTCGTAAAACCTCATGCAAACAATTCTGTGGTGAATATTTGTAGAAAGCGTTATGCATGTAGCGTGATCGTATCACAGAAATTCCTGGCGATGGAATCTATGTAAATTACACGCCTATTGGTTCGAATTCGCTCCAAAAATATTTCCGTGAGAAAATGGCTTTATTTTCGAAACTGTCATTAGGAAAAATCTGCAAATTCAGATTTAAAGTTTCAAGGTGTAAATATGCCATGTATGGTGAATGAAAGTTCTGTAATCTACATGTTCACAACTCATTTGAGAAAGTTTGTTGAAATCTTGCTGCATGTAGCGTGTTCGAATATTAGAATGTCACTGTGAGGAAAACAATGTAAATTACATTTCTATTGGGAAGTACTCGCTCCACGAGTATTTTTCTGCGTATCTGCCACATTTTCAAAACTGGCATTAGGAAAAACTTTCAAAATATGTGAAAATGCTTCAAAGAGTCAATATGGCTTTTATGGTGGATGAAAGTTCGGTAATCCTTATGCTAACAACTCTGTAGTGAATATTTGTCGAATCCGTGATGCATGTAGCTTTTCCGGAACATGGAATTTCACGATGACGGGTTCTATGTAAATTGCATGTCTATAGGGTAGAACTCGCTCCAAGAGGATTTTTCTGCAAAAACTGCATGATTTTAGAAACTGACATTAGGAGAAATCTACTAAATCAGTATAAAACTTTCAATGTATAAATATGCATTGTCAGTTGGATGAAAGTTCGGTAATACACATGTTCACAACTCATTAAAGAATGTTTGTTGAATCCGTGATGCATGGAACGCGTTCAGAACACGGAATGTCACGGTGAGTGAAACTAGGTAAATTACATATCTTTTGGGTACAACTCGCTCCAAGAGCATTTTTCTGCCAAATCTGCCTCATTTTCAAAACTGGCGTTTAAACTAACCTGTGAAATCTGAGAAAATTCTTCAAAGTGTCAGTAAGCCTTGTATGGTGGATGAAAGTGCTGTAATCTACTTGCTAACAACTCTGAAGTGAATATTTGTCGTATCCGTGATGCATGTAGCGTGTTCGGAACACAGAATTTCACGGTGAGCGAATCCATGTAAATTACACGTCTATTGGTTAGACCCGCTCCAAGAGGTTATTGCCGTGAAATGGGCCTCATTTTGGAAACTGGCTTTTGGAAAGCTCTGCGAAATCAGAGAAAATGCTTCAAAGCGTCAATATGCCTTCTATTTTGATGAAAGTCCTGGAATCCACATGCAAACAACTCTGTAGTGTATTTTTGTCGAATCATTTCTGCATGTAGCGTGTTCCGAACACGGAATTTCACGGTGAGCGAATCCATGGAATTTACATATCTATTGGATAGAACACGCTCCAACATTTTTTTCCTTTGTAAACTGCCTGATTTTCGAAACTGCTATTAGGAAAATGCTGCGAACTCAGAGTGAATGTTTCTAGGTGTACATATGCCTTGTATGGTGGATGAAAGTTCTGTAATACACATGTACACAACTCTTTAAAAATGTTTGTCCAATCCGTGATGTATGTAGCCTGTTCGGAACAAGGACTGTCACGGTGAGGGAAACTATGTAAATTACATATCTATTGGTTAGAACACGCTCCAGGAGCATTTTACTGGAAAATCTGCCTCAGTTTGGAAACTGGTGTCATGAAAACGCTGCAAAATCTGAGTAAATTCTTTAAGGTGACAATATGTCTTCAATGGGTTATTCAAGATGTGTAATTCACATGCTAACAACTCAGCAGTGTATATTGGTTGAATCCGTGGTGCATGTACCGTTTTCAGAACACGGAATGTCACGGTGATGGTATCTATGAAAATGAGATGTCTATTGGATAGAACATGCACCAAGAGTGTTTTTCTGCGAAAACTGCCTGATTTTCTTAACTGACGTTAGGAAAACCTGCGAAATCTAAGTAAAAGTTTCTAGGTGTAAATATGCCTTGTATTGTGGTTGAAAAATCGGTAATCCACATGCTCACGGTCATTAAATAATGTTTGTCAAAGCCGTGATGAATGTAACGTTTTCGGAACACGGAATGTCTCGGTGAGTGAAACTCTGAAAATAACAATTCTACTGGATAGAACTCGCTTGAATTGAATGTTTCTGTGAAAATTTCATGATTTTTGAAACTGGATGTAAGGACAAACCTGCGAAATCAGAATAACTACTTCTAGGTTTAAATATGCCTTGTATGGTGGATGAAAGTTCGGTAATCCACATGCTCACTCTCATTAAAGAATGTTTGTCGAATTCGTGATGCATGTAACGTGTTTGGAATACGGAATGTCATAGTGAAGGAAACAATGTAAGTTACATGTCTATTGGGGAGAACTCACTTGAAGAAAATTTTTCTGCAAAATGTGCCTCATTTTCAAAACTGCCATTAGGAGAACCCTGTGAAATCTGAGAAAATGCTTCTAAGTGTCAATATGCCTTGAATGGTGAATGAAAGTCCGGTATTCCACATGTTAATAACAGTGAAGTAATTATTTTTCAAACCGTGATTCATGTAGCGCTTTTGGAAAATGGAATTTCACGGTAATGGAATGATGTAAATTACAATTCTATTGAGTAAAACGAGCTACAAGAGAATGTTTCTGCGAAAATTGCATGGTTATCGAATCTGAAGTTTGGAAAAAGCTGCAAAACGGGAGTCAATATTTGTAGGTGTAAATGTGCCTTTATGTTGCAAGAAAGTTCGGTAATACATATGTACACAACATACTAAAGAATCTTTTTCTAATCTGTGATGCATGAACCGTGTTCAGAACGTGGAATTTCACGGTGATTGAAACAATGTAAATTACTTCTCTATTGGGTATAACTAGCTCGGAGAGTGTTTTTCGGCGAAAACTTCGTCATTTTTGAAACTGGCAAATGCAAAACGCTGCAAAATCTGAGAAAATACTTCTAAGAATCAATATTCAATGTATTGTGGTGAAAGTTCGGTAATCCACATGCTAACAAATTTGTAGTGAATATTTGTCGAATCCTTTAAGCATGTAGCATGTTCGGAACACGGAATTTCACGGCCAGGGATTTATGTAAATTACATTTCTCTTGGTTAGAAATCACTCCAAGAGATTTTTCCTGAGAAATCGGCCAGATTTTCGATACTGGCGAAAGGAAAACCCTGCGAACTCAGATTAATAGATTCTCGGTGTAAATATGCCTTGTATGGTGGATGAAAGTTCGGTAATCTGCATGCTAACAACTCTGTAATAAATATTTGTCGAATCCGAGATACGTGAAGCGTGTTCTGAACACAGAATAACACGGTGAGCGAATCTATGTAAAATACATGTCTCTTCGGTAGAACTCGCTCCAAGAGATTTTTCTGGGAAATCTGCCTCATTTTCGAAACTGGCGTTTGGTAATATATGCAAAATCTGAGAAAATGCTTCAAAGTGTCAATATGCCTTTTATTGTGATGGAAGTTCGTAAAACCTCATGCAAACAATTCTGTGGTGAATATTTGTAGAAAGCGTTATGCATGTAGCGTGATCGTATCACAGAAATTCCCGGCGATGGAATCTATGTAAATTACACGCCTATTGGTTCGAATTCGCTCCAAAAATATTTCCGTGAGAAAATGGCTTTATTTTCGAAACTGTCATTAGGAAAAATCTGCAAATTCAGATTTAAAGTTTCAAGGTGTAAATATGCCATGTATGGTGAATGAAAGTTCTGTAATCTACATGTTCACAACTCATTTGAGAAAGTTTGTTGAAATCTTGCTGCATGTAGCGTGTTCGAATATTAGAATGTCACTGTGAGGAAAACAATGTAAATTACATTTCTATTGGGAAGTACTCGCTCCACGAGTATTTTTCTGCGTATCTGCCACATTTTCAAAACTGGCATTAGGAAAAACTTTCAAAATATGTGAAAATGCTTCAAAGAGTCAATATGGCTTTTATGGTGGATGAAAGTTCGGTAATCCTTATGCTAACAACTCTGTAGTGAATATTTGTCGAATCCGTGATGCATGTAGCTTTTCCGGAACATGGAATTTCACGATGACGGGTTCTATGTAAATTGCATGTCTATAGGGTAGAACTCGCTCCAAGAGGATTTTTCTGCAAAAACTGCATGATTTTAGAAACTGACATTAGGAGAAATCTACTAAATCAGTATAAAACTTTCAATGTATAAATATGCATTGTCAGTTGGATGAAAGTTCGGTAATACACATGTTCACAACTCATTAAAGAATGTTTGTTGAATCCGTGATGCATGGAACGCGTTCAGAACACGGAATGTCACGGTGAGTGAAACTAGGTAAATTACATATCTTTTGGGTACAACTCGCTCCAAGAGCATTTTTCTGCCAAATCTGCCTCATTTTCAAAACTGGCGTTTAAACTAACCTGTGAAATCTGAGAAAATTCTTCAAAGTGTCAGTAAGCCTTGTATGGTGGATGAAAGTGCTGTAATCTACTTGCTAACAACTCTGAAGTGAATATTTGTCGTATCCGTGATGCATGTAGCGTGTTCGGAACACAGAATTTCACGGTGAGCGAATCCATGTAAATTACACGTCTATTGGTTAGACCCGCTCCAAGAGGTTTTTGCCGTGAAATGGGCCTCATTTTGGAAACTGGCTTTTGGAAAGCTCTGCGAAATCAGAGAAAATGCTTCAAAGCGTCAATATGCCTTCTATTTTGATGAAAGTCCTGGAATCCACATGCAAACAACTCTGTAGTGTATTTTTGTCGAATCATTTCTGCATGTAGCGTGTTCCGAACACGGAATTTCACGGTGAGCGAATCCATGGAATTTACATATCTATTGGATAGAACACGCTCCAACATTTTTTTCCTTTGTAAACTGCCTGATTTTCGAAACTGCTATTAGGAAAATGCTGCGAACTCAGAGTGAATGTTTCTAGGTGTACATATGCCTTGTATGGTGGATGAAAGTTCTGTAATACACATGTACACAACTCTTTAAAAATGTTTGTCCAATCCGTGATGTATGTAGCCTGTTCGGAACAAGGACTGTCACGGTGAGGGAAACTATGTAAATTACATATCTATTGGTTAGAACACGCTCCAGGAGCATTTTACTGGAAAATCTGCCTCAGTTTGGAAACTGGTGTCATGAAAACGCTGCAAAATCTGAGTAAATTCTTTAAGGTGACAATATGTCTTCAATGGGTTATTCAAGATGTGTAATTCACATGCTAACAACTCAGCAGTGTATATTGGTTGAATCCGTGGTGCATGTACCGTTTTCAGAACACGGAATGTCACGGTGATGGTATCTATGAAAATGAGATGTCTATTGGATAGAACATGCACCAAGAGTGTTTTTCTGCGAAAACTGCCTGATTTTCTTAACTGACGTTAGGAAAACCTGCGAAATCTAAGTAAAAGTTTCTAGGTGTAAATATGCCTTGTATTGTGGTTGAAAAATCGGTAATCCACATGCTCACGGTCATTAAATAATGTTTGTCAAAGCCGTGATGAATGTAACGTTTTCGGAACACGGAATGTCTCGGTGAGTGAAACTCTGAAAATAACAATTCTACTGGATAGAACTCGCTTGAATTGAATGTTTCTGTGAAAATTTCATGATTTTTGAAACTGGATGTAAGGACAAACCTGCGAAATCAGAATAACTACTTCTAGGTTTAAATATGCCTTGTATGGTGGATGAAAGTTCGGTAATCCACATGCTCACTCTCATTAAAGAATGTTTGTCGAATTCGTGATGCATGTAACGTGTTTGGAATACGGAATGTCATAGTGAAGGAAACAATGTAAGTTACATGTCTATTGGGGAGAACTCACTTGAAGAAAATTTTTCTGCAAAATGTGCCTCATTTTCAAAACTGCCATTAGGAGAACCCTGTGAAATCTGAGAAAATGCTTCTAAGTGTCAATATGCCTTGAATGGTGAATGAAAGTCCGGTATTCCACATGTTAATAACAGTGAAGTAATTATTTTTCAAACCGTGATTCATGTAGCGCTTTTGGAAAATGGAATTTCACGGTAATGGAACGATGTAAATTACAATTCTATTGAGTAAAACGAGCTACAAGAGAATGTTTCTGCGAAAATTGCATGGTTATCGAATCTGAAGTTTGGAAAAAGCTGCAAAACGGGAGTCAATATTTGTAGGTGTAAATGTGCCTTTATGTTGCAAGAAAGTTCGGTAATACATATGTACACAACATACTAAAGAATCTTTTTCTAATCTGTGATGCATGAACCGTGTTCAGAACGTGGAATTTCACGGTGATTGAAACAATGTAAATTACTTCTCTATTGGGTATAACTAGCTCGGAGAGTGTTTTTCGGCGAAAACTTCGTCATTTTTGAAACTGGCAATTGCAAAACGCTGCAAAATCTGAGAAAATACTTCTAAGAATCAATATTCAATGTATTGTGGTGAAAGTTCGGTAATCCACATGCTAACAAATTTGTAGTGTTTATTTGTCGAATCCTTTAAGCATGTAGCATGTTCGGAACACGGAATTTCACGGCCAGGGATTTATGTAAATTACATTTCTCTTGGTTAGAAATCACTCCAAGAGATTTTTCCTGAGAAATCGGCCAGATTTTCGATACTGGCGAAAGGAAAACCCTGCGAACTCAGATTAATAGATTCTCGGTGTAAATATGCCTTGTATGGTGGATGAAAGTTCGGTAATCTGCATGCTAACAATTCTGTAATAAATATTTGTCGAATCCGAGATACGAGAAGCGTGTTCTGAACACAGAATAACACGGTGAGCGAATCTATGTAAAATAAATGTCTCTTCGGTAGAACTCGCTCCAGGAATTTTTTCTGGGAAATCTGCCTCATTTTCGAAACTGGCGTTTGATAATATACGCAAAATCTGAGAAAATGCTTCAAAGTTTCTATATGCCTTGTATTGTGATGGAAGTTCGTAAAACCACATGCAAACAATTCTGTGGTGAATATTTGTAGAAAGCGTTATGCATGTAGCGTGATCGTATCACAGAAATTCCCGGCGATGGAATCGATGTAAATTACACGCCTATTGGTTAGAATTCGCTCCAAAAATGTTTCCCTGAGAAAACGGCCTGATTTTCGAAACTGGCATTAGGAAAAAGCTGCAAATCCATAGTTAATGTTTCTAGGTGTAAATATGCCATGTATGGTGGATGAAAGTTCTGTAATCTACATGTTCACAACTCATTAGAGAAAGTTTGTTGAAACCTTGATGCATGTAGCGTGTTCGGAAATTGGAATGTCACTGTGAGGAAAATGATGTAAATTACATTTCTATTGGGAAGTACTCGCTCCACGAGTATTTTTCTGCGTATCTGCCTCCTTTTCAAAGCTGGCATTAGGAAAAAGTTTTGAAATATGAGAAAATGCTTCAAAGAGTCAATATGGCTTTTATGGTGGATGAAAGTTCGGTAATCCTTATGCTAACAACTCTGTAGTGAATATTTGTCTAATCAGTGATGCATGTAGCTTTTCCGGAACATGGAATTTCACAATGACGGGTTCTATGTAAATTGCATGTCTATTGGGTAGAACTCGTTACAAGAGGATTTTTCTGCAAAAACTGCATGATTTTAGAAACTGACTTTAGGAGAAATCTACTAAATCAGAATAAAATTTTCTATGTATAAATATGCATTGTCAGTTGGATGAAAGTTCAGTAATACACATGTTCACAACTCATTAAAGAATGTTTGTTGAATCCGTGATGCATGGAACGCGTTCAGAACGCGGAATGTCACGGTGAGTGAAACTAGGTAAATTACATATCTTTTGGGTACAACTCGCTCCAAGAGCATTTTTTGCCAAATCTGCCTCATTTTTAAAACTGGCGTTAAAACTAAACTGTGAAATCTGAGAAAATTCTTCAAAGTGTCAGTAAGCCTTGTATGGTGGATGAAAGTGCTGTAATCTACTTGCTAACAACTCTGATGTGAATATTTGTCGCATCCGTGATGCATGTAGCGTGTTCGGAACACGGAATTTCACGGTGAGCGAATCCATGTAAATTACACGTCAATTCGTTAGACCCGCTCCAAGAGGTTTTTGCCGTCAAATCGGCCTCATTTTGGAAACTGGCATTTGGAAAGCTCTGCGAAATCAGAGAAAATGCTTCAAAGCTTCAATATGTCTTCTATTTTGTTGAAAGTCCTGGAATCCACATGCAAACAACTCTGTAGTGTATTTTTATCGAATCATTTCTGCATGTAGCGTGTTCCGAACACGGAATTTCACGGTGAGCGAATCCATGGAATTTACATATCTATTGGATAGAACACACTCCAACAGTTTTTTCCTTTGTAAACTGCCTGATTTTCGAAACTGCTATTAGAAAAAGCTGCGAACTCAGAGTGAATGTTTCTAGGTGTACATATGCCTTGCATGGTGGATGAATGTTCTGTAATACACATGTACACAACTCTTTAAAAATGTTTGTCAAATCCGTGACGTATGTAGCCTGTTCGGATCACGGACAGTCACGGTGAGGGAAAATATGTAAATTACATATCTATTGGTTAGAACACGCTCCAGGAGCATTTTAATGGAAAATCTGCCTCAGTTTGGAAACTGGTGTTATGAAAACGCTGCAAAATATGAGTAAATTCTTTACGTTGACAATATGTCTTCAATCGGTTATTCAAGATGTGTAATTCACATGCTAACAACTCAGCAGTGTATATTGGTTGAATCCGTGGTGCATGTAAGTATTCAGAACACGGAATGTCACGGTGACGGTATCTATGAAAATGAGATGTCTATTGAATAGAACATGCACCAAGAGTGTTTTTCTGCAAAAACTGCCTGATTTTCTTAACTGACGTTAAGAAAACCTGCGAAATCTAAGTAAATGTTTCTAGGTGTAAATATGCCTTGTATTGTGGTTGAAAAATCGGTAATCCACATGCTCACGGTCATTAAATAATGTTTGTCAAAGCCGTGATGAATGTAACATTTTCGGAACACGGAATGTCTCGGTGAGTGAAACTCTGAAAATAACAATTCTACTGGATAGAACTCGCTTGGATTGAATGTTTCTGTGAAAATTTCATGATTTTTGAAACTGGATGTAAGGACAAACCTGCGAAATCAGAATAACTACTTCTAGGTTTAAATATGCCTTGTATGGTGGATGAAAGTTCGGTAATCCACATGCTCACTCTCATTAAAGAATGTTTGTCGAATTCGTGATGCATGTAACGTGTTTGGAATACGGAATGTCATAGTGAAGGAAACAATGTAAGTTACATGTCTATTGGGGAGAACTCACTTGAAGAAAATTTTTCTGCAAAATGTGCCTCATTTTCAAAACTGCCATTAGGAGAACCCTGTGAAATCTGAGAAAATGCTTCTAAGTGTCAATATGCCTTGAATGGTGAATGAAAGTCCGGTATTCCACATGTTAATAACAGTGAAGTAATTATTTTTCAAACCGTGATTCATGTAGCGCTTTTGGAAAATGGAATTTCACGGTAATGAAACGATGTAAATTACAATTCTATTGAGTAAAACGAGCTACAAGAGAATGTTTCTGCGAAAATTGCATGGTTATCGAATCTGAAGTTTGGAAAAAGCTGCAAAACGGGAGTCAATATTTGTAGGTGTAAATGTGCCTTTATGTTGCAAGAAAGTTCGGTAATCCATATGTTCACAACATACTAAAGAATCTTTTTCTAATCTGTGATGCATGAACCGTGTTCAGAACGTGGAATTTCACGGTGATTGAAACAATGTAAATTACTCCTCTATTGGGTAGAACTAGCTCGGAGAATGTTTTTCGGCGAAAACTTCGTCATTTTTGAAACTGGCAATTGCAAAACGCTGCAAAATCTGAGAAAATACTTCTAAGAATCAATATTCAATGTATTGTGGTGAAAGTTCGGTAATCCACATGCTAACAAATTTGTAGTGATTATTTGTCGAATCCTTTATGCATGTAGCATGTTCGGAACACGGAATTTCACGGCCAGGGGATTTATGTAAATTACATTTCTCTTGGTTAGAAATCACTCCAAGAGATTTTTCCTAGAAAACGGCTGGATTTTCTATACTGGCGAAAGGAAAACCCTGCAAACTCAGATTAATAGATTCTCGGTGTAAATATGCCTTGTATGGTGGATGAAAGTTCGGTAATCCGCATGCTAACAACTCTGTACTGAATATTTGTCGAATCCGAGATACGTGAAGCGTGTTTGGAACACAGAATATCACGGTGAGCGAATCTATGTAAAATACATGTCTCTTCGGTAGAACTCGCTCCAAGAGATTTTTCTGGGAAATCTGCCTCATTTTCGAAACTGGCGTTTGGTAATATATGCAAAATCTGAGAAAATGCTTCAAAGTGTCAATATGCCTTTTATTGTGATGGAAGTTCGTAAAACCTCATGCAAACAATTCTGTGGTGAATATTTGTAGAAAGTGTTATGCATGTAGCGTGATCGTATCACAGAAATTCCCGGCGATGGAATCTATGTAAATTACACGCCTATTGGTTCGAATTCGCTCCAAAAATGTTTCCCTGAGAAAACGGCCTGATTTTCGAAACTGGCATTAGGAAAAAGCTGCAAATTCAGAGTTAATGTTTCTAGGTGTAAATATGCCATGTATGGTGGATGAAAGTTCTGTAATCTACATGTTCACAACTCATTCGAGAAAGTTTGTTGAAACCTTGATGCATGTAGCGTTTTCGGAAATTGGAATGTCACTGTGAGGAAAACTATGTAAATTACATTTCTATTGGGAAGTACTCGCTCCACGAGAATTTTTCTGCATATCTGCCTCCTTTTCAAACCTGGCATTAGGAAAAATCTTCGAAATATGAGAAAATGCTTCAAAGAGACAATATGGCTTTTATGGTGGATGAAAGTTCGGTAATCCTTATTCTAACAACTCTGTAGTGAATATTTGTCGAATCCGTGATGCATGTAGCTTTTCCGGAACATGAAATTTCACGATGATGGGTTCTATGTAAATTGCATGTCTATTGGGTAGAACTCGCTCCAAGAGGATTTTTCTGCAAAAACTGCATGATTTTAGAAACTGACATTAGGAGAAATCTACTAAATCAGAGTAAAACTTTCTATGTATAAATATGCATTGTCAGTTGGATGAAAGTTCGGTAATACACATGTTCACAACTCATTAAAGAATGTTTGTTGAATCCGTGATGCATGGAACGCGTTCAGAACGCGGAATGTCACGGTGAGTGAAACTAGGTAAATTACATATCTTTTGGGTACAACTCGCTCCAAGAGCATTTTTTGCCAAATCTGCCTCATTTTTAAAACTGGCGTTAAAACTAAACTGTGAAATCTGAGAAAATTCTTCAAAGTGTCAGTAAGCCTTGTATGGTGGATGAAAGTGCTGTAATCTACTTGCTAACAACTCTGATGTGAATATTTGTCGCATCCGTGATGCATGTAGCGTGTTCGGAACACGGAATTTCACGGTGAGCGAATCCATGTAAATTACACGTCAATTCGTTAGACCCACTCCAAGAGGTTTTTGCCGTCAAATCGGCCTCATTTTGGAAACTGGCATTTGGAAAGCTCTGCGAAATCAGAGAAAATGCTTCAAAGCTTCAATATGTCTTCTATTTTGTTGAAAGTCCTGGAATCCACATGCAAACAACTCTGTAGTGTATTTTTATCGAATCATTTCTGCATGTAGCGTGTTCCGAACACGGAATTTCACGGTGAGCGAATCCATGGAATTTACATATCTATTGGATAGAACACACTCCAACAGTTTTTTCCTTTGTAAACTGCCTGATTTTCGAAACTGCTATTAGAAAAAGCTGCGAACTCAGAGTGAATGTTTCTAGGTGTACATATGCCTTGCATGGTGGATGAATGTTCTGTAATACACATGTACACAACTCTTTAAAAATGTTTGTCAAATCCGTGACGTATGTAGCCTGTTCGGATCACGGACAGTCACGGTGAGGGAAAATATGTAAATTACATATCTATTGGTTAGAACACGCTCCAGGAGCATTTTAATGGAAAATCTGCCTCAGTTTGGAAACTGGTGTTATGAAAACGCTGCAAAATATGAGTAAATTCTTTACGTTGACAATATGTCTTCAATCGGTTATTCAAGATGTGTAATTCACATGCTAACAACTCAGCAGTGTATATTGGTTGAATCCGTGGTGCATGTAAGTATTCAGAACACGGAATGTCACGGTGACGGTATCTATGAAAATGAGATGTCTATTGAATAGAACATGCACCAAGAGTGTTTTTCTGCAAAAACTGCCTGATTTTCTTAACTGACGTTAAGAAAACCTGCGAAATCTAAGTAAATGTTTCTAGGTGTAAATATGCCTTGTATTGTGGTTGAAAAATCGGTAATCCACATGCTCACGGTCATTAAATAATGTTTGTCAAAGCCGTGATGAATGTAACATTTTCGGAACACGGAATGTCTCGGTGAGTGAAACTCTGAAAATAACAATTCTACTGGATAGAACTCGCTTGGATTGAATGTTTCTGTGAAAATTTCATGATTTTTGAAACTGGATGTAAGGACAAACCTGCGAAATCAGAATAACTACTTCTAGGTTTAAATATGCCTTGTATGGTGGATGAAAGTTTGGTAATCCACATGCTCACTCTCATTAAAGAATGTTTGTCGAATTCGTGATGCATGTAACGTGTTTGGAATACGGAATGTCATAGTGAAGGAAACAATGTAAGTTACATGTCTATTGGGGAGAACTCACTTGAAGAAAATTTTTCTGCAAAATGTGCCTCATTTTCAAAACTGCCATTAGGAGAACCCTGTGAAATCTGAGAAAATGCTTCTAAGTGTCAATATGCCTTGAATGGTGAATGAAAGTCCGGTATTCCACATGTTAATAACAGTGAAGTAATTATTTTTCAAACCGTGATTCATGTAGCGCTTTTGGAAAATGGAATTTCACGGTAATGAAACGATGTAAATTACAATTCTATTGAGTAAAACGAGCTACAAGAGAATGTTTCTGCGAAAATTGCATGGTTATCGAATCTGAAGTTTGGAAAAAGCTGCAAAACGGGAGTCAATATTTGTAGGTGTAAATGTGCCTTTATGTTGCAAGAAAGTTCGGTAATCCATATGTTCACAACATACTAAAGAATCTTTTTCTAATCTGTGATGCATGAACCGTGTTCAGAACGTGGAATTTCACGGTGATTGAAACAATGTAAATTACTCCTCTATTGGGTAGAACTAGCTCGGAGAATGTTTTTCGGCGAAAACTTCGTCATTTTTGAAACTGGCAATTGCAAAACGCTGCAAAATCTGAGAAAATACTTCTAAGAATCAATATTCAATGTATTGTGGTGAAAGTTCGGTAATCCACATGCTAACAAATTTGTAGTGATTATTTGTCGAATCCTTTATGCATGTAGCATGTTCAGAACACGGAATTTCACGGCCAGGGGATTTATGTAAATTACATTTCTCTTGGTTAGAAATCACTCCAAGAGATTTTTCCTAGAAAACGGCTGGATTTTCTATACTGGCGAAAGGAAAACCCTGCAAACTCAGATTAATAGATTCTCGGTGTAAATATGCCTTGTATGGTGGATGAAAGTTCGGTAATCCGCATGCTAACAACTCTGTACTGAATATTTGTCGAATCCGAGATACGTGAAGCGTGTTTGGAACACAGAATATCACGGTGAGCGAATCTATGTAAAATACATGTCTCTTCGGTAGAACTCGCTCCAAGAGATTTTTCTGGGAAATCTGCCTCATTTTCGAAACTGGCGTTTGGTAATATATGCAAAAACTGAGAAAATGCTTCAAAGTGTCAATATGCCTTTTATTGTGATGGAAGTTCGTAAAACCTCATGCAAACAATTCTGTGGTGAATATTTGTAGAAAGTGTTATGCATGTAGCGTGATCGTATCACAGAAATTCCCGGCGATGGAATCTATGTAAATTACACGCCTATTGGTTCGAATTCGCTCCAAAAATGTTTCCCTGAGAAAACGGCCTGATTTTCGAAACTGGCATTAGGAAAAAGCTGCAAATTCAGAGTTAATGTTTCTAGGTGTAAATATGCCATGTATGGTGGATGAAAGTTCTGTAATCTACATGTTCACAACTCATTCGAGAAAGTTTGTTGAAACCTTGATGCATGTAGCGTTTTCGGAAATTGGAATGTCACTGTGAGGAAAACTATGTAAATTACATTTCTATTGGGAAGTACTCGCTCCACGAGAATTTTTCTGCATATCTGCCTCCTTTTCAAACCTGGCATTAGGAAAAATCTTCGAAATATGAGAAAATGCTTCAAAGAGACAATATGGCTTTTATGGTGGATGAAAGTTCGGTAATCCTTATTCTAACAACTCTGTAGTGAATATTTGTCGAATCCGTGATGCATGTAGCTTTTCCGGAACATGAAATTTCACGATGATGGGTTCTATGTAAATTGCATGTCTATTGGGTAGAACTCGCTCCAAGAGGATTTTTCTGCAAAAACTGCATGATTTTAGAAACTGACATTAGGAGAAATCTACTAAATCAGAGTAAAACTTTCTATGTATAAATATGCATTGTCAGTTGGATGAAAGTTCGGTAATACACATGTTCACAACTCATTAAAGAATGTTTGTTGAATCCGTGATGCATGGAACGCGTTCAGATCACGGAATGTCACGGTGAGTGAAACTAGGTAAATTACATATCTTTTGGGTACAACTCGCTCCAAGAGCATTTTTCTGCCAAATCTGCCTCATTTTCAAAACTGGCGTTAAAACTAACCTGTGAAATCTGAGAAAATTCTTCAAAGTGTCAGTAAGCCTTTTATGGTGGATGAAAGTGCTGTAATCTACTTGCTAACAACTCTGAAGTGAATATTTGTCGTATCCGTGATGCATGTAGCGTGTTCGGAACACAGAATTTCACGGTGAGCGAATCCATGTAAATTACACGTCTATTGGTTAGACCCGCTCCAAGAGGTTTTTGCCGTGAAATGGGCCTCATTTTGGAAACTGGCGTTTGGAAAGCTCTGCGAAATCAGAGAAAATGCTTCAAAGCGTCAATATGTCTTCTATTTTGTTTAAAGTCCTGGAATCCTCATGCAAAAAACTCTGTAGTGTATTTTTGTCGAATCATTTCTGCATGTAGCGTGTTCCGAACACGGAATTTCACGGTGAGCGAATCCATGGAATTTACATATCTATTGGATAGAACATGCTCCAACAGTTTTTTCCTTTGTAAACTGTCTGATTTTCGAAACTGCTATTAGGAAAAAGCTGCGAACTCAGAGTGAATGTTTCTAGGTGTACTTATGCCTTGTATGGTGGATGAAAGTACTGTAATACACATGTACACAACTCTTTAAAAATGTTTGTCAAATCCGTGATGTATGTAGCCTGTTCAGAACACGGACTGTCATGGTGAGGCAAACTATGTAAATTACATATCTATTGGTTAGAACACGCTACAGGAGCATTTTACTGGAAAATCTGCCTCAGTGTGGAAACTGGTGTTATGAAAACGCTGCAAATATGAGTAAATTCTTTAAGGTGACAATATGTCTTCAATGGGTTATTCAAGAAGTGTAATTCACATGCTAACAACTCAGCAGTGTATATTGGTTGAATCCGTGGTGCATGTACGTATTCAGAACATGGAATGTCACGGTGATGGTATCTATGAAAATGAGATGTCTATTGAATAGAACATGCACCAAGAGTGTTTTTCTGCAAAAACTGCCTGATTTTCTTAACTGACGTTAGGAAAACCTGCGAAATCTAAGTAAATGTTTCTAGGTGTAAATATGCCTTGTATTGTGGTTGAAAAATCAGTAATCCACATGCTCACGGTCATTAAATTATGTTTGTCAAAGCCGTGATGAATGTAACGTTTTCGGAACACGGAATGTCTCGGTGAGTGAAACTCTGAAAATAACAATTCTACTGGATAGAACTCGCTTGGATTGAACGTTTCTGTGAAAATTTCATGATTTTTGAAACTGGATGTAAGGACAAACCTGCGAAATCAGAATAACTACTTCTAGGTTTAAATATGCCTTGTATGGTGGATGAAAGTTCGGTAATCCACATGCTCACTCTCATTAAAGAATGTTTGTCGAATTCGTGATGCATGTAACGTGTTTGGAATACGGAACGTCATAGTGAAGGAAACAATGTAAGTTACATGTCTATTGGGGAGAACTCACTTGAAGAAAATTTTTCTGCAAAATGTGCCTCATTTTCAAAACTGCCATTAGGAGAACCCTGTGAAATCTGAGAAAATGCTTCTAAGTGTCAATATGCCTTGAATGGTGAATGAAAGTCCGGTATTCCACATGTTAATAACAGTGAAGTAATTATTTTTCAAACCGTGATTCATGTAGCGCTTTTGGAAAATGGAATTTCACGGTAATGAAACGATGTAAATTACAATTCTATTGAGTAGAACGAGCTACAAGAGAATGTTTCTGCGAAAATTGCATGGTTATCGAATCTGAAGTTTGGAAAAAGCTGCAAAACGGGAGTCAATATTTGTAGGTGTAAATGTGCCTTTATGTTGCAAGAAAGTTCGGTAATCCACATGTTCACAACATACTAAAGAATCTTTTTCTAATCTGTGATGCATGAACCGTGTTCAGAACGTGGAATTTCACGGTGATTGAAACAATGTAAATTACTTCTCTTTTGGGTAGAACTAGCTCGGAGAGTGTTTTTAGGCGAAAACTTTGTCATTTTTGAAACTGGCAATTGCAAAACGCTGCAAAATCTGAGAAAATACTTCTAAGAATCAATATTCAATATATTGTGA
Source organism: Camelus dromedarius (assembly GCF_036321535.1). Lineage (NCBI taxonomy): Eukaryota > Metazoa > Chordata > Mammalia > Artiodactyla > Camelidae > Camelus > Camelus dromedarius. Next base: position 300,207 of record NW_026989824.1, read on the forward strand.
TGAAAGTTCGGTAATCCACATGCTAACAAATTTGTAGTGAATATTTGTCGAATCCTTTATGCATGTAACATGTTCGGAACACGGAATTTCACGGCCAGGGGATTTATGTAAATTACATTTCTCTTGGTTAGAAATCACTCCAAGAGATTTTTCCTAGAAAACGGCTGGATTTTCTATACTGGCGAAAGGAAGACCCTGCGAACTCAGATTAATAGATTCTCGGTGTAAATATGCCTTGTATGGTGGATGAAAGTTCGGTAATCTGCATGCTAACAACTCTCTACTGAATATTTGTCGAATCCGAGATACGTGAAGCGTGTTTGGAACACAGAATATCACGGTGAGCGAATCTATGTAAAATACATGTCTCTTCGGTAGAACTCGCTCCAAGAGATTTTTCTGGGAAATCTGCCTCATTTTCGAAACTGGCGTTTGGTAATATATGCAAAATCTGAGAAAATGCTTCAAAGTGTCAATATGCCTTTTATTGTGATGGAAGTTCGTAAAACCTCATGCAAACAATTCTGTGGTGAATATTTGTAGAAAGCGTTATGCATGTAGCGTGATCGTATCACAGAAATTCCCGGCGATGGAATCTATGTAAATTACACGCCTATTGGTTCGAATTCGCTCCAAAAATGTTTCCCTGAGAAAACGGCCTGATTTTCGAAACTGGCATTAGGAAAAAGCTGCAAATTCAGAGTTAATGTTTCTAGGTGTAAATATGCCATGTATGGTGGATGAAAGTTCTGTAATCTACATGTTCACAACTCATTCGAGAAAGTTTGTTGAAACCTTGATGCATGTAGCGTTTTCGGAAATTGGAATGTCACTGTGAGGAAAACTATGTAAATTACATTTCTATTGGGAAGTACTCGCTCCACGAGTATTTTTCTGCATATCTGCCTCCTTTTCAAACCTGGCATTAGGAAAAATCTTCGAAATATGAGAAAATGCTTCAAAGAGACAATATGGCTTTTATGGTGGATGAAAGTTCGGTAATCCTTATTCTAACAACTCTGTAGTGAATATTTGTCGAATCCGTGATGCATGTAGCTTTTCCGGAACATGAAATTTCACGATGATGGGTTCTATGTAAATTGCATGTCTATTGGGTAGAACTCGCTCCAAGAGGGTTTTTCTGCAAAAACTGCATGATTTTAGAAACTGACATTAGGAGAAATCTACTAAATCAGAGTAAAACATTCTATGTATAAATATGCATTGTCAGTTGGATGAAAGTTCGGTAATACACATGTTCACAACTCATTAAAGAATGTTTGTTGAATCCGTGATGCATGGAACGCGTTCAGATCACGGAATGTCACGGTGAGTGAAACTAGGTAAATTACATATCTTTTGGGTACAACTCGCTCCAAGAGCATTTTTCTGCCAAATCTGCCTCATTTTCAAAACTGGCGTTAAAACTAACCTGTGAAATCTGAGAAAATTCTTCAAAGTGTCAGTAAGCCTTTTATGGTGGATGAAAGTGCTGTAATCTACTTGCTAACAACTCTGAAGTGAATATTTGTCGTATCCGTGATGCATGTAGCGTGTTCGGAACACAGAATTTCACGGTGAGCGAATCCATGTAAATTACACGTCTATTGGTTAGACCCGCTCCAAGAGGTTTTTGCCGTGAAATGGGCCTCATTTTGGAAACTGGCGTTTGGAAAGCTCTGCGAAATCAGAGAAAATGCTTCAAAGCGTCAATATGTCTTCTATTTTGTTTAAAGTCCTGGAATCCTCATGCAAAAAACTCTGTAGTGTATTTTTGTCGAATCATTTCTGCATGTAGCGTGTTCCGAACACGGAATTTCACGGTGAGCGAATCCATGGAATTTACATATCTATTGGATAGAACATGCTCCAACAGTTTTTTCCTTTGTAAACTGTCTGATTTTCGAAACTGCTATTAGGAAAAAGCTGCGAACTCAGAGTGAATGTTTCTAGGTGTACTTATGCCTTGTATGGTGGATGAAAGTACTGTAATACACATGTACACAACTCTTTAAAAATGTTTGTCAAATCCGTGATGTATGTAGCCTGTTCAGAACACGGACTGTCATGGTGAGGCAAACTATGTAAATTACATATCTATTGGTTAGAACACGCTACAGGAGCATTTTACTGGAAAATCTGCCTCAGTGTGGAAACTGGTGTTATGAAAACGCTGCAAATATGAGTAAATTCTTTAAGGTGACAATATGTCTTCAATGGGTTATTCAAGAAGTGTAATTCACATGCTAACAACTCAGCAGTGTATATTGGTTGAATCCGTGGTGCATGTACGTATTCAGAACATGGAATGTCACGGTGATGGTATCTATGAAAATGAGATGTCTATTGAATAGAACATGCACCAAGAGTGTTTTTCTGCAAAAACTGCCTGATTTTCTTAACTGACGTTAGGAAAACCTGCGAAATCTAAGTAAATGTTTCTAGGTGTAAATATGCCTTGTATTGTGGTTGAAAAATCAGTAATCCACATGCTCACGGTCATTAAATTATGTTTGTCAAAGCCGTGATGAATGTAACGTTTTCGGAACACGGAATGTCTCGGTGAGTGAAACTCTGAAAATAACAATTCTACTGGATAGAACTCGCTTGGATTGAATGTTTCTGTGAAAATTTCATGATTTTTGAAACTGGATGTAAGGACAAACCTGCGAAATCAGAATAACTACTTCTAGGTTTAAATATGCCTTGTATGGTGGATGAAAGTTCGGTAATCCACATGCTCACTCTCATTAAAGAATGTTTGTCGAATTCGTGATGCATGTAACGTGTTTGGAATACGGAACGTCATAGTGAAGGAAACAATGTAAGTTACATGTCTATTGGGGAGAACTCACTTGAAGAAAATTTTTCTGCAAAATGTGCCTCATTTTCAAAACTGCCATTAGGAGAACCCTGTGAAATCTGAGAAAATGCTTCTAAGTGTCAATATGCCTTGAATGGTGAATGAAAGTCCGGTATTCCACATGTTAATAACAGTGAAGTAATTATTTTTCAAACCGTGATTCATGTAGCGCTTTTGGAAAATGGAATTTCACGGTAATGAAACGATGTAAATTACAATTCTATTGAGTAGAACGAGCTACAAGAGAATGTTTCTGCGAAAATTGCATGGTTATCGAATCTGAAGTTTGGAAAAAGCTGCAAAACGGGAGTCAATATTTGTAGGTGTAAATGTGCCTTTATGTTGCAAGAAAGTTCGGTAATCCACATGTTCACAACATACTAAAGAATCTTTTTCTAATCTGTGATGCATGAACCGTGTTCAGAACGTGGAATTTCACGGTGATTGAAACAATGTAAATTACTTCTCTTTTGGGTAGAACTAGCTCGGAGAGTGTTTTTAGGCGAAAACTTTGTCATTTTTGAAACTGGCAATTGCAAAACGCTGCAAAATCTGAGAAAATACTTCTAAGAATCAATATTCAATATATTGTGATGAAAGTTCGGTAATCCACATGCTAACAAATTTGTAGTGAATATTTGTCGAATCCTTTATGCATGTAACATGTTCGGAACACGGAATTTCACGGCCAGGGGATTTATGTAAATTACATTTCTCTTGGTTAGAAATCACTCCAAGAGATTTTTCCTAGAAAACGGCTGGATTTTCTATACTGGCGAAAGGAAGACCCTGCGAACTCAGATTAATAGATTCTCGGTGTAAATATGCCTTGTATGGTGGATGAAAGTTCGGTAATCTGCATGCTAACAACTCTCTACTGAATATTTGTCGAATCCGAGATACGTGAAGCGTGTTTGGAACACAGAATATCACGGTGAGCGAATCTATGTAAAATACATGTCTCTTCGGTAGAACTCGCTCCAAGAGATTTTTCTGGGAAATCTGCCTCATTTTCGAAACTGGCGTTTGGTAATATATGCAAAATCTGAGAAAATGCTTCAAAGTGTCAATATGCCTTTTATTGTGATGGAAGTTCGTAAAACCTCATGCAAACAATTCTGTGGTGAATATTTGTAGAAAGCGTTATGCATGTAGCGTGATCGTATCACAGAAATTCCCGGCGATGGAATCTATGTAAATTACACGCCTATTGGTTCGAATTCGCTCCAAAAATATTTCCGTGAGAAAATGGCTTTATTTTCGAAACTGTCATTAGGAAAAATCTGCAAATTCAGATTTAAAGTTTCAAGGTGTAAATATGCCATGTATGGTGAATGAAAGTTCTGTAATCTACATGTTCACAACTCATTTGAGAAAGTTTGTTGAAATCTTGCTGCATGTAGCGTGTTCGAATATTAGAATGTCACTGTGAGGAAAACAATGTAAATTACATTTCTATTGGGAAGTACTCGCTCCACGAGTATTTTTCTGCGTATCTGCCACATTTTCAAAACTGGCATTAGGAAAAACTTTCAAAATATGTGAAAATGCTTCAAAGAGTCAATATGGCTTTTATGGTTGATGAAAGTTCGGTAATCCTTATGCTAACAACTCTGTAGTGAATATTTGTCGAATCCGTGATGCATGTAGCTTTTCCGGAACATGGAATTTCACGATGACGGGTTCTATGTAAATTGCATGTCTATAGGGTAGAACTCGCTCCAAGAGGATTTTTCTGCAAAAACTGCATGATTTTAGAAACTGACATTAGGAGAAATCTACTAAATCAGTATAAAACTTTCAATGTATAAATATGCATTGTCAGTTGGATGAAAGTTCGGTAATACACATGTTCACAACTCATTAAAGAATGTTTGTTGAATCCGTGATGCATGGAACGCGTTCAGATCACGGAATGTCACGGTGAGTGAAACTAGGTAAATTACATATCTTTTGGGTACAACTCGCTCCAAGAGCATTTTTCTGCCAAATCTGCCTCATTTTCAAAACTGGCGTTTAAACTAACCTGTGAAATCTGAGAAAATTCTTCAAAGTGTCAGTAAGCCTTGTATGGTGGATGAAAGTGCTGTAATCTACTTGCTAACAACTCTGAAGTGAATATTTGTCGTATCCGTGATGCATGTAGCGTGTTCGGAACACAGAATTTCACGGTGAGCGAATCCATGTAAATTACACGTCTATTGGTTAGACCCGCTCCAAGAGGTTATTGCCGTGAAATGGGCCTCATTTTGGAAACTGGCTTTTGGAAAGCTCTGCGAAATCAGAGAAAATGCTTCAAAGCGTCAATATGCCTTCTATTTTGATGAAAGTCCTGGAATCCACATGCAAACAACTCTGTAGTGTATTTTTGTCGAATCATTTCTGCATGTAGCGTGTTCCGAACACGGAATTTCACGGTGAGCGAATCCATGGAATTTACATATCTATTGGATAGAACACGCTCCAACATTTTTTTCCTTTGTAAACTGCCTGATTTTCGAAACTGCTATTAGGAAAATGCTGCGAAATCAGTGTGAATGTTTCTAGGTGTACATATGCCTTGTATGGTGGATGAAAGTTCTGTAATACACATGTACACAACTCTTTAAAAATGTTTGTCCAATCCGTGATGTATGTAGCCTGTTCGGAACAAGGACTGTCACGGTGAGGGAAACTATGTAAATTACATATCTATTGGTTAGAACACGCTCCAGGAGCATTTTACTGGAAAATCTGCCTCAGTTTGGAAACTGGTGTCATGAAAACGCTGCAAAATCTGAGTAAATTCTTTAAGGTGACAATATGTCTTCAATGGGTTATTCAAGATGTGTAATTCACATGCTAACAACTCAGCAGTGTATATTGGTTGAATCCGTGGTGCATGTACCGTTTTCAGAACACGGAATGTCACGGTGATGGTATCTATGAAAATGAGATGTCTATTGGATAGAACATGCACCAAGAGTGTTTTTCTGCGAAAACTGCCTGATTTTCTTAACTGACGTTAGGAAAACCTGCGAAATCTAAGTAAAAGTTTCTAGGTGTAAATATGCCTTGTATTGTGGTTGAAAAATCGGTAATCCACATGCTCACGGTCATTAAATAATGTTTGTCAAAGCCGTGATGAATGTAACGTTTTCGGAACACGGAATGTCTCGGTGAGTGAAACTCTGAAAATAACAATTCTACTGGATAGAACTCGCTTGAATTGAATGTTTCTGTGAAAATTTCATGATTTTTGAAACTGGATGTAAGGACAAACCTGCGAAATCAGAATAACTACTTCTAGGTTTAAATATGCCTTGTATGGTGGATGAAAGTTCGGTAATCCACATGCTCACTCTCATTAAAGAATGTTTGTCGAATTCGTGATGCATGTAACGTGTTTGGAATACGGAATGTCATAGTGAAGGAAACAATGTAAGTTACATGTCTATTGGGGAGAACTCACTTGAAGAAAATTTTTCTGCAAAATGTGCCTCATTTTCAAAACTGCCATTAGGAGAACCCTGTGAAATCTGAGAAAATGCTTCTAAGTGTCAATATGCCTTGAATGGTGAATGAAAGTCCGGTATTCCACATGTTAATAACAGTGAAGTAATTATTTTTCAAACCGTGACTCATGTAGCGCTTTTGGAAAATGGAATTTCACGGTAATGAAACGATGTAAATTACAATTCTATTGAGTAGAACGAGCTACAAGAGAATGTTTCTGCGAAAATTGCATGGTTATCGAATCTGAAGTTTGGAAAAAGCTGCAAAACGGGAGTCAATATTTGTAGGTGTAAATGTGCCTTTATGTTGCAAGAAAGTTCGGTAATCCACATGTTCACAACATACTAAAGAATCTTTTTCTAATCTGTGATGCATGAACCGTGTTCAGAACGTGGAATTTCACGGTGATTGAAACAATGTAAATTACTTCTCTTTTGGGTAGAACTAGCTCGGAGAGTGTTTTTAGGCGAAAACTTTGTCATTTTTGAAACTGGCAATTGCAAAACGCTGCAAAATCTGAGAAAATACTTCTAAGAATCAATATTCAATATATTGTGATGAAAGTTCGGTAATCCACATGCTAACAAATTTGTAGTGAATATTTGTCGAATCCTTTATGCATGTAACATGTTCGGAACACGGAATTTCACGGCCAGGGGATTTATGTAAATTACATTTCTCTTGGTTAGAAATCACTCCAAGAGATTTTTCCTAGAAAACGGCTGGATTTTCTATACTGGCGAAAGGAAGACCCTGCGAACTCAGATTAATAGATTCTCGGTGTAAATATGCCTTGTATGGTGGATGAAAGTTCGGTAATCTGCATGCTAACAACTCTCTACTGAATATTTGTCGAATCCGAGATACGTGAAGCGTGTTTGGAACACAGAATATCACGGTGAGCGAATCTATGTAAAATACATGTCTCTTCGGTAGAACTCGCTCCAAGAGATTTTTCTGGGAAATCTGCCTCATTTTCGAAACTGGCGTTTGGTAATATATGCAAAATCTGAGAAAATGCTTCAAAGTGTCAATATGCCTTTTATTGTGATGGAAGTTCGTAAAACCTCATGCAAACAATTCTGTGGTGAATATTTGTAGAAAGCGTTATGCATGTAGCGTGATCGTATCACAGAAATTCCCGGCGATGGAATCTATGTAAATTACACGCCTATTGGTTCGAATTCGCTCCAAAAATATTTCCGTGAGAAAATGGCTTTATTTTCGAAACTGTCATTAGGAAAAATCTGCAAATTCAGATTTAAAGTTTCAAGGTGTAAATATGCCATGTATGGTGAATGAAAGTTCTGTAATCTACATGTTCACAACTCATTTGAGAAAGTTTGTTGAAATCTTGCTGCATGTAGCGTGTTCGAATATTAGAATGTCACTGTGAGGAAAACAATGTAAATTACATTTCTATTGGGAAGTACTCGCTCCACGAGTATTTTTCTGCGTATCTGCCACATTTTCAAAACTGGCATTAGGAAAAACTTTCAAAATATGTGAAAATGCTTCAAAGAGTCAATATGGCTTTTATGGTGGATGAAAGTTCGGTAATCCTTATGCTAACAACTCTGTAGTGAATATTTGTCGAATCCGTGATGCATGTAGCTTTTCCGGAACATGGAATTTCACGATGACGGGTTCTATGTAAATTGCATGTCTATAGGGTAGAACTCGCTCCAAGAGGATTTTTCTGCAAAAACTGCATGATTTTAGAAACTGACATTAGGAGAAATCTACTAAATCAGTATAAAACTTTCAATGTATAAATATGCATTGTCAGTTGGATGAAAGTTCGGTAATACACATGTTCACAACTCATTAAAGAATGTTTGTTGAATCCGTGATGCATGGAACGCGTTCAGAACACGGAATGTCACGGTGAGTGAAACTAGGTAAATTACATATCTTTTGGGTACAACTCGCTCCAAGAGCATTTTTCTGCCAAATCTGCCTCATTTTCAAAACTGGCGTTTAAACTAACCTGTGAAATCTGAGAAAATTCTTCAAAGTGTCAGTAAGCCTTGTATGGTGGATGAAAGTGCTGTAATCTACTTGCTAACAACTCTGAAGTGAATATTTGTCGTATCCGTGATGCATGTAGCGTGTTCGGAACACAGAATTTCACGGTGAGCGAATCCATGTAAATTACACGTCTATTGGTTAGACCCGCTCCAAGAGGTTATTGCCGTGAAATGGGCCTCATTTTGGAAACTGGCTTTTGGAAAGCTCTGCGAAATCAGAGAAAATGCTTCAAAGCGTCAATATGCCTTCTATTTTGATGAAAGTCCTGGAATCCACATGCAAACAACTCTGTAGTGTATTTTTGTCGAATCATTTCTGCATGTAGCGTGTTCCGAACACGGAATTTCACGGTGAGCGAATCCATGGAATTTACATATCTATTGGATAGAACACGCTCCAACATTTTTTTCCTTTGTAAACTGCCTGATTTTCGAAACTGCTATTAGGAAAATGCTGCGAAATCAGTGTGAATGTTTCTAGGTGTACATATGCCTTGTATGGTGGATGAAAGTTCTGTAATACACATGTACACAACTCTTTAAAAATGTTTGTCCAATCCGTGATGTATGTAGCCTGTTCGGAACAAGGACTGTCACGGTGAGGGAAACTATGTAAATTACATATCTATTGGTTAGAACACGCTCCAGGAGCATTTTACTGGAAAATCTGCCTCAGTTTGGAAACTGGTGTCATGAAAACGCTGCAAAATCTGAGTAAATTCTTTAAGGTGACAATATGTCTTCAATGGGTTATTCAAGATGTGTAATTCACATGCTAACAACTCAGCAGTGTATATTGGTTGAATCCGTGGTGCATGTACCGTTTTCAGAACACGGAATGTCACGGTGATGGTATCTATGAAAATGAGATGTCTATTGGATAGAACATGCACCAAGAGTGTTTTTCTGCGAAAACTGCCTGATTTTCTTAACTGACGTTAGGAAAACCTGCGAAATCTAAGTAAAAGTTTCTAGGTGTAAATATGCCTTGTATTGTGGTTGAAAAATCGGTAATCCACATGCTCACGGTCATTAAATAATGTTTGTCAAAGCCGTGATGAATGTAACGTTTTCGGAACACGGAATGTCTCGGTGAGTGAAACTCTGAAAATAACAATTCTACTGGATAGAACTCGCTTGAATTGAATGTTTCTGTGAAAATTTCATGATTTTTGAAACTGGATGTAAGGACAAACCTGCGAAATCAGAATAACTACTTCTAGGTTTAAATATGCCTTGTATGGTGGATGAAAGTTCGGTAATCCACATGCTCACTCTCATTAAAGAATGTTTGTCGAATTCGTGATGCATGTAACGTGTTTGGAATACGGAATGTCATAGTGAAGGAAACAATGTAAGTTACATGTCTATTGGGGAGAACTCACTTGAAGAAAATTTTTCTGCAAAATGTGCCTCATTTTCAAAACTGCCATTAGGAGAACCCTGTGAAATCTGAGAAAATGCTTCTAAGTGTCAATATGCCTTGAATGGTGAATGAAAGTCCGGTATTCCACATGTTAATAACAGTGAAGTAATTATTTTTCAAACCGTGACTCATGTAGCGCTTTTGGAAAATGGAATTTCACGGTAATGAAACGATGTAAATTACAATTCTATTGAGTAGAACGAGCTACAAGAGAATGTTTCTGCGAAAATTGCATGGTTATCGAATCTGAAGTTTGGAAAAAGCTGCAAAACGGGAGTCAATATTTGTAGGTGTAAATGTGCCTTTATGTTGCAAGAAAGTTCGGTAATCCACATGTTCACAACATACTAAAGAATCTTTTTCTAATCTGTGATGCATGAACCGTGTTCAGAACGTGGAATTTCACGGTGATTGAAACAATGTAAATTACTTCTCTTTTGGGTAGAACTAGCTCGGAGAGTGTTTTTAGGCGAAAACTTTGTCATTTTTGAAACTGGCAATTGCAAAACGCTGCAAAATCTGAGAAAATACTTCTAAGAATCAATATTCAATATATTGTGATGAAAGTTCGGTAATCCACATGCTAACAAATTTGTAGTGAATATTTGTCGAATCCTTTATGCATGTAACATGTTCGGAACACGGAATTTCACGGCCAGGGGATTTATGTAAATTACATTTCTCTTGGTTAGAAATCACTCCAAGAGATTTTTCCTAGAAAACGGCTGGATTTTCTATACTGGCGAAAGGAAGACCCTGCGAACTCAGATTAATAGATTCTCGGTGTAAATATGCCTTGTATGGTGGATGAAAGTTCGGTAATCTGCATGCTAACAACTCTCTACTGAATATTTGTCGAATCCGAGATACGTGAAGCGTGTTTGGAACACAGAATATCACGGTGAGCGAATCTATGTAAAATACATGTCTCTTCGGTAGAACTCGCTCCAAGAGATTTTTCTGGGAAATCTGCCTCATTTTCGAAACTGGCGTTTGGTAATATATGCAAAATCTGAGAAAATGCTTCAAAGTGTCAATATGCCTTTTATTGTGATGGAAGTTCGTAAAACCTCATGCAAACAATTCTGTGGTGAATATTTGTAGAAAGCGTTATGCATGTAGCGTGATCGTATCACAGAAATTCCCGGCGATGGAATCTATGTAAATTACACGCCTATTGGTTCGAATTCGCTCCAAAAATATTTCCGTGAGAAAATGGCTTTATTTTCGAAACTGTCATTAGGAAAAATCTGCAAATTCAGATTTAAAGTTTCAAGGTGTAAATATGCCATGTATGGTGAATGAAAGTTCTGTAATCTACATGTTCACAACTCATTTGAGAAAGTTTGTTGAAATCTTGCTGCATGTAGCGTGTTCGAATATTAGAATGTCACTGTGAGGAAAACAATGTAAATTACATTTCTATTGGGAAGTACTCGCTCCACGAGTATTTTTCTGCGTATCTGCCACATTTTCAAAACTGGCATTAGGAAAAACTTTCAAAATATGTGAAAATGCTTCAAAGAGTCAATATGGCTTTTATGGTGGATGAAAGTTCGGTAATCCTTATGCTAACAACTCTGTAGTGAATATTTGTCGAATCCGTGATGCATGTAGCTTTTCCGGAACATGGAATTTCACGATGACGGGTTCTATGTAAATTGCATGTCTATAGGGTAGAACTCGCTCCAAGAGGATTTTTCTGCAAAAACTGCATGATTTTAGAAACTGACATTAGGAGAAATCTACTAAATCAGTATAAAACTTTCAATGTATAAATATGCATTGTCAGTTGGATGAAAGTTCGGTAATACACATGTTCACAACTCATTAAAGAATGTTTGTTGAATCCGTGATGCATGGAACGCGTTCAGAACACGGAATGTCACGGTGAGTGAAACTAGGTAAATTACATATCTTTTGGGTACAACTCGCTCCAAGAGCATTTTTCTGCCAAATCTGCCTCATTTTCAAAACTGGCGTTTAAACTAACCTGTGAAATCTGAGAAAATTCTTCAAAGTGTCAGTAAGCCTTGTATGGTGGATGAAAGTGCTGTAATCTACTTGCTAACAACTCTGAAGTGAATATTTGTCGTATCCGTGATGCATGTAGCGTGTTCGGAACACAGAATTTCACGGTGAGCGAATCCATGTAAATTACACGTCTATTGGTTAGACCCGCTCCAAGAGGTTATTGCCGTGAAATGGGCCTCATTTTGGAAACTGGCTTTTGGAAAGCTCTGCGAAATCAGAGAAAATGCTTCAAAGCGTCAATATGCCTTCTATTTTGATGAAAGTCCTGGAATCCACATGCAAACAACTCTGTAGTGTATTTTTGTCGAATCATTTCTGCATGTAGCGTGTTCCGAACACGGAATTTCACGGTGAGCGAATCCATGGAATTTACATATCTATTGGATAGAACACGCTCCAACATTTTTTTCCTTTGTAAACTGCCTGATTTTCGAAACTGCTATTAGGAAAATGCTGCGAACTCAGAGTGAATGTTTCTAGGTGTACATATGCCTTGTATGGTGGATGAAAGTTCTGTAATACACATGTACACAACTCTTTAAAAATGTTTGTCAAATCCGTGATGTATGTAGCCTGTTCGGAACAAGGACTGTCACGGTGAGGGAAACTATGTAAATTACATATCTATTGGTTAGAACACGCTCCAGGAGCATTTTACTGGAAAATCTGCCTCAGTTTGGAAACTGGTGTCATGAAAACGCTGCAAAATCTGAGTAAATTCTTTAAGGTGACAATATGTCTTCAATGGGTTATTCAAGATGTGTAATTCACATGCTAACAACTCAGCAGTGTATATTGGTTGAATCCGTGGTGCATGTACCGTTTTCAGAACACGGAATGTCACGGTGATGGTATCTATGAAAATGAGATTTCTATTGGATAGAACATGCACCAAGAGTGTTTTTCTGCGAAAACTGCCTGATTTTCTTAACTGACGTTAGGAAAACCTGCGAAATCTAAGTAAAAGTTTCTAGGTGTAAATATGCCTTGTATTGTGGTTGAAAAATCGGTAATCCACATGCTCACGGTCATTAAATAATGTTTGTCAAAGCCGTGATGAATGTAACGTTTTCGGAACACGGAATGTCTCGGTGAGTGAAACTCTGAAAATAACAATTCTACTGGATAGAACTCGCTTGAATTGAATGTTTCTGTGAAAATTTCATGATTTTTGAAACTGGATGTAAGGACAAACCTGCGAAATCAGAATAACTACTTCTAGGTTTAAATATGCCTTGTATGGTGGATGAAAGTTCGGTAATCCACATGCTCACTCTCATTAAAGAATGTTTGTCGAATTCGTGATGCATGTAACGTGTTTGGAATACGGAATGTCATAGTGAAGGAAACAATGTAAGTTACATGTCTATTGGGGAGAACTCACTTGAAGAAAATTTTTCTGCAAAATGTGCCTCATTTTCAAAACTGCCATTAGGAGAACCCTGTGAAATCTGAGAAAATGCTTCTAAGTGTCAATATGCCTTGAATGGTGAATGAAATTCCGGTATTCCACATGTTAATAACAGTGAAGTAATTATTTTTCAAACCGTGATTCATGTAGCGCTTTTGGAAAATGGAATTTCACGGTAATGGAACGATGTAAATTACAATTCTATTGAGTAAAACGAGCTACAAGAGAATGTTTCTGCGAAAATTGCATGGTTATCGAATCTGAAGTTTGGAAAAAGCTGCAAAACGGGAGTCAATAATTGTAGGTGTAAATGTGCCTTTATGTTGCAAGAAAGTTCGGTAATCCATATGTTCACAACATACTAAAGAATCTTTTTCTAATCTGTGATGCATGAACCGTGTTCAGAACGTGGAATTTCACGGTGATTGAAACAATGTAAATTACTTCTCTATTGGGTATAACTAGCTCGGAGAGTGTTTTTCGGCGAAAACTTCGTCATTTTTGAAACTGGCAATTGCAAAACGCTGCAAAATCTGAGAAAATACTTCTAAGAATCAATATTCAATATATTGTGGTGAAAGTTCGGTAATCCACATGCTAACAAATTTGTAGTGAATATTTGTCGAATCCTTTAAGCATGTAGCATGTTCGGAACACGGAATTTCACGGCCAGGGATTAATGTAAATTACATTTCTCTTGGTTAGAAATCACTCCAAGAGATTTTTCCTGAGAAATCGGCCAGATTTTCGATACTGGCGAAAGGAAAACCCTGCGAACTCAGATTAATAGATTCTCGGTGTAAATATGCCTTGTATGGTGGATGAAAGTTCGGTAATCTGCATGCTAACAATTCTGTAATAAATATTTGTCGAATCCGAGATACGTGAAGCGTGTTCTGAACACAGAATAACACGGTGAGCGAATCTATGTAAAATAAATGTCTCTTCGGTAGAACTCGCTCCAGGAATTTTTTCTGGGAAATCTGCCTCATTTTCGAAACTGGCGTTTGATAATATACGCAAAATCTGAGAAAATGCTTCAAAGTTTCTATATGCCTTGTATTGTGATGGAAGTTCGTAAAACCACATGCAAACAATTCTGTGGTGAATATTTGTAGAAAGCGTTATGCATGTAGCGTGATCGTATCACAGAAATTCCCGGCGATGGAATCGATGTAAATTACACGCCTATTGGTTAGAATTCGCTCCAAAAACGTTTCCCTGAGAAAACGGCCTGATTTTCGAAACTGGCATTAGGAAAAAGCTGCAAATTCATAGTTAATGTTTCTAGGTGTAAATATGCCATGTATGGTGGATGAAAGTTCTGTAATCTACATGTTCACAACTCATTAGAGAAAGTTTGTTGAAACCTTGATGCATGTAGCGTGTTCGGAAATTGGAATGTCACTGTGAGGAAAATGATGTAAATTACATTTCTATTGGGAAGTACTCGCTCCACGAGTATTTTTCTGCGTATCTGCCTCCTTTTCAAAACTGGCATTAGGAAAAAGTTTTGAAATATGAGAAAATGCTTCAAAGAGTCAATATGGCTTTTATGGTGGATGAAAGTTCGGTAATCCTTATGCTAACAACTCTGTAGTGAATATTTGTCTAATCAGTGATGCATGTAGCTTTTCCGGAACATGGAATTTCACAATGACGGGTTCTATGTAAATTGCATGTCTATTGGGTAGAACTCGTTACAAGAGGATTTTTCTGCAAAAACTGCATGATTTTAGAAACTGACTTTAGGAGAAATCTACTAAATCAGAATAAAATTTTCTATGTATAAATATGCATTGTCAGTTGGATGAAAGTTCAGTAATACACATGTTCACAACTCATTAAAGAATGTTTGTTGAATCCGTGATGCATGGAACGCGTTCAGAACACGGAATGTCACGGTGAGTGAAACTAGGTAAATTACATATCTTTTGGGTACAACTCGCTCCAAGAGCATTTTTTGCCAAATCTGCCTCATTTTTAAAACTGGCGTTAAAACTAAACTGTGAAATCTGAGAAAATTCTTCAAAGTGTCAGTAAGCCTTGTATGGTGGATGAAAGTGCTGTAATCTACTTGCTAACAACTCTGATGTGAATATTTGTCGCATCCGTGATGCATGTAGCGTGTTCGGAACACGGAATTTCACGGTGAGCGAATCCATGTAAATTACACGTCAATTCGTTAGACCCGCTCCAAGAGGTTTTTGCCGTCAAATCGGCCTCATTTTGGAAACTGGCATTTGGAAAGCTCTGCGAAATCAGAGAAAATGCTTCAAAGCTTCAATATGTCTACTATTTTGTTGAAAGTCCTGGAATCCACATGCAAACAACTCTGTAGTGTATTTTTATCGAATCATTTCTGCATGTAGCGTGTTCCGAACACGGAATTTCACGGTGAGCGAATCCATGGAATTTACATATCTATTGGATAGAACACACTCCAACAGTTTTTTCCTTTGTAAACTGCCTGATTTTCGAAACTGCTATTAGGAAAAAGCTGCGAACTCAGAGTGAATGTTTCTAGGTGTACATATGCCTTGTATGGTGGATGAAAGTACTGTAATACACATGTACACAACTCTTTAAAAATGTTTGTCAAATCCGTGATGTATGTAGCCTGTTCAGAACACGGACTGTCACGGTGAGGCAAACTATGTAAATTACATATCTATTGGTTAGAACACGCTACAGGGGCATTTTCTGGAAAATCTGTCTCAGTTTGGAAACTGGTGGTATGAAAACGCTGCAAAATATGAGTAAATTTTTTAAGGTGACAATATGTCTTCAATGGGTTATTCAAGATGTAATTCACATGCTAAAACTCAGCAGTGTATATTGGTTGAATCCGTGGTGCATGTACGTATTCAGAACACGGAATGTTATGGTGATGGTATCTATGAAAATGAGATGTCTATTGGATAGAACATGCACCAAGAGTGTTTTTCTGCGAAAACTGCCTGATTTACTTAACTGACTTTATGAAAACCTGCGAAATCTACGTAAATATTTCTATATGTAAATATGCATTGTATTGTGGTTGAAAAATCGGTAATCCACATGCTCACGGTCATTAAATAATGTTTGTCAAAGCCGTGATGAATGTAACGTTTACGGAACACGGAATGTCTCGGTGAGTGAAACTCTGAAAATAACAATTCTACCGGATTGAACTTGCTTGAATTGAATGTTTTTGTGAAAATTTCATGATTTTTGAAACTGGATGTAAGGACAAACCTGTGAAATCAGAATAACTACTTCTAGGTGTAAATATGCCTTGTATGGTGGATGAAAGTTCGGTAATCCACATGCTCACTCTCATTAAAGAATGTTTGTCGAATTCGTGATGCATGTAACGTGTTTGGAATACGGAAAGTCATAATGAAGGAAACAATGTAAGTTACATGTCTATTGGGTAGAACTCGCTTGAAGAGTATTTTTCTGCGAAATGTGCCTCATTTTCCAAACTGCCATTAGGAGAACCCTGTGAAATTTGAGAAAATGCTTCTAAGTGTCAATATGACTTGAATGGTGAATGAAAGTCTGGTATTCCACATGTTAATAACAATGAAGTAATTATTTTTCAAACCGTGATTCATGTAGCGCTTTTGGAACACGGAATTTCACGGTAATGAAACGATGTAAATTACAATTCTATTGAGTAGAACGAGCTAGAAGAGAATGTTTCTGCGAAAATTGCTTGGTTATCTAATCTGAAGTTTGGAAAAAGCTGCAAAACGGGAGTCAATATTTGTAGGTGTAAATGTGCCTTTATGTTGCAAGAAAGTTCGGTAATCCAAATGTTCACAACATACTAAAGAATCTTTTTCTAATCCATGATGCATGAACCGTGTTCAGAACGTGGAATTTCACGGTGATTGAAACAATGTAAATTACTTCTCTATTGGGTAGAACTAGCTCGGAGAATGTTTTTCGGCGAAAACTTCGTCATTTTTGAAACTGGCATTTGCAAAATGCTGCAAAATCTGAGAAAATACTTCTAAGAATCAATATTCAATGTATTGTGATGAAAGTTCGGTAATCCACATGCTAACAAATTTGTAGTGAATATTTGTCGAAACCTTTATGCATGTAGCATGTTCGGAACACGGAATTTCACGGCCAGGGATTTATGTAAATTACATTTCTCTTGGTTAGAAATCACTCCAAGAGATTTTTCCTGAGAAATCGGCCAGATTTTCGATACTGGCGAAAGGGAAACCCTGCGAACTCAGATTAATAGATTCTCGGTGTAAATATGCCTTGTATGGTGGATGAAAGTTCAGTAATCTGCATGCTAACAATTCTGTAATAAATATTTGTCGAATCCGAGATACGTGAAGCGTGTTCAGAACACAGAATATCACGGTGAGCGAATCTATGTAAAATACATGTCTCTTCGGTAGAACTCGCTCCAGGAATTTTTTCTGGGAAATCTGCCTCATTTTCGAAACTGGCATTTGATAATATACGCAAAATCTGAGAAAATGCTTCAAAGTGTCAATATGCCTTGTATTGTGATGGAAGTTCGTAAAACCACATGCAAACAATTCTGTGGTGAATATTTGTAGAAAGCGTTATGCATGTAGCGTGATCGTATCACAGAAATTCCCGGCGATGGAATCGATGTAAATTACACGCCTATTGGTTAGAATTCGCTCCAAAAATGTTTCCCTGGGAAAACGGCCTGATTTTCGAAACTGGCATTAGGAAAAAGCTGCAAATTCAGAGTTAATGTTTGTAGGTGTAAATATGCCATGTTTTGTGGGTGAAAGTTCTGTAATCTACATGTTCACAACTCATTCGAGAAAGTTTGTCGAAACCTTGATGCATGTAGCGTGTTCGGAAATTGGAATGTCACTGTGAGGAAAACGATGTAAATTACATTTCTATTGGGAAGTACTCGCTCCACGAGAATTTTTCTGCGTATATGCCTCCTTTTCAAAACTGGCATTAGGAAAAACTTTCGAAATATGAGAAAATGCTTCAAAGAGTCAATATGGCTTTTATGGTGGATGAAAGTTCGGTAATCCTTATGCTAACAACTCTGTAGTGAATATTTGTCGAATCAGTGATGCATGTAGCTTTTCCGGAACATGGAATTTCACAATGACGGGTTCTATGTAAATTGCATGTCTATAGGGTAGAACTCGCTCCAAGAGGATTTTTCTGCAAAAATTGCATGATTTTATAAACTGACATTAGGAGAAATCTACTAAATCAGAATAAAACTTTCTATGTATAAATATGCATTGTCAGTTGGATGAAAGTTCGGTAATACACATGTTCACATCTCATTAAAGAATGTTTGTTGAATCCGTGATGCATGGAACGCGTTCAGATCACGGAATGTCACGGTGAGCGAAACTAGGTAAATTACATATCTTTTGGGTACAACTCGCTCCAAGAGCATTTTTCTGCCAAATCTGCCTCAATTTCAAAACTGGCGTTAAAACTAACCTGTGAAATCTGAGAAAATTCTTCAAAGTGTCAGTAAGCCTTGTATGGTGGATGAAAGTGCTGTAATCTACTTGCTAACAACTCTGAAGTGAATATTTGTCGCATCCGTGATGCATGTAGCGTGTTCAGAACACGGAATTTCACGGTGAGCGAATCCATGTAAATTACACGTCTATTGGTTAGGCACGCTCCAAGAGGTTTTTGCCGTGAAATCTGCCTCATTTTGGAAACTGGCATTTGGAAAGCTCTGCGAAATCAGAGAAAATGCTTCAAAGCATCAATATGTCTTCTATTTTGTTGAAAGTCCTGGAATCCACATGCAAACAACTCTGTAGTGTATTTTTGTCGAATCATTTCTGCATGTAGCGTGTTCCGAACACGGAATTTCACGGTGAGCGAATCCATGGAATTTACATATCTATTTAATAGAACACGCTCCAACAGTTTTTTCCTTTGTAAACTGTCTGATTTTCGAAACTGCTATTAGGAAAAAGCTGCGAACTCAGAGTGAATGTTTCTAGGTGTACATATGCCTTGTATGGTGGATGAAAGTTCTGTAATACACATGTACACAACTCTTTAAAAATGTTTGTCAAATCCGTGATGTATGTAGCCTGTTCAGAACACGGACTGTCACGGTGAGGGAAACTATGTAAATTACATATCGATTGGTTAGAACACGCTCCAGGAGCATTTTACTGGAAAATCTGCCTCAGTGTGGAAACTGGAGTTATGAAAACGCTGCAAAATATGAGTAAATTCCTTAAGGTGACAATATGACTTCAATGGGTTATTCAAGATGTGTAATTCACATGCTAACAACTCAGCAGTGTATATTGGTTGAATCCGTGGTGCATGTACCGTTTTCAGAACACGGAATGTTACGGTGATGGTATCTATGAAAATGAGATGTCTATTGGATAGAACATGCACCAAGAGTGTTTTTCTGCGAAAACTGCCTGATTTTCTTAACTGACGTTAGGAAACCTGCGAAATCTAAGTAAATGTTTCTAGGTGTAAATATGCCTTGTATTGTGGTTGAAAAATCAGTAATCCACATGCTCACGGTCATTAAATTATGTTTGTCAAAGCCGTGGTTAATATAACGTTTTCGGAACACGGAATGTCTCGGTGAGTGAAACTCTGAAAATAACAATTCTACTGGATAGAACTCGCTTGAATTGAATGTTTCTGTGAAAATTTCATGATTTTTGAAACTGGATGTAAGGACAAACCTGTGAAATCAGAATAACTACTTCTAGGTGTAAATATGCCTTGTATGGTGGATGAAAGTTCGGTAATCCACATGCTCACTCTCATTAAAGAATGTTTGTCGAATTCGTGATGCATGTAACGTGTTTGGAATACGGAATGTCATAGTGAAGGAAACAATGTAAGTTACATGTTTATTGTGTACAACTCGCTTGAAGAGAATTTTTCTGCGAAATGTGCCTCATTTTCCAAACTGCCTTTAGGAGAACACTGTGAAATCTGAGAAAATGCTTCTAAGTGTCAATATGCCTTGAATGGTGAATGAAAGTCCGGTATTCCACATGTTAATAACAATGAAGTAATTATTTTTCAAACCGTGATTCATGTAGCGCTTTTGGAACACGGAATTTCACGGTAATGAAACGATGTAAATTACAATTCTATTGAGTAGAACGAGCTAGAAGAGAATGTTTCTGCAAAATATGCATGGTTATCTAATCTGAAGTTTGGAAAAAGCTGCAAAACGGGAGTCAATATTTGTAGGTGTAAATGTGCCTTTATGTTGCAAGAAAGTTCGGTAATCCACATGTTCACAACATACTAAAGAATCTTTTTCTAATCCATGATGCATGAACCGTGTTCAGAACGTGGAATTTCACGGTGATTGAAACAATGTAAATTACTTCTCTATTGGGTAGAACTAGCTCGGAGAATGTTTTTCGGCGAAAACTTCGTCATTTTTGAAACTGGCATTTGCAAAACGCTGCAAAATCTGAGAAAATACTTCTAAGAATCAATATTCAATGTATTGTGATGAAAGTTCGGTAATCCACATGCTAACAAATTTGTAGTGAATATTTGCCGAAACCTTTATGCATGTAGCATGTTCGGAACACGGAATTTCACGGCCAGGGATTTATGTAAATTACATTTCTCTTGGTTAGAAATCACTCCAAGAGATTTTTCCTGAGAAATCGGCCAGATTTTCGATACTGGCGAAAGGAAAACCCTGCGAACTCAGATTAATAGATTCTCGGTGTAAATATGCCTTGTATGGTGGATGAAAGTTCGGTAATCTGCATGCTAACAATTCTGTAATAAATATTTGTCGAATCAGAGATACGTGAAGCGTGTTCTGAACACAGAATAACACGGTGAGCGAATCTATGTAAAATAAATGTCTCTTCGGTAGAACTCGCTCCAGGAATTTTTTCTGGGAAATCTGCCTCATTTTCGAAACTGGCGTTTGATAATATACGCAAAATCTGAGAAAATGCTTCAAAGTTTCTATATGCCTTGTATTGTGATGGAAGTTCGTAAAACCACATGCAAACAATTCTGTGGTGAATATTTGTAGAAAGCGTTATGCATGTAGCGTGATCGTATCACAGAAATTCCCGGCGATGGAATCGATGTAAATTACACGCCTATTGGTTAGAATTCGCTCCAAAAATGTTTCCCTGAGAAAACGGCCTGATTTTCGAAACTGGCATTAGGAAAAAGCTGCAAATTCATAGTTAATGTTTCTAGGTGTAAATATGCCATGTATGGTGGATGAAAGTTCTGTAATCTACATGTTCTCATCTCATTCGAGAAAGTTTGTTGAAACCTTGATGCATGTAGCGTGTTCGGAAATTGGAATGTCACTGTGAGGAAAATGATGTAAATTACATTTCTATTGGGAAGTACTCGCTCCACGAGTATTTTTCTGCGTATCTGCCTCCTTTTCAAAACTGGCATTAGGAAAAAGTTTTGAAATATGAGAAAATGCTTCAAAGAGTCAATATGGCTTTTATGGTGGATGAAAGTTCGGTAATCCTTATGCTAACAACTCTGTAGTGAATATTTGTCGAATCAGTGATGCATGTAGCTTTTCCGGAACATGGAATTTCACAATGACGGGTTCTATGTAAATTGCATGTCTATTGGGTAGAACTCGTTACAAGAGGATTTTTCTGCAAAAACTGCATGATTTTAGAAACTGACTTTAGGAGAAATCTACTAAATCAGAATAAAATTTTCTATGTATAAATATGCATTGTCAGTTGGATGAAAGTTCGGTAATACACATGTTCACAACTCATTAAAGAATGTTTGTTGAATCCGTGATGCATGGAACGCGTTCAGAACACGGAATGTCACGGTGAGTGAAACTAGGTAAATTACATATCTTTTGGGTACAACTCGCTCCAAGAGCATTTTTTGCCAAATCTGCCTCATTTTTAAAACTGGCGTTAAAACTAACCTGTGAAATCTGAGAAAATTCTTCAAAGTGTCAGTAAGCCTTGTATGGTGGATGAAAGTGCTGTAATCTACTTGCTAACAACTCTGATGTGAATATTTGTCGCATCCGTGATGCATGTAGCGTGTTCGGAACACGGAATTTCACGGTGAGCGAATCCATGTAAATTACACGTCAATTCGTTAGACCCGCTCCAAGAGGTTTTTGCCGTGAAATGGGCCTCATTTTGGAAACTGGCATTTGGAAAGCTCTGCGAAATCAGAGAAAATGCTTCAAAGCTTCAATATGTCTTCTATTTTGTTTAAAGTCCTGGAATCCACATGCAAACAACTCTGTAGTGTATTTTTATCGAATCATTTCTGCATGTAGCGTGTTCCGAACACGGAATTTCACGGTGAGCGAATCCATGGAATTTACATATCTATTGGATAGAACACACTCCAACAGTTTTTTCCTTTGTAAACTGCCTGATTTTCGAAACTGCTATTACGAAAAAGCTGCGAACTCAGAGTGAATGTTTCTAGGTGTACATATGCCTTGCATGGTGGATGAATGTTCTGTAATACACATGTACACAACTCTTTAAAAATGTTTGTCAAATCCGTGACGTATATAGCCTGTTCGGATCACGGACTGTCACGGTGAGGGAAAATATGTAAATTACATATCTATTGGTTAGAACACGCTCCAGGAGCATTTTACTGGAAAATCTGCCTCAGTGTGGAAACTGGAGTTATGAAAACTCTGCAAAATATGAGTAAATTCTTTAAGATGACAATATGTCTTCAATGGGTTATTCAAGATGTGTAATTCACATGCTAACAACTCAGCAGTGTATATTGGTTGAATCCGTGGTGCATGTACCGTTTTCAGAACATGGAATGTTACGGTGATGGTATCTATGAAAATGAGATGTCTATTGGATAGAACATGCACCAAGAGTGTTTTTCTGCGAAAACTGCCTGATTTTCTTAACTGACTTTAGGAAACCTGCGAAATCTAAGTAAATGTTTCTAGGTGTAAATATGCCTTGTATTGTGGTTGAAAAATCAGTAATCCACATGCTCACGGTCATTAAATTATGTTTGTCAAAGCCGTGGTTAATATAACGTTTTCGGAACACGGAATGTCTCGGTGAGTGAAACTCTGAAAATAACAATTCTACTGGATAGAACTCGCTTGAATTGAATGTTTCTGTGAAAATTTCATGCTTTTTGAAACTGGATGTAAGGACAAACCTGTGAAATCAGAATAACTACTTCTAGGTGTAAATATGCCTTGTATGGTGGATGAAAGTTCGGTAATCCACATGCTCACTCTCATTAAAGAATGTTTGTCGAATTCGTGATGCATGTAACGTGTTTGGAATACGGAAAGTCATAATGAAGGAAACAATGTAAGTTACATGTCTATTGGGTAGAACTCGCTTGAAGAGAATTTTTCTGCGAAATGTGCCTCATTTTCCAAACTGCCATTAGGAGAACCCTGTGAAATTTGAGAAAATGCTTCTAAGTGTCAATATGCCTTGAATGGTGAATGAAAGTCCGGTATTCCACATGTTAATAACAATGAAGTAATTATTTTTCAAACCGTGATTCATGTAGCGCTTTTGGAACACGGAATTTCACGGTAATGAAACGATGTAAATTACAATTCTATTGAGTAGAACGAGCTAGAAGAGAATGTTTCTGCGAAAATTGCATGGTTATCTAATCTGAAGTTTGGAAAAAGCTGCAAAACGGGAGTCAATATTTGTAGGTGTAAATGTGCCTTTATGTTGCAAGAAAGTTCTGTAATCCACATGTTCACAACATACTAAAGAATCTTTTTCTAATCCATGATGCATGAACCGTGTTCAGAACGTGGAATTTCACGGTGATTGAAACAATGTAAATTACTTCTCTATTGGGTAGAACTAGCTCGGAGGATGTTTTTCAGCGAAAACTTCGTCATTTTTGAAACTGGCATTTGCAAAATGCTGCAAAATCTGAGAAAATACTTCTAAGAATCAATATTCAATGTATTGTGATGAAAGTTCGGTAATCCACATGCTAAAAAATTTGTAGTGAATATTTGTCGAAAACTTTATGCATGTAGCATGTGCGGAACACGGAATTTCACGGCCAGGGATTTATGTAAATTACATTTCTCTTGGTTAGAAATCACTCCAAGAGATTTTTCCTGAGAAATCGGCCAGATTTTCGATACTGGCGAAAGGAAAACCCTGCGAACTCAGATTAATAGATTCTCGGTGTAAATATGCCTTGTATGGTGGATGAAAGTTCGGTAATCTGCATGCTAACAATTCTGTAATAAATATTTGTCGAATCCGAGATACATGAAGCGTGTTCAGAACACAGAATATCACGGTGAGCGAATCTATGTAAAATACATGTCTCTTCGGTAGAACTCGCTCCAGGAATTTTTTCTGGGAAATCTGCCTCATTTTCGAAACTGGCATT
Organism: Camelus dromedarius; assembly: GCF_036321535.1. NCBI lineage: Eukaryota > Metazoa > Chordata > Mammalia > Artiodactyla > Camelidae > Camelus > Camelus dromedarius. The sequence goes on from NW_026989824.1 coordinate 324,842, forward strand.
TGATAATATACGCAAAATCTGAGAAAATGCTTCAAAGTGTCAATATGCCTTGTATTGTGATGGAAGTTCGTAAAACCACATGCAAACAATTCTGTGGTGAATATTTGTAGAAAGCGTTATGCATGTAGCGTGATCGTATCACAGAAATTCCCGGCGATGGAATCTATGTAAATTACACGCCTATTGGTTCGAATTCGCTCCAAAAATATTTCCCTGAGAAAACGGCCTGATTTTCGAAACTGGCATTAGGAAAAAGCTGCAAATTCAGAGTTAATGTTTCTAGGTGTAAATATGCCATGTATGGTGAGTGAAAGTTCTGTAATCTACATGTTCACAACTCATTCGAGAAAGTTTGTTGAAACCTTGATGCATGTAGCGTGTTCAGAAATTGGAATGTCACTGTGAGGAAAACTATGTAAATTACATTTCTATTGGGAAGTACTCGCTCCACGAGAATTTTTCTGCGTATATGCCTCCTTTTCAAAACTGGCATTAGGAAAAACTTTCGAAATATGAGAAAATGCTTCAAAGAGTCAATATGGCTTTTATGGTGGATGAAAGTTCGGTAATCCTTATGCTAACAACTCTGTAGTGAATATTTGTCGAATCAGTGATGCATGTAGCTTTTCTGGAACATGGAATTTCACAATGACGGGTTCTATGTAAATTGCATGTCTATAGGGTAGAACTCGCTCCAAGAGGATTTTTCTGCAAAAACTGCATGATTTTATAAACTGACATTAGGAGAAATCTACTAAATCAGAATAAAACTTTCTATGTATAAATATGCATTGTCAGTTGGATGAAAGTTCGGTAATACACATGTTCACATCTCATTAAAGAATGTTTGTTGAATCCGTGATGCATGGAACGCGTTCAGATCACGGAATGTCACGGTGAGCGAAACTAGGTAAATTACATATCTTTTGGGTACAACTCGCTCCAAGAGCATTTTTCTGCCAAATCTGCCTCAATTTCAAAACTGGCGTTAAAACTAACCTGTGAAATCTGAGAAAATTCTTCAAAGTGTCATTAAGCCTTGTATGGTGGATGAAAGTGCTGTAATCTACTTGCTAACAACTCTGAAGTGAATATTTGTCGCATCCGTGATGCATGTAGCGTGTTCAGAACACGGAATTTCACGGTGAGCGAATCCATGTAAATTACACGTCTATTGGTTAGACCCGCTCCAAGAGGTTTTTGCCGTGAAATCTGCCTCATTTTGGAAACTGGCATTTGGAAAGCTCTGCGAAATCAGAGAAAATGCTTCAAAGCATCAATATGTCTTCTATTTTGTTGAAAGTCCTGGAATCCACATGCAAACAACTCTGTAGTGTATTTTTGTCGAATCATTTCTGCATGTAGCGTGTTCCGAACACGGAATTTCACGGTGAGCGAATCCATGGAATTTACATATCTATTTAATAGAACACGCTCCAACAGTTTTTTCCTTTGTAAACTGTCTGATTTTCGAAACTGCTATTAGGAAAAAACTGCGAACTCAGAGTGAATGTTTCTAGGTGTACATATGCCTTGTATGGTGGATGAAAGTTCTGTAATACACATGTACACAACTCTTTAAAAATGTTTGTCAAATCCGTGATGTATGTAGCCTGTTCAGAACACGGACTGTCACGGTGAGGGAAACTATGTAAATTACATATCGATTGGTTAGAACACGCTCCAGGAGCATTTTACTGGAAAATCTGCCTCAGTGTGGAAACTGGTGTTATGAAAATGCTGCAAAATATGAGTAAATTCCTTAAGGTGACAATATGACTTCAATGGGTTATTCAAGATGTGTAATTCACATGCTAACAACTCAGCAGTGTATATTGGTTGAATCCGTGGTGCATGTACCGTTTTCAGAACACGGAATGTTACGGTGATGGTATCTATGAAAATGAGATGTCTATTGGATAGAACATGCACCAAGAGTGTTTTTCTGCGAAAACTGCCTGATTTTCTTAACTGACGTTAGGAAACCTGCGAAATCTAAGTAAATGTTTCTAGGTGTAAATATGCCTTGTATTGTGGTTGAAAAATCAGTAATCCACATGCTCACGGTCATTAAATTATGTTTGTCAAAGCCGTGGTTAATATAACGTTTTCGGAACACGGAATGTCTCGGTGAGTGAAACTCTGAAAATAACAATTCTACTGGATAGAACTCGCTTGAATTGAATGTTTCTGTGAAAATTTCATGCTTTTTGAAACTGGATGTAAGGACAAACCTGTGAAATCAGAATAACTACTTCTAGGTGTAAATATGCCTTGTATGGTGGATGAAAGTTTGGTAATCCACATGCTCACTCTCATTAAAGAATGTTTGTCGAATTCGTGATGCATGTAACGTGTTTGGAATACGGAAAGTCATAATGAAGGAAACAATGTAAGTTACATGTCTATTGGGTAGAACTCGGTTGAAGAGAATTTTTCTGCGAAATGTGCCTCATTTTCCAAACTGCCATTAGGAGAACCCTGTGAAATTTGAGAAAATGCTTCTAAGTGTCAATATGCCTTGAATGGTGAATGAAAGTCCGGTATTCCACATGTTAATAACAATGAAGTAATTATTTTTCAAACCGTGATTCATGTAGCGCTTTTGGAACACGGAATTTCACGGTAATGAAACGATGTAAATTACAATTCTATTGAGTAGAACGAGCTAGAAGAGAATGTTTCTGCGAAAATTGCATGGTTATCTAATCTGAAGTTTGGAAAAAGCTGCAAAACGGGAGTCAATATTTGTAGGTGTAAATGTGCCTTTATGTTGCAAGAAAGTTCGGTAATCCACATGTGCACAACATACTAAAGAATCTTTTTCTAATCCATGATGCATGAACCGTGTTCAGAACGTGGAATTTCACGGTGATTGAAACAATGTAAATTACTTCTCTATTGGGTAGAACTAGCTCGGAGAATGTTTTTCGGCGAAAACTTCGTCATTTTTGAACCTGGCATTTGCAAAATGCTGCAAAATCTGAGAAAATACTTCTAAGAATCAATATTCAATGTATTGTGATGAAAGTTCGGTAATCCACATGCTAACAAATTTGTAGTGAATATTTGTCGAAACCTTTATGCATGTAGCATGTTTGGAACACGGAATTTCACGGCCAGGGATTTATGTAAATTACATTTCTCTTGGTTAGAAATCACTCCAAGAGATTTTTCCTGAGAAATCGGCCAGATTTTCGATACTGGCGAAAGGAAAACCCTGCGAACTCAGATTAATAGATTCTCGGTGTAAATATGCCTTGTATGGTGGATGAAAGTTCGGTAATCTGCATGCTAACAATTCTGTAATAAATATTTGTCGAATCCGAGATACATGAAGCGTGTTCAGAACACAGAATATCACGGTGAGCGAATCTATGTAAAATACATGTCTCTTCGGTAGAACTCGCTCCAGGAATTTTTTCTGGGAAATCTGCCTCATTTTCGAAACTGGCGTTTGATAATATACGCAAAATCTGAGAAAATGCTTCAAAGTGTCAATATGCCTTGTATTGTGATGGAAGTTCGTAAAACCACATGCAAACAATTCTGTGGTGAATATTTGTAGAAAGCGTTATGCATGTAGCGTGATCGTATCACAGAAATTCCCGGCGATGGAATCTATGTAAATTACACGCCTATTGGTTAGAATTCGCTCCAAAAATGTTTCCCTGAGAAAACGGCCTGATTTTCGAAACTGGCATTAGGAAAAAGCTGCAAATTCAGAGTTAATGTTTGTAGGTGTAAATATGCCATGTATGGTGGGTGAAAGTTCTGTAATCTACATGTTCACAACTCATTCGAGAAAGTTTGTTGAAACCTTGATGCATGTAGCGTTTTCGGAAATTGGAATGTCACTGTGAGGGAAACTATGTAAATTACATTTCTATTGGGAAGTACTCGCTCCACGAGAATTTTTCTGCGTATATGCCTCCTTTTCAAAACTGGCATTAGGAAAAACTTTCGAAATATGAGAAAATGCTTCAAAGAGTCAATATGGCTTTTATGGTGGATGAAAGTTCGGTAATCCTTATGCTAAAAACTCTGTAGTGAATATTTTCGAATCAGTGATGCATGTAGCTTTTCCGGAACATGGAATTTCACAATGACGGGTTCTATGTAAATTGCATGTCTATAGGGTAGAACTCGCTCCAAGAGGATTTTTCTGCAAAAACTGCATGATTTTAGAAACTGACATTAGGAGAAATCTACTAAATCAGAATAAAACTTTCTATGTATAAATATGCATTGTCAGTTGGATGAAAGTTCTTTAATACACATGTTCACATCTCATTAAAGAATGTTTGTTGAATCCGTGATGCATGGAACGCGTTCAGATCACGGAATGTCACAGTGAGCGAAACTAGGTAAATTACATATCTTTTGGGTACAACTCGCTCCAAGAGCATTTTTCTGCCAAATCTGCCTCAATTTCAAAACTGGCGTTAAAACTAACCTGTGAAATCTGAGAAAATTCTTCAAAGTGTCAGTAAGCCTTGTATGGTGGATGAAAGTGCTGTAATCTACTTGCTAACAACTCTGAAGTGAATATTTGTCGCATCCATGATGCATGTAGCGTGTTCAGAACACGGAATTTCACGGTGAGCGAATCCATGTAAATTACACGTCTATTGGTTAGACCCGCTCCAAGAGGTTTTTGCCGTGAAATCTGCCTCATTTTGGAAACTGGCATTTGGAAAGCTCTGCGAAATCAGAGAAAATGCTTCAAAGCGTCAATATGCCTTCTATTTTGATGAAAGTCCTGGAATCCACATGCAAACAACTCTGTAGTGTATTTTTGTCGAATCATTTCTGCATGTAGCGTGTTCCGAACACGGAATTTCACGGTGAGCGAATCCATGGAATTTACATATCTATTTAATAGAACACGCTCCAAGAGTTTTTTCCTTTGTAAACTGTCTGATTTTCGAAACTGCTATTAGGAAAAAGCTGCGAACTCAGAGTGAATGTTTCTAGGTGTACATATGCCTTGTATGGTGGATGAAAGTTCTGTAATACACATGTACACAACTCTTTAAAAATGTTTGTCAAATCCGTGATGTATGTAGCCTGTTCAGAACACGGACTGTCACGGTGAGGGAAACTATGTAAATTACATATCGATTGGTTAGAACACGCTCCAGGAGCATTTTACTGGAAAATCTGCCTCAGTGTGGAAACTGGTGTTATGAAAACGCTGCAAAATATGAGTAAATTCCTTAAGGTGACAATATGACTTCAATGGGTTATTCAAGATGTGTAATTCACATGCTAACAACTCAGCAGTGTATATTGGTTGAATCCGTGGTGCATGTACCGTTTTCAGAACACGGAATGTTACGGTGATGGTATCTATGAAAATGAGATGTCTATTGGATAGAACATGCACCAAGAGTGTTTTTCTGCGAAAACTGCCTAATTTTCTTAACAGACGTTAGGAAACCTGCAAAATCTAAGTAAATGTTTCTAGGTGTAAATATGCCTTGTATTGTGGTTGAAAAATCGGTAATCCACATGCTCACGGTCATTAAATAATGTTTGTCAAACCGTGATGAATGTAACGTTTTCGGAACATGGAATGTCTCGGTGAGTGAAACTCTGAAAATAACAATTCTACTGGATAGAACTCGCTTGGATTGAATGTTTCTGTGAAAATTTCATGATTTTTGAAACTGGATGTAAGGACAAACCTGCGAAATCAGAATAACTACTTCTAGGTTTAAATATGCCTTGTATGGTGGATGAAAGTTCAGTAATCCACATGCTCACTCTCATTAAAGAATGTTTGTCGAATTCGTGATGCATGTAACGTGTTTGGAATACGGAATGTCATAGTGAAGGAAACAATGTAAATTACATGTCTATATTGTAGAACTCGCTTGAAGAGTATTTTTCTGCGAAATGTGCCTCATTTTCGAAACTGCCATTAGGAGAACCCTGTGAAATCTGAGAAAATGCTTCTAAGTGTCAATATGCCTTGAATGGTGAATGAAAGTCCGGTATTGCACATGTTAATAACAGTGAAGTAATTATTTTTCAAACCGTGATTCATGTAGCGCTTTTGGAAAATGGAATTTCACGGTAATGAAACGATGTAAATTACAATTCTATTGAGTAGAACGAGCTAGAAGAGAATGTTTCTGCGAAAATTGCATGATGATCGAATCTGAAGTTTGGAAAAAGCTGCAAAACGGGAGTCAATATTTGTAGGTGTAAATGTGCCATTATGTTGCAAGAAAGTTCGGTAATCCACATGTTCACAACATACTAAAGAATCTTTTTCTTATCTGTGATGCATGAACTGTGTTCAGAACGTGGAATTTCACGGTGATTGAAACAATGTAAATTACTTCTCTATTGGGTAGAACTAGCTCGGAGAATGTTTTTCGGCGAAAACTTCGTCATTTTTGAAACTGGCATTTGCAAAACGCTGCAAAATTTGAGAAAATACTTCTAAGAATCAATATTCAATGTATTGTGATGAAAGTTCGGGAATCCACATGCTAACTAATTTGTAGTGAATATTTTTCGAATCCTTTATGCATGTAGCATGTTCGGAACACGGAATTTCACGGCCAGGGATTTATGTAAATTACATTTCTCTTGGTTAGAAATCACTCCAAGAGATTTTTCCTGAGAAATCGGCCAGATTTTCGATACTGGCGAAAGGAAAACCCTGCGAACTCAGATTAATAGATTCTCGGTGTAAATATGCCTTGTATGGTGGATGAAAGTTCGGTAATCTGCATGCTAACAATTCTGTAATAAATATTTGTCGAATCCGAGATACGTGAATCGTGTTCGGAACACAGAATAACACGGTGAGCGAATGTATGTAAAATACATGTCTCTTCGGTAGAACTCGCTCCAAGAGATTTTTCTGGGAAATCTGCCTCATTTTCGAAACTGGCGTTTGATAATATACGCAAAATCTGAGAAAATGCTTCAAAGTTTCAATATGCCTTGTAGTGTGATGGAAGTTCGTAAAACCACATGCAAACAATTCTGTGGTGAATATTTGTAGAAAGCGTTATGCATGTAGCGTGATCGTATCACAGAAATTCCCGGCGATGGAATCTATGTAAATTACACGCCTATTGGTTAGAATTCGCTCCAAAAATGTTTCCCTGAGAAAACGGCCTGATTTTCGAAACTGGCATTAGGAAAAAGCTGCAAATTCAGAGTGAATGTTTCTAGGTGTAAATATGCCATGTATGGTGGATGAAAGTTCTGTAATCTACATGTTCACAACTCATTCGAGAAAGTTTGTTGAAACCTTGATGCATGTAGCGTTTTCGGAAATTGGAATGTCACTGTGAGGAAAACAATTTAAATTACATTTCTATTGGGAAGTACTCGCTCCACGAGAATTTTTCTGCGTATCTGCCTCCTTTTCAAAACTGGCATTAGGAAAAACCTTCGAAATATGAGAAAATGCTTCAAAGAGACAATATGGATTTTATGGTGGATGAAAGTTCGGTAATCCTTATTCTAACAAATCTGTAGTGAATATTTGTCGAATCCGTGATGCATGTAGCTTTCCCGGAACATGGAATTTCACGATGATGGGTTCTATGTAAATTGCGTGTCTATTGGGTAGAACTCGCTATAAGAGGATTTTTTTGCAAAAATTGCATGATTTTATAAACTGACATTAGGAGAAATCAACTAAATCAGAATAAAACTTTCTATGTATAAATATGCATTGTCAGTTGGATGAAAGTTCTTTAATACACATGTTCACATCTCATTAAAGAATGTTTGTTGAATCCGTGATGCATGGAACGCGTTCAGATCACGGAATGTCACGGTGAGCGAAACTAGGTAAATTACATATCTTTTGGGTACAACTCGCTCCAAGAGCATTTTTCTGCCAAATCTGCCTCAATTTCAAAACTGGCGTTAAAACTAACCTGTGAAATCTGAGAAAATTCTTCAAAGTGTCAGTAAGCCTTGTATGGTGGATGAAAGTGCTGTAATCTACTTGCTAACAACTCTGAAGTGAATATTTGTCGCATCCGTGATGCATGTAGCGTGTTCAGAACACGGAATTTCACGGTGAGCGAATCCATGTAAATTACACGTCTATTGGTTAGACCCGCTCCAAGAGGTTTTTGCCGTGAAATCTGCCTCATTTTGGAAACTGGCATTTGGAAAGCTCTGCGAAATCAGAGAAAATGCTTCAAAGCATCAATATGTCTTCTATTTTGTTGAAAGTCCTGGAATCCACATGCAAACAACTCTGTAGTGTATTTTTGTCGAATCATTTCTGCATGTAGCGTGTTCCGAACACGGAATTTCACGGTGAGTGAATCCATGGAATTTACATATCTATTTAATAGAACACGCTCCAACAGTTTTTTCCTTTGTAAACTGTCTGATTTTCGAAACTGCTATTAGGAAAAAGCTGCGAACTCAGAGTGAATGTTTCTAGGTGTACATATGCCTTGTATGGTGGATGAAAGTTCTGTAATACACATGTACACAACTCTTTAAAAATGTTTGTCAAATCCGTGATGTATGTAGCCTGTTCAGAACACGGACTGTCACGGTGAGGGAAACTATGTAAATTACATATCGATTGGTTAGAACACGCTCCAGGAGCATTTTACTGGAAAATCTGCCTCAGTGTGGAAACTGGTGTTATGAAAACGCTGCAAAATATGAGTAAATTCCTTAAGGTGACAATATGACTTCAATGGGTTATTCAAGATGTGTAATTCACATGCTAACAACTCAGCAGTGTATATTGGTTGAATCCGTGGTGCATGTACCGTTTTCAGAACACGGAATGTTACGGTGATGGTATCTATGAAAATGAGATGTCTATTGGATAGAACATGCACCAAGAGTGTTTTTCTGCGAAAACTGCCTAATTTTCTTAACAGACGTTAGGAAACCTGCAAAATCTAAGTAAATGTTTCTAGGTGTAAATATGCCTTGTATTGTGGTTGAAAAATCGGTAATCCACATGCTCACGGTCATTAAATAATGTTTGTCAAACCGTGATGAATGTAACGTTTTCGGAACACGGAATGTCTCGGTGAGTGAAACTCTGAAAATAACAATTCTACTGGATAGAACTCGCTTGGATTGAATGTTTCTGTGAAAATTTCATGATTTTTGAAACTGGATGTAAGGACAAACCTGCGAAATCAGAATAACTACTTCTAGGTTTAAATATGCCTTGTATGGTGGATGAAAGTTCGGTAATCCACATGCTCACTCTCATTAAAGAATGTTTGTCGAATTCGTGATGCATGTAACGTGTTTGGAATACGGAATGTCATAGTGAAGGAAACAATGTAAATTACATGTCTATATTGTAGAACTCGCTTGAAGAGTATTTTTCTGCGAAATGTGCCTCATTTTCGAAACTGCCATTAGGAGAACCCTGTGAAATCTGAGAAAATGCTTCTAAGTGTCAATATGCCTTGAATGGTGAATGAAAGTCCGGTATTGCACATGTTAATAACAGTGAAGTAATTATTTTTCAAACCGTGATTCATGTAGCGCTTTTGGAAAATGGAATTTCACGGTAATGAAACGATGTAAATTACAATTCTATTGAGTAGAACGAGCTAGAAGAGAATGTTTCTGCGAAAATTGCATGGTTATCTAATCTGAAGTTTGGAAAAAGCTGCAAAACGGGAGTCAATATTTGTAGGTGTAAATGTGCCTTTATGTTGCAAGAAAGTTCGGTAATCCACATGTGCACAACATACTAAAGAATCTTTTTCTAATCCATGATGCATGAACCGTGTTCAGAACGTGGAATTTCACGGTGATTGAAACAATGTAAATTACTTCTCTATTGGGTAGAACTAGCTCGGAGAATGTTTTTTGGCGAAAACTTCGTCATTTTTGAAACTGGCATTTGCAAAATGCTGCAAAATCTGAGAAAATAATTCTAAGAATCAATATTCAATGTATTGTGATGAAAGTTCGGTAATCCACATGCTAACAAATTTGTAGTGAATATTTGTCGAAACCTTTATGCATGTAGCATGTTCGGAACACGGAATTTCACGGCCAGGGATTTATGTAAATTACATTTCTCTTGGTTAGAAATCACTCCAAGAGATTTTTCCTGAGAAATCGGCCAGATTTTCGATACTGGCGAAAGGAAAACCCTGCGAACTCAGATTAATAGATTCTCGGTGTAAATATGCCTTGTATGGTGGATGAAAGTTCGGTAATCTGCATGCTAACAATTCTGTAATAAATATTTGTCGAATCCGAGATACGTGAAGCGTGTTCAGAACACAGAATATCACGGTGAGCGAATCTATGTAAAATAAATGTCTCTTCGGTAGAACTCGCTCCAGGAATTTTTTCTGGGAAATCTGCCTCATTTTCGAAACTGGCGTTTGATAATATACGCAAAATCTGAGAAAATGCTTCAAAGTTTCAATATGCCTTGTAGTGTGATGGAAGTTCGTAAAACCACATGCAAACAATTCTGTGGTGAATATTTGTAGAAAGCGTTATGCATGTAGCGTGATCGTATCACAGAAATTCCCGGCGATGGAATCTATGTAAATTACACGCCTATTGGTTAGAATTCGCTCCAAAAATGTTTCCCTGAGAAAACGGCCTGATTTTCGAAACTGGCATTAGGAAAAAGCTGCAAATTCAGAGTTAATGTTTGTAGGTGTAAATATGCCATGTATGGTGGGTGAAAGTTCTGTAATCTACATGTTCACAACTCATTCGAGAAAGTTTGTTGAAACCTTGATGCATGTAGCGTTTTCGGAAATTGGAATGTCACTGTGAGGAAAACTATGTAAATTACATTTCTATTGGGAAGTACTCGCTCCACGAGAATTTTTCTGCGTATCTGCCTCCTTTTCAAAACTGGCATTAGGAAAAACTTTCGAAATAAGAGAAAATGCTTCAAAGAGTCAATATGGCTTTTATGGTGGATGAAAGTTCGGTAATCCTTATGCTAAAAACTCTGTAGTGAATATTTTCGAATCAGTGATGCATGTAGCTTTTCCGGAACATGGAATTTCACGATGACGGGTTCTATGTAAATTGCATGTCTATAGGGTAGAACTCGCTCCAAGAGGATTTTTCTGCAAAAACTGCATGATTTTAGAAACTGACATTAGGAGAAATCTACTAAATCAGAATAAAACTTTCTATGTATAAATATGCATTGTCAGTTTAATGAAAGTTCTTTAATACACATGTTCACATCTCATTAAAGAATGTTTGTTGAATCCGTGATGCATGGAACGCGTTCAGATCACGGAATGTCACGGTGAGCGAAACTAGGTAAATTACATATCTTTTGGGTACAACTCGCTCCAAGAGCATTTTTCTGCCAAATCTGCCTCAATTTCAAAACTGGCGTTAAAACTAACCTGTGAAATCTGAGAAAATTCTTCAAAGTGTCAGTAAGCCTTGTATGGTGGATGAAAGTGCTGTAATCTACTTGCTAACAACTCTGAAGTGAATATTTGTCGCATCCGTGATGCATGTAGCGTGTTCAGAACACGGAATTTCACGGTGAGCGAATCCATGTAAATTACACGTCTATTGGTTAGACCCGCTCCAAGAGGTTTTTGCCGTGAAATCTGCCTCATTTTGGAAACTGGCATTTGGAAAGCTCTGCGAAATCAGAGAAAATGCTTCAAAGCATCAATATGTCTTCTATTTTGTTGAAAGTCCTGGAATCCACATGCAAACAACTCTGTAGTGTATTTTTGTCGAATCATTTCTGCATGTAGCGTGTTCCGAACACGGAATTTCACGGTGAGCGAATCCATGGAATTTACATATCTATTTAATAGAACACGCTCCAACAGTTTTTTCCTTTGTAAACTGTCTGATTTTCGAAACTGCTATTAGGAAAAAGCTGCGAACTCAGAGTGAATGTTTCTAGGTGTACATATGCCTTGTATGGTGGATGAAAGTTCTGTAATACACATGTACACAACTCTTTAAAAATGTTTGTCAAATCCGTGATGTATGTAGCCTGTTCAGAACACGGACTGTCACGGTGAGGGAAACTATGTAAATTACATATCGATTGGTTAGAACACGCTCCAGGAGCATTTTACTGGAAAATCTGCCTCAGTGTGGAAACTGGTGTTATGAAAACGCTGCAAAATATGAGTAAATTCCTTAAGGTGACAATATGACTTCAATGGGTTATTCAAGATGTGTAATTCACATGCTAACAACTCAGCAGTGTATATTGGTTGAATCCGTGGTGCATGTACCGTTTTCAGAACACGGAATGTTACGGTGATGGTATCTATGAAAATGAGATGTCTATTGGATAGAACATGCACCAAGAGTGTTTTTCTGCGAAAACTGCCTAATTTTCTTAACAGACGTTAGGAAACCTGCAAAATCTAAGTAAATGTTTCTAGGTGTAAATATGCCTTGTATTGTGGTTGAAAAATCGGTAATCCACATGCTCACGGTCATTAAATAATGTTTGTCAAACCGTGATGAATGTAACGTTTTCGGAACACGGAATGTCTCGGTGAGTGAAACTCTGAAAATAACAATTCTACTGGATAGAACTCGCTTGGATTGAATGTTTCTGTGAAAATTTCATGATTTTTGAAACTGGATGTAAGGACAAACCTGCGAAATCAGAATAACTACTTCTAGGTTTAAATATGCCTTGTATGGTGGATGAAAGTTCGGTAATCCACATGCTCACTCTCATTAAAGAATGTTTGTCGAATTCGTGATGCATGTAACGTGTTTGGAATACGGAATGTCATAGTGAAGGAAACAATGTAAATTACATGTCTATATTGTAGAACTCGCTTGAAGAGTATTTTTCTGCGAAATGTGCCTCATTTTCGAAACTGCCATTAGGAGAACCCTGTGAAATCTGAGAAAATGCTTCTAAGTGTCAATATGCCTTGAATGGTGAATGAAAGTCCGGTATTGCACATGTTAATAACAGTGAAGTAATTATTTTTCAAACCGTGATTCATGTAGCGCTTTTGGAAAATGGAATTTCACGGTAATGAAACGATGTAAATTACAATTCTATTGAGTAGAACGAGCTAGAAGAGAATGTTTCTGCGAAAATTGCATGATGATCGAATCTGAAGTTTGGAAAAAGCTGCAAAACGGGAGTCAATATTTGTAGGTGTAAATGTGCCATTATGTTGCAAGAAAGTTCGGTAATCCACATGTTCACAACATACTAAAGAATCTTTTTCTTATCTGTGATGCATGAACTGTGTTCAGAACGTGGAATTTCACGGTGATTGAAACAATGTAAATTACTTCTCTATTGGGTAGAACTAGCTCGGAGAATGTTTTTCGGCGAAAACTTCGTCATTTTTGAAACTGGCATTTGCAAAACGCTGCAAAATTTGAGAAAATACTTCTAAGAATCAATATTCAATGTATTGTGATGAAAGTTCGGGAATCCACATGCTAACTAATTTGTAGTGAATATTTTTCGAATCCTTTATGCATGTAGCATGTTCGGAACACGGAATTTCACGGCCAGGGATTTATGTAAATTACATTTCTCTTGGTTAGAAATCACTCCAAGAGATTTTTCCTGAGAAATCGGCCAGATTTTCGATACTGGCGAAAGGAAAACCCTGCGAACTCAGATTAATAGATTCTCGGTGTAAATATGCCTTGTATGGTGGATGAAAGTTCGGTAATCTGCATGCTAACAATTCTGTAATAAATATTTGTCGAATCCGAGATACGTGAATCGTGTTCGGAACACAGAATAACACGGTGAGCGAATGTATGTAAAATACATGTCTCTTCGGTAGAACTCGCTCCAAGAGATTTTTCTGGGAAATCTGCCTCATTTTCGAAACTGGCGTTTGATAATATACGCAAAATCTGAGAAAATGCTTCAAAGTTTCAATATGCCTTGTAGTGTGATGGAAGTTCGTAAAACCACATGCAAACAATTCTGTGGTGAATATTTGTAGAAAGCGTTATGCATGTAGCGTGATCGTATCACAGAAATTCCCGGCGATGGAATCTATGTAAATTACACGCCTATTGGTTAGAATTCGCTCCAAAAATGTTTCCCTGAGAAACCGGCCTGATTTTCGAAACTGGCATTAGGAAAAAGCTGCAAATTCAGAGTGAATGTTTCTAGGTGTAAATATGCCATGTATGGTGGATGAAAGTTCTGTAATCTACATGTTCACAACTCATTCGAGAAAGTTTGTTGAAACCTTGATGCATGTAGCGTTTTCGGAAATTGGAATGTCACTGTGAGGAAAACAATTTAAATTACATTTCTATTGGGAAGTACTCGCTCCACGAGAATTTTTCTGCGTATCTGCCTCCTTTTCAAAACTGGCATTAGGAAAAACCTTCGAAATATGAGAAAATGCTTCAAAGAGACAATATGGATTTTATGGTGGATGAAAGTTCGGTAATCCTTATTCTAACAAATCTGTAGTGAATATTTGTCGAATCCGTGATGCATGTAGCTTTCCCGGAACATGGAATTTCACGATGATGGGTTCTATGTAAATTGCGTGTCTATTGGGTAGAACTCGCTATAAGAGGATTTTTTTGCAAAAATTGCATGATTTTATAAACTGACATTAGGAGAAATCAACTAAATCAGAATAAAACTTTCTATGTATAAATATGCATTGTCAGTTGGATGAAAGTTCTTTAATACACATGTTCACATCTCATTAAAGAATGTTTGTTGAATCCGTGATGCATGGAACGCGTTCAGATCACGGAATGTCACGGTGAGCGAAACTAGGTAAATTACATATCTTTTGGGTACAACTCGCTCCAAGAGCATTTTTCTGCCAAATCTGCCTCAATTTCAAAACTGGCGTTAAAACTAACCTGTGAAATCTGAGAAAATTCTTCAAAGTGTCAGTAAGCCTTGTATGGTGGATGAAAGTGCTGTAATCTACTTGCTAACAACTCTGAAGTGAATATTTGTCGCATCCGTGATGCATGTAGCGTGTTCAGAACACGGAATTTCACGGTGAGCGAATCCATGTAAATTACACGTCTGTTGGTTAGACCCGCTCCAAGAGGTTTTTGCCGTGAAATCTGCCTCATTTTGGAAACTGGCATTTGGAAAGCTCTGCGAAATCAGAGAAAATGCTTCAAAGCATCAATATGTCTTCTATTTTGTTGAAAGTCCTGGAATCCACATGCAAACAACTCTGTAGTGTATTTTTGTCGAATCATTTCTGCATGTAGCGTGTTCCGAACACGGAATTTCACGGTGAGCGAATCCATGGAATTTACATATCTATTTAATAGAACACGCTCCAACAGTTTTTTCCTTTGTAAACTGTCTGATTTTCGAAACTGCTATTAGGAAAAAGCTGCGAACTCAGAGTGAATGTTTCTAGGTGTACATATGCCTTGTATGGTGGATGAAAGTTCTGTAATACACATGTACACAACTCTTTAAAAATGTTTGTCAAATCCGTGATGTATGTAGCCTGTTCAGAACACGGACTGTCACGGTGAGGGAAACTATGTAAATTACATATCGATTGGTTAGAACACGCTCCAGGAGCATTTTACTGGAAAATCTGCCTCAGTGTGGAAACTGGTGTTATGAAAACGCTGCAAAATATGAGTAAATTCCTTAAGGTGACAATATGACTTCAATGGGTTATTCAAGATGTGTAATTCACATGCTAACAACTCAGCAGTGTATATTGGTTGAATCCGTGGTGCATGTACCGTTTTCAGAACACGGAATGTTACGGTGATGGTATCTATGAAAATGAGATGTCTATTGGATAGAACATGCACCAAGAGTGTTTTTCTGCGAAAACTGCCTAATTTTCTTAACAGACGTTAGGAAACCTGCAAAATCTAAGTAAATGTTTCTAGGTGTAAATATGCCTTGTATTGTGGTTGAAAAATCGGTAATCCACATGCTCACGGTCATTAAATAATGTTTGTCAAACCGTGATGAATGTAACGTTTTCGGAACACGGAATGTCTCGGTGAGTGAAACTCTGAAAATAACAATTCTACTGGATAGAACTCGCTTGGATTGAATGTTTCTGTGAAAATTTCATGATTTTTGAAACTGGATGTAAGGACAAACCTGCGAAATCAGAATAACTACTTCTAGGTTTAAATATGCCTTGTATGGTGGATGAAAGTTCGGTAATCCACATGCTCACTCTCATTAAAGAATGTTTGTCGAATTCGTGATGCATGTAACGTGTTTGGAATACGGAATGTCATAGTGAAGGAAACAATGTAAATTACATGTCTATATTGTAGAACTCGCTTGAAGAGTATTTTTCTGCGAAATGTGCCTCATTTTCGAAACTGCCATTAGGAGAACCCTGTGAAATCTGAGAAAATGCTTCTAAGTGTCAATATGCCTTGAATGGTGAATGAAAGTCCGGTATTGCACATGTTAATAACAGTGAAGTAATTATTTTTCAAACCGTGATTCATGTAGCGCTTTTGGAAAATGGAATTTCACGGTAATGAAACGATGTAAATTACAATTCTATTGAGTAG
This sequence comes from Camelus dromedarius, assembly GCF_036321535.1. Taxonomy (NCBI): domain Eukaryota; kingdom Metazoa; phylum Chordata; class Mammalia; order Artiodactyla; family Camelidae; genus Camelus; species Camelus dromedarius. The sequence goes on from NW_026989824.1 coordinate 341,330, forward strand.
AACGAGCTAGAAGAGAATGTTTCTGCGAAAATTGCATGATGATCGAATCTGAAGTTTGGAAAAAGCTGCAAAACGGGAGTCAATATTTGTAGGTGTAAATGTGCCATTATGTTGCAAGAAAGTTCGGTAATCCACATGTTCACAACATACTAAAGAATCTTTTTCTTATCTGTGATGCATGAACTGTGTTCAGAACGTGGAATTTCACGGTGATTGAAACAATGTAAATTACTTCTCTATTGGGTAGAACTAGCTCGGAGAATGTTTTTCGGCGAAAACTTCGTCATTTTTGAAACTGGCATTTGCAAAACGCTGCAAAATTTGAGAAAATACTTCTAAGAATCAATATTCAATGTATTGTGATGAAAGTTCGGGAATCCACATGCTAACTAATTTGTAGTGAATATTTTTCGAATCCTTTATGCATGTAGCATGTTCGGAACACGGAATTTCACGGCCAGGGATTTATGTAAATTACATTTCTCTTGGTTAGAAATCACTCCAAGAGATTTTTCCTGAGAAATCGGCCAGATTTTCGATACCGGCGAAAGGAAAACCCTGCGAACTCAGATTAATAGATTCTCGGTGTAAATATGCCTTGTATGGTGGATGAAAGTTCGGTAATCTGCATGCTAACAATTCTGTAATAAATATTTGTCGAATCCGAGATACGTGAATCGTGTTCGGAACACAGAATAACACGGTGAGCGAATGTATGTAAAATACATGTCTCTTCGGTAGAACTCGCTCCAAGAGATTTTTCTGGGAAATCTGCCTCATTTTCGAAACTGGCGTTTGATAATATACGCAAAATCTGAGAAAATGCTTCAAAGTTTCAATATGCCTTGTAGTGTGATGGAAGTTCGTAAAACCACATGCAAACAATTCTGTGGTGAATATTTGTAGAAAGCGTTATGCATGTAGCGTGATCGTATCACAGAAATTCCCGGCGATGGAATCTATGTAAATTACACGCCTATTGGTTAGAATTCGCTCCAAAAATGTTTCCCTGAGAAAACGGCCTGATTTTCGAAACTGGCATTAGGAAAAAGCTGCAAATTCAGAGTGAATGTTTCTAGGTGTAAATATGCCATGTATGGTGGATGAAAGTTCTGTAATCTACATGTTCACAACTCATTCGAGAAAGTTTGTTGAAACCTTGATGCATGTAGCGTTTTCGGAAATTGGAATGTCACTGTGAGGAAAACAATTTAAATTACATTTCTATTGGGAAGTACTCGCTCCACGAGAATTTTTCTGCGTATCTGCCTCCTTTTCAAAACTGGCATTAGGAAAAACCTTCGAAATATGAGAAAATGCTTCAAAGAGACAATATGGATTTTATGGTGGATGAAAGTTCGGTAATCCTTATTCTAACAAATCTGTAGTGAATATTTGTCGAATCCGTGATGCATGTAGCTTTCCCGGAACATGGAATTTCACGATGATGGGTTCTATGTAAATTGCGTGTCTATTGGGTAGAACTCGCTATAAGAGGATTTTTTTGCAAAAATTGCATGATTTTATAAACTGACATTAGGAGAAATCAACTAAATCAGAATAAAACTTTCTATGTATAAATATGCATTGTCAGTTGGATGAAAGTTCTTTAATACACATGTTCACATCTCATTAAAGAATGTTTGTTGAATCCGTGATGCATGGAACGCGTTCAGATCACGGAATGTCACGGTGAGCGAAACTAGGTAAATTACATATCTTTTGGGTACAACTCGCTCCAAGAGCATTTTTCTGCCAAATCTGCCTCAATTTCAAAACTGGCGTTAAAACTAACCTGTGAAATCTGAGAAAATTCTTCAAAGTGTCAGTAAGCCTTGTATGGTGGATGAAAGTGCTGTAATCTACTTGCTAACAACTCTGAAGTGAATATTTGTCGCATCCGTGATGCATGTAGCGTGTTCGGAACACGGAATTTCACGGTGAGCGAATCCATGTAAATTACACGTCTATTGGTTAGACCCGCTCCAAGAGGTTTTTGCCGTGAAATCTGCCTCATTTTGGAAACTGGCATTTGGAAAGCTCTGCGAAATCAGAGAAAATGCTTCAAAGCATCAATATGTCTTCTATTTTGTTGAAAGTCCTGGAATCCACATGCAAACAACTCTGTAGTGTATTTTTGTCGAATCATTTCTGCATGTAGCGTGTTCCGAACACGGAATTTCACGGTGAGCGAATCCATGGAATTTACATATCTATTTAATAGAACACGCTCCAACAGTTTTTTCCTTTGTAAACTGTCTGATTTTCGAAACTGCTATTAGGAAAAAGCTGCGAACTCAGAGTGAATGTTTCTAGGTGTACATATGCCTTGTATGGTGGATGAAAGTTCTGTAATACACATGTACACAACTCTTTAAAAATGTTTGTCAAATCCGTGATGTATGTAGCCTGTTCAGAACACGGACTGTCACGGTGAGGGAAACTATGTAAATTACATATCGATTGGTTAGAACACGCTCCAGGAGCATTTTACTGGAAAATCTGCCTCAGTGTGGAAACTGGTGTTATGAAAACGCTGCAAAATATGAGTAAATTCCTTAAGGTGACAATATGACTTCAATGGGTTATTCAAGATGTGTAATTCACATGCTAACAACTCAGCAGTGTATATTGGTTGAATCCGTGGTGCATGTACCGTTTTCAGAACACGGAATGTTACGGTGATGGTATCTATGAAAATGAGATGTCTATTGGATAGAACATGCACCAAGAGTGTTTTTCTGCGAAAACTGCCTAATTTTCTTAACAGACGTTAGGAAACCTGCAAAATCTAAGTAAATGTTTCTAGGTGTAAATATGCCTTGTATTGTGGTTGAAAAATCGGTAATCCACATGCTCACGGTCATTAAATAATGTTTGTCAAACCGTGATGAATGTAACGTTTTCGGAACACGGAATGTCTCGGTGAGTGAAACTCTGAAAATAACAATTCTACTGGATAGAACTCGCTTGGATTGAATGTTTCTGTGAAAATTTCATGATTTTTGAAACTGGATGTAAGGACAAACCTGCGAAATCAGAATAACTACTTCTAGGTTTAAATATGCCTTGTATGGTGGATGAAAGTTCGGTAATCCACATGCTCACTCTCATTAAAGAATGTTTGTCGAATTCGTGATGCATGTAACGTGTTTGGAATACGGAATGTCATAGTGAAGGAAACAATGTAAATTACATGTCTATATTGTAGAACTCGCTTGAAGAGTATTTTTCTGCGAAATGTGCCTCATTTTCGAAACTGCCATTAGGAGAACCCTGTGAAATCTGAGAAAATGCTTCTAAGTGTCAATATGCCTTGAATGGTGAATGAAAGTCCGGTATTGCACATGTTAATAACAGTGAAGTAATTATTTTTCAAACCGTGATTCATGTAGCGCTTTTGGAAAATGGAATTTCACGGTAATGAAACGATGTAAATTACAATTCTATTGAGTAGAACGAGCTAGAAGAGAATGTTTCTGCGAAAATTGCATGATGATCGAATCTGAAGTTTGGAAAAAGCTGCAAAACGGGAGTCAATATTTGTAGGTGTAAATGTGCCATTATGTTGCAAGAAAGTTCGGTAATCCACATGTTCACAACATACTAAAGAATCTTTTTCTTATCTGTGATGCATGAACTGTGTTCAGAACGTGGAATTTCACGGTGATTGAAACAATGTAAATTACTTCTCTATTGGGTAGAACTAGCTCGGAGAATGTTTTTCGGCGAAAACTTCGTCATTTTTGAAACTGGCATTTGCAAAACGCTGCAAAATTTGAGAAAATACTTCTAAGAATCAATATTCAATGTATTGTGATGAAAGTTCGGGAATCCACATGCTAACTAATTTGTAGTGAATATTTTTCGAATCCTTTATGCATGTAGCATGTGCGGAACACGGAATTTCACGGCCAGGGATTTATGTAAATTACATTTCTCTTGGTTAGAAATCACTCCAAGAGATTTTTCCTGAGAAATCGGCCAGATTTTCGATACTGGCGAAAGGAAAACCCTGCGAACTCAGATTAATAGATTCTCGGTGTAAATATGCCTTGTATGGTGGATGAAAGTTCGGTAATCTGCATGCTAACAATTCTGTAATAAATATTTGTCGAATCCGAGATACGTGAATCGTGTTCGGAACACAGAATAACACGGTGAGCGAATGTATGTAAAATACATGTCTCTTCGGTAGAACTCGCTCCAAGAGATTTTTCTGGGAAATCTGCCTCATTTTCGAAACTGGCGTTTGATAATATACGCAAAATCTGAGAAAATGCTTCAAAGTTTCAATATGCCTTGTAGTGTGATGGAAGTTCGTAAAACCACATGCAAACAATTCTGTGGTGAATATTTGTAGAAAGCGTTATGCATGTAGCGTGATCGTATCACAGAAATTCCCGGCGATGGAATCTATGTAAATTACACGCCTATTGGTTAGAATTCGCTCCAAAAATGTTTCCCTGAGAAAACGGCCTGATTTTCGAAACTGGCATTAGGAAAAAGCTGCAAATTCAGAGTGAATGTTTCTAGGTGTAAATATGCCATGTATGGTGGATGAAAGTTCTGTAATCTACATGTTCACAACTCATTCGAGAAAGTTTGTTGAAACCTTGATGCATGTAGCGTTTTCGGAAATTGGAATGTCACTGTGAGGAAAACAATTTAAATTACATTTCTATTGGGAAGTACTCGCTCCACGAGAATTTTTCTGCGTATCTGCCTCCTTTTCAAAACTGGCATTAGGAAAAACCTTCGAAATATGAGAAAATGCTTCAAAGAGACAATATGGATTTTATGGTGGATGAAAGTTCGGTAATCCTTATTCTAACAAATCTGTAGTGAATATTTGTCGAATCCGTGATGCATGTAGCTTTCCCGGAACATGGAATTTCACGATGATGGGTTCTATGTAAATTGCGTGTCTATTGGGTAGAACTCGCTATAAGAGGATTTTTTTGCAAAAATTGCATGATTTTATAAACTGACATTAGGAGAAATCAACTAAATCAGAATAAAACTTTCTATGTATAAATATGCATTGTCAGTTGGATGAAAGTTCTTTAATACACATGTTCACATCTCATTAAAGAATGTTTGTTGAATCCGTGATGCATGGAACACGTTCAGATCACGGAATGTCACGGTGAGCGAAACTAGGTAAATTACATATCTTTTGGGTACAACTCGCTCCAAGAGCATTTTTCTGCCAAATCTGCCTCAATTTCAAAACTGGCGTTAAAACTAACCTGTGAAATCTGAGAAAATTCTTCAAAGTGTCAGTAAGCCTTGTATGGTGGATGAAAGTGCTGTAATCTACTTGCTAACAACTCTGAAGTGAATATTTGTCGCATCCGTGATGCATGTAGCGTGTTCAGAACACGGAATTTCACGGTGAGCGAATCCATGTAAATTACACGTCTGTTGGTTAGACCCGCTCCAAGAGGTTTTTGCCGTGAAATCTGCCTCATTTTGGAAACTGGCATTTGGAAAGCTCTGCGAAATCAGAGAAAATGCTTCAAAGCATCAATATGTCTTCTATTTTGTTGAAAGTCCTGGAATCCACATGCAAACAACTCTGTAGTGTATTTTTGTCGAATCATTTCTGCATGTAGCGTGTTCCGAACACGGAATTTCACGGTGAGCGAATCCATGGAATTTACATATCTATTTAATAGAACACGCTCCAACAGTTTTTTCCTTTGTAAACTGTCTGATTTTCGAAACTGCTATTAGGAAAAAGCTGCGAACTCAGAGTGAATGTTTCTAGGTGTACATATGCCTTGTATGGTGGATGAAAGTTCTGTAATACACATGTACACAACTCTTTAAAAATGTTTGTCAAATCCGTGATGTATGTAGCCTGTTCAGAACACGGACTGTCACGGTGAGGGAAACTATGTAAATTACATATCGATTGGTTAGAACACGCTCCAGGAGCATTTTACTGGAAAATCTGCCTCAGTGTGGAAACTGGTGTTATGAAAACGCTGCAAAATATGAGTAAATTCCTTAAGGTGACAATATGACTTCAATGGGTTATTCAAGATGTGTAATTCACATGCTAACAACTCAGCAGTGTATATTGGTTGAATCCGTGGTGCATGTACCGTTTTCAGAACACGGAATGTTACGGTGATGGTATCTATGAAAATGAGATGTCTATTGGATAGAACATGCACCAAGAGTGTTTTTCTGCGAAAACTGCCTAATTTTCTTAACAGACGTTAGGAAACCTGCAAAATCTAAGTAAATGTTTCTAGGTGTAAATATGCCTTGTATTGTGGTTGAAAAATCGGTAATCCACATGCTCACGGTCATTAAATAATGTTTGTCAAACCGTGATGAATGTAACGTTTTCGGAACACGGAATGTCTCGGTGAGTGAAACTCTGAAAATAACAATTCTACTGGATAGAACTCGCTTGGATTGAATGTTTCTGTGAAAATTTCATGATTTTTGAAACTGGATGTAAGGACAAACCTGCGAAATCAGAATAACTACTTCTAGGTTTAAATATGCCTTGTATGGTGGATGAAAGTTCGGTAATCCACATGCTCACTCTCATTAAAGAATGTTTGTCGAATTCGTGATGCATGTAACGTGTTTGGAATACGGAATGTCATAGTGAAGGAAACAATGTAAATTACATGTCTATATTGTAGAACTCGCTTGAAGAGTATTTTTCTGCGAAATGTGCCTCATTTTCGAAACTGCCATTAGGAGAACCCTGTGAAATCTGAGAAAATGCTTCTAAGTGTCAATATGCCTTGAATGGTGAATGAAAGTCCGGTATTGCACATGTTAATAACAGTGAAGTAATTATTTTTCAAACCGTGATTCATGTAGCGCTTTTGGAAAATGGAATTTCACGGTAATGAAACGATGTAAATTACAATTCTATTGAGTAGAACGAGCTAGAAGAGAATGTTTCTGCGAAAATTGCATGATGATCGAATCTGAAGTTTGGAAAAAGCTGCAAAACGGGAGTCAATATTTGTAGGTGTAAATGTGCCATTATGTTGCAAGAAAGTTCGGTAATCCACATGTTCACAACATACTAAAGAATCTTTTTCTTATCTGTGATGCATGAACTGTGTTCAGAACGTGGAATTTCACGGTGATTGAAACAATGTAAATTACTTCTCTATTGGGTAGAACTAGCTCGGAGAATGTTTTTCGGCGAAAACTTCGTCATTTTTGAAACTGGCATTTGCAAAACGCTGCAAAATTTGAGAAAATACTTCTAAGAATCAATATTCAATGTATTGTGATGAAAGTTCGGGAATCCACATGCTAACTAATTTGTAGTGAATATTTTTCGAATCCTTTATGCATGTAGCATGTTCGGAACACGGAATTTCACGGCCAGGGATTTATGTAAATTACATTTCTCTTGGTTAGAAATCACTCCAAGAGATTTTTCCTGAGAAATCGGCCAGATTTTCGATACTGGCGAAAGGAAAACCCTGCGAACTCAGATTAATAGATTCTCGGTGTAAATATGCCTTGTATGGTGGATGAAAGTTCGGTAATCTGCATGCTAACAATTCTGTAATAAATATTTGTCGAATCCGAGATACGTGAATCGTGTTCGGAACACAGAATAACACGGTGAGCGAATGTATGTAAAATACATGTCTCTTCGGTAGAACTCGCTCCAAGAGATTTTTCTGGGAAATCTGCCTCATTTTCGAAACTGGCGTTTGATAATATACGCAAAATCTGAGAAAATGCTTCAAAGTTTCAATATGCCTTGTAGTGTGATGGAAGTTCGTAAAACCACATGCAAACAATTCTGTGGTGAATATTTGTAGAAAGCGTTATGCATGTAGCGTGATCGTATCACAGAAATTCCCGGCGATGGAATCTATGTAAATTACACGCCTATTGGTTAGAATTCGCTCCAAAAATGTTTCCCTGAGAAAACGGCCTGATTTTCGAAACTGGCATTAGGAAAAAGCTGCAAATTCAGAGTGAATGTTTCTAGGTGTAAATATGCCATGTATGGTGGATGAAAGTTCTGTAATCTACATGTTCACAACTCATTCGAGAAAGTTTGTTGAAACCTTGATGCATGTAGCGTTTTCGGAAATTGGAATGTCACTGTGAGGAAAACAATTTAAATTACATTTCTATTGGGAAGTACTCGCTCCACGAGAATTTTTCTGCGTATCTGCCTCCTTTTCAAAACTGGCATTAGGAAAAACCTTCGAAATATGAGAAAATGCTTCAAAGAGACAATATGGATTTTATGGTGGATGAAAGTTCGGTAATCCTTATTCTAACAAATCTGTAGTGAATATTTGTCGAATCCGTGATGCATGTAGCTTTCCCGGAACATGGAATTTCACGATGATGGGTTCTATGTAAATTGCGTGTCTATTGGGTAGAACTCGCTATAAGAGGATTTTTTTGCAAAAATTGCATGATTTTATAAACTGACATTAGGAGAAATCAACTAAATCAGAATAAAACTTTCTATGTATAAATATGCATTGTCAGTTGGATGAAAGTTCTTTAATACACATGTTCACATCTCATTAAAGAATGTTTGTTGAATCCGTGATGCATGGAACGCGTTCAGATCACGGAATGTCACGGTGAGCGAAACTAGGTAAATTACATATCTTTTGGGTACAACTCGCTCCAAGAGCATTTTTCTGCCAAATCTGCCTCAATTTCAAAACTGGCGTTAAAACTAACCTGTGAAATCTGAGAAAATTCTTCAAAGTGTCAGTAAGCCTTGTATGGTGGATGAAAGTGCTGTAATCTACTTGCTAACAACTCTGAAGTGAATATTTGTCGCATCCGTGATGCATGTAGCGTGTTCGGAACACGGAATTTCACGGTGAGCGAATCCATGTAAATTACACGTCTATTGGTTAGACCCGCTCCAAGAGGTTTTTGCCGTGAAATCTGCCTCATTTTGGAAACTGGCATTTGGAAAGCTCTGCGAAATCAGAGAAAATGCTTCAAAGCATCAATATGTCTTCTATTTTGTTGAAAGTCCTGGAATCCACATGCAAACAACTCTGTAGTGTATTTTTGTCGAATCATTTCTGCATGTAGCGTGTTCCGAACACGGAATTTCACGGTGAGCGAATCCATGGAATTTACATATCTATTTAATAGAAAACGCTCCAACAGTTTTTTCCTTTGTAAACTGTCTGATTTTCGAAACTGCTATTAGGAAAAAGCTGCGAACTCAGAGTGAATGTTTCTAGGTGTACATATGCCTTGTATGGTGGATGAAAGTTCTGTAATACACATGTACACAACTCTTTAAAAATGTTTGTCAAATCCGTGATGTATGTAGCCTGTTCAGAACACGGACTGTCACGGTGAGGGAAACTATGTAAATTACATATCGATTGGTTAGAACACGCTCCAGGAGCATTTTACTGGAAAATCTGCCTCAGTGTGGAAACTGGTGTTATGAAAACGCTGCAAAATATGAGTAAATTCCTTAAGGTGACAATATGACTTCAATGGGTTATTCAAGATGTGTAATTCACATGCTAACAACTCAGCAGTGTATATTGGTTGAATCCGTGGTGCATGAACCGTTTTCAGAACACGGAATGTTACGGTGATGGTATCTATGAAAATGAGATGTCTATTGGATAGAACATGCACCAAGAGTGTTTTTCTGCGAAAACTGCCTAATTTTCTTAACAGACGTTAGGAAACCTGCAAAATCTAAGTAAATGTTTCTAGGTGTAAATATGCCTTGTATTGTGGTTGAAAAATCGGTAATCCACATGCTCACGGTCATTAAATAATGTTTGTCAAACCGTGATGAATGTAACGTTTTCGGAACACGGAATGTCTCGGTGAGTGAAACTCTGAAAATAACAATTCTACTGGATAGAACTCGCTTGGATTGAATGTTTCTGTGAAAATTTCATGATTTTTGAAACTGGATGTAAGGACAAACCTGCGAAATCAGAATAACTACTTCTAGGTTTAAATATGCCTTGTATGGTGGATGAAAGTTCGGTAATCCACATGCTCACTCTCATTAAAGAATGTTTGTCGAATTCGTGATGCATGTAACGTGTTTGGAATACGGAATGTCATAGTGAAGGAAACAATGTAAATTACATGTCTATATTGTAGAACTCGCTTGAAGAGTATTTTTCTGCGAAATGTGCCTCATTTTCGAAACTGCCATTAGGAGAACCCTGTGAAATCTGAGAAAATGCTTCTAAGTGTCAATATGCCTTGAATGGTGAATGAAAGTCCGGTATTGCACATGTTAATAACAGTGAAGTAATTATTTTTCAAACCGTGATTCATGTAGCGCTTTTGGAAAATGGAATTTCACGGTAATGAAACGATGTAAATTACAATTCTATTGAGTAGAACGAGCTAGAAGAGAATGTTTCTGCGAAAATTGCATGATGATCGAATCTGAAGTTTGGAAAAAGCTGCAAAACGGGAGTCAATATTTGTAGGTGTAAATGTGCCATTATGTTGCAAGAAAGTTCGGTAATCCACATGTTCACAACATACTAAAGAATCTTTTTCTTATCTGTGATGCATGAACTGTGTTCAGAACGTGGAATTTCACGGTGATTGAAACAATGTAAATTACTTCTCTATTGGGTAGAACTAGCTCGGAGAATGTTTTTCGGCGAAAACTTCGTCATTTTTGAAACTGGCATTTGCAAAACGCTGCAAAATTTGAGAAAATACTTCTAAGAATCAATATTCAATGTATTGTGATGAAAGTTCGGGAATCCACATGCTAACTAATTTGTAGTGAATATTTTTCGAATCCTTTATGCATGTAGCATGTTCGGAACACGGAATTTCACGGCCAGGGATTTATGTAAATTACATTTCTCTTGGTTAGAAATCACTCCAAGAGATTTTTCCTGAGAAATCGGCCAGATTTTCGATACTGGCGAAAGGAAAACCCTGCGAACTCAGATTAATAGATTCTCGGTGTAAATATGCCTTGTATGGTGGATGAAAGTTCGGTAATCTGCATGCTAACAATTCTGTAATAAATATTTGTCGAATCCGAGATACGTGAATCGTGTTCGGAACACAGAATAACACGGTGAGCGAATGTATGTAAAATACATGTCTCTTCGGTAGAACTCGCTCCAAGAGATTTTTCTGGGAAATCTGCCTCATTTTCGAAACTGGCGTTTGATAATATACGCAAAATCTGAGAAAATGCTTCAAAGTTTCAATATGCCTTGTAGTGTGATGGAAGTTCGTAAAACCACATGCAAACAATTCTGTGGTGAATATTTGTAGAAAGCGTTATGCATGTAGCGTGATCGTATCACAGAAATTCCCGGCGATGGAATCTATGTAAATTACACGCCTATTGGTTAGAATTCGCTCCAAAAATGTTTCCCTGAGAAACCGGCCTGATTTTCGAAACTGGCATTAGGAAAAAGCTGCAAATTCAGAGTGAATGTTTCTAGGTGTAAATATGCCATGTATGGTGGATGAAAGTTCTGTAATCTACATGTTCACAACTCATTCGAGAAAGTTTGTTGAAACCTTGATGCATGTAGCGTTTTCGGAAATTGGAATGTCACTGTGAGGAAAACAATTTAAATTACATTTCTATTGGGAAGTACTCGCTCCACGAGAATTTTTCTGCGTATCTGCCTCCTTTTCAAAACTGGCATTAGGAAAAACCTTCGAAATATGAGAAAATGCTTCAAAGAGACAATATGGATTTTATGGTGGATGAAAGTTCGGTAATCCTTATTCTAACAAATCTGTAGTGAATATTTGTCGAATCCGTGATGCATGTAGCTTTCCCGGAACATGGAATTTCACGATGATGGGTTCTATGTAAATTGCGTGTCTATTGGGTAGAACTCGCTATAAGAGGATTTTTTTGCAAAAATTGCATGATTTTATAAACTGACATTAGGAGAAATCAACTAAATCAGAATAAAACTTTCTATGTATAAATATGCATTGTCAGTTGTATGAAAGTTAGGTAATACACATGTTCACAACTCATTAAAGAATGTTTGTTGAATCCGTGATGCATGGAACACGTTCAGAACACGGAATGTCACGATGAGTGAAGCTAGGTAAATTACATATCTTTTGGGTACAACTCGCTCCAAGAGCATTTTTCTGCCAAATCTGCCTCATTTTCAAAACTGGCGTTAAAACTAACCTGTGAAATCTGAGAAAATTCTTCAAAGTGTCAGTAAGCCTTGTATGGTGGATGAAAGTGCTGTAATCTACTTGCTAACAACTCTGAAGTGAATATTTGTCGCATCCGTGATGCATGTAGCGTGTTCGGAACACGGAATTTCACGGTGAGCGAATCCATGTAAATTACACGTCTATTGGTTAGACCCGCTCCAAGAGGTTTTTGCCGTGAAATGGGCCTCATTTTGGAAACTGGCGTTTGGAAAGCTCTGCGAAATCAGAGAAAATGCTTCAAAGCATCAATATGTCTTCTATTTTGTTGAAAGTCCTGGAATCCACATGCAAACAACTCTGTAGTGTATTTTTGTCGAATCATTTCTGCATGTAGCGTGTTCCGAACACAGAATTTCACGGTGAGCGAATCCATGGAATTTACATATCTATTTAATAGAACACGCTCCAACAGTTTTTTCCTTTGTAAACTGTCTGATTTTCGAAACTGCTATTAGGAAAAAGCTGCGAACTCAGAGTGAATGTTTCTAGGTGTACATATGCCTTGAATGGTGGATGAAAGTTCTGTAATACACATGTACACAACTCTTTAAAAATGTTTGTCAAATCCGTGATGTATGTAGCCTGTTCAGAACACGGACTGTCACGGTGAGGGAAACTATGTAAATTACATATCGATTGGTTAGAACACGCTCCAGGAGCATTTTACTGGAAAATCTGCCTCAGTGTGGAAACTGGTGTTATGAAAACGCTGCAAAATATGAGTAAATTCCTTAAGGTGACAATATGACTTCAATGGGTTATTCAAGATGTGTAATTCACATGCTAACAACTCAGCAGTGTATATTGGTTGAATCCGTGGTGCATGTACCGTTTTCAGAACACGGAATGTTACGGTGATGGTATCTATGAAAATGAGATGTCTATTGGATAGAACATGCACCAAGAGTGTTTTTCTGCGAAAACTGCCTGATTTTCTTAACTGACGTTAGGAAACCTGCGAAATCTAAGTAAATGTTTCTAGGTGTAAGTATGCCTTGTATTGTGGTTGAAAAATCGGTAATCCACATGCTCACGGTCATTAAATTATGTTTGTCAAAGCCGTGGTTAATATAACGTTTTCGGAACACGGAATGTCTCGGTGAGTGAAACTCTGAAAATAACAATTCTACTGGATAGAACTCGCTTGAATTGAATGTTTCTGTGAAAATTTCATGATTTTTGAAACTGGATGTAAGGACAAACCTGTGAAATCAGAATAACTACTTCTAGGTGTAAATATGCCTTGTATGGTGGATGAAAGTTCGGTAATCCACATGCTCACTCTCATTAAAGAATGTTTGTCGAATTCGTGATGCATGTAACGTGTTTGGAATACGGAATGTCATAGTGAAGGAAACAATGTAAGTTACATGTCTATTGGGTACAACTCGCTTGAAGAGAATTTTTCTGCGAAATGTGCCTCATTTTCCAAACTGCCTTTAGGAGAACCCTGTGAAATCTGAGAAAATGCTTCTAAGTGTCAATATGCCTTGAATGGTGAATGAAAGTCCGGTATTCCACATGTTAATAACACTGAAGTAATTATTTTTCAAACCGTGATTCATGTAGCGCTTTTGGAACACGGAATTTCACGGTAATGAAACGATGTAAATTACAATTCTATTGAGTAGAACGAGCTAGAAGAGAATGTTTCTGCGAAATATGCATGGTTATCTAATCTGAAGTTTGGAAAAAGCTGCAAAACGGGAGTCAATATTTGTAGGTGTAAATGTGCCTTTATGTTGCAAGAAAGTTCGGTAATCCACATGTTCACAACATACTAAAGAATCTTTTTCTAATCCATGATGCATGAACCGTGTTCAGAACGTGGAATTTCACGGTGATTGAAACAATGTAAATTACTTCTCTATTGGGTAGAACTAGCTCGGAGAATGTTTTTCGGCGAAAACTTCGTCATTTTTGAAACTGGCATTTGCAAAACGCTGCAAAATCTGAGAAAATACTTCTAAGAATCAATATTCAATGTATTGTGATGAAAGTTCGGTAATCCACATGCTAACAAATTTGTAGTGAATATTTGTCGAAACCTTTATGCATGTAGCATGTTTGGAACACGGAATTTCACGGCCAGGGATTTATGTAAATTACATTTCTCTTGGTTAGAAATCACTCCAAGAGATTTTTCCTGAGAAATCGGCCAGATTTTCGATACTGGCGAAAGGAAAACCCTGCGAACTCAGATTAATAGATTCTCGGTGTAAATATGCCTTGTATGGTGGATGAAAGTTCGGTAATCTGCATGCTAACAATTCTGTAATAAATATTTGTCGAATCCGAGATACGTGAAGCGTGTTCAGAACACAGAATATCACGGTGAGCGAATCTATGTAAAATAAATGTCTCTTCGGTAGAACTCGCTCCAGGAATTTTTTCTGGGAAATCTGCCTCATTTTCGAAACTGGCGTTTGATAATATACGCAAAATCTGAGAAAATGCTTCAAAGTTTCTATATGCCTTGTATTGTGATGGAAGTTCGTAAAACCACATGCAAACAATTCTGTGGTGAATATTTGTAGAAAGCGTTATGCATGTAGCGTGATCGTATCACAGAAATTCCCGGCGATGGAATCTATGTAAATTACACGCCTATTGGTTAGAATTCGCTCCAAAAATGTTTCCCTGAGAAAACGGCCTGATTTTCGAAACTGGCATTAGGAAAAAGCTGCAAATTCATAGTTAATGTTTCTAGGTGTAAATATGCCATGTATGGTGGATGAAAGTTCTGTAATCTACATGTTCACAACTCATTAGAGAAAGTTTGTTGAAACCTTGATGCATGTAGCGTGTTCGGAAATTGGAATGTCACTGTGAGGAAAATGATGTAAATTACATTTCTATTGGGAAGTACTCGCTCCACGAGTATTTTTCTGCGTATCTGCCTCCTTTTCAAAACTGGCATTAGGAAAAAGTTTTGAAATATGAGAAAATGCTTCAAAGAGTCAATATGGCTTTTATGGTGGATGAAAGTTCGGTAATCCTTATGCTAACAACTCTGTAGTGAATATTTGTCGAATCAGTGATGCATGTAGCTTTTCCGGAACATGGAATTTCACAATGACGGGTTCTATGTAAATTGCATGTCTATTGGGTAGAACTCGTTACAAGAGGATTTTTCTGCAAAAACTGCATGATTTTAGAAACTGACTTTAGGAGAAATCTACTAAATCAGAATAAAATTTTCTATGTATAAATATGCATTGTCAGTTGGATGAAAGTTCGGTAATACACATGTTCACAACTCATTAAAGGATGTTTGTTGAATCCGTGATGCATGGAACGCGTTCAGAACACGGAATGTCACGGTGAGTGAAACTAGGTAAATTACATATCTTTTGGGTACAACTCGCTCCAAGAGCATTTTTTGCCAAATCTGCCTCATTTTTAAAACTGGCGTTAAAACTAACCTGTGAAATCTGAGAAAATTCTTCAAAGTGTCAGTAAGCCTTGTATGGTGGATGAAAGTGCTGTAATCTACTTGCTAACAACTCTGATGTGAATATTTGTCGCATCCGTGATGCATGTAGCGTGTTCGGAACACGGAATTTCACGGTGAGCGAATCCATGTAAATTACACGTCAATTCGTTAGACACGCTCCAAGAGGTTTTTGCCATGAAATGGGCCTCATTTTGGAAACTGGCATTTGGAAAGCTCTGCGAAATCAGAGAAAATGCTTCAAAGCTTCAATATGTCTTCTATTTTGTTTAAAGTCCTGGAATCCACATGCAAACAACTCTGTAGTGTATTTTTATCGAATCATTTCTGCATGTAGCGTGTTCCGAACACGGAATTTCACGGTGAGCGAATCCATGGAATTTACATATCTATTGGATAGAACACACTCCAACAGTTTTTTCCTTTGTAAACTGCCTGATTTTCGAAACTGCTATTAGGAAAAAGCTGCGAACTCAGAGTGAATGTTTCTAGGTGTACATATGCCTTGCATGGTGGATGAATGTTCTGTAATACACATGTACACAACTCTTTAAAAATGTTTGTCAAATCCGTGACGTATGTAGCCTGTTCGGATCACGGACTGTCACGGTGAGGGAAACTATGTAAATTACATATCTATTGGTTAGAACACGCTCCAGGAGGATTTTACTGGAAAATCTGCCTCAGTGTGGAAACTGGAGTTATGAAAACGCTGCAAAATATGAGTAAATTCTTTAAGGTGACAATATGTCTTCAATGGGTTATTCAAGATGTGTAATTCACATGCTAACAGCTCAGCAGTGTATATTGGTTGAATCCGTGGTGCATGTACCGTTTTCAGAACATGGAATGTTACGGTGATGGTATCTATGAAAATGAGATGTCTATTGGATAGAACATGCACCAAGAGTGTTTTTCTGCGAAAACTGCCTGATTTTCTTAACTGACGTTAGGAAACCTGCGAAATCTAAGTAAATGTTTCTAGGTGTAAATATGCCTTGTATTGTGGTTGAAAAATCAGTAATCCACATGCTCACGGTCATTAAATTATGTTTGTCAAAGCCGTGGTTAATATAACGTTTTCGGAACACGGAATGTCTCGGTGAGTGAAACTCTGAAAATAACAATTCTACTGGATAGAACTCGCTTGAATTGAATGTTTCTGTGAAAATTTCATGCTTTTTGAAACTGGATGTAAGGACAAACCTGTGAAATCAGAATAACTACTTCTAGGTGTAAATATGCCTTGTATGGTGGATGAAAGTTCGGTAATCCACATGCTCACTCTCATTAAAGAATGTTTGTCGAATTCGTGATGCATGTAACGTGTTTGGAATACGGAAAGTCATAATGAAGGAAACAATGTAAGTTACATGTCTATTGGGTAGAACTCGCTTGAAGAGAATTTTTCTGCGAAATGTGCCTCATTTTCCAAACTGCCATTAGGAGAACCCTGTGAAATTTGAGAAAATGCTTCTAAGTGTCAATATGCCTTGAATGGTGAATGAAAGTCCGGTATTCCACATGTTAATAACACTGAAGTAATTATTTTTCAAACCGTGATTCATGTAGCGCTTTTGGAACACAGAATTTCACGGTAATGAAACGATGTAAATTACAATTCTATTGAGTAGAACGAGCTAGAAGAGAATGTTTCTGCGAAAATTGCATGGTTATCTAATCTGAAGTTTGGAAAAAGCTGCAAAACGGGAGTCAATATTTGTAGGTGTAAATGTGCCTTTATGTTGCAAGAAAGTTCGGTAATCCACATGTTCACAACATACTAAAGAATCTTTTTCTAATCCATGATGCATGAACCGTGTTCAGAACGTGGAATTTCACGGTGATTGAAACAATGTAAATTACTTCTCTATTGGGTAGAACTAGCTCGGAGAATGTTTTTCGGCGAAAACTTCGTCATTTTTGAAACTGGCATTTGCAAAATGCTGCAAAATCTGAGAAAATACTTCTAAGAATCAATATTCAATGTATTGTGATGAAAGTTCGGTAATCCACATGCTAACAAATTTGTAGTGAATATTTGTCGAAACCTTTATTCATGTAGCATGTGCGGAACACAGAATTTCACGGCCAGGGATTTATGTAAATTACATTTCTCTTGGTTAGAAATCACTCCAAGAGATTTTTCCTGAGAAATCGGCCAGATTTTCGATACTGGCGAAAGGAAAACCCTGCGAACTCAGATTAATAGATTCTCGGTGTAAGTATGCCTTGTATGGTGGATGAAAGTTCGGTAATCTGCATGCTAACAATTCTGTAATAAATATTTGTCGAATCCGAGATACATGAAGCGTGTTCAGAACACAGAATATCACGGTGAGCGAATCTATGTAAAATACATGTCTCTTCGGTAGAACTCGCTCCAGGAATTTTTTCTGGGAAATCTGCCTCATTTTCGAAACTGGCATTTGATAATATACGCAAAATCTGAGAAAATGCTTCAAAGTGTCAATATGCCTTGTATTGTGATGGAAGTTCGTAAAACCACATGCAAACAATTCTGTGGTGAATATTTGTAGAAAGCGTTATGCATGTAGCGTGATCGTATCAAAGAAATTCCCGGCGATGGAATCTATGTAAATTACACGCCTATTGGTTCGAATTCGCTCCAAAAATATTTCCCTGAGAAAACGGCCTGATTTTCGAAACTGGCATTAGGAAAAAGCTGCAAATTCAGAGTTAATGTTTCTAGGTGTAAATATGCCATGTATGGTGAGTGAAAGTTCTGTAATCTACATGTTCACAACTCATTCGAGAAAGTTTGTTGAAACCTTGATGCATGTAGCGTTTTCGGAAATTGGAATGTCACTGTGAGGAAAACTATGTAAATTACATTTCTATTGGGAAGTACTCGCTCCACGAGAATTTTTCTGCGTATATGCCTCCTTTTCAAAACTGGCATTAGGAAAAACTTTCGAAATATGAGAAAATGCTTCAAAGAGTCAATATGGCTTTTATGGTGGATGAAAGTTCGGTAATCCTTATGCTAACAACTCTGTAGTGAATATTTGTCGAATCAGTGATGCATGTAGCTTTTCTGGGACTTGGAATTTCACAATGACGGGTTCTATGTAAATTGCATGTCTATTGGGTAGAACTCGCTCCAAGAGGATTTTTCTGCAAAAACTGCATGATTTTATAAACTGACATTAGGAGAAATCTACTAAATCAGAATAAAACTTTCTATGTATAAATATGCATTGTCAGTTGGATGAAAGTTCGGTAATACACATGTTCACATCTCATTAAAGAATGTTTGTTGAATCCGTGATGCATGGAACGCGTTCAGATCACGGAATGTCACGGTGAGCGAAACTAGGTAAATTACATATCTTTTGGGTACAACTCGCTCCAAGAGCATTTTTCTGCCAAATCTGCCTCAATTTCAAAACTGGCGTTAAAACTAACCTGTGAAATCTGAGAAAATTCTTCAAAGTGTCATTAAGCCTTGTATGGTGGATGAAAGTGCTGTAATCTACTTGCTAACAACTCTGAAGTGAATATTTGTCGCATCCGTGATGCATGTAGCGTGTTCAGAACACGGAATTTCACGGTGAGCGAATCCATGTAAATTACACGTCTATTGGTTAGACCCGCTCCAAGAGGTTTTTGCCGTGAAATCTGCCTCATTTTGGAAACTGGCATTTGGAAAGCTCTGCGAAATCAGAGAAAATGCTTCAAAGCATCAATATGTCTTCTATTTTGTTGAAAGTCCTGGAATCCACATGCAAACAACGCTGTAGTGTATTTTTGTCGAATCATTTCTGCATGTAGCGTGTTCCGAACACGGAATTTCACGGTGAGCGAATCCATGGAATTTACATATCTATTTAATAGAACACGCTCCAACAGTTTTTTCCTTTGTAAACTGTCTGATTTTCGAAACTGCTATTAGGAAAAAGCTGCGAACTCAGAGTGAATGTTTCTAGGTGTACATATGCCTTGTATGGTGGATGAAAGTTCTGTAATACACATGTACACAACTCTTTAAAAATGTTTGTCAAATCCGTGATGTATGTAGCCTGTTCAGAACACGGACTGTCACGGTGAGGGAAACTATGTAAATTACATATCGATTGGTTAGAACACGCTCCAGGAGCATTTTACTGGAAAATCTGCCTCAGTGTGGAAACTGGTGTTATGAAAATGCTGCAAAATATGAGTAAATTCCTTAAGGTGACAATATGACTTCAATGGGTTATTCAAGATGTGTAATTCACATGCTAACAACTCAGCAGTGTATATTGGTTGAATCCGTGGTGCATGTACCGTTTTCAGAACACGGAATGTTACGGTGATGGTATCTATGAAAATGAGATGTCTATTGGATAGAACATGCACCAAGAGTGTTTTTCTGCGAAAACTGCCTGATTTTCTTAACTGACGTTAGGAAACCTGCGAAATCTAAGTAAATGTTTCTAGGTGTAAATATGCCTTGTATTGTGGTTGAAAAATCAGTAATCCACATGCTCACGGTCATTAAATTATGTTTGTCAAAGCCGTGGTTAATATAACGTTTTCGGAACACGGAATGTCTCGGTGAGTGAAACTCTGAAAATAACAATTCTACTGGATAGAACTCGCTTGAATTGAATGTTTCTGTGAAAATTTCATGCTTTTTGAAACTGGATGTAAGGACAAACCTGTGAAATCAGAATAACTACTTCTAGGTGTAAATATGCCTTGTATGGTGGATGAAAGTTCGGTAATCCACATGCTCACTCTCATTAAAGAATGTTTGTCGAATTCGTGATGCATGTAACGTGTTTGGAATACGGAAAGTCATAATGAAGGAAACAATGTAAGTTACATGTCTATTGGGTAGAACTCGGTTGAAGAGAATTTTTCTGCGAAATGTGCCTCATTTTCCAAACTGCCATTAGGAGAACCCTGTGAAATTTGAGAAAATGCTTCTTAGTGTCAATATGCCTTGAATGGTGAATGAAAGTCCGGTATTCCACATGTTAATAACAATGAAGTAATTATTTTTCAAACCGTGATTCATGTAGCGCTTTTGGAACACGGAATTTCACGGTAATGAAACGATGTAAATTACAATTCTATTGAGTAGAACGAGCTAGAAGAGAATGTTTCTGCGAAAATTGCATGGTTATCTAATCTGAAGTTTGGAAAAAGCTGCAAAACGGGAGTCAATATTTGTAGGTGTAAATGTGCCTTTATGTTGCAAGAAAGTTCGGTAATCCACATGTTCACAACATACTAAAGAATCTTTTTCTAATCCATGATGCATGAACCGTGTTCAGAACGTGGAATTTCACGGTGATTGAAACAATGTAAATTACTTCTCTATTGGGTAGAACTAGCTCGGAGAATGTTTTTCGGCGAAAACTTCGTCATTTTTGAAACTGGCATTTGCAAAATGCTGCAAAATCTGAGAAAATACTTCTAAGAATCAATATTCAATGTATTGTGATGAAAGTTCGGTAATCCACATGCTAACAAATTTGTAGTGAATATTTGTCGAAACCTTTATGCATGTAGCATGTTCGGAACACGGAATTTCACGGCCAGGGATTTATGTAAATTACATTTCTCTTGGTTAGAAATCACTCCAAGAGATTTTTCCTGAGAAATCGGCCAGATTTTCGATACTGGCGAAAGGAAAACCCTGCGAACTCAGATTAATAGATTCTCGGTGTATATATGCCTTGTATGGTGGATGAAAGTTCGGTAATCTGCATGCTAACAATTCTGTAATAAATATTTGTCGAATCCGAGATACGTGAAGCGTGTTCAGAACACAGAATATCACGGTGAGCGAATCTATGTAAAATAAATGTCTCTTCGGTAGAACTCGCTCCAGGAATTTTTTCTGGGAAATCTGCCTCATTTTCGAAACTGGCGTTTGATAATATACGCAAAATCTGAGAAAATGCTTCAAAGTGTCAATATGCCTTGTATTGTGATGGAAGTTCGTAAAACCACATGCAAACAATTCTGTGGTGAATATTTGTAGACAGCGTTATGCATGTAGCGTGATCGTATCACAGAAATTCCCGGCGATGGAATCTATGTAAATTACATGCCTATTGGTTAGAATTCGCTCCAAAAATGTTTCCCTGAGAAAACGGCCTGATTTTCGAAACTGGCATTAGGAAAAAGCTGCAAATTCAGAGTTAATGTTTGTAGGTGTAAATATGCCATGTATGGTGGGTGAAAGTTCTGTAATCTACATGTTCACAACTCATTCGAGAAAGTTTGTTGAAACCTTGATGCATGTAGCGTTTTCGGAAATTGGAATGTCACTGTGAGGAAAACTATGTAAATTACATTTCTATTGGGAAGTACTCGCTCCACGAGAATTTTTCTGCATATCTGCCTCCTTTTCAAACCTGGCATTAGGAAAAATCTTCGAAATATGAGAAAATGCTTCAAAGAGACAATATGGCTTTTATGGTGGATGAAAGTTCGGTAATCCTTATGCTAAAAACTCTGTAGTGAATATTTTCGAATCAGTGATGCATGTAGCTTTTCCGGAACATGGAATTTCACAATGACGGGTTCTATGTAAATTGCATGTCTATAGGGTAGAACTCGCTCCAAGAGGATTTTTCTGCAAAAACTGCATGATTTTAGAAACTGACATTAGGAGAAATCTACTAAATCAGAATAAAACTTTCTATGTATAAATATGCATTGTCAGTTGGATGAAAGTTCTTTAATACACATGTTCACATCTCATTAAAGAATGTTTGTTGAATCCGTGATGCATGGAACGCGTTCAGATCACGGAATGTCACGGTGAGTGAAACTAGGTAAATTACATATCTTTTGGGTACAACTCGCTCCAAGAGCATTTTTCTGCCAAATCTGCCTCAATTTCAAAACTGGCGTTAAAACTAACCTGTGAAATCTGAGAAAATTCTTCAAAGTGTCATTAAGCCTTGTATGGTGGATGAAAGTGCTGTAATCTACTTGCTAACAACTCTGAAGTGAATATTTGTCGCATCCGTGATGCATGTAGCGTGTTCAGAACACGGAATTTCACGGTGAGCGAATCCATGTAAATTACACGTCTATTGGTTAGACCCGCTCCAAGAGGTTTTTGCCGTGAAATCTGCCTCATTTTGGAAACTGGCATTTGGAAAGCTCTGCGAAATCAGAGAAAATGCTTCAAAGCATCAATATGTCTTCTATTTTGTTGAAAGTCCTGGAATCCACATGCAAACAACTCTGTAGTGTATTTTTGTCGAATCATTTCTGCATGTAGCGTGTTCCGAACACGGAATTTCACGGTGAGCGAATCCATGGAATTTACATATCTATTTAATAGAACACGCTCCAACAGTTTTTTCCTTTGTAAACTGTCTGATTTTCGAAACTGCTATTAGGAAAAAGCTGCGAACTCAGAGTGAATGTTTCTAGGTGTACATATGCCTTGTATGGTGGATGAAAGTTCTGTAATACACATGTACACAACTCTTTAAAAATGTTTGTCAAATCCGTGATGTATGTAGCCTGTTCAGAACACGGACTGTCACGGTGAGGGAAACTATGTAAATTACATATCGATTGGTTAGAACACGCTCCAGGAGCATTTTACTGGAAAATCTGCCTCAGTGTGGAAACTGGTGTTATGAAAACGCTGCAAAATATGAGTAAATTCCTTAAGGTGACAATATGACTTCAATGGGTTATTCAAGATGTGTAATTCACATGCTAACAACTCAGCAGTGTATATTGGTTGAATCCGTGGTGCATGTACCGTTTTCAGAACACGGAATGTTACGGTGATGGTATCTATGAAAATGAGATGTCTATTGGATAGAACATGCACCAAGAGTGTTTTTCTGCGAAAACTGCCTAATTTTCTTAACAGACGTTAGGAAACCTGCAAAATCTAAGTAAATGTTTCTAGGTGTAAATATGCCTTGTATTGTGGTTGAAAAATCGGTAATCCACATGCTCACGGTCATTAAATAATGTTTGTCAAACCGTGATGAATGTAACGTTTTCGGAACACGGAATGTCTCGGTGAGTGAAACTCTGAAAATAACAATTCTACTGGATAGAACTCGCTTGGATTGAATGTTTCTGTGAAAATTTCATGATTTTTGAAACTGGATGTAAGGACAAACCTGCGAAATCAGAATAACTACTTCTAGGTTTAAATACGCCTTGTATGGTGGATGAAAGTTCGGTAATCCACATGCTCACTCTCATTAAAGAATGTTTGTCGAATTCGTGATGCATGTAACGTGTTTGGAATACGGAATGTCATAGTGAAGGAAACAATGTAAATTACATGTCTATATTGTAGAACTCGCTTGAAGAGTATTTTTCTGCGAAATGTGCCTCATTTTCGAAACTGCCATTAGGAGAA
This sequence comes from Camelus dromedarius, assembly GCF_036321535.1. NCBI lineage: Eukaryota > Metazoa > Chordata > Mammalia > Artiodactyla > Camelidae > Camelus > Camelus dromedarius. The sequence goes on from NW_026989824.1 coordinate 365,347, forward strand.
CCCTGTGAAATCTGAGAAAATGCTTCTAAGTGTCAATATGCCTTGAATGGTGAATGAAAGTCCGGTATTGCACATGTTAATAACAGTGAAGTAATTATTTTTCAAACCGTGATTCATGTAGCGCTTTTGGAAAATGGAATTTCACGGTAATGAAACGATGTAAATTACAATTCTATTGAGTAGAACGAGCTAGAAGAGAATGTTTCTGCGAAAATTGCATGATGATCGAATCTGAAGTTTGGAAAAAGCTGCAAAACGGGAGTCAATATTTGTAGGTGTAAATGTGCCATTATGTTGCAAGAAAGTTCGGTAATCCACATGTTCACAACATACTAAAGAATCTTTTTCTTATCTGTGATGCATGAACTGTGTTCAGAACGTGGAATTTCACGGTGATTGAAACAATGTAAATTACTTCTCTATTGGGTAGAACTAGCTCGGAGAATGTTTTTCGGCGAAAACTTCGTCATTTTTGAAACTGGCATTTGCAAAACGCTGCAAAATTTGAGAAAATACTTCTAAGAATCAATATTCAATGTATTGTGATGAAAGTTCGGGAATCCACATGCTAACTAATTTGTAGTGAATATTTTTCGAATCCTTTATGCATGTAGCATGTGCGGAACACGGAATTTCACGGCCAGGGATTTATGTAAATTACATTTCTCTTGGTTAGAAATCACTCCAAGAGATTTTTCCTGAGAAATCGGCCAGATTTTCGATACTGGCGAAAGGAAAACCCTGCGAACTCAGATTAATAGATTCTCGGTGTAAATATGCCTTGTATGGTGGATGAAAGTTCGGTAATCTGCATGCTAACAATTCTGTAATAAATATTTGTCGAATCCGAGATACGTGAATCGTGTTCGGAACACAGAATAACACGGTGAGCGAATGTATGTAAAATACATGTCTCTTCGGTAGAACTCGCTCCAAGAGATTTTTCTGGGAAATCTGCCTCATTTTCGAAACTGGCGTTTGATAATATACGCAAAATCTGAGAAAATGCTTCAAAGTATCAATATGCCTTGTAGTGTGATGGAAGTTCGTAAAACCACATGCAAACAATTCTGTGGTGAATATTTGTAGAAAGCGTTATGCATGTAGCATGATCATATCACAGAAATTCCCGGCGATGGAATCTATGCAAATTACACGCCTATTGGTTAGAATTCGCTCCAAAAATGTTTCCCTGAGAAAACGGCCTGATTTTCGAAACTGGCATTAGGAAAAAGCTGCAAATTCAGAGTGAATGTTTCTAGGTGTAAATATGCCATGTATGGTGGATGAAAGTTCTGTAATCTACATGTTCACAACTCATTCGATAAAGTTTGTTGAAACCTTGATGCATGTAGCGTTTTCGGAAATTGGAATGTCACTGTGAGGAAAACAATTTAAATTACATTTCTATTGGGAAGTACTCGCTCCACGAGAATTTTTCTGCGTATCTGCCTCCTTTTCAAAACTGGCATTAGGAAAAACCTTCGAAATATGAGAAAATGCTTCAAAGAGTCAATATGGATTTTATGGTGGATGAAAGTTCGGTAATCCTTATACTAACAAATCTGTAGTGAATATTTGTCGAATCCGTGATGCATGTAGCTTTCCCGGAACATGGAATTTCACGATGATGGGTTCTATGTAAATTGCGTGTCTATTGGGTAGAACTCGCTATAAGAGGATTTTTTTGCAAAAATTGCATGATTTTATAAACTGACATTAGGAGAAATCAACTAAATCAGAATAAAACTTTCTATGTATAAATATGCATTGTCAGTTGTATGAAAGTTAGGTAATACACATGTTCACAACTCATTAAAGAATGTTTGTTGAATCCGTGATGCATGGAACACGTTCAGAACACGGAATGTCACGATGAGTGAAGCTAGGTAAATTACATATCTTTTGGGTACAACTCGCTCCAAGAGCATTTTTCTGCCAAATCTGCCTCATTTTCAAAACTGGCGTTAAAACTAACCTGTGAAATCTGAGAAAATTCTTCAAAGTGTCAGTAAGCCTTGTATGGTGGATGAAAGTGCTGTAATCTACTTGCTAACAACTCTGAAGTGAATATTTGTCGCATCCGTGATGCATGTAGCGTGTTCGGAACACGGAATTTCACGGTGAGCGAATCCATGTAAATTACACGTCTATTGGTTAGACCCGCTCCAAGAGGTTATTGCCGTGAAATGGGCCTCATTTTGGAAACTGGCTTTTGGAAAGCTCTGCGAAATCAGAGAAAATGCTTCAAAGCGTCAATATGCCTTCTATTTTGATGAAAGTCCTGGAATCCACATGCAAACAACTCTGTAGTGTATTTTTGTCGAATCATTTCTGCATGTAGCGTGTTCCGAACACAGAATTTCACGGTGAGCGAATCCATGTAATTTACATATCTATTGGATAGAACACGCTCCAACAGTTTTTTCCTTTGTAAACTGTCTGATTTTCGAAACTGCTATTAGGAAAAAGCTGCGAACTCAGAGTGAATGTTTCTAGGTGTACATATGCCTTGTATGGTGGATGAAAGTACTGTAATACACATGTACACAACTCTTTAAAAATGTTTGTCAAATCCGTGATGTATGTAGCCTGTTCAGAACACGGACTGTCACGGTGAGGCAAACTATGTAAATTACATATCTATTGGTTAGAACACGCTACAGGGGCATTTTCTGGAAAATCTGTCTCAGTTTGGAAACTGGTGGTATGAAAACGCTGCAAAATATGAGTAAATTTTTTAAGGTGACAATATGTCTTCAATGGGTTATTCAAGATGTAATTCACATGCTAAAACTCAGCAGTGTATATTGGTTGAATCCGTGGTGCATGTACGTATTCAGAACACGGAATGTTATGGTGATGGTATCTATGAAAATGAGATGTCTATTGGATAGAACATGCACCAAGAGTGTTTTTCTGAGAAAACTGCCTGATTTTCTTAACTGACTTTATGAAAACCTGCGAAATCTAAGTAAATATTTCTATATGTAAATATGCATTGTATTGTGGTTGAAAAATCGGTAATCCACATGCTCACGGTCATTAAATAATGTTTGTCAAAGCCGTGATGAATGTAACGTTTACGGAACACGGAATGTCTCGGTGAGTGAAACTCTGAAAATAACAATTCTACCGGATTGAACTTGCTTGAATTGAATGTTTTTGTGAAAATTTCATGATTTTTGAAACTGGATGTAAGGACAAACCTGGGAAATCAGAATAACTACTTCTAGGTTTAAATATGCCTTGTATGGTGGATGAAAGTTCGGTAATCCACATGCTCACTCTAATTAAATAATGTTTGTCGAATTCGTGATGCATGTAACGTGTTTGGAATATGGAATGTCATAGTGAAGGAAACAAAGTAAGTTACATGTCTATTGGGGAGAACTCACTTGAAGAAAATTTTTCTGCAAAATGTGCCTCATTTTCAAAACTGCCATTAGGAGAACCCTGTGAAATCTGAGAAAATGCTTCTAAGTGTCAATATGCCTTGAATGGTGAATGAAAATCCGGTATTCCACATGTTAATAACAGTGAAGTAATTATTTTTCAAACAGTGATTCATGTAGCGCTTTTGGAAAACGGAATTTCACGGTAATGAAACGATGTAAATTACAATTCTATTGAGTAGAACGAGCTAGAAGAGAATGTTTCTGCGAAAATTGCATGGTTATCCAATCTGAAGTTTGGAAAAAGCTGCAAAACGGGAGTCAATATTTGTAGGTGTAAATGTGCCTTTATGTTGCAAGAAATTTCGGTAATCCACATGTTCACAACATACTAAAGAATCTTTTTCTTATCTGTGATGAATGAACCGTGTTCAGAACGTGGAATTTCACGGTGATTGAAACAATGTAAATTACTTCTCTATTGGGTAGAACTAGCTCGGAGAGTGTTTTTCGGAGAATACTTCGTCATTTTTAAACTGGCAATTGCAAAACGCTGCAAAATCTGAGAAAATACTTCTAAGAATCAATATTCAATGTATTGGGATGAAAGTTCAGTAATCCACATGCTAACAAATTTGTAGTGAATATTTGTCGAATCCTTTATGCATGTAACATGTTCGGAACACGGAATTTCATGGCCAGGGGATTTATGTAAATTACATTTCTCTTGGTTAGAAATCACTCCAAGAGATTTTTCCTAGAAAACGGCTGGATTTTCTATACTGGCGAAAGGAAAACCCTGCGAACTCAGATTAATAGATTCTCGGTGTAAATATGCCTTGTATGGTGGATGAAAGTTCGGTAATCCGCATGCTAACAACTCTGTAGTGAATATTTGTCGAATCCGAGATACGTGAAGCGTGTTTGGAACACAGAATATCACGGTGAGCGAATCTATGTTAAATACATGTCTCTTCGGGAGAACTCGCTCCAAGAGTTTATTCTGGGAAATCTGCCTCATTTTCGAAACTGGCGTTTGATAATATACGCAAAATCTGAGAAAATGCTTCAAAGTTTCAATATGCCTTGTATTGTGATGGAAGTTCGTAAAACCACATGCAAACAATTCTGTGGTGAATATTTGTAGAAAGCGTTATGCATGTAGCGTGATCGTATCACAGAAATTCCCGGCGATGGAATCTATGTAAATTACACGCCTATTGGTTCGAATTCGCTCCAAAAATGTTTCCCTGAGAAAACGGCCTGATTTTCGAAACTGGCATTAGGAAAAATCTGCAAATTCAGAGTGAATGTTTCTAGTTGTAAATATGCCATGTATGGTGGATGAAAGTTCTGTAATCTACATGTTCACAACTCATTCGAGAAAGTTAGTTGAAACCTTGATGCATGTAGCGTTTTCGGTAATTGGAATGTCACTGTGAGGAAAACAATTTAAATTACATTTCTATTGGTAAGTACTCGCTCCACGAGAATTTTTCTGCGTATCTGCCTCCTTTTCAAATCTGGCATTAGGAAAAACCTTCGAAATATGAGAAAATGCTTCAAAGAGTCAATATGGCTTTTATGGTGGATGAAAGTTCGGTAATCCTTATTCTAACAACTCTGTAGTGAATATTTGTCGAATCCGTGATGCATGTAGCTTTCCGGAACATGAAATTTCACGATGATGGGTTCTATGTAAATTGCATGTCTATTGGGTAGAACTCGCTCCAAGAGGATTTTTCTGCAAAAACTGCATGATTTTAGAAACTGACATTAGGAGAAATCTACTAAATCAGAATAAAACCTTCTATGTATAAATATGCATTGTCAGTTGGATGAAAGTTCGGTAATACACATGTTCACAACTCATTAAAGAATGTTTGTTAAATCCGTGATGCATGGAACGCGTTCAGAACACGGAATTTCACGGTGAGCGAATCCATGTAAATTACACGTCTATTGGTTAGACCTGCTCCAAGAGGTTTTTGCCGTGAAATGGGCCTCATTTTGGAAACTGGCGTTTGGAAATCTCTGCTAAATCAGGGAAAATGCTTCAAAGCTTCAATATGTCTTCTATTTTGTTTAAAGTCCTGGAATCCACATGCAAAAAACTCTGTAGTGTATTTTTGTCGAATCATTTCTGCATGTAGTGTGTTCCGAACACGGAATTTCACGGTGAGCGAATCCATGGAATTTACATATCTATTGGATAGAACACGCTCCAACAGTTTTTTCCTTTGTAAACTGTCTGATTTTCGAAACTGCAATTAGGAAAAGCTGCGAACTCAGAGTGAATGTTTCTAGGTGTACATATGCCTTGTATGGTGGATGAAAGTACTGTAATACACATGTACACAACTCTTTAAAAATGTTTGTCAAATCCGTGATGTATGTAGCCTGTTCAGAACACGGACTGTCACGGTGAGGGAAACTATGTAAATTACATATCTATTGGTTAGAACACGCTCCAGGAGCATTTTACTGGAAAATCTGCCTCAGTTTGGAAACTGGTGTCATGAAAACGCTGCATAATATGAGTAAATTCTTTAAGGTGACAATATGTCTTCAATGCGTTATTCAAGATGTGTAATTCACATGCTAATAACTCAGCAGTGTATATTGGTTGAATCCGTGGTGCATGTACGTATTCAGAACACGGAATGTTACGGTGATGGTATCTATGAAAATGAGATGTCTATTGGATAGAACATGCACCAAGAGTGTTTTTCTGCGAAACCTGCCTGATTTCCTTAACTGACGTTATGAAAACCTGCGAAATCTAAGTAAATGTTTCTAGGTGTAAATATGCCTTGTATTGTGGTTGAAAAATCGGTAATCCACATGCTCACGGTCATTAAATAATGTTTGTCAAAGCCATGATGAATGTAACATTTTCGGAACACGGAATGTCTCGGTGAGTGAAACTCTGAAAATAACAATTCTACTGGATTGAACTCGCTTGGATTGAATGTTTCTGTGAAAATTTCATGATTTTTGAAACTGGATGTAAGGACAAACCTGCGAAATCAGAATAACTACTTCTAGGTTTAAATATGCCTTGTATGGTGGATGAAAGTTCGGTAATCCACATGCTCACTCTCATTAAAGAATGTTTGTCGAATTCGTGATGCATGTAACGTGTTTGGAATACGGAATGTCATAGTGAAGGAAACAATGTAAGTTACATGTCTATTGGGGAGAACTCACTTGAAGAAAATTTTTCTGCAAAATGTGCCTCATTTTCAAAACTGCCATTAGGAGAACCCTGTGAAATCTGAGAAAATGCTTCTAAGTGTCAATATGCCTTGAATGGTGAATGAAAGTCCGGTATTCCACATGTTAATAACAGTGAAGTAATTATTTTTCAAACAGTGATTCATGTAGCGCTTTTGGAAAACGTAATTTCACGGTAATGAAACGATGTAAATTACAATTCTATTGAGTAGAACGAGCTACAAGAGAATGTTTCTGCGAAAATTGCATGGTTATCGAATCTGAAGTTTGGAAAAAGCTGCAAAACGGGAGTCAATATTTGTAGGTGTAAATGTGCCTTTATGTTGCAAGAAAGTTCGGTAATCCACATGTTCACAACATACTGAAGAATCTTTTTCATATCTGTGATTCATGAACCGTGTTCAGAACGTGGAATTTCACGGTGATTGAAACAATGTAAATTACTTCTCTTTTGGGTAGAACTAGCTCGGAGAGTGTTTTTCGGAGAAAACTTCGTCATTTTTAAACTGGCAATTGCAAAACGCTGCAAAATCTGAGAAAATACTTCTAAGAATCAATATTCAATATATTGTGATGAAAGTTCGGTAATCCACATGCTAACAAATTTGTAGTGAATATTTGTCGAATCATTTATGCATGTAACATGTTCGGAACACGGAATTTCACGGCCAGGGGATTTATGTAAATTACATTTCTCTTGGTTAGAAATCACTCCAAGAGATTTTTCCTAGAAAACGGCTGGATTTTCTATACTGGCGAAAGGAAAACCCTGCAAACTCAGATTAATAGATTCTCGGTGTAAATATGCCTTGTATGGTGGATGAAAGTTCGGTAATCCGCATGCTAACAACTCTGTACTGAATATTTGTCGAATCCGAGATACGTGAAGCGTGTTTGGAACACAGAATATCACGGTGAGCGAATCTATGTAAAATACATGTCTCTTCGGTAGAACTCGCTCCAAGAGATTTTTCTGGGAAATCTGCCTCATTTTCGAAACTGGCGTTTGATAATATACGCAAAATCTGAGAAAATGCTTCAAAGTGTCAATATGCCTTTTATTGTGATGGAAGTTCATAAAACCTCATGCAAACAATTCTGTGGTGAATATTTGTAGAAAGCGTTATGCATGTAGCGTGATCGTATCACAGAAATTCCCGGCGATGGAATCTATGTAAATTACACGCCTATTGGTTCGAATTCGCTCCAAAAATATTTCCGTGAGAAAATGGCTTTATTTTCGAAACTGTCATTAGGAAAAATCTGCAAATTCAGATTTAAAGTTTCAAGGTGTAAATATGCCATGTATGGTGGATGAAAGTTCTGTAATCTACATGTTCACAACTCATTTGAGAAAGTTTGTTGAAATCTAGATGTATGTAGCGTGTTCGGATATTAGAATGTCACTGTGAGTAAAACAATGTAAATTAAATTTCTATTGGGAACTACTCGCTCCACGAGTATTTTTCTGCGTATCTGCCTCCTTTTCAAAACTGGCATTAGGAAAAACTTCCGAAATATGAGAAAATGCTTCAAAGAGACAATATGGCTTTTATGGTGGATGAAAGTTCGGTAATCCTTATGCTAACAACTCTGCTGTGAATATTTGTCGAATCCGTGATGCATGTAGCTTTTCCGGAACACGGAATTTCACGATGACGGGTTCTATGTAAATTGCATGTCTATAGGGTAGAACTCGCTCCAAGAGGATTTTTCTGCAAAAACTGCATGATTTTAGAAACTGACATTAGGAGAAATCTACTAAATCAGTATAAAACATTCTATGTATAAATATGCATTGTCAGTTGGATGAAAGTTCGGTAATACACATGTTCACAACTCATTAAAGAATGTTTGTTGAATCCGTGATGCATGGAACGCGTTCAGAACACGGAATGTCACGGTGAGTGAAACTAGGTAAATTACATATCTTTTGGGTACAACTCGCTCCAAGAGCATTTTTCTGCCAAATCTGCCTCATTTTCAAAACTGGCGTTTAAACTAACCTGTGAAATCTGAGAAAATTCTTCAAAGTGTCAGTAAGCCTTGTATGGTGGATGAAAGTGCTGTAATCTACTTGCTAACAACTCTGAAGTGAATATTTGTCACATCCGTGATGCATGTAGCGTGTTCGGAACACGGAATTTCACGGTGAGCGAATCCATGTAAATTACACGTCTATTGGTTAGACCCGCTCCAAGAGGTTATTGCCGTGAAATGGGCCTCATTTTGGAAACTGGCTTTTGGAAAGCTCTGCGAAATCAGAGAAAATGCTTCAAAGCGTCAATATGCCTTCTATTTTGATGAAAGTCCTGGAATCCACATGCAAACAACTCTGTAGTGTATTTTTGTCGAATCATTTCTGCATGTAGCGTGTTTCGAACACGGAATTTCACGGTGAGCGAATCCATGGAATTTACATATCTATTGGATAGAACACGCTCCAACATTTTTTTCCTTTGTAAACTGCCTGATTTTCGAAACTGCTATTAGGAAAATGCTGCGAACTCAGAGTGAATGTTTCTAGGTGTACATATGCCTTGTATGGTGGATGAAAGTTCTGTAATACACATGTACACAACTCTTTAAAAATGTTTGTCAAATCCGTGATGTATGTAGCCTGTTCGGAACAAGGACTGTCACGGTGAGGGAAACTATGTAAATTACATATCTATTGGTTAGAACACGCTCCAGGAGCATTTTACTGGAAAATCTGCCTCAGTTTGGAAACTGGTGTCATGAAAACGCTGCAAAATCTGAGTAAATTCTTTAAGGTGACAATATGTCTTCAATGGGTTATTCAAGATGTGTAATTCACATGCTAACAACTCAGCAGTGTATATTGGTTGAATCCGTGGTGCATGTACCGTTTTCAGAACACGGAATGTCACGGTGATGGTATCTATGAAAATGAGATGTCTATTGGATAGAACATGCACCAAGAGTGTTTTTCTGCGAAAACTGCCTGATTTTCTTAACTGACGTTAGGAAAACCTGCGAAATCTAAGTAAATGTTTCTAGGTGTAAATATGCCTTGTATTGTGGTTGAAAAATCGGTAATCCACATGCTCACGGTCATTAAATAATGTTTGTCAAAGCCGTGATGAATGTAACGTTTTCGGAACACAGAATGTCTCGGTGAGTGAAACTCTGAAAATAACAATTCTACTGGATAGAACTCGCTTGTATTGAATGATTCTGTGAAAATTTAATGATTTGTGAAACTTGATGTAAGGACAAACCTGCGAAATCAGAATAACTACTTCTAGGTTTAAATATGCCTTGTATGGTGGATGAAAGTTCGGTAATCCACATGCTCACTCTCATTAAAGAATGTTTGTCGAATTCGTGATGCATGTAACGTGTTTGGAATACGGAATGTCATAGTGAAGGAAACAATGTAAGTTACATGTCTAATTTGTAGAACTCGCTTGAAGAGAATTTTTCTGCGAAATGTGCCTCATTCTCCAAACTGCCATTAGGAGAACACTGTGAAATCTGAGAAAATGCTTCTAAGTTTCAATATGCCTTGAATGGTGAATGAAAGTCCGGTATTCCAGATGTGAATAACAGTGAAGTAATTATTTTTCAAACCGTGATTAATGTAGCGCTTTTGGAAAATGGAATTTCACGGTAATTAAAAGATGTAAATTACAATTCTATTGAGTAGAACGACCTAGAAGAGAATGTTTCTGCGAAAATTGCATGATTATCGAATCTGAAATTTGGAAAAAGCTGCAAAACGGGAGTCAATATTTGTAGGTGTAAATGTGCCTTTATGTTGCAAGAAAGTTCGGTAATCCACATGTTCACAACATACTAAAGAATCTTTTTCTAATCTGTGATGCATGAACCGTGTTCAGAACGTGGAATTTCACGGTGATTGAAACAATGTAAATTACTTCTCTATTGAGTAGAACTATCTCGGAGAGTGTTTTTCGGAGAAAACTTCGTCATTTTTAAACTGGCAATTGCAAAACGCTGCAAAATCTGAGAAAATACTTCTAAGAATCAATATTCAATGTATTGTGATGAAAGTTCGGTAATCCACATGCTAACAAATTTGTAGTGAATATTTGTCGAATCCTTTATGCATGTAGCATGTTCGGAACACGGAATTTCACGGCCAGGGGATTTATGTAAATTACATTTCTCTTGGTTAGAAATCACTCCAAGAGATTTTTCCTAGAAAACGGCTGGATTTTCTATACTGGCGAAAGGAAAACCCTGCAAACTCAGATTAATAGATTCTCGGTGTAAATATGCCTTGTATGGTGGATGAAAGTTCGGTAATCCGCATGCTAACAACTCTGTACTGAATATTTGTCGAATCCGAGATACGTGAAGCGTGTTTGGAACACAGAATATCACGGTTAGCGAATTTATGTAAATACATGTCTCTTCGGTAGAACTCGCTCCAAGAGATTTTTCTGGGAAATCTGCCTCATTTTCGAAACTGGCGTTTGATAATATACGCAAAATCTGTGAAAATGCTTCAAAGTGTCAATATGCCTTGTATTGTGATGGAAGTTCGTAAAACCACATGCAAACAATTCTGTGGTGAATATTTGTAGAAAGAGTTATGTATGTAGCGTGATCGTATCACAGAAATTCCCGGCGATGGAATCTATGTAAATTACACGCTTATTGGTTCGAATACGCTCCAAAAATGTTTCCCTGAGAAAACGGCCTGATTTTCAAAACTGGCATTAGGAAAAAGCTGCAAATTCAGAGTTAATGTTTCTAGGTGTAAATATGCCATGTATGGTGGATGAAAGTTCTGTAATCTACATGTTCACAACTCATTTCAGAAAGTTTGTTGAAACCTTGATGCATGTAGCGTTTTCGGAAATGGAATTTCACTGTGAGGAAAACTATGTAAATTACATTTCTATTGGGAAGTACTCGCTCCACGAGAATTTTTCTGCGTATCTGCCTCCTTTTCAAACCTGGCATTAGGAAAAACCTTCGAAATATGAGAAAATGCTTCAAAGAGTCAATATGGCTTTTATGGTGGATGAAAGTTCGGTAATCCTTATGCTAACAACTCTGTAGTGAATATTTGTCGAATCCGTGATGCATGTAGCTTTTCCGGAACATGGAATTTCACAATGACGGGTTCTATGTAAATTGCATGTCTATTGGGTAGAACTCGCTCCAAGAGGATTTTTCTGCAAAAACTGCATGATTTTAGAAACTGACATTAGGAGAAATCTACTAAATCAGAATAAAACTTTCTATGTATAAATATGCATTGTCAGTTGGATGAAAGTTCGGTAATACACATGTTCACAACTCATTAAAGAATGTTTGTTGAATCCGTGATGCATGGAACGCGTTCAGATCACGGAATGTCACGGTGAGTGAAACTAGGTAAATTACATATCTTTTGGGTACAACTCGCTCCAAGAGCATTTTTCTGCCAAATCTGCCTCATTTTCAAAACTGGCGTTAAAACTAACCTGTGAAATCTGAGAAAATTCTTCAAAGTGTCAGTAAGCCTTGTATGGTGGATGAAAGTGCTGTAATCTACTTGATAAGAACTCTGAAGTGAATATTTGTCGTATCCGTGATGCATGTAGCGGGTTCGGAACACAGAATTTCACGGTGAGTGAATCCATGTAAATTACACGTCTATTGGTTAGACCCGCTCCAAGAGGTTATTGCCGTGAAATGGGCCTCATTTTGGAAACTGGCGTTTGGAAAGCTCTGCGAAATCAGAGAAAATGATTCAAAGCTTCAATATGTCTTCTATTTTGTTTAAAGTCCTGGAATCCACATGCAAAAAACTCTGTAGTGTATTTTTGTCGAAACATTTCTGCATGTAGAGTGTTCTGAACACGGAATTTCACGGTGAGCGAATCCATGGAATTTACATATCTATTGGATAGAACACGCTCCAAATTTTTTTCCTTTGTAAACTGTCTGATTTTCGAAACTGCTATTAGGAAAAAGCTGCGAACTCAGAGTGAATGTTTCTAGGTGTACATATACCTTGTATGGTGGATGAAAGTACTGTAATACACATGTACACAACTCTTTAAAAATGTTTGTCAAATCCGTGATATATGTAGCCTGTTCAGAACACGGACTGTCACGGTGAGGGAAACTATGTAAATTACATATCTATTGGTTAGAACACGCTACAGGAGCATGTTACTGGAAAATCTGCCTCAGTGTGGAAACTGGTGTTATGAAAACGCTGCAAAATATGAGTAAATTCTTTAAGGTGACAATATGTCTTCAATGGGTTATTCAAGATGTGTAATTCACATGCTAACAGCTCAGCAGTGTATATTGGTTGAATCAGTTGTGCATGTAAGTATTCAGAACACGGAATGTCACGGTGACGGTATCTATGAAAATGAGATGTCTATTGAATAGAACATGCACCAAGAGTGTTTTTCTGCAAAAACTGCCTGATTTTTTAACTGACGTTAGGAAAACCTGCGAAATCTAAGTAAATGTTTCTAGGTGTAAATATGCCTTGTATTGTGGTTGAAAAATCGGTAATCCACATGCTCACGGTCATTAAATTATGTTTGTCAAAGCCGTGATGAATGTAACATTTCGGAACACGGAATGTCTCGGTGAGTGAAACTCTGAAAATAACAATTCTACTGGATAGAACTCGCTTGGATTGAATGTTTCTGTGAAAATTTCATGATTTTTGAAACTGGATGTAAGGACAAACCTGCGAAATCAGAATAACTACTTCTAGGTTTAAATATGCCTTGTATGGTGGATGAAAGTTCGGTAATCCACATGCTCACTCTCATTAAAGAATGTTTGTCGAATTCGTGATGCATGTAACGTGTTTGGAATACGGAATGTCATAGTGAAGGAAACAATGTAAGTTACATGTCTAATTTGTAGAACTCGCTTGAAGAAAGTTTTTCTGAAAAAAGGTGCCTCATTTTCAAAACTGCCATCAGGAGAACCCTGTGAAATCTGAGAAAATGCTTCTAAGTGTCAATATGCCTTGAATGGTGAATGAAAGTACGGTATTCCACATGTTAATAACAGTGAAGTAATTATTTTTCAAACCGTGATTCATGTAGCGCTTTTGGAAAATGGAATTTCACGGTAATGAAAAGATGTAAATTACAATTCTATTGAGTAGAACGACCTAGAAGAGAATGTTTCTGTGAAAATTGCATGATTATCGAATCTGAAGTTTGGAAATAGCTGCAAAACGGGAGTCAATATTTGTAGGTGTAAATGTGCCTTTATGTTGCAAGAAAGTTCGGTAATCCACATGTTCACAACATACTAAAGAATCTTTTTCTAATCTGTGATGCATGAAACGTGTTCAGAACGTGGAATTTCACGGTGATTGAAATAATGTAAATTACTTCTCTATTGAGTAGAACTAGCTCGGAGAGTGTTTTTCGGAGAAAACTTCGTCATTTTTAAACTGGCAATTGCAAAACGCTACAAAATCTGAGAAAATACTTCTAAGAATCAATATTCAATGTATTGTGATGAAAGTTCGGTAATCCACATGCTAACAAATTTGTAGTGAATATTTGTCGAATCCTTTATGCATGTAGCATGTTCGGAACACGGAATTTCACGGCCAGGGTATTTATGTAAATTACATTTCTCTTGGTTAGAAATCACTCCAAGAGATTTTTCCTAGAAAACGGCTGGATTTTCTATACTGGCGAAAGGAAAACCCTGCGAACTCAGATTAATAGATTCTCGGTGTAAATATGCCTTGTATGGTGGATGAAAGTTCGGTAATCCGCATGCTAACAACTCTGTACTGAATATTTGTCGAATCCGAGATACGTGAAGTGTGTTTGGAACACAAAATATCACGGTGAGCGAATCTATGTAAATACAAGTCTCTTCGGTAGAACTCGCTCCAAGAAATTTTTCTGGGAAATCTGCCTCATTTTTGAAACTGGCGTTTGATAATATACGCAAAATCTGAGAAAATGCTTCAAAGTGTCAATATGCCTTGTATTGTGATGGAAGTTCGTAAAACCACATGCAAACAATTCTGTGGTCAATATTTGTAGAAAGAGTTATGTATGTAGCGTGATCGTATCACAGAAATTCCCGGCGATGGAATCTATGTAAATTACACGCCTATTGGTTTGAATACGCTCCAAAAATGTTTCCCTGAGAAAACGGCCTGATTTTCAAAACTGGCATTAGGAAAAAGCTGCAAATTCAGAGTTAATATTTCTAGGTGTAAATATGCCATGTATGGTGGATGAAAGTTCTGTAATCTACATGTTCACAACTCATTTCAGAAAGTTTGTTGAAACCTTGATGCATGTAGCGTTTTCGGAAAATGGAATTTCACTGTGAGGAAAACTATGTAAATTACATTTCTATTGGGAAGTACTCGCTCCACGAGTATTTTTCTGCGTATCTGCCTCCTTTTCAAACCTGGCATTAGGAAAAACCTTTGAAATATGAGAAAATGCTTCAAAGAGTCAATATGGCTTTTATGGTGGATGAAAGTTCGGTAATCCTTATGCTAACAACTCTGTAGTGAATATTTGTCGAATCCGTGATGCATGTAGCTTTTCCGGAACATGGAATTTCACAATGATGGGTTCTATGTAAATTGCATGTCTATTGGGTAGAACTCGCTCCAAGAGGATTTTTCTGCAAAAACTGCATGATTTTAGAAACTGACATTAGGAGAAATCTACTAAATCAGAATAAAACTTTCTATGTATAAATATGCATTGTCAGTTGGATGAAAGTTCGGTAATACACATGTTCACAACTCATTAAAGAATGTTTGTTGAATCCGTGATGCATGGAACGCGTTCAGATCACGGAATGTCACGGTGAGTGAAACTAGGTAAATTACATATCTTTTGGGTACAACTCGCTCCAAGAGCATTTTTCTGCCAAATCTGCCTCATTTTCAAAACTGGCGTTAAAACTAACCTGTGAAATCTGAGAAAATTCTTCAAAGTGTCAGTAAGCCTTGTATGGTGGATGAAAGTGCTGTAATCTAATTGCTAAGAACTCTGAAGTGAATATTTGTCGTATCCGTGATGCATGTAGCGTGTTCGGAACACAGAATTTCACGGTGAGCGAATCCATGTAAATTACACGTCTATTGGTTAGACCCGCTCCAAGAGGTTATTGCCGTGAAATGGGCCTCATTTAGGAAACTGGCGTTTGGAAAGCTCTGCGAAATCAGAGAAAATGCTTCAAAGCTTCAATATGTCTTCTATTTTGTTGAAAGTCCTGGAATCCACATGCAAACAACTCTGTAGTGTATTTTTGTCGAATCATTTCTGCATGTAGAGTGTTCTGAACACGGAATTTCACGGTGAGCGAATCCATGGAATTTACATATCTATTGGATAGAACACGCTCCAAAAGATTTTTCCTTTGTAAACTGTCTGATTTTCGAAACTGCTATTAGGAAAAAGCTGCGAACTCAGAGTGAATGTTTCTAGGTGTACATATGCCTTGTATGGTGGATGAAAGTACTGTAATACACATGTACACAACTCTTTAAAAATGTTTGTCAAATCCGTGATATATGTAGCCTGTTCAGAACACGGACTGTCACGGTGAGGGAAACTATGTATATTACATATCTATTGGTTAGAACACGCTACAGGAGCATGTTACTGGAAAATCTGCCTCAGTGTGGAAACTGGTGTTATGAAAACGCTGCAAAATATGAGTAAATTCTTTAAGGTGACAATATGTCTTCAATGGGTTATTCAAGAAGTGTAATTCACATGCTAACAACTCAGCAGTTTATATTGGTTGAATCCGTGGTGCATGTAAGTATTCAGAACACGGAATGTCACGGTGACGGTATCTATGAAAATGAGATGTCTATTGAATAGAACATGCACCAAGAGTGTTTTTCTGCAAAAACTGCCTGATTTTCTTAACTGACGTTAGGAAATCCTGCGAAATATAAGTAAATGTTTCTAGGTGTAAATATGCCTTGTATTGTGGTTGAAAAATCGGTAATCCACATGCTCACAGTCATTAAATAATGTTTGTCAAAGCCGTGATGAATGTAACATTTTCGGAACACGGAATGTCTCGGTGAGTGAAACTCTGAAAATAACAATTCTACTGGATAGAACTCGCTTGGATTGAATGTTTCTGTGAAAATTTCATGATTTTTGAAACTGGATGTAAGGACAAAACTGCGAAATCAGAATAACTACTTCTAGGTTTAAATATGCCTTGTATGGTGGATGAAAGTTCGGTAATCCACATGCTCACTCTCATTAAAGAATGTTTGTCGAATTCGTGATGCATGTAACGTGTTTGGAATACGGAATGTCATAGTGAAGGAAACAATGTAAGTTACATGTCTATTGGGGAGAACTCACTTGAAGAAAATTTTTCTGCAAAATGTGCCTCATTTTCAAAACTGCCATTAGGAGAACCCTGTGAAATCTGAGAAAATGCTTCTAAGTGTCAATATGCCTTGAATGGTGAATGAAAGTCCGGTATTCCACATGTTAATAACAGTGAAGTAATTATTTTTCAAACCGTGATTCATGTAGCGCTTTTGGAAAATGGAATTTCACGGTAATGAAACGATGTAAATTACAATTCTATTGAGTAAAACGAGCTACAAGAGAATGTTTCTGCGAAAATTGCATGGTTATCGAATCTGAAGTTTGGAAAAAGCTGCAAAACGGGAGTCAATATTTGTAGGTGTAAATGTGCCTTTATGTTGCAAGAAAGTTCGGTAATCCATATGTTCACAACATACTAAAGAATCTTTTTCTAATCTGTGATGCATGAACCGTGTTCAGAACGTGGAATTTCACGGTGATTGAAACAATGTAAATTACTTCTCTATTGGGTAGAACTAGCTCGGAGAGTGTTTTTCGGAGAAAACTTCGTCATTTTTGAAACTGGCAATTGCAAAACGCTGTAAAATCTGAGAAAATACTTCTAAGAATCAATATTCAATGTATTGTGGTGAAAGTTCGGTAATCCACATGCTAACAAATTTGTAGTGATTATTTGTCGAATCCTTTATGCATGTAGCATGTTCGGAACACGGAATTTCACGGCCAGGGGATTTATGTAAATTACATTTCTCTTGGTTAGAAATCACTCCAAGAGATTTTTCCTAGAAAACGGCTGGATTTTCTATACTGGCGAAAGGAAAACCCTGCAAACTCAGATTAATAGATTCTCGGTGTAAATATGCCTTGTATGGTGGATGAAAGTTCGGTAATCCGCATGCTAACAACTCTGTACTGAATATTTGTCGAATCCGAGATACGTGAAGCGTGTTTGGAACACAGAATATCACGGTGAGCGAATCTTTGTAAAATAAATGTCTCTTCGGTAGAACTCGCTCCAAGAGATTTTTCTGGGAAATCTGCCTCATTTTCGAAACTGGCGTTTCATAATATACGCAAAATCTGAGAAAATGCTTCAAAGTATCAATATGCCTTGTATTGTGATGGAAGTTCGTAAAACCACATGCAAACAATTCTGTGGTGAATATTTTTAGAAAGCGTTATGCATGTAGCGTGATCGTATCACAGAAATTCCCGGCGATGGAATCTATGTAAATTACACGCCTATTGGTTCGAATTCGCTCCAAAAATGTTTCCCTGAGAAAACGGCCTGATTTTCGAAACTGGCATTAGGAAAAAGCTGCAAATTCAGAGTTAATGTTTCTAGGTGTAAATATGCCATGTATGGTGGATGAAAGTTCTGTAATCTACATGTTCACATCTCATTCGAGAAAGTTTGTTGAAACCTTGATGCATGTAGCGTTTTCGGAAATTGGAATGTCACTGTGAGGAAAACTATGTAAATTACATTTCTATTGGGAAGTACTCGCTCCACGAGAATTTTTCTGCATATCTGCCTCCTTTTCAAACCTGGCATTAGGAAAAATCTTCGAAATATGAGAAAATGCTTCATAGAGACAATATGGCTTTTATGGTGGATGAAAGTTCGGTAATCCTTATTCTAACAACTCTGTAGTGAATATTTGTCGAATCCGTGATGCATGTAGCTTTTCCGGAACATGAAATTTCACGATGATGGGTTCTATGTAAATTGCATGTCTATTGGGTAGAACTCGCTCCAAGAGGATTTTTCTGCAAAAACTGCATGATTTTAGAAACTGACATTAGGAGAAATCTACTAAATCAGAGTAAAACTTTCTATGTATAAATATGCATTGTCAGTTGGATGAAAGTTCGGTAATACACATGTTCACAACTCATTAAAGAATGTTTGTTGAATCCGTGATGCATGGAACGCGTTCAGATCACGGAATGTCACGGTGAGTGAAACTAGGTAAATTACATATCTTTTGGGTACAACTCGCTCCAAGAGCATTTTTCTGCCAAATCTGCCTCATTTTCAAAACTGGCGTTAAAACTAACCTGTGAAATCTGAGAAAATTCTTCAAAGTGTCAGTAAGTCTTGTATGGTGGATGAAAGTGCTGTAATCTACTTGCTAACAACTCTGAAGTGAATATTTGTCGTATCCGTGATGCATGTAGCGTGTTCGGAACACAGAATTTCACGGTGAGCGAATCCATGTAAATTACACGTCTATTGGTTAGACCCGCTCCAAGAGGTTTTTGCCGTGAAATGGGCCTCATTTTGGAAACTGGCGTTTGGAAAGCTCTGCGAAATCAGAGAAAATGCTTCAAAGCGTCAATATGTCTTCTATTTTGTTTAAAGTCCTGGAATCCTCATGCAAACAACTCTGTAGTGTATTTTTGTCGAATCATTTCTGCATGTAGCGTGTTCCGAACACGGAATTTCACGGTGAGCGAATCCATGGAATTTACATATCTATTGGATAGAACATGCTCCAACAGTTTTTTCCTTTGTAAACTGTCTGATTTTCGAAACTGCTATTAGGAAAAAGCTGCGAACTCAGAGTGAATGTTTCTAGGTGTACTTATGCCTTGTATGGTGGATGAAAGTACTGTAATACACATGTACACAACTCTTTAAAAATGTTTGTCAAATCCGTGATGTATGTAGCCTGTTCAGAACACGGACTGTCATGGTGAGGCAAACTATGTAAATTACATATCTATTGGTTAGAACACGCTACAGGGGCATTTTACTGGAAAATCTGCCTCAGTGTGGAAACTGGTGTTATGAAAACGCTGCAAAATATGAGTAAATTCTTTAAGGTGACAATATGTTTTCAATGGGTTATTCAAGAAGTGTAATTCACATGCTAACAACTCAGCAGTGTATATTGGTTGAATCCGTGGTGCATGTACGTATTCAGAACATGGAATGTCACGGTGATGGTATCTATGAAAATGAGATGTCTATTGAATAGAACATGCACCAAGAGTGTTTTTCTGCAAAAACTGCCTGATTTTCTTAACTGACGTTAGGAAAACCTGCGAAATCTAAGTAAATGTTTCTAGGTGTAAATATGCCTTTTATGGTGGATGAAAGTACTGTAATACACATGTACACAACTCTTTAAAAATGTTTGTCAAATCCGTGATATATGTAGCCTGTTCAGAACACGGACTGTCACGGTGAGGGAAACTATGTATATTACATATCTATTGGTTAGAACACGCTACAGGAGCATGTTACTGGAAAATCTGCCTCAGTGTGGAAACTGGTGTTATGAAAACGCTGCAAAATATGAGTAAATTCTTTAAGGTGACAATATGTCTTCAATGGGTTATTCAAGAAGTGTAATTCACATGCTAACAACTCAGCAGTTTATATTGGTTGAATCCGTGGTGCATGTAAGTATTCAGAACACGGAATGTCACGGTGACGGTATCTATGAAAATGAGATGTCTATTGAATAGAACATGCACCAAGAGTGTTTTTCTGCAAAAACTGCCTGATTTTCTTAACTGACGTTAGGAAAACCTGCGAAATCTAAGTAAATGTTTCTAGGTGTAAATATGCCTTGTATTGTGGTTGAAAAATCGGTAATCCACATGCTCACGGTCATTAAATAATGTTTGTCAAAGCCGTGATGAATGTAACGTTTTCGGAACACGGAATGTCTCGGTGAGTGAAACTCTGAAAATAACAATTCTACTGGATAGAACTCGCTTGGATTGAATGTTTCTGTGAAAATTTCATGATTTTTGAAACTGGATGTAAGGACAAAACTGTGAAATCAGAATAACTACTTCTAGGTTTAAATATGCCTTGTATGGTGGATGAAAGTTCGGTAATCCACATGCTCACTCTCATTAAAGAATGTTTGTCGAATTCGTGATGCATGTAACGTGTTTGGAATACGGAATGTCATAGTGAAGGAAACAATGTAAGTTACATGTCTATTGGGGAGAACTCACTTGAAGAAAATTTTTCTGCAAAATGTGCCTCATTTTCAAAACTGCCATTAGGAGAACCCTGTGAAATCTGAGAAAATGCTTCTAAGTGTCAATATGCCTTGAATGGTGAATGAAAGTCCGGTATTCCACATGTTAATAACAGTGAAGTAATTATTTTTCAAACCGTGATTCATGTAGCGCTTTTGGAAAATGGAATTTCACGGTAATGAAACGATGTAAATTACAATTCTATTGAGTAAAATGAGCTACAAGAGAATGTTTCTGCGAAAATTGCATGGTTATCGAATCTGAAGTTTGGAAAAAGCTGCAAAACGGGAGTCAATATTTGTAGGTGTAAATGTGCCTTTATGTTGCAAGAAAGTTCGGTAATCCATATGTTCACAACATACTAAAGAATCTTTTTCTAATCTGTGATGCATGAACCGTGTTCAGAACGTGGAATTTCACGGTGATTGAAACAATGTAAATTACTTCTCTATTGGGTAGAACTAGCTCGGAGAGTGTTTTTCGGAGAAAACTTCGTCATTTTTGAAACTGGCAATTGCAAAACGCTGCAAAATCTGAGAAAATACTTCTAAGAATCAATATTCAATGTATTGTGGTGAAAGTTCGGTAATCCACATGCTAACAAATTTGTAGTGATTATTTGTCGAATCCTTTATGCATGTAGCATGTTCGGAACACGGAATTTCACGGCCAGGGGATTTATGTAAATTACATTTCTCTTGGTTAGAAATCACTCCAAGAGATTTTTCCTAGAAAACGGCTGGATTTTCTATACTGGCGAAAGGAAAACCCTGCAAACTCAGATTAATAGATTCTCGGTGTAAATATGCCTTGTATGGTGGATGAAAGTTCGGTAATCCGCATGCTAACAACTCTGTACTGAATATTTGTCGAATCCGAGATACGTGAAGCGTGTTTGGAACACAGAATATCACGGTGAGCGAATCTTTGTAAAATAAATGTCTCTTCGGTAGAACTCGCTCCAAGAGATTTTTCTGGGAAATCTGCCTCATTTTCGAAACTGGCGTTTGATAATATACGCAAAATCTGAGAAAATGCTTCAAAGTATCAATATGCCTTGTATTGTGATGGAAGTTCGTAAAACCACATGCAAACAATTCTGTGGTGAATATTTGTAGAAAGCGTTATGCATGTAGCGTGATCGTATCACAGAAATTCCCGGCGATGGAATCTATGTAAATTACACGCCTATTGGTTCGAATTCGCTCCAAAAATGTTTCCCTGAGAAAACGGCCTGATTTTCGAAACTG
Source organism: Camelus dromedarius (assembly GCF_036321535.1). Lineage (NCBI taxonomy): Eukaryota > Metazoa > Chordata > Mammalia > Artiodactyla > Camelidae > Camelus > Camelus dromedarius. The sequence goes on from NW_026989824.1 coordinate 387,547, forward strand.
GCATTAGGAAAAAGCTGCAAATTCAGAGTTAATGTTTCTAGGTGTAAATATGCCATGTATGGTGGATGAAAGTTCTGTAATCTACATGTTCACAACTCATTCGAGAAAGTTTGTTGAAACCTTGATGCATGTAGCGTTTTCGGAAATTGGAATGTCACTGTGAGGAAAACTATGTAAATTACATTTCTATTGGGAAGTACTCGCTCCACGAGAATTTTTCTGCATATCTGCCTCCTTTTCAAACCTGGCATTAGGAAAAATCTTCGAAATATGAGAAAATGCTTCAAAGAGACAATATGGCTTTTATGGTGGATGAAAGTTCGGTAATCCTTATTCTAACAACTCTGTAGTGAATATTTGTCGAATCCGTGATGCATGTAGCTTTTCCGGAACATGAAATTTCACGATGATGGGTTCTATGTAAATTGCATGTCTATTGGGTAGAACTCGCTCCAAGAGGATTTTTCTGCAAAAACTGCATGATTTTAGAAACTGACATTAGGAGAAATCTACTAAATCAGAGTAAAACTTTCTATGTATAAATATGCATTGTCAGTTGGATGAAAGTTCGGTAATACACATGTTCACAACTCATTAAAGAATGTTTGTTGAATCCGTGATGCATGGAACGCGTTCAGATCACGGAATGTCACGGTGAGTGAAACTAGGTAAATTACATATCTTTTGGGTACAACTCGCTCCAAGAGCATTTTTCTGCCAAATCTGCCTCATTTTCAAAACTGGCGTTAAAACTAACCTGTGAAATCTGAGAAAATTCTTCAAAGTGTCAGTAAGTCTTGTATGGTGGATGAAAGTGCTGTAATCTACTTGCTAACAACTCTGAAGTGAATATTTGTCGTATCCGTGATGCATGTAGCGTGTTCGGAACACAGAATTTCACGGTGAGCGAATCCATGTAAATTACACGTCTATTGGTTAGACCCGCTCCAAGAGGTTTTTGCCGTGAAATGGGCCTCATTTTGGAAACTGGCGTTTGGAAAGCTCTGCGAAATCAGAGAAAATGCTTCAAAGCGTCAATATGTCTTCTATTTTGTTTAAAGTCCTGGAATCCTCATGCAAACAACTCTGTAGTGTATTTTTGTCGAATCATTTCTGCATGTAGCGTGTTCCGAACACGGAATTTCACGGTGAGCGAATCCATGGAATTTACATATCTATTGGATAGAACATGCTCCAACAGTTTTTTCCTTTGTAAACGGTCTGATTTTCGAAACTGCTATTAGGAAAAAGCTGCGAACTCAGAGTGAATGTTTCTAGGTGTACTTATGCCTTGTATGGTGGATGAAAGTACTGTAATACACATGTACACAACTCTTTAAAAATGTTTGTCAAATCCGTGATGTATGTAGCCTGTTCGGAACAAGGACTGTCACGGTGAGGGAAACTATGTAAATTACATATCTATTGGTTAGAACACGCTCCAGGAGCATTTTACTGGAAAATCTGCCTCAGTTTGGAAACTGGTGTCATGAAAACGCTGCAAAATCTGAGTAAATTCTTTAAGGTGACAATATGTCTTCAATGGGTTATTCAAGATGTGTAATTCACATGCTAACAACTCAGCAGTGTATATTGGTTGAATCCGTGGTGCATGTACCGTTTTCAGAACACGGAATGTCACGGTGATGGTATCTATGAAAATGAGATGTCTATTGGATAGAACATGCACCAAGAGTGTTTTTCTGCAAAAACTGCCTGATTTTCTTAACTGACGTTAGGAAAACCTGCGAAATCTAAGTAAATGTTTCTAGGTGTAAATATGCCTTGTATTGTGGTTGAAAAATCGGTAATCCACATGCTCACGGTCATTAAATAATGTTTGTCAAAGCCGTGATGAATGTAACGTTTTCGGAACACGGAATGTCTCGGTGAGTGAAACTCTGAAAATAACAATTCTACTGGATAGAACTCGCTTGGATTGAATGTTTCTGTGAAAATTTCATGATTTTTGAAACTGGATGTAAGGACAAACCTGCGAAATCAGAATAACTACTTCTAGGTTTAAATATGCCTTGTATGGTGGATGAAAGTTCGGTAATCCACATGCTCACTCTCATTAAAGAATGTTTGTCGAATTCGTGATGCATGTAACGTGTTTGGAATACGGAATGTCATAGTGAAGGAATCAATGTAAGTTACATGTCTATTGGGGAGAACTCACTTGAAGAAAATTTTTCTGCAAAATGTGCCTCATTTTCAAAACTGCCATTAGGAGAACCCTGTGAAATCTGAGAAAATGCTTCTAAGTGTCAATATGCCTTGAATGGTGAATGAAAGTCCGGTATTCCACATGTTAATAACAGTGAAGTAATTATTTTTCAAACCGTGATTCATGTAGCGCTTTTGGAAAATGGAATTTCACGGTAATGAAACGATGTAAATTACAATTCTATTGAGTAAAACGAGCTACAAGAGAATGTTTCTGCGAAAATTGCATGGTTATCGAATCTGAAGTTTGGAAAAAGCTGCAAAACGGGAGTCAATATTTGTAGGTGTAAATGTGCCTTTATGTTGCAAGAAAGTTCGGTAATCCATATGTTCACAACATACTAAAGAATCTTTTTCTAATCTGTGATGCATGAACCGTGTTCAGAACGTGGAATTTCACGGTGATTGAAACAATGTAAATTACTTCTCTATTGGGTAGAACTAGCTCGGAGAGTGTTTTTCGGAGAAAACTTCGTCATTTTTGAAACTGGCAATTGCAAAACGCTGCAAAATCTGAGAAAATACTTCTAAGAATCAATATTCAATGTATTGTGGTGAAAGTTCGGTAATCCACATGCTAACAAATTTGTAGTGATTATTTGTCGAATCCTTTATGCATGTAGCATGTTCGGAACACGGAATTTCACGGCCAGGGGATTTATGTAAATTACATTTCTCTTGGTTAGAAATCACTCCAAGAGATTTTTCCTAGAAAACGGCTGGATTTTCTATACTGGCGAAAGGAAAACCCTGCAAACTCAGATTAATAGATTCTCGGTGTAAATATGCCTTGTATGGTGGATGAAAGTTCGGTAATCCGCATGCTAACAACTCTGTACTGAATATTTGTCGAATCCGAGATACGTGAAGCGTGTTTGGAACACAGAATATCACGGTGAGCGAATTTTTGTAAAATAAATGTCTCTTCGGTAGAACTCGCTCCAAGAGATTTTTCTGGGAAATCTGCCTCATTTTCGAAACTGGCGTTTGATAATATACGCAAAATCTGAGAAAATGCTTCAAAGTATCAATATGCCTTGTATTGTGATGGAAGTTCGTAAAACCACATGCAAACAATTCTGTGGTGAATATTTGTAGAAAGCGTTATGCATGTAGCGTGATCGTATCACAGAAATTCCCGGCGATGGAATCTATGTAAATTACACGCCTATTGGTTCGAATTCGCTCCAAAAATGTTTCCCTGAGAAAACGGCCTGATTTTCGAAACTGGCATTAGGAAAAAGCTGCAAATTCAGAGTTAATGTTTCTAGGTGTAAATATGCCATGTATGGTGGATGAAAGTTCTGTAATCTACATGTTCACAACTCATTCGAGAAAGTTTGTTGAAACCTTGATGCATGTAGCGTTTTCGGAAATTGGAATGTCACTGTGAGGAAAACTATGTAAATTACATTTCTATTGGGAAGTACTCGCTCCACGAGAATTTTTCTGCATATCTGCCTCCTTTTCAAACCTGGCATTAGGAAAAATCTTCGAAATATGAGAAAATGCTTCAAAGAGACAATATGGCTTTTATGGTGGATGAAAGTTCGGTAATCCTTATTCTAACAACTCTGTAGTGAATATTTGTCGAACCCGTGATGCATGTAGCTTTTCCGGAACATGAAATTTCACGATGATGGGTTCTATGTAAATTGCATGTCTATTGGGTAGAACTCGCTCCAAGAGGATTTTTCTGCAAAAACTGCATGATTTTAGAAACTGACATTAGGAGAAATCTACTAAATCAGAGTAAAACTTTCTATGTATAAATATGCATTGTCAGTTGGATGAAAGTTCGGTAATACACATGTTCACAACTCATTAAAGAATGTTTGTTGAATCCGTGATGCATGGAACGCGTTCAGATCACGGAATGTCACGGTGAGTGAAACTAGGTAAATTACATATCTTTTGGGTACAACTCGCTCCAAGAGCATTTTTCTGCCAAATCTGCCTCATTTTCAAAACTGGCGTTAAAACTAACCTGTGAAATCTGAGAAAATTCTTCAAAGTGTCAGTAAGTCTTGTATGGTGGATGAAAGTGCTGTAATCTACTTGCTAACAACTCTGAAGTGAATATTTGTCGTATCCGTGATGCATGTAGCGTGTTCGGAACACAGAATTTCACGGTGAGCGAATCCATGTAAATTACACGTCTATTGGTTAGACCCGCTCCAAGAGGTTTTTGCCGTGAAATGGGCCTCATTTTGGAAACTGGCGTTTGGAAAGCTCTGCGAAATCAGAGAAAATGCTTCAAAGCGTCAATATGTCTTCTATTTTGTTTAAAGTCCTGGAATCCTCATGCAAACAACTCTGTAGTGTATTTTTGTCGAATCATTTCTGCATGTAGCGTGTTCCGAACACGGAATTTCACGGTGAGCGAATCCATGGAATTTACATATCTATTGGATAGAACATGCTCCAACAGTTTTTTCCTTTGTAAACTGTCTGATTTTCGAAACTGCTATTAGGAAAAAGCTGCGAACTCAGAGTGAATGTTTCTAGGTGTACTTATGCCTTGTATGGTGGATGAAAGTACTGTAATACACATGTACACAACTCTTTAAAAATGTTTGTCAAATCCGTGATGTATGTAGCCTGTTCAGAACACGGACTGTCATGGTGAGGCAAACTATGTAAATTACATATCTATTGGTTAGAACACGCTCCAGGAGCATTTTACTGGAAAATCTGCCTCAGTGTGGAAACTGGTGTTATGAAAACGCTGCAAAATATGAGTAAATTCTTTAAGGTGACAATATGTCTTCAATGGGTTATTCAAGAAGTGTAATTCACATGCTAACAACTCAGCAGTGTATATTGGTTGAATCCGTGGTGCATGTACGTATTCAGAACATGGAATGTCACGGTGATGGTATCTATGAAAATGAGATGTCTATTGAATAGAACATGCACCAAGAGTGTTTTTCTGCAAAAACTGCCTGATTTTCTTAACTGACGTTAGGAAAACCTGCGAAATCTAAGTAAATGTTTCTAGGTGTAAATATGCCTTGTATTGTGGTTGAAAAATCGGTAATCCACATGCTCACTGTCATTAAATAATGTTTGTCAAAGCCGTGATGAATGTAACGTTTTCGGAACACGGAATGTCTCGGTGAGTGAAACTCTGAAAATAACAATTCTACTGGATAGAACTCGCTTGGATTGAATGTTTCTGTGAAAATTTCATGATTTTTGAAACTGGATGTAAGGACAAACCTGCGAAATCCGAATAACTACTTCTAGGTTTAAATATGCCTTGTATGGTGGATGAAAGTTCGGTAATCCACATGCTCACTCTCATTAAAGAATGTTTGTCGAATTCGTGATGCATGTAACGTGTTTGGAATACGGAACGTCATAGTGAAGGAAACAATGTAAGTTACATGTCTATTGGGGAGAACTCACTTGAAGAAAATTTTTCTGCAAAATGTGCCTCATTTTCAAAACTGCCATTAGGAGAACCCTGTGAAATCTGAGAAAATGCTTCTAAGTGTCAATATGCCTTGAATGGTGAATGAAAGTCCGGTATTCCACATGTTAATAACAGTGAAGTAATTATTTTTCAAACCGTGATTCATGTAGCGCTTTTGGAAAATGGAATTTCACGGTAATGAAATGATGTAAATTACAATTCTATTGAGTAGAACGAGCTACAAGAGAATGTTTCTGCGAAAATTGCATGGTTATCAAATCTGAAGTTTGGAAAAAGCTGCAAAACGGGAGTCAATATTTGTAGGTGTAAATGTGCCTTTATGTTGCAAGAAAGTTCGGTAATCCATATGTTCACAACGTACTAAAGAATCTTTTTCTAATCTGTGATGCATGAACCGTGTTCAGAACGTGGAATTTCACGGTGATTGAAACAATGTAAATTACTTCTCTATTGGGTAGAACTAGCTCGGAGAGTGTTTTTCGGCGAAAACTTCGTCATTTTTGAAACTGGCAATTGCAAAACGCTGCAAAATCTGAGAAAATACTTCTAAGAATCAATATTCAATGTATTGTGGTGAAAGTTCGGTAATCCACATGCTAACAAATTTGTAGTGATTATTTGTCGAATCCTTTATGCATGTAGCATGTTCGGAACACGGAATTTCACGGCCAGGGGATTTATGTAAATTACATTTCTCTTGGTTAGAAATCACTCCAAGAGATTTTTCCTAGAAAACGGCTGGATTTTCTATACTGGCGAAAGGAAAACCCTGCAAACTCAGATTAATAGATTCTCGGTGTAAATATGCCTTGTATGGTGGATGAAAGTTCGGTAATCCGCATGCTAACAACTCTGTACTGAATATTTGTCGAATCCGAGATACGTGAAGCGTGTTTGGAACACAGAATATCACGGTGAGCGAATCTATGTAAAATAAATGTCTCTTCGGTAGAACTCGCTCCAAGAGATTTTTCTGGGAAATCTGCCTCATTTTCGAAACTGGCGTTTGATAATATACGCAAAATCTGAGAAAATGCTTCAAAGTATCAATATGCCTTGTATTGTGATGGAAGTTCGTAAAACCACATGCAAACAATTCTGTGGTGAATATTTGTAGAAAGCGTTATGCATGTAGCGTGATCGTATCACAGAAATTCCCGGCGATGGAATCTATGTAAATTACACGCCTATTGGTTCGAATTCGCTCCAAAAATGTTTCCCTGAGAAAACGGCCTGATTTTCGAAACTGGCATTAGGAAAAAGCTGCAAATTCAGAGTTAATGTTTCTAGGTGTAAATATGCCATGTATGGTGGATGAAAGTTCTGTAATCTACATGTTCACAACTCATTCGAGAAAGTTTGTTGAAACCTTGATGCATGTAGCGTTTTCGGAAATTGGAATGTCACTGTGAGGAAAACTATGTAAATTACATTTCTATTGGGAAGTACTCGCTCCACGAGAATTTTTCTGCATATCTGCCTCCTTTTCAAACCTGGCATTAGGAAAAATCTTCGAAATATGAGAAAATGCTTCAAAGAGACAATATGGCTTTTATGGTGGATGAAAGTTCGGTAATCCTTATTCTAACAACTCTGTAGTGAATATTTGTCGAATCCGTGATGCATGTAGCTTTTCCGGAACATGAAATTTCACGATGATGGGTTCTATGTAAATTGCATGTCTATTGGGTAGAACTCGCTCCAAGAGGATTTTTCTGCAAAAACTGCATGATTTTAGAAACTGACATTAGGAGAAATCTACTAAATCAGAGTAAAACTTTCTATGTATAAATATGCATTGTCAGTTGGATGAAAGTTCGGTAATACACATGTTCACAACTCATTAAAGAATGTTTGTTGAATCCGTGATGCATGGAACGCGTTCAGATCACGGAATGTCACGGTGAGTGAAACTAGGTAAATTACATATCTTTTGGGTACAACTCGCTCCAAGAGCATTTTTCTGCCAAATCTGCCTCATTTTCAAAACTGGCGTTAAAACTAACCTGTGAAATCTGAGAAAATTCTTCAAAGTGTCAGTAAGTCTTGTATGGTGGATGAAAGTGCTGTAATCTACTTGCTAACAACTCTGAAGTGAATATTTGTCACATCCGTGATGCATGTAGCGTGTTCGGAACACAGAATTTCACGGTGAGCGAATCCATGTAAATTACACGTCTATTGGTTAGACCCGCTCCAAGAGGTTTTTGCCGTGAAATGGGCCTCATTTTGGAAACTGGCGTTTGGAAAGCTCTGCGAAATCAGAGAAAATGCTTCAAAGCGTCAATATGTCTTCTATTTTGTTTAAAGTCCTGGAATCCTCATGCAAAAAACTCTGTAGTGTATTTTTGTCGAATCATTTCTGCATGTAGCGTGTTCCGAACACGGAATTTCACGGTGAGCGAATCCATGGAATTTACATATCTATTGGATAGAACATGCTCCAACAGTTTTTTCCTTTGTAAACGGTCTGATTTTCGAAACTGCTATTAGGAAAAAGCTGCGAACTCAGAGTGAATGTTTCTAGGTGTACTTATGCCTTGTATGGTGGATGAAAGTACTGTAATACACATGTACACAACTCTTTAAAAATGTTTGTCAAATCCGTGATGTATGTAGCCTGTTCAGAACACGGACTGTCATGGTGAGGCAAACTATGTAAATTACATATCTATTGGTTAGAACACGCTACAGGAGCATTTTACTGGAAAATCTGCCTCAGTGTGGAAAATGGTGTTATGAAAACGCTGCAAAATATGAGTAAATTCTTTAAGGTGACAATATGTCTTCAATGGGTTATTCAAGAAGTGTAATTCACATGCTAACAACTCAGCAGTGTATATTGGTTGAATCCGTGGTGCATGTACCGTTTTCAGAACACGGAATGTCACGGTGATGGTATCTATGAAAATGAGATGTCTATTGGATAGAACATGCACCAAGAGTGTTTTTCTGCGAAAACTGCCTGATTTTCTTAACTGACGTTAGGAAAACCTGCGAAATCTAAGTAAATGTTTCTAGGTGTAAATATGCCTTGTATTGTGGTTGAAAAATCGGTAATCCACATGCTCACGGTCATTAAATAATGTTTGTCAAAGCCGTGATGAATGTAACGTTTTCGGACACGGAATGTCTCGGTGAGTGAAACTCTGAAAATAACAATTCTACTGGATAGAACTCGCTTGGATTGAATGTTTCTGTGAAAATTTCATGATTTTTGAAACTGGATGTAAGGACAAACCTGCGAAATCAGAATAACTACTTCTAGGTTTAAATATGCCTTGTATGGTGGATGAAAGTTTTGTAATCCACATGCTCACTCTCATTAAAGAATGTTTGTCGAATTCGTGATGCATGTAACGTGTTTGGAATACGGAATGTCATAGTGAAGGAAACAATGTAAGTTACATGTCTATTGGGGAGAACTCACTTGAAGAAAATTTTTCTGCAAAATGTGCCTCATTTTCAAAACTGCCATTAGGAGAACCCTGTGAAATCTGAGAAAATGCTTCTAAGTGTCAATATGCCTTGAATGGTGAATGAAAGTCCGGTATTCCACATGTTAATAACAGTGAAGTAATTATTTTTCAAACCGTGATTCATGTAGTGCTTTTGGAAAATGGAATTTCACGGTAATGGAACGATGTAAATTACTATTCTATTGAGTAAAACGAGCTACAAGAGAATGTTTCTGCGAAAATTGCATGGTTATCGAATCTGAAGTTTGGAAAAAGCTGCAAAACGGGAGTCAATATTTGTAGGTGTAAATGTGCCTTTATGTTGCAAGAAAGTTCGGTAATCCATATGTTCACAACGTACTAAAGAATCTTTTTCTAATCTGTGATGCATGAACCGTGTTCGGAACGTGGAATTTCACGGTGATTGAAACAATGTAAATTACTCCTCTATTGGGTAGAACTAGCTCGGAGAGTGTTTTTCGGCGAAAACTTCGTCATTTTTGAAACTGGCAATTGCAAAACGCTGCAAAATCTGAGAAAATACTTCTAAGAATCAATATTCAATGTATTGTGGTGAAAGTTCGGTAATCCACATGCTAACAAATTTGTAGTGTTTATTTGTCGAATCCTTTATGCATGTAGCATGTTCGGAACACGGAATTTCACGGCCAGGGGATTTATGTAAATTACATTTCTCTTGGTTAGAAATCACTCCAAGAGATTTTTCCTAGGAAACGGCTGGATTTTCTATACTGGCGAAAGGAAAACCCTGCAAACTCAGATTAATAGATTCTCGGTGTAAATATGCCTTGTATGGTGGATGAAAGTTCGGTAATCCGCATGCTAACAACTCTGTACTGAATATTTGTCGAATCCGAGATACGTGAAGCGTGTTTGGAACACAGAATATCACGGTGAGTGAATCTATGTAAAATACATGTCTCTTCGGTAGAACTCGCTCCAAGAGATTTTTCTGGGAAATCTGCCTCATTTTCGAAACTGGCGTTTGATAATATACGCAAAATCTGAGAAAATGCTTCAAAGTATCAATATGCCTTGTATTGTGATGGAAGTTCGTAAAACCACATGCAAACAATTCTGTGGTGAATATTTGTAGAAAGCGTTATGCATGTAGCGTGATCGTATCACAGAAATTCCCGGCGATGGAATCTATGTAAATTACACGCCTATTGGTTCGAATTCGCTCCAAAAATGTTTCCCTGAGAAAACGGCCTGATTTTCGAAACTGGCATTAGGAAAAAGCTGCAAATTCAGAGTTAATGTTTCTAGGTGTAAATATGCCATGTATGGTGGATGAAAGTTCTGTAATCTACATGTTCACAACTCATTCGAGAAAGTTTGTTGAAACCTTGATGCATGTAGCGTTTTCGGAAATTGGAATGTCACTGTGAGGAAAACTATGTAAATTACATTTCTATTGGGAAGTACTCGCTCCACGAGAATTTTTCTGCATATCTGCCTCCTTTTCAAACCTGGCATTAGGAAAAATCTTCGAAATATGAGAAAATGCTTCAAAGAGACAATATGGCTTTTATGGTGGATGAAAGTTCGGTAATCCTTATTCTAACAACTCTGTAGTGAATATTTGTCGAATCCGTGATGCATGTAGCTTTTCCGGAACATGAAATTTCACGATGATGGGTTCTATGTAAATTGCATGTCTATTGGGTAGAACTCGCTCCAAGAGGATTTTTCTGCAAAAACTGCATGATTTTAGAAACTGACATTAGGAGAAATCTACTAAATCAGAGTAAAACTTTCTATGTATAAATATGCATTGTCAGTTGGATGAAAGTTCGGTAATACACATGTTCACAACTCATTAAAGAATGTTTGTTGAATCCGTGATGCATGGAACGCGTTCAGATCACGGAATGTCACGGTGAGTGAAACTAGGTAAATTACATATCTTTTGGGTACAACTCGCTCCAAGAGCATTTTTCTGCCAAATCTGCCTCATTTTCAAAACTGGCGTTAAAACTAACCTGTGAAATCTGAGAAAATTCTTCAAAGTGTCAGTAAGTCTTGTATGGTGGATGAAAGTGCTGTAATCTACTTGCTAACAACTCTGAAGTGAATATTTGTCGTATCCGTGATGCATGTAGCGTGTTCGGAACACAGAATTTCACGGTGAGCGAATCCATGTAAATTACACGTCTATTGGTTAGACCCGCTCCAAGAGGTTTTTGCCGTGAAATGGGCCTCATTTTGGAAACTGGCGTTTGGAAAGCTCTGCGAAATCAGAGAAAATGCTTCAAAGCGTCAATATGTCTTCTATTTTGTTTAAAGTCCTGGAATCCTCATGCAAAAAACTCTGTAGTGTATTTTTGTCGAATCATTTCTGCATGTAGCGTGTTCCGAACACGGAATTTCACGGTGAGCGAATCCATGGAATTTACATATCTATTGGATAGAACATGCTCCAACAGTTTTTTCCTTTGTAAACGGTCTGATTTTCGAAACTGCTATTAGGAAAAAGCTGCGAACTCAGAGTGAATGTTTCTAGGTGTACTTATGCCTTGTATGGTGGATGAAAGTACTGTAATACACATGTACACAACTCTTTAAAAATGTTTGTCAAATCCGTGATGTATGTAGCCTGTTCAGAACACGGACTGTCATGGTGAGGCAAACTATGTAAATTACATATCTATTGGTTAGAACACGCTACAGGAGCATTTTACTGGAAAATCTGCCTCAGTGTGGAAAATGGTGTTATGAAAACGCTGCAAAATATGAGTAAATTCTTTAAGGTGACAATATGTCTTCAATGGGTTATTCAAGAAGTGTAATTCACATGCTAACAACTCAGCAGTGTATATTGGTTGAATCCGTGGTGCATGTACGTATTCAGAACATGGAATGTCGCGGTGATGGTATCTATGAAAATAAGATGTCTATTGAATAGAACATGCACCAAGAGTGTTTTTCTGCAAAAACTGCCTGATTTTCTTAACTGACTTTAGGAAAACCTGCGAAATCTAAGTAAATGTTTCTAGGTGTAAATATGCCTTGTATTGTGGTTGAAAAATCAGTAATCCACATGCTCACTGTCATTAAATAATGTTTGTCAAAGCCGTGATGAATGTAACGTTTTCGGAACACGGAATGTCTCGGTGAGTGAAACTCTGAAAATAACAATTCTACTGGATAGAACTCGCTTGGATTGAATGTTTCTGTGAAAATTTCATGATTTTTGAAACTGGATGTAAGGACAAACCTGCGAAATCAGAATAACTACTTCTACGTTTAAATATGCCTTGTATGGTGGATGAAAGTTCGGTAATCCACATGCTCACTCTCATTAAAGAATGTTTGTCGAATTCGTGATGCATGTAACGTGTTTGGAATACGGAACGTCATAGTGAAGGAAACAATGTAAGTTACATGTCTATTGGGGAGAACTCACTTGAAAAGAATTTTTCTGCAAAATGTGCCTCATTTTCAAAACTGCCATTAGGAGAACCCTGTGAAATCTGAGAAAATGCTTCTAAGTGTCAATATGCCTTGAATGGTGAATGAAAGTCCGGTATTCCACATGTTAATAACAGTGAAGTAATTATTTTTCAAACCGTGATTCATGTAGCGCTTTAGGAAAATGGAATTTCACGGTAATGAAATGATGTAAATTACAATTCTATTGAGTAGAACGAGCTACAAGAGAATGTTTCTGCGAAAATTGCATGGTTATCGAATCTGAAGTTTGGAAAAAGCTGCAAAACCGGAGTCAATATTTGTAGGTGTAAATGTGCCTTTATGTTGCAAGAAAGTTCGGTAATCCATATGTTCACAACGTACTAAAGAATCTTTTTCTAATCAGTGATGCATGAACCGTGTTCAGAACGTGGAATTTCACGGTGATTGAAACAATGTAAATTACTTCTCTATTGGGTAGAACTAGCTCGGAGAGTGTTTTTCGGCGAAAACTTCGTCATTTTTGAAACTGGCAATTGCAAAACGCTGCAAAATCTGAGAAAATACTTTTAAGAATCAATATTCAATGTATTGTGGTGAAAGTTCGGTAATCCACATGCTAACAAATTTGTAGTGATTATTTGTCGAATCCTTTATGCATGTAGCATGTTCGGAACACGGAATTTCACGGCCAGGGGATTTATGTAAATTACATTTCTCTTGGTTAGAAATCACTCCAAGAGATTTTTCCTAGAAAACGGCTGGATTTTCTATACTGGCGAAAGGAAAACCCTGCGAACTCAGATTAATAGATTCTCGGTGTAAATATGCCTTGTATGGTGGATGAAAGTTCGGTAATCCGCATGCTAACAACTCTGTAGTGAATATTTGTCGAATCCGAGATACGTGAAGCGTGTTTGGAACACAGAATATCACGGTGAGCGAATCTATGTAAAATACATGTCTCTTCGGTAGAACTCGCTCCAAGAGATTTTTCTGGGAAATCTGCCTCATTTTCGAAACTGGCGTTTGGTAATATACGCAAAATCTGAGAAAATGCTTCAAAGTGTCAATATGCCTTTTATTGTGATGGAAGTTCGTAAAACCTCATGCAAACAATTCTGTGGTGAATATTTGTAGAAAGCGTTGTGCATGTAGCGTGATCGTATCACAGAAATTCCCGGCGATGGAATCTATGTAAATTACACGCCTATTGGTTCGAATTCGCTCCAAAAATGTTTCCGTGAGAAAATGGCTTTATTTTCGAAACTGTCATTAGGAAAATTCTGCAAATTCAGATTTAAAGTTTCAAGGTGTAAATATGCCATGTATGGTGGATGAAAGTTCTGTAATCTACATGTTCACAACTCATTTGAGAAAGTTTGTTGAAATCTTGATGCATGTAGCGTGTTCGGATATTAGAATGTCACTGTGAGGAAAACAATGTAAATTACATTTCTATTGGGAAGTACTCGCTCCACGAGTATTTTTCTGCGTATCTGCCACATTTTCAAAACTGGCATTAGGAAAAACTTTTGAAATATGAGAAAATGCTTCAAAGAGTCAATATGGCTTTTATGGTGGATGAAAGTTCGGTAATCCTTATGCTAACAACTCTGTAGTGAATATTTGTCGAATCCGTGATGCATGTAGCTTTTCCGGAACACGGAATTTCACGATGACGGGTTCTATGTAAATTGCATGTCTATAGGGTAGAACTCGCTCCAAGAGGATTTTTCTGCAAAAACTGCATGATTTTAGAAACTGACATTAGGAGAAATCTACTAAATCATTATAAAACTTTCTATGTATAAATATGCATTGTCAGTTGGATGAAAGTTCGGTAATACACATGTTCACAACTCATTAAAGAATGTTTGTTGAATCCGTGATGCATGGAACGCGTTCAGAACACGGAATGTCACGGTGAGTGAAACTAGGTAAATTACATATCTTTTGGGTACAACTCGCTCCAAGAGCATTTTTCTGCCAAATCTGCCTCATTTTCAAAACTGGCGTTTAAACTAACCTGTGAAATCTGAGAAAATTCTTCAAAGTGTCAGTAAGCCTTGTATGGTGGATGAAAGTGCTGTAATCTACTTGCTAACAACTCTGAAGTGAATATTTGTCACATCCGTGATGCATGTAGCGTGTTCGGAACACGGAATTTCACGGTGAGCGAATCCATGTAAATTACACGTCTATTGGTTATACCCGCTCCAAGAGTTTATTGCCGTGAAATGGGCCTCATTTTGGAAACTGGCTTTTGGAAAGCTCTGCGAAATCAGAGAAAATGCTTCAAAGCGTCAATATGCCTTCTATTTTGATGAAAGTCCTGGAATCCACATGCAAACAACTCTGTAGTGTATTTTTGTCGAATCATTTCTGCATGTAGCGTGTTCCGAACACGGAATTTCACGGTGAGCGAATCCATGGAATTTACATATCTATTGGATAGAACACGCTCCAACATTTTTTTCCTTTGTAAACTGCCTGATTTTCGAAACTGCTATTAGGAAAATGCTGCGAACTCAGAGTGAATGTTTCTAGGTGTACATATGCCTTGTATGGTGGATGAAAGTTCTGTAATACACATGTACACAACTCTTTAAAAATGTTTGTCCAATCCGTGATGTATGTAGCCTGTTCGGAACAAGGACTGTCACGGTGAGGGAAACTATGTAAATTACATATCTATTGGTTAGAACACGCTCCAGGAGCATTTTACTGGAAAATCTGCCTCAGTTTGGAAACTGGTGTCATGAAAACGCTGCAAAATCTGAGTAAATTCTTTAAGGTGACAATATGTCTTCAATGGGTTATTCAAGATGTGTAATTCACATGCTAACAACTCAGCAGTGTATATTGGTTGAATCCGTGGTGCATGTACCGTTTTCAGAACACGGAATGTCACGGTGATGGTATCTATGAAAATGAGATGTCTATTGGATAGAACATGCACCAAGAGTGTTTTTCTGCGAAAACTGCCTGATTTTCTTAACTGACGTTAGGAAAACCTGCGAAATCTAAGTAAATGTTTCTAGGTGTAAATATGCCTTGTATTGTGGTTGAAAAATCGGTAATCCACATGCTCACGGTCATTAAATAATGTTTGTCAAAGCCGTGATGAATGTAACGTTTTCGGAACACGGAATGTCTCGGTGAGTGAAACTCTGAAAATAACAATTCTACTGGATAGAACTCGCTTGGATTGAATGTTTCTGTGAAAATTTCATGATTTTTGAAACTGGATGTAAGGACAAACCTGCGAAATCAGAATAACTACTTCTAGGTTTAAATATGCCTTGTATGGTGGATGAAAGTTTTGTAATCCACATGCTCACTCTCATTAAAGAATGTTTGTCGAATTCGTGATGCATGTAACGTGTTTGGAATACGGAATGTCATAGTGAAGGAAACAATGTAAGTTACATGTCTATTGGGGAGAACTCACTTGAAGAAAATTTTTCTGCAAAATGTGCCTCATTTTCAAAACTGCCATTAGGAGAACCCTGTGAAATCTGAGAAAATGCTTCTAAGTGTCAATATGCCTTGAATGGTGAATGAAAGTCCGGTATTCCACATGTTAATAACAGTGAAGTAATTATTTTTCAAACCGTGATTCATGTAGTGCTTTTGGAAAATGGAATTTCACGGTAATGGAACGATGTAAATTACTATTCTATTGAGTAAAACGAGCTACAAGAGAATGTTTCTGCGAAAATTGCATGGTTATCGAATCTGAAGTTTGGAAAAAGCTGCAAAACGGGAGTCAATATTTGTAGGTGTAAATGTGCCTTTATGTTGCAAGAAAGTTCGGTAATCCATATGTTCACAACATACTAAAGAATCTTTTTCTAATCTGTGATGCATGAACCGTGTTCGGAACGTGGAATTTCACGGTGATTGAAACAATGTAAATTACTCCTCTATTGGGTAGAACTAGCTCGGAGAGTGTTTTTCGGCGAAAACTTCGTCATTTTTGAAACTGGCAATTGCAAAACGCTGCAAAATCTGAGAAAATACTTCTAAGAATCAATATTCAATGTATTGTGGTGAAAGTTCGGTAATCCACATGCTAACAAATTTGTAGTGTTTATTTGTCGAATCCTTTATGCATGTAGCATGTTCGGAACACGGAATTTCACGGCCAGGGGATTTATGTAAATTACATTTCTCTTGGTTAGAAATCACTCCAAGAGATTTTTCCTAGGAAACGGCTGGATTTTCTATACTGGCGAAAGGAAAACCCTGCAAACTCAGATTAATAGATTCTCGGTGTAAATATGCCTTGTATGGTGGATGAAAGTTCGGTAATCCGCATGCTAACAACTCTGTACTGAATATTTGTCGAATCCGAGATACGTGAAGCGTGTTTGGAACACAGAATATCACGGTGAGTGAATCTATGTAAAATACATGTCTCTTCGGTAGAACTCGCTCCAAGAGATTTTTCTGGGAAATCTGCCTCATTTTCGAAACTGGCGTTTGATAATATACGCAAAATCTGAGAAAATGCTTCAAAGTATCAATATGCCTTGTATTGTGATGGAAGTTCGTAAAACCACATGCAAACAATTCTGTGGTGAATATTTGTAGAAAGCGTTATGCATGTAGCGTGATCGTATCACAGAAATTCCCGGCGATGGAATCTATGTAAATTACACGCCTATTGGTTCGAATTCGCTCCAAAAATGTTTCCCTGAGAAAACGGCCTGATTTTCGAAACTGGCATTAGGAAAAAGCTGCAAATTCAGAGTTAATGTTTCTAGGTGTAAATATGCCATGTATGGTGGATGAAAGTTCTGTAATCTACATGTTCACAACTCATTCGAGAAAGTTTGTTGAAACCTTGATGCATGTAGCGTTTTCGGAAATTGGAATGTCACTGTGAGGAAAACTATGTAAATTACATTTCTATTGGGAAGTACTCGCTCCACGAGAATTTTTCTGCATATCTGCCTCCTTTTCAAACCTGGCATTAGGAAAAATCTTCGAAATATGAGAAAATGCTTCAAAGAGACAATATGGCTTTTATGGTGGATGAAAGTTCGGTAATCCTTATTCTAACAACTCTGTAGTGAATATTTGTCGAATCCGTGATGCATGTAGCTTTTCCGGAACATGAAATTTCACGATGATGGGTTCTATGTAAATTGCATGTCTATTGGGTAGAACTCGCTCCAAGAGGATTTTTCTGCAAAAACTGCATGATTTTAGAAACTGACATTAGGAGAAATCTACTAAATCAGAGTAAAACTTTCTATGTATAAATATGCATTGTCAGTTGGATGAAAGTTCGGTAATACACATGTTCACAACTCATTAAAGAATGTTTGTTGAATCCGTGATGCATGGAACGCGTTCAGATCACGGAATGTCACGGTGAGTGAAACTAGGTAAATTACATATCTTTTGGGTACAACTCGCTCCAAGAGCATTTTTCTGCCAAATCTGCCTCATTTTCAAAACTGGCGTTAAAACTAACCTGTGAAATCTGAGAAAATTCTTCAAAGTGTCAGTAAGTCTTGTATGGTGGATGAAAGTGCTGTAATCTACTTGCTAACAACTCTGAAGTGAATATTTGTCACATCCGTGATGCATGTAGCGTGTTCGGAACACAGAATTTCACGGTGAGCGAATCCATGTAAATTACACGTCTATTGGTTAGACCCGCTCCAAGAGGTTTTTGCCGTGAAATGGGCCTCATTTTGGAAACTGGCGTTTGGAAAGCTCTGCGAAATCAGAGAAAATGCTTCAAAGCGTCAATATGTCTTCTATTTTGTTTAAAGTCCTGGAATCCTCATGCAAAAAACTCTGTAGTGTATTTTTGTCGAATCATTTCTGCATGTAGCGTGTTCCGAACACGGAATTTCACGGTGAGCGAATCCATGGAATTTACATATCTATTGGATAGAACATGCTCCAACAGTTTTTTCCTTTGTAAACGGTCTGATTTTCGAAACTGCTATTAGGAAAAAGCTGCGAACTCAGAGTGAATGTTTCTAGGTGTACTTATGCCTTGTATGGTGGATGAAAGTACTGTAATACACATGTACACAACTCTTTAAAAATGTTTGTCAAATCCGTGATGTATGTAGCCTGTTCAGAACACGGACTGTCATGGTGAGGCAAACTATGTAAATTACATATCTATTGGTTAGAACACGCTACAGGAGCATTTTACTGGAAAATCTGCCTCAGTGTGGAAAATGGTGTTATGAAAACGCTGCAAAATATGAGTAAATTCTTTAAGGTGACAATATGTCTTCAATGGGTTATTCAAGAAGTGTAATTCACATGCTAACAACTCAGCAGTGTATATTGGTTGAATCCGTGGTGCATGTACGTATTCAGAACATGGAATGTCACGGTGACGGTATCTATGAAAATTAGATGTCTATTGAATAGAACATGCACCAAGAGTGTTTTTCTGCAAAAACTGCCTGATTTTCTTAACTGACGTTAGGAAAACCTGCGAAATCTAAGTAAATGTTTCTAGGTGTAAATATGCCTTGTATTGTGGTTGAAAAATCGGTAATCCACATGCTCACTGTCATTAAATAATGTTTGTCAAAGCCGTGATGAATGTAACGTTTTCGGAACACGGAATGTCTCGGTGAGTGAAACTCTGAAAATAACAATTCTACTGGATAGAACTCGCTTGGATTGAATGTTTCTGTGAAAATTTCATGATTTTTGAAACTGGATGTAAGGACAAACCTGCGAAATCCGAATAACTACTTCTAGGTTTAAATATGCCTTGTATGGTGGATGAAAGTTCGGTAATCCACATGCTCACTCTCATTAAAGAATGTTTGTCGAATTCGTGATGCATGTAACGTGTTTGGAATACGGAACGTCATAGTGAAGGAAACAATGTAAGTTACATGTCTATTGGGGAGAACTCACTTGAAGAAAATTTTTCTGCAAAATGTGCCTCATTTTCAAAACTGCCATTAGGAGAACCCTGTGAAATCTGAGAAAATGCTTCTAAGTGTCAATATGCCTTGAATGGTGAATGAAAGTCCGGTATTCCACATGTTAATAACAGTGAAGTAATTATTTTTCAAACCGTGATTCATGTAGCGCTTTTGGAAAATGGAATTTCACGGTAATGAAATGATGTAAATTACAATTCTATTGAGTAGAACGAGCTACAAGAGAATGTTTCTGCGAAAATTGCATGGTTATCAAATCTGAAGTTTGGAAAAAGCTGCAAAACGGGAGTCAATATTTGTAGGTGTAAATGTGCCTTTATGTTGCAAGAAAGTTCGGTAATCCATATGTTCACAACGTACTAAAGAATCTTTTTCTAATCTGTGATGCATGAACCGTGTTCAGAACGTGGAATTTCACGGTGATTGAAACAATGTAAATTACTTCTCTATTGGGTAGAACTAGCTCGGAGAGTGTTTTTCGGCGAAAACTTCGTCATTTTTGAAACTGGCAATTGCAAAACGCTGCAAAATCTGAGAAAATACTTCTAAGAATCAATATTCAATGTATTGTGGTGAAAGTTCGGTAATCCACATGCTAACAAATTTGTAGTGATTATTTGTCGAATCCTTTATGCATGTAGCATGTTCGGAACACGGAATTTCACGGCCAGGGGATTTATGTAAATTACATTTCTCTTGGTTAGAAATCACTCCAAGAGATTTTTCCTAGAAAACGGCTGGATTTTCTATACTGGCGAAAGGAAAACCCTGCAAACTCAGATTAATAGATTCTCGGTGTAAATATGCCTTGTATGGTGGATGAAAGTTCGGTAATCCGCATGCTAACAACTCTGTACTGAATATTTGTCGAATCCGAGATACGTGAAGCGTGTTTGGAACACAGAATATCACGGTGAGCGAATCTATGTAAAATAAATGTCTCTTCGGTAGAACTCGCTCCAAGAGATTTTTCTGGGAAATCTGCCTCATTTTCGAAACTGGCGTTTGATAATATACGCAAAATCTGAGAAAATGCTTCAAAGTATCAATATGCCTTGTATTGTGATGGAAGTTCGTAAAACCACATGCAAACAATTCTGTGGTGAATATTTGTAGAAAGCGTTATGCATGTAGCGTGATCGTATCACAGAAATTCCCGGCGATGGAATCTATGTAAATTACACGCCTATTGGTTCGAATTCGCTCCAAAAATGTTTCCCTGAGAAAACGGCCTGATTTTCGAAACTGGCATTAGGAAAAAGCTGCAAATTCAGAGTTAATGTTTCTAGGTGTAAATATGCCATGTATGGTGGATGAAAGTTCTGTAATCTACATGTTCACAACTCATTCGAGAAAGTTTGTTGAAACCTTGATGCATGTAGCGTTTTCGGAAATTGGAATGTCACTGTGAGGAAAACTATGTAAATTACATTTCTATTGGGAAGTACTCGCTCCACGAGAATTTTTCTGCATATCTGCCTCCTTTTCAAACCTGGCATTAGGAAAAATCTTCGAAATATGAGAAAATGCTTCAAAGAGACAATATGGCTTTTATGGTGGATGAAAGTTCGGTAATCCTTATTCTAACAACTCTGTAGTGAATATTTGTCGAATCCGTGATGCATGTAGCTTTTCCGGAACATGAAATTTCACGATGATGGGTTCTATGTAAATTGCATGTCTATTGGGTAGAACTCGCTCCAAGAGGATTTTTCTGCAAAAACTGCATGATTTTAGAAACTGACATTAGGAGAAATCTACTAAATCAGAGTAAAACTTTCTATGTATAAATATGCATTGTCAGTTGGATGAAAGTTCGGTAATACACATGTTCACAACTCATTAAAGAATGTTTGTTGAATCCGTGATGCATGGAACGCGTTCAGATCACGGAATGTCACGGTGAGTGAAACTAGGTAAATTACATATCTTTTGGGTACAACTCGCTCCAAGAGCATTTTTCTGCCAAATCTGCCTCATTTTCAAAACTGGCGTTAAAACTAACCTGTGAAATCTGAGAAAATTCTTCAAAGTGTCAGTAAGTCTTGTATGGTGGATGAAAGTGCTGTAATCTACTTGCTAACAACTCTGAAGTGAATATTTGTCACATCCGTGATGCATGTAGCGTGTTCGGAACACAGAATTTCACGGTGAGCGAATCCATGTAAATTACACGTCTATTGGTTAGACCCGCTCCAAGAGGTTTTTGCCGTGAAATGGGCCTCATTTTGGAAACTGGCGTTTGGAAAGCTCTGCGAAATCAGAGAAAATGCTTCAAAGCGTCAATATGTCTTCTATTTTGTTTAAAGTCCTGGAATCCTCATGCAAAAAACTCTGTAGTGTATTTTTGTCGAATCATTTCTGCATGTAGCGTGTTCCGAACACGGAATTTCACGGTGAGCGAATCCATGGAATTTACATATCTATTGGATAGAACATGCTCCAACAGTTTTTTCCTTTGTAAACGGTCTGATTTTCGAAACTGCTATTAGG
Organism: Camelus dromedarius; assembly: GCF_036321535.1. Classification (NCBI taxonomy): domain Eukaryota; kingdom Metazoa; phylum Chordata; class Mammalia; order Artiodactyla; family Camelidae; genus Camelus; species Camelus dromedarius. The sequence continues at coordinate 409,542 of NW_026989824.1, forward strand.
AAAAAGCTGCGAACTCAGAGTGAATGTTTCTAGGTGTACTTATGCCTTGTATGGTGGATGAAAGTACTGTAATACACATGTCCACAACTCTTTAAAAATGTTTGTCAAATCCGTGATGTATGTAGCCTGTTCAGAACACGGACTGTCATGGTGAGGCAAACTATGTAAATTACATATCTATTGGTTAGAACACGCTACAGGAGCATTTTACTGGAAAATCTGCCTCAGTGTGGAAACTGGTGTTATGAAAACGCTGCAAATATGAGTAAATTCTTTAAGGTGACAATATGTCTTCAATGGGTTATTCAAGAAGTGTAATTCACATGCTAACAACTCAGCAGTGTATATTGGTTGAATCCGTGGTGCATGTACGTATTCAGAACATGGAATGTCACGGTGACGGTATCTATGAAAATTAGATGTCTATTGAATAGAACATGCACCAAGAGTGTTTTTCTGCAAAAACTGCCTGATTTTCTTAACTGACGTTAGGAAAACCTGCGAAATCTAAGTAAATGTTTCTAGGTGTAAATATGCCTTGTATTGTGGTTGAAAAATCGGTAATCCACATGCTCACTGTCATTAAATAATGTTTGTCAAAGCCGTGATGAATGTAACGTTTTCGGAACACGGAATGTCTCGGTGAGTGAAACTCTGAAAATAACAATTCTACTGGATAGAACTCGCTTGGATTGAATGTTTCTGTGAAAATTTCATGATTTTTGAAACTGGATGTAAGGACAAACCTGCGAAATCCGAATAACTACTTCTAGGTTTAAATATGCCTTGTATGGTGGATGAAAGTTCGGTAATCCACATGCTCACTCTCATTAAAGAATGTTTGTCGAATTCGTGATGCATGTAACGTGTTTGGAATACGGAACGTCATAGTGAAGGAAACAATGTAAGTTACATGTCTATTGGGGAGAACTCACTTGAAGAAAATTTTTCTGCAAAATGTGCCTCATTTTCAAAACTGCCATTAGGAGAACCCTGTGAAATCTGAGAAAATGCTTCTAAGTGTCAATATGCCTTGAATGGTGAATGAAAGTCCGGTATTCCACATGTTAATAACAGTGAAGTAATTATTTTTCAAACCGTGATTCATGTAGCGCTTTTGGAAAATGGAATTTCACGGTAATGAAATGATGTAAATTACAATTCTATTGAGTAGAACGAGCTACAAGAGAATGTTTCTGCGAAAATTGCATGGTTATCAAATCTGAAGTTTGGAAAAAGCTGCAAAACGGGAGTCAATATTTGTAGGTGTAAATGTGCCTTTATGTTGCAAGAAAGTTCGGTAATCCATATGTTCACAACGTACTAAAGAATCTTTTTCTAATCTGTGATGCATGAACCGTGTTCAGAACGTGGAATTTCACGGTGATTGAAACAATGTAAATTACTTCTCTATTGGGTAGAACTAGCTCGGAGAGTGTTTTTCGGCGAAAACTTCGTCATTTTTGAAACTGGCAATTGCAAAACGCTGCAAAATCTGAGAAAATACTTCTAAGAATCAATATTCAATGTATTGTGGTGAAAGTTCGGTAATCCACATGCTAACAAATTTGTAGTGATTATTTGTCGAATCCTTTATGCATGTAGCATGTTCGGAACACGGAATTTCACGGCCAGGGGATTTATGTAAATTACATTTCTCTTGGTTAGAAATCACTCCAAGAGATTTTTCCTAGAAAACGGCTGGATTTTCTATACTGGCGAAAGGAAAACCCTGCAAACTCAGATTAATAGATTCTCGGTGTAAATATGCCTTGTATGGTGGATGAAAGTTCGGTAATCCGCATGCTAACAACTCTGTACTGAATATTTGTCGAATCCGAGATACGTGAAGCGTGTTTGGAACACAGAATATCACGGTGAGCGAATCTATGTAAAATAAATGTCTCTTCGGTAGAACTCGCTCCAAGAGATTTTTCTGGGAAATCTGCCTCATTTTCGAAACTGGCGTTTGATAATATACGCAAAATCTGAGAAAATGCTTCAAAGTATCAATATGCCTTGTATTGTGATGGAAGTTCGTAAAACCACATGCAAACAATTCTGTGGTGAATATTTGTAGAAAGCGTTATGCATGTAGCGTGATCGTATCACAGAAATTCCCGGCGATGGAATCTATGTAAATTACACGCCTATTGGTTCGAATTCGCTCCAAAAATGTTTCCCTGAGAAAACGGCCTGATTTTCGAAACTGGCATTAGGAAAAAGCTGCAAATTCAGAGTTAATGTTTCTAGGTGTAAATATGCCATGTATGGTGGATGAAAGTTCTGTAATCTACATGTTCACAACTCATTCGAGAAAGTTTGTTGAAACCTTGATGCATGTAGCGTTTTCGGAAATTGGAATGTCACTGTGAGGAAAACTATGTAAATTACATTTCTATTGGGAAGTACTCGCTCCACGAGAATTTTTCTGCATATCTGCCTCCTTTTCAAACCTGGCATTAGGAAAAATCTTCGAAATATGAGAAAATGCTTCAAAGAGACAATATGGCTTTTATGGTGGATGAAAGTTCGGTAATCCTTATTCTAACAACTCTGTAGTGAATATTTGTCGAATCCGTGATGCATGTAGCTTTTCCGGAACATGAAATTTCACGATGATGGGTTCTATGTAAATTGCATGTCTATTGGGTAGAACTCGCTCCAAGAGGATTTTTCTGCAAAAACTGCATGATTTTAGAAACTGACATTAGGAGAAATCTACTAAATCAGAGTAAAACTTTCTATGTATAAATATGCATTGTCAGTTGGATGAAAGTTCGGTAATACACATGTTCACAACTCATTAAAGAATGTTTGTTGAATCCGTGATGCATGGAACGCGTTCAGATCACGGAATGTCACGGTGAGTGAAACTAGGTAAATTACATATCTTTTGGGTACAACTCGCTCCAAGAGCATTTTTCTGCCAAATCTGCCTCATTTTCAAAACTGGCGTTAAAACTAACCTGTGAAATCTGAGAAAATTCTTCAAAGTGTCAGTAAGTCTTGTATGGTGGATGAAAGTGCTGTAATCTACTTGCTAACAACTCTGAAGTGAATATTTGTCACATCCGTGATGCATGTAGCGTGTTCGGAACACAGAATTTCACGGTGAGCGAATCCATGTAAATTACACGTCTATTGGTTAGACCCGCTCCAAGAGGTTTTTGCCGTGAAATGGGCCTCATTTTGGAAACTGGCGTTTGGAAAGCTCTGCGAAATCAGAGAAAATGCTTCAAAGCGTCAATATGTCTTCTATTTTGTTTAAAGTCCTGGAATCCTCATGCAAAAAACTCTGTAGTGTATTTTTGTCGAATCATTTCTGCATGTAGCGTGTTCCGAACACGGAATTTCACGGTGAGCGAATCCATGGAATTTACATATCTATTGGATAGAACATGCTCCAACAGTTTTTTCCTTTGTAAACGGTCTGATTTTCGAAACTGCTATTAGGAAAAAGCTGCGAACTCAGAGTGAATGTTTCTAGGTGTACTTATGCCTTGTATGGTGGATGAAAGTACTGTAATACACATGTACACAACTCTTTAAAAATGTTTGTCAAATCCGTGATGTATGTAGCCTGTTCAGAACACGGACTGTCATGGTGAGGCAAACTATGTAAATTACATATCTATTGGTTAGAACACGCTACAGGAGCATTTTACTGGAAAATCTGCCTCAGTGTGGAAAATGGTGTTATGAAAACGCTGCAAAATATGAGTAAATTCTTTAAGGTGACAATATGTCTTCAATGGGTTATTCAAGAAGTGTAATTCACATGCTAACAACTCAGCAGTGTATATTGGTTGAATCCGTGGTGCATGTACGTATTCAGAACATGGAATGTCACGGTGACGGTATCTATGAAAATTAGATGTCTATTGAATAGAACATGCACCAAGAGTGTTTTTCTGCAAAAACTGCCTGATTTTCTTAACTGACGTTAGGAAAACCTGCGAAATCTAAGTAAATGTTTCTAGGTGTAAATATGCCTTGTATTGTGGTTGAAAAATCGGTAATCCACATGCTCACTGTCATTAAATAATGTTTGTCAAAGCCGTGATGAATGTAACGTTTTCGGAACACGGAATGTCTCGGTGAGTGAAACTCTGAAAATAACAATTCTACTGGATAGAACTCGCTTGGATTGAATGTTTCTGTGAAAATTTCATGATTTTTGAAACTGGATGTAAGGACAAACCTGCGAAATCAGAATAACTACTTCTAGGTTTAAATATGCCTTGTATGGTGGATGAAAGTTCGGTAATCCACATGCTCACTCTCATTAAAGAATGTTTGTCGAATTCGTGATGCATGTAACGTGTTTGGAATACGGAACGTCATAGTGAAGGAAACAATGTAAGTTACATGTCTATTGGGGAGAACTCACTTGAAGAAAATTTTTCTGCAAAATGTGCCTCATTTTCAAAACTGCCATTAGGAGAACCCTGTGAAATCTGAGAAAATGCTTCTAAGTGTCAATATGCCTTGAATGGTGAATGAAAGTCCGGTATTCCACATGTTAATAACAGTGAAGTAATTATTTTTCAAACCGTGATTCATGTAGCGCTTTTGGAAAATGGAATTTCACGGTAATGAAACGATGTAAATTACAATTCTATTGAGTAGAACGAGCTACAAGAGAATGTTTCTGCGAAAATTGCATGGTTATCGAATCTGAAGTTTGGAAAAAGCTGCAAAACGGGAGTCAATATTTGTAGGTGTAAATGTGCCTTTATGTTGCAAGAAAGTTCGGTAATCCATATGTTCACAACGTACTAAAGAATCTTTTTCTAATCTGTGATGCATGAACCGTGTTCAGAACGTGGAATTTCACGGTGATTGAAACAATGTAAATTACTTCTCTATTGGGTAGAACTAGCTCGGAGAGTGTTTTTCGGCGAAAACTTCGTCATTTTTGAAACTGGCAATTGCAAAACGCTGCAAAATCTGAGAAAATACTTTTAAGAATCAATATTCAATGTATTGTGGTGAAAGTTCGGTAATCCACATGCTAACAAATTTGTAGTGATTATTTGTCGAATCCTTTATGCATGTAGCATGTTCGGAACACGGAATTTCACGGCCAGGGGATTTATGTAAATTACATTTCTCTTGGTTAGAAATCACTCCAAGAGATTTTTCCTAGAAAACGGCTGGATTTTCTATACTGGCGAAAGGAAAACCCTGCAAACTCAGATTAATAGATTCTCGGTGTAAATATGCCTTGTATGGTGGATGAAAGTTCGGTAATCCGCATGCTAACAACTCTGTACTGAATATTTGTCGAATCCGAGATACGTGAAGCGTGTTTGGAACACAGAATATCACGGTGAGCGAATCTATGTAAAATAAATGTCTCTTCGGTAGAACTCGCTCCAAGAGATTTTTCTGGGAAATCTGCCTCATTTTCGAAACTGGCGTTTGATAATATACGCAAAATCTGAGAAAATGCTTCAAAGTATCAATATGCCTTGTATTGTGATGGAAGTTCGTAAAACCACATGCAAACAATTCTGTGGTGAATATTTGTAGAAAGCGTTATGCATGTAGCGTGATCGTATCACAGAAATTCCCGGCGATGGAATCTATGTAAATTACACGCCTATTGGTTCGAATTCGCTCCAAAAATGTTTCCCTGAGAAAACGGCCTGATTTTCGAAACTGGCATTAGGAAAAAGCTGCAAATTCAGAGTTAATGTTTCTAGGTGTAAATATGCCATGTATGGTGGATGAAAGTTCTGTAATCTACATGTTCACAACTCATTCGAGAAAGTTTGTTGAAACCTTGATGCATGTAGCGTTTTCGGAAATTGGAATGTCACTGTGAGGAAAACTATGTAAATTACATTTCTATTGGGAAGTACTCGCTCCACGAGAATTTTTCTGCATATCTGCCTCCTTTTCAAACCTGGCATTAGGAAAAATCTTCGAAATATGAGAAAATGCTTCAAAGAGACAATATGGCTTTTATGGTGGATGAAAGTTCGGTAATCCTTATTCTAACAACTCTGTAGTGAATATTTGTCGAATCCGTGATGCATGTAGCTTTTCCGGAACATGAAATTTCACGATGATGGGTTCTATGTAAATTGCATGTCTATTGGGTAGAACTCGCTCCAAGAGGATTTTTCTGCAAAAACTGCATGATTTTAGAAACTGACATTAGGAGAAATCTACTAAATCAGAGTAAAACTTTCTATGTATAAATATGCATTGTCAGTTGGATGAAAGTTCGGTAATACACATGTTCACAACTCATTAAAGAATGTTTGTTGAATCCGTGATGCATGGAACGCGTTCAGATCACGGAATGTCACGGTGAGTGAAACTAGGTAAATTACATATCTTTTGGGTACAACTCGCTCCAAGAGCATTTTTCTGCCAAATCTGCCTCATTTTCAAAACTGGCGTTAAAACTAACCTGTGAAATCTGAGAAAATTCTTCAAAGTGTCAGTAAGTCTTGTATGGTGGATGAAAGTGCTGTAATCTACTTGCTAACAACTCTGAAGTGAATATTTGTCGTATCCGTGATGCATGTAGCGTGTTCGGAACACAGAATTTCACGGTGAGCGAATCCATGTAAATTACACGTCTATTGGTTAGACCCGCTCCAAGAGGTTTTTGCCGTGAAATGGGCCTCATTTTGGAAACTGGCGTTTGGAAAGCTCTGCGAAATCAGAGAAAATGCTTCAAAGCGTCAATATGTCTTCTATTTTGTTTAAAGTCCTGGAATCCTCATGCAAAAAACTCTGTAGTGTATTTTTGTCGAATCATTTCTGCATGTAGCGTGTTCCGAACACGGAATTTCACGGTGAGCGAATCCATGGAATTTACATATCTATTGGATAGAACATGCTCCAACAGTTTTTTCCTTTGTAAACGGTCTGATTTTCGAAACTGCTATTAGGAAAAAGCTGCGAACTCAGAGTGAATGTTTCTAGGTGTACTTATGCCTTGTATGGTGGATGAAAGTACTGTAATACACATGTCCACAACTCTTTAAAAATGTTTGTCAAATCCGTGATGTATGTAGCCTGTTCAGAACACGGACTGTCATGGTGAGGCAAACTATGTAAATTACATATCTATTGGTTAGAACACGCTACAGGAGCATTTTACTGGAAAATCTGCCTCAGTGTGGAAACTGGTGTTATGAAAACGCTGCAAATATGAGTAAATTCTTTAAGGTGACAATATGTCTTCAATGGGTTATTCAAGAAGTGTAATTCACATGCTAACAACTCAGCAGTGTATATTGGTTGAATCCGTGGTGCATGTACGTATTCAGAACATGGAATGTCACGGTGATGGTATCTATGAAAATGAGATGTCTATTGAATAGAACATGCACCAAGAGTGTTTTTCTGCAAAAACTGCCTGATTTTCTTAACTGACGTTAGGAAAACCTGCGAAATCTAAGTAAATGTTTCTAGGTGTAAATATGCCTTGTATTGTGGTTGAAAAATCGGTAATCCACATGCTCACTGTCATTAAATAATGTTTGTCAAAGCCGTGATGAATGTAACGTTTTCAGAACACGGAATGTCTCGGTGAGTGAAACTCTGAAAATAACAATTCTACTGGATAGAACTCGCTTGGATTGAATGTTTCTGTGAAAATTTCATGATTTTTGAAACTGGATGTAAGGACAAACCTGCGAAATCCGAATAACTACTTCTAGGTTTAAATATGCCTTGTATGGTGGATGAAAGTTCGGTAATCCACATGCTCACTCTCATTAAAGAATGTTTGTCGAATTCGTGATGCATGTAACGTGTTTGGAATACGGAATGTCATAGTGAAGGGAACAATGTAAGTTACATGTCTATTGGGGAGAACTCACTTGAAGAAAATTTTTCTGCAAAATGTGCCTCATTTTCAAAACTGCCATTAGGAGAACCCTGTGAAATCTGAGAAAATGCTTCTAAGTGTCAATATGCCTTGAATGGTGAATGAAAGTCCGGTATTCCACATGTTAATAACAGTGAAGTAATTATTTTTCAAACCGTGATTCATGTAGCGCTTTTGGAAAATGGAATTTCACGGTAATGAAACGATGTAAATTACAATTCTATTGAGTAAAACGAGCTACAAGAGAATGTTTCTGCGAAAATTGCATGGTTATCGAATCTGAAGTTTGGAAAAAGCTGCAAAACGGGAGTCAATATTTGTAGGTGTAAATGTGCCTTTATGTTGCAAGAAAGTTCGGTAATCCATATGTTCACAACGTACTAAAGAATCTTTTTCTAATCTGTGATGCATGAACCGTGTTCAGAACGTGGAATTTCACGGTGATTGAAACAATGTAAATTACTTCTCTATTGGGTAGAACTAGCTCGGAGAGTGTTTTTCGGCGAAAACTTCGTCATTTTTGAAACTGGCAATTGCAAAACGCTGCAAAATCTGAGAAAATACTTTTAAGAATCAATATTCAATGTATTGTGGTGAAAGTTCGGTAATCCACATGCTAACAAATTTGTAGTGATTATTTGTCGAATCCTTTATGCATGTAGCATGTTCGGAACACGGAATTTCACGGCCAGGGGATTTATGTAAATTACATTTCTCTTGGTTAGAAATCACTCCAAGAGATTTTTCCTAGAAAACGGCTGGATTTTCTATACTGGCGAAAGGAAAACCCTGCAAACTCAGATTAATAGATTCTCGGTGTAAATATGCCTTGTATGGTGGATGAAAGTTCGGTAATCCGCATGCTAACAACTCTGTACTGAATATTTGTCGAATCCGAGATACGTGAAGCGTGTTTGGAACACAGAATATCACGGTGAGCGAATCTATGTAAAATAAATGTCTCTTCGGTAGAACTCGCTCCAAGAGATTTTTCTGGGAAATCTGCCTCATTTTCGAAACTGGCGTTTGATAATATACGCAAAATCTGAGAAAATGCTTCAAAGTATCAATATGCCTTGTATTGTGATGGAAGTTCGTAAAACCACATGCAAACAATTCTGTGGTGAATATTTGTAGAAAGCGTTATGCATGTAGCGTGATCGTATCACAGAAATTCCCGGCGATGGAATCTATGTAAATTACACGCCTATTGGTTCGAATTCGCTCCAAAAATGTTTCCCTGAGAAAACGGCCTGATTTTCGAAACTGGCATTAGGAAAAAGCTGCAAATTCAGAGTTAATGTTTCTAGGTGTAAATATGCCATGTATGGTGGATGAAAGTTCTGTAATCTACATGTTCACAACTCATTCGAGAAAGTTTGTTGAAACCTTGATGCATGTAGCGTTTTCGGAAATTGGAATGTCACTGTGAGGAAAACTATGTAAATTACATTTCTATTGGGAAGTACTCGCTCCACGAGAATTTTTCTGCATATCTGCCTCCTTTTCAAACCTGGCATTAGGAAAAATCTTCGAAATATGAGAAAATGCTTCAAAGAGACAATATGGCTTTTATGGTGGATGAAAGTTCGGTAATCCTTATTCTAACAACTCTGTAGTGAATATTTGTCGAATCCGTGATGCATGTAGCTTTTCCGGAACATGAAATTTCACGATGATGGGTTCTATGTAAATTGCATGTCTATTGGGTAGAACTCGCTCCAAGAGGATTTTTCTGCAAAAACTGCATGATTTTAGAAACTGACATTAGGAGAAATCTACTAAATCAGAGTAAAACTTTCTATGTATAAATATGCATTGTCAGTTGGATGAAAGTTCGGTAATACACATGTTCACAACTCATTAAAGAATGTTTGTTGAATCCGTGATGCATGGAACGCGTTCAGATCACGGAATGTCACGGTGAGTGAAACTAGGTAAATTACATATCTTTTGGGTACAACTCGCTCCAAGAGCATTTTTCTGCCAAATCTGCCTCATTTTCAAAACTGGCGTTAAAACTAACCTGTGAAATCTGAGAAAATTCTTCAAAGTGTCAGTAAGTCTTGTATGGTGGATGAAAGTGCTGTAATCTACTTGCTAACAACTCTGAAGTGAATATTTGTCGTATCCGTGATGCATGTAGCGTGTTCGGAACACAGAATTTCACGGTGAGCGAATCCATGTAAATTACACGTCTATTGGTTAGACCCGCTCCAAGAGGTTTTTGCCGTGAAATGGGCCTCATTTTGGAAACTGGCGTTTGGAAAGCTCTGCGAAATCAGAGAAAATGCTTCAAAGCGTCAATATGTCTTCTATTTTGTTTAAAGTCCTGGAATCCTCATGCAAAAAACTCTGTAGTGTATTTTTGTCGAATCATTTCTGCATGTAGCGTGTTCCGAACACGGAATTTCACGGTGAGCGAATCCATGGAATTTACATATCTATTGGATAGAACATGCTCCAACAGTTTTTTCCTTTGTAAACGGTCTGATTTTCGAAACTGCTATTAGGAAAAAGCTGCGAACTCAGAGTGAATGTTTCTAGGTGTACTTATGCCTTGTATGGTGGATGAAAGTACTGTAATACACATGTCCACAACTCTTTAAAAATGTTTGTCAAATCCGTGATGTATGTAGCCTGTTCAGAACACGGACTGTCATGGTGAGGCAAACTATGTAAATTACATATCTATTGGTTAGAACACGCTACAGGAGCATTTTACTGGAAAATCTGCCTCAGTGTGGAAACTGGTGTTATGAAAACGCTGCAAATATGAGTAAATTCTTTAAGGTGACAATATGTCTTCAATGGGTTATTCAAGAAGTGTAATTCACATGCTAACAACTCAGCAGTGTATATTGGTTGAATCCGTGGTGCATGTACGTATTCAGAACATGGAATGTCACGGTGATGGTATCTATGAAAATGAGATGTCTATTGAATAGAACATGCACCAAGAGTGTTTTTCTGCAAAAACTGCCTGATTTTCTTAACTGACGTTAGGAAAACCTGCGAAATCTAAGTAAATGTTTCTAGGTGTAAATATGCCTTGTATTGTGGTTGAAAAATCGGTAATCCACATGCTCACTGTCATTAAATAATGTTTGTCAAAGCCGTGATGAATGTAACGTTTTCAGAACACGGAATGTCTCGGTGAGTGAAACTCTGAAAATAACAATTCTACTGGATAGAACTCGCTTGGATTGAATGTTTCTGTGAAAATTTCATGATTTTTGAAACTGGATGTAAGGACAAACCTGCGAAATCAGAATAACTACTTCTAGGTTTAAATATGCCTTGTATGGTGGATGAAAGTTCGGTAATCCACATGCTCACTCTCATTAAAGAATGTTTGTCGAATTCGTGATGCATGTAACGTGTTTGGAATACGGAATGTCATAGTGAAGGAAACAATGTAAGTTACATGTCTATTGGGGAGAACTCACTTGAAGAAAATTTTTCTGCAAAATGTGCCTCATTTTCAAAACTGCCATTAGGAGAACCCTGTGAAATCTGAGAAAATGCTTCTAAGTGTCAATATGCCTTGAATGGTGAATGAAAGTCCGGTATTCCACATGTTAATAACAGTGAAGTAATTATTTTTCAAACCGTGATTCATGTAGCGCTTTTGGAAAATGGAATTTCACGGTAATGAAACGATGTAAATTACAATTCTATTGAGTAAAACGAGCTACAAGAGAATGTTTCTGCGAAAATTGCATGGTTATCGAATCTGAAGTTTGGAAAAAGCTGCAAAACGGGAGTCAATATTTGTAGGTGTAAATGTGCCTTTATGTTGCAAGAAAGTTCGGTAATCCATATGTTCACAACGTACTAAAGAATCTTTTTCTAATCTGTGATGCATGAACCGTGTTCAGAACGTGGAATTTCACGGTGATTGAAACAATGTAAATTACTTCTCTATTGGGTAGAACTAGCTCGGAGAGTGTTTTTCGGCGAAAACTTCGTCATTTTTGAAACTGGCAATTGCAAAACGCTGCAAAATCTGAGAAAATACTTTTAAGAATCAATATTCAATGTATTGTGGTGAAAGTTCGGTAATCCACATGCTAACAAATTTGTAGTGATTATTTGTCGAATCCTTTATGCATGTAGCATGTTCGGAACACGGAATTTCACGGCCAGGGGATTTATGTAAATTACATTTCTCTTGGTTAGAAATCACTCCAAGAGATTTTTCCTAGAAAACGGCTGGATTTTCTATACTGGCGAAAGGAAAACCCTGCAAACTCAGATTAATAGATTCTCGGTGTAAATATGCCTTGTATGGTGGATGAAAGTTCGGTAATCCGCATGCTAACAACTCTGTACTGAATATTTGTCGAATCCGAGATACGTGAAGCGTGTTTGGAACACAGAATATCACGGTGAGCGAATCTATGTAAAATAAATGTCTCTTCGGTAGAACTCGCTCCAAGAGATTTTTCTGGGAAATCTGCCTCATTTTCGAAACTGGCGTTTGATAATATACGCAAAATCTGAGAAAATGCTTCAAAGTATCAATATGCCTTGTATTGTGATGGAAGTTCGTAAAACCACATGCAAACAATTCTGTGGTGAATATTTGTAGAAAGCGTTATGCATGTAGCGTGATCGTATCACAGAAATTCCCGGCGATGGAATCTATGTAAATTACACGCCTATTGGTTCGAATTCGCTCCAAAAATGTTTCCCTGAGAAAACGGCCTGATTTTCGAAACTGGCATTAGGAAAAAGCTGCAAATTCAGAGTTAATGTTTCTAGGTGTAAATATGCCATGTATGGTGGATGAAAGTTCTGTAATCTACATGTTCACAACTCATTCGAGAAAGTTTGTTGAAACCTTGATGCATGTAGCGTTTTCGGAAATTGGAATGTCACTGTGAGGAAAACTATGTAAATTACATTTCTATTGGGAAGTACTCGCTCCACGAGAATTTTTCTGCATATCTGCCTCCTTTTCAAACCTGGCATTAGGAAAAATCTTCGAAATATGAGAAAATGCTTCAAAGAGACAATATGGCTTTTATGGTGGATGAAAGTTCGGTAATCCTTATTCTAACAACTCTGTAGTGAATATTTGTCGAATCCGTGATGCATGTAGCTTTTCCGGAACATGAAATTTCACGATGATGGGTTCTATGTAAATTGCATGTCTATTGGGTAGAACTCGCTCCAAGAGGATTTTTCTGCAAAAACTGCATGATTTTAGAAACTGACATTAGGAGAAATCTACTAAATCAGAGTAAAACTTTCTATGTATAAATATGCATTGTCAGTTGGATGAAAGTTCGGTAATACACATGTTCACAACTCATTAAAGAATGTTTGTTGAATCCGTGATGCATGGAACGCGTTCAGATCACGGAATGTCACGGTGAGTGAAACTAGGTAAATTACATATCTTTTGGGTACAACTCGCTCCAAGAGCATTTTTCTGCCAAATCTGCCTCATTTTCAAAACTGGCGTTAAAACTAACCTGTGAAATCTGAGAAAATTCTTCAAAGTGTCAGTAAGTCTTGTATGGTGGATGAAAGTGCTGTAATCTACTTGCTAACAACTCTGAAGTGAATATTTGTCGTATCCGTGATGCATGTAGCGTGTTCGGAACACAGAATTTCACGGTGAGCGAATCCATGTAAATTACACGTCTATTGGTTAGACCCGCTCCAAGAGGTTTTTGCCGTGAAATGGGCCTCATTTTGGAAACTGGCGTTTGGAAAGCTCTGCGAAATCAGAGAAAATGCTTCAAAGCGTCAATATGTCTTCTATTTTGTTTAAAGTCCTGGAATCCTCATGCAAAAAACTCTGTAGTGTATTTTTGTCGAATCATTTCTGCATGTAGCGTGTTCCGAACACGGAGTTTCACGGTGAGCGAATCCATGGAATTTACATATCTATTGGATAGAACATGCTCCAACAGTTTTTTCCTTTGTAAACGGTCTGATTTTCGAAACTGCTATTAGGAAAAAGCTGCGAACTCAGAGTGAATGTTTCTAGGTGTACTTATGCCTTGTATGGTGGATGAAAGTACTGTAATACACATGTACACAACTCTTTAAAAATGTTTGTCAAATCCGTGATGTATGTAGCCTGTTCAGAACACGGACTGTCATGGTGAGGCAAACTATGTAAATTACATATCTATTGGTTAGAACACGCTACAGGAGCATTTTACTGGAAAATCTGCCTCAGTGTTGAAAATGGTGTTATGAAAACGCTGCAAAATATGAGTAAATTCTTTAAGGTGACAATATGTCTTCAATGGGTTATTCAAGAAGTGTAATTCACATGCTAACAACTCAGCAGTGTATATTGGTTGAATCCGTGGTGCATGTACGTATTCAGAACATGGAATGTCACGGTGATGGTATCTATGAAAATGAGATGTCTATTGAATAGAACATGCACCAAGAGTGTTTTTCTGCAAAAACTGCCTGATTTTCTTAACTGACGTTAGGAAAACCTGCGAAATCTAAGTAAATGTTTCTAGGCGTAAATATGCCTTGTATTGTGGTTGAAAAATCGGTAATCCACATGCTCACTGTCATTAAATAATGTTTGTCAAAGCCGTGATGAATGTAACGTTTTCGGAACACGGAATGTCTCGGTGAGTGAAACTCTGAAAATAACAATTCTACTGGATAGAACTCGCTTGGATTGAATGTTTCTGTGAAAATTTCATGATTTTTGAAACTGGATGTAAGGACAAACCTGCGAAATCAGAATAACTACTTCTAGGTTTAAATATGCCTTGTATGGTGGATGAAAGTTCGGTAATCCACATGCTCACTCTCATTAAAGAATGTTTGTCGAATTCGTGATGCATGTAACGTGTTTGGAATACGGAACGTCATAGTGAAGGAAACAATGTAAGTTACATGTCTATTGGGGAGAACTCACTTGAAAAGAATTTTTCTGCAAAATGTGCCTCATTTTCAAAACTGCCATTAGGAGAACCCTGTGAAATCTGAGAAAATGCTTCTAAGTGTCAATATGCCTTGAATGGTGAATGAAAGTCCGGTATTCCACATGTTAATAACAGTGAAGTAATTATTTTTCAAACCGTGATTCATGTAGCGCTTTTGGAAAATGGAATTTCACGGTAATGAAACGATGTAAATTACAATTCTATTGAGTAGAACGAGCTACAAGAGAATGTTTCTGCGAAAATTGCATGGTTATCAAATCTGAAGTTTGGAAAAAGCTGCAAAACGGGAGTCAATATTTGTAGGTGTAAATGTGCCTTTATGTTGCAAGAAAGTTCGGTAATCCACATGTTCACAACATACTAAAGAATCTTTTTCGAATCTGTGATGCATGAAACGTGTTCAGAACGTGGAATTTCACGGTGATTGAAACAATGTAAATTACTTCTCTTTTGGGTAGAACTAGCTCGGAGAGTGTTTTTAGGCGAAAACTTCGTCATTTTTGAAACTGGCAATTGCAAAACGCTGCAAAATCTGAGAAAATACTTCTAAGAATCAATATTCAATATATTGTGATGAAAGTTCGATAATCCACATGCTAACAAATTTGTAGTGAATATTTGTCGAATCTTTATGCATGTAACATGTTCGGAACACGGAATTTCACGGGCAGGGGATTTATGTAAATTACATTTCTCTTGGTTAGAAATCACTCCAAGAGATTTTTCCTAGAAAACGGCTGGATTTTCTATACTGGCGAAAGGAAAACCCTGCGAACTCAGATTAATAGATTCTCGGTGTAAATATGCCTTGTATGGTGGATGAAAGTTCGGTAATCCGCATTCTAACAACTCTCTACTGAATATTTGTCTAATCCGAGATACGTGAAGCGTGTTTGGAACACAGAATATCACGGTGAGCGAATCTATGTAAAATACATGTCTCTTCGGTAGAACTCGCTCCAAGAGATTTTTCTGGGAAATCTGCCTCATTTTCGAAACTGGCGTTTGGTAATATACGCAAAATCTGAGAAAATGCTTCAAAGTGTCAATATGCCTTTTATTGTGATGGAAGTTCGTAAAACCTCATGCAAACAATTCTGTGGTGAATATTTGTAGAAAGCGTTATGCATGTAGCGTGATCGTATCACAGAAATTCCCGGCGATGGAATCTATGTAAATTACACGCCTATTGGTTCGAATTCGCTCCAAAAATATTTCCGTGAGAAAATGGCTTTATTTTCGAAACTGTCATTAGGAAAAATCTGCAAATTCAGATTTAAAGTTTCAAGGTGTAAATATGCCATGTATGGTGGATGAAAGTTCTGTAATCTACATGTTCACAACTCATTTGAGAAAGTTTGTTGAAATCTTGATGCATGTAGCGTGTTCGGATATTAGAATGTCACTGTGAGGAAAACAATGTAAATTACATTTCTATTGGGAAGTACTCGCTCCACGAGTATTTTTCTGCGTATCTGCCACATTTTCAAAACTGGCATTAGGAAAAACTTTTGAAATATGAGAAAATGCTTCAAAGAGTCAATATGGCTTTTATGGTGGATGAAAGTTCGGTAATCCTTATGCTAACAACTCTGTAGTGAATATTTGTCGAATCCGTGATGCATGTAGCTTTTCCGGAACACGGAATTTCACGATGACGGGTTCTATGTAAATTGCATGTCTATAGGGTAGAACTCGCTCCAAGAGGATTTTTCTGCAAAAACTGCATGATTTTAGAAACTGACATTAGGAGAAATCTACTAAATCAGTATAAAACTTTCTATGTATAAATATGCATTGTCAGTTGGATGAAAGTTCGGTAATACACATGTTCACAACTCATTAAAGAATGTTTGTTGAATCCGTGATGCATGGAACGCGTTCAGAACACGGAATGTCACGGTGAGTGAAACTAGGTAAATTACATATCTTTTGGGTACAACTCGCTCCAAGAGCATTTTTCTGCCAAATCTGCCTCATTTTCAAAACTGGCGTTTAAACTAACCTGTGAAATCTGAGAAAATTCTTCAAAGTGTCAGTAAGCCTTGTATGGTGGATGAAAGTGCTGTAATCTACTTGCTAACAACTCTGAAGTGAATATTTGTCACATCCGTGATGCATGTAGCGTGTTCGGAACACGGAATTTCACGGTGAGCGAATCCATGTAAATTACACGTCTATTGGTTAGACCCGCTCCAAGAGGTTATTGCCGTGAAATGGGCCTCATTTTGGAAACTGGCTTTTGGAAAGCTCTGCGAAATCAGAGAAAATGCTTCAAAGCGTCAATATGCCTTCTATTTTGATGAAAGTCCTGGAATCCACATGCAAACAACTCTGTAGTGTATTTTTGTCGAATCATTTCTGCATGTAGCGTGTCCCGAACACGGAATTTCACGGTGAGCGAATCCATGGAATTTACATATCTATTGGATAGAACACGCTCCAACATTTTTTTCCTTTGTAAACTGCCTGATTTTCGAAACTGCTATTAGGAAAGTGCTGCGAACTCAGAGTGAATGTTTCTAGGTGTACATATGCCTTGTATGGTGGATGAAAGTTCTGTAATACACATGTACACAACTCTTTAAAAATGTTTGTCAAATCCGTGATGTATGTAGCCTGTTCGGAACAAGGACTGTCACGGTGAGGGAAACTATGTAAATTACATATCTATTGGTTAGAACACGCTCCAGGAGCATTTTACTGGAAAATCTGCCTCAGTTTGGAAACTGGTGTCATGAAAACGCTGCAAAATCTGAGTAAATTCTTTAAGGTGACAATATGTCTTCAATGGGTTATTCAAGATGTGTAATTCACATGCTAACAACTCAGCAGTGTATATTGGTTGAATCCGTGGTGCATGTACCGTTTTCAGAACACGGAATGTCACGGTGATGGTATCTATGAAAATGAGATATCTATTGGATAGAACATGCACCAAGAGTGTTTTTCTGCGAAAACTGCCTGATTTTCTTAACTGACGTTAGGAAAACCTGCGAAATCTAAGTAAATGTTTCTAGGTGTAAATATGCCTTGTATTGTGGTTGAAAAATCGGTAATCCACATGCTCACGGTCATTAAATAATGTTTGTCAAAGCCGTGATGAATGTAACGTTTTCGGAACACGGAATGTCTCGGTGAGTGAAACTCTGAAAATAACAATTCTACTGGATAGAACTCACTTGGATTGAATGTTTCTGTGAAAATTTCATGATTTTTGAAACTGGATGTAAGGACAAACCTGCGAAATCAGAATAACTACTTCTAGGTTTAAATATGCCTTGTATGGTGGATGAAAGTTCGGTAATCCACATGCTCACTCTCATTAAAGAATGTTTGTCGAATTCGTGATGCATGTAACGTGTTTGGAATTCGGAATGTCATAGTGAAGGAAACAATGTAAGTTACATGTCTATTGGGGAGAACTCACTTGAAGAAAATTTTTCTGCAAAATGTGCCTCATTTTCAAAACTGCCATTAGGAGAACCCTGTGAAATCTGAGAAAATGCTTCTAAGTGTCAATATGCCTTGAATGGTGAATGAAAGTCCGGTATTCCACATGTTAATAACAGTGAAGTAATTATTTTTCAAACCGTGATTCATGTAGCGCTTTTGGAAAATGGAATTTCACGGTAATGAAACGATGTAAATTACAATTCTATTGAGTAAAACGAGCTACAAGAGAATGTTTCTGCGAAAATTGCATGGTTATCGAATCTGAAGTTTGGAAAAAGCTGCAAAACGGGAGTCAATATTTGTAGGTGTAAATGTGCCTTTATGTTGCAAGAAAGTTCGGTAATCCATATGTTCACAACGTACTAAAGAATCTTTTTCTAATCTGTGATGCATGAACCGTGTTCAGAACGTGGAATTTCACGGTGATTGAAACAATGTAAATTACTTCTCTATTGGGTAGAACTAGCTCGGAGAGTGTTTTTCGGCGAAAACTTCGTCATTTTTGAAACTGGCAATTGCAAAACGCTGCAAAATCTGAGAAAATACTTTTAAGAATCAATATTCAATGTATTGTGGTGAAAGTTCGGTAATCCACATGCTAACAAATTTGTAGTGATTATTTGTCGAATCCTTTATGCATGTAGCATGTTCGGAACACGGAATTTCACGGCCAGGGGATTTATGTAAATTACATTTCTCTTGGTTAGAAATCACTCCAAGAGATTTTTCCTAGAAAACGGCTGGATTTTCTATACTGGCGAAAGGAAAACCCTGCAAACTCAGATTAATAGATTCTCGGTGTAAATATGCCTTGTATGGTGGATGAAAGTTCGGTAATCCGCATGCTAACAACTCTGTACTGAATATTTGTCGAATCCGAGATACGTGAAGCGTGTTTGGAACACAGAATATCACGGTGAGCGAATCTATGTAAAATAAATGTCTCTTCGGTAGAACTCGCTCCAAGAGATTTTTCTGGGAAATCTGCCTCATTTTCGAAACTGGCGTTTGATAATATACGCAAAATCTGAGAAAATGCTTCAAAGTATCAATATGCCTTGTATTGTGATGGAAGTTCGTAAAACCACATGCAAACAATTCTGTGGTGAATATTTGTAGAAAGCGTTATGCATGTAGCGTGATCGTATCACAGAAATTCCCGGCGATGGAATCTATGTAAATTACACGCCTATTGGTTCGAATTCGCTCCAAAAATGTTTCCCTGAGAAAACGGCCTGATTTTCGAAACTGGCATTAGGAAAAAGCTGCAAATTCAGAGTTAATGTTTCTAGGTGTAAATATGCCATGTATGGTGGATGAAAGTTCTGTAATCTACATGTTCACAACTCATTCGAGAAAGTTTGTTGAAACCTTGATGCATGTAGCGTTTTCGGAAATTGGAATGTCACTGTGAGGAAAACTATGTAAATTACATTTCTATTGGGAAGTACTCGCTCCACGAGAATTTTTCTGCATATCTGCCTCCTTTTCAAACCTGGCATTAGGAAAAATCTTCGAAATATGAGAAAATGCTTCAAAGAGTCAATATGGCTTTTATGGTGGATGAAAGTTCGGTAATCCTTATTCTAACAACTCTGTAGTGAATATTTGTCGAATCCGTGATGCATGTAGCTTTTCCGGAACATGAAATTTCACGATGATGGGTTCTATGTAAATTGCATGTCTATTGGGTAGAACTCGCTCCAAGAGGATTTTTCTGCAAAAACTGCATGATTTTAGAAACTGACATTAGGAGAAATCTACTAAATCAGAGTAAAACTTTCTATGTATAAATATGCATTGTCAGTTGGATGAAAGTTCGGTAATACACATGTTCACAACTCATTAAAGAATGTTTGTTGAATCCGTGATGCATGGAACGCGTTCAGATCACGGAATGTCACGGTGAGTGAAACTAGGTAAATTACATATCTTTTGGGTACAACTCGCTCCAAGAGCATTTTTCTGCCAAATCTGCCTCATTTTCAAAACTGGCGTTAAAACTAACCTGTGAAATCTGAGAAAATTCTTCAAAGTGTCAGTAAGTCTTGTATGGTGGATGAAAGTGCTGTAATCTACTTGCTAACAACTCTGAAGTGAATATTTGTCGTATCCGTGATGCATGTAGCGTGTTCGGAACACAGAATTTCACGGTGAGCGAATCCATGTAAATTACACGTCTATTGGTTAGACCCGCTCCAAGAGGTTTTTGCCGTGAAATGGGCCTCATTTTGGAAACTGGCGTTTGGAAAGCTCTGCGAAATCAGAGAAAATGCTTCAAAGCGTCAATATGTCTTCTATTTTGTTTAAAGTCCTGGAATCCTCATGCAAAAAACTCTGTAGTGTATTTTTGTCGAATCATTTCTGCATGTAGCGTGTTCCGAACACGGAATTTCACGGTGAGCGAATCCATGGAATTTACATATCTATTGGATAGAACATGCTCCAACAGTTTTTTCCCTTGTAAACGGTCTGATTTTCGAAACTGCTATTAGGAAAAAGCTGCGAACTCAGAGTGAATGTTTCTAGGTGTACTTATGCCTTGTATGGTGGATGAAAGTACTGTAATACACATGTACACAACTCTTTAAAAATGTTTGTCAAATCCGTGATGTATGTAGCCTGTTCAGAACACGGACTGTCATGGTGAGGCAAACTATGTAAATTACATATCTATTGGTTAGAACACGCTACAGGAGCATTTTACTGGAAAATCTGCCTCAGTTTGGAAACTGGTGTCATGAAAATGCTGCAAAATATGAGTAAATTCTTTAAGGTGACAATATGTCTTCAATGGGTTATTCAAGATGTGTAATTCACATGCTAATAACTCAGCAGTGTATATTGGTTGAATCCGTGGTGCATGTACGTATTCAGAACACGGAATGTTACGGTGATGGTATCTATGAAAATGAGATGTCTATTGGATAGAACATGCACCAAGAGTGTTTTTCTGCGAAAACTGCCTGATTTTCTTAACTGACGTTAGGAAAACCTGCGAAATCTAAGTAAATGTTTCTAGGTGTAAATATGCCTTGTATTGTGGTTGAAAAATCGGTAATCCACATGCTCACGGTCATTAAATAATGTTTGTCAAAGCCGTGATGAATGTAACATTTTCGGAACACGGAATGTCTCGGTGAGTGAAACTCTGAAAATAACAATTCTACTGGATAGAACTCGCTTGGATTGAATGTTTCTGTGAAAATTTCATGATTTTTGAAACTGGATGTAAGGACAAACCTGCGAAATCAGAATAACTACTTCTAGGTTTAAATATGCCTTGTATGGTGGATGAAAGTTCGGTAATCCACATGCTCACTCTCATTAAAGAATGTTTGTCGAATTCGTGATGCATGTAACGTGTTTGGAATATGGAATGTCATAGTGAAGGAAACAATGTAAGTTACATGTCTATTGGGGAGAACTCACTTGAAGAAAATTTTTCTGCAAAATGTGCCTCATTTTCCAAACTGCCATTAGGAGAACCCTGTGAAATCTGAGAAAATGCTTCTAAGTGTCAATATGCCTTGAATGGTGAATGAAATTCCGGTATTCCACATGTTAATAACAGTGAAGTAATTATTTTTCAAACCGTGATTCATGTAGCGCTTTTGGAAAATGGAATTTCACGGTAATGAAACGATGTAAATTACAATTCTATTGAGTAAAACGAGCTACAAGAGAATGTTTCTGCGAAAATTGCATGGTTATCGAATCTGAAGTTTGGAAAAAGCTGCAAAACGGGAGTCAATATTTGTAGGTGTAAATGTGCCTTTATGTTGCAAGAAAGTTCGGTAATCCATATGTTCACAACGTACTAAAGAATCTTTTTCTAATCTGTGATGCATGAACCGTGTTCAGAACGTGGAATTTCACGGTGATTGAAACAATGTAAATTACTTCTCTATTGGGTAGAACTAGCTCGGAGAGTGTTTTTCGGCGAAAACTTCGTCATTTTTGAAACTGGCAATTGCAAAACGCTGCAAAATCTGAGAAAATACTTTTAAGAATCAATATTCAATGTATTGTGGTGAAAGTTCGGTAATCCACATGCTAACAAATTTGTAGTGATTATTTGTCGAATCCTTTATGCATGTAGCATGTTCGGAACACGGAATTTCACGGCCAGGGGATTTATGTAAATTACATTTCTCTTGGTTAGAAATCACTCCAAGAGATTTTTCCTAGAAAACGGCTGGATTTTCTATACTGGCGAAAGGAAAACCCTGCAAACTCAGATTAATAGATTCTCGGTGTAAATATGCCTTGTATGGTGGATGAAAGTTCGGTAATCCGCATGCTAACAACTCTGTACTGAATATTTGTCGAATCCGAGATACGTGAAGCGTGTTTGGAACACAGAATATCACGGTGAGCGAATCTATGTAAAATAAATGTCTCTTCGGTAGAACTCGCTCCAAGAGATTTTTCTGGGAAATCTGCCTCATTTTCGAAACTGGCGTTTGATAATATACGCAAAATCTGAGAAAATGCTTCAAAGTATCAATATGCCTTGTATTGTGATGGAAGTTCGTAAAACCACATGCAAACAATTCTGTGGTGAATATTTGTAGAAAGCGTTATGCATGTAGCGTGATCGTATCACAGAAATTCCCGGCGATGGAATCTATGTAAATTACACGCCTATTGGTTCGAATTCGCTCCAAAAATGTTTCCCTGAGAAAACGGCCTGATTTTCGAAACTGGCATTAGGAAAAAGCTGCAAATTCAGAGTTAATGTTTCTAGGTGTAAATATGCCATGTATGGTGGATGAAAGTTCTGTAATCTACATGTTCACAACTCATTCGAGAAAGTTTGTTGAAACCTTGATTCATGTAGCGTTTTCGGAAATTGGAATGTCACTGTGAGGAAAACTATGTAAATTACATTTCTATTGGGAAGTACTCGCTCCACGAGAATTTTTCTGCATATCTGCCTCCTTTTCAAACCTGGCATTAGGAAAAATCTTCGAAATATGAGAAAATGCTTCAAAGAGACAATATGGCTTTTATGGTGGATGAAAGTTCGGTAATCCTTATTCTAACAACTCTGTAGTGAATATTTGTCGAATCCGTGATGCATGTAGCTTTTCCGGAACATGAAATTTCACGATGATGGGTTCTATGTAAATTGCATGTCTATTGGGTAGAACTCGCTCCAAGAGGATTTTTCTGCAAAAACTGCATGATTTTAGAAACTGACATTAGGAGAAATCTACTAAATCAGAGTAAAACTTTCTATGTATAAATATGCATTGTCAGTTGGATGAAAGTTCGGTAATACACATGTTCACAACTCATTAAAGAATGTTTGTTGAATCCGTGATGCATGGAACGCGTTCAGATCACGGAATGTCACGGTGAGTGAAACTAGGTAAATTACATATCTTTTGGGTACAACTCGCTCCAAGAGCATTTTTCTGCCAAATCTGCCTCATTTTCAAAACTGGCGTTAAAACTAACCTGTGAAATCTGAGAAAATTCTTCAAAGTGTCAGTAAGTCTTGTATGGTGGATGAAAGTGCTGTAATCTACTTGCTAACAACTCTGAAGTGAATATTTGTCGTATCCGTGATGCATGTAGCGTGTTCGGAACACAGAATTTCACGGTGAGCGAATCCATGTAAATTACACGTCTATTGGTTAGACCCGCTCCAAGAGGTTTTTGCCGTGAAATGGGCCTCATTTTGGAAACTGGCGTTTGGAAAGCTCTGCGAAATCAGAGAAAATGCTTCAAAGCGTCAATATGTCTTCTATTTTGTTTAAAGTCCTGGAATCCTCATGCAAAAAACTCTGTAGTGTATTTTTGTCGAATCATTTCTGCATGTAGCGTGTTCCAAACACGGAATTTCACGGTGAGCGAATCCATGGAATTTACATATCTATTGGATAGAACATGCTCCAACAGTTTTTTCCTTTGTAAACTGCCTGATTTTCGAAACTGCTATTAGGAAAAAGCTGCGAACTCAGAGTGAATGTTTCTAGGTGTACTTATGCCTTGTATGGTGGATGAAAGTACTGTAATACACATGTACACAACTCTTTAAAAATGTTTGTCAAATCCGTGATGTATGTAGCCTGTTCAGAACACGGACTGTCATGGTGAGGCAAACTATGTAAATTACATATCTATTGGTTAGAACACGCTCCAGGAGAATTTTACTGGAAAATCTGCCTCAGTGTGGAAAATGGTGTTATGAAAACGCTGCAAAATCTGAGTAAATTCTTTAAGGTGACAATATGTCTTCAATGGGTTATTCAAGATGTGTAATTCACATGCTAACAACTCAGCAGTGTATATTGGTTGAATCCGTGGTGCATGTACCGTTTTCAGAACACGGAATGTCACGGTGATGGTATCTATGAAAATGAGATGTCTATTGGATAGAACATGCACCAAGAGTGTTTTTCTGCGAAAACTGCCTGATTTTCTTAACTGACGTTAGGAAAACCTGCGAAATCTAAGTAAATGTTTCTAGGTGTAAATATGCCTTGTATTGTGGTTGAAAAATCGGTAATCCACATGCTCACGGTCATTAAATAATGTTTGTCAAAGCCGTGATGAATGTAACGTTTTCGGAAAACGGAATGTCTCGGTGAGTGAAACTCTGAAAATAACAATTCTACTGGATAGAACTCGCTTGGATTGAATGTTTCTGTGAAAATTTCATGATTTTTGAAACTGGATGTAAGGACAAACCTGCGAAATCCGAATAACTACTTCTAGGTTTAAATATGCCTTGTATGGTGGATGAAAGTTCGGTAATCCACATGCTCACTCTCATTAAAGAATGTTTGTCGAATTCGTGATGCATGTAACGTGTTTGGAATACGGAATGTCATAGTGAAGGGAACAATGTAAGTTACATGTCTATTGGGGAGAACTCACTTGAAGAAAATTTTTCTGCAAAATGTGCCTCATTTTCAAAACTGCCATTAGGAGAACCCTGTGAAATCTGAGAAAATGCTTCTAAGTGTCAATATGCCTTGAATGGTGAATGAAAGTCCGGTATTCCACATGTTAATAACAGTGAAGTAATTATTTTTCAAACCGTGATTCATGTAGCGCTTTTGGAAAATGGAATTTCACGGTAATGAAACGATGTAAATTACAATTCTATTGAGTAAAACGAGCTACAAGAGAATGTTTCTGCGAAAATTGCATGGTTATCGAATCTGAAGTTTGGAAAAAGCTGCAAAACGGGAGTCAATATTTGTAGGTGTAAATGTGCCTTTATGTTGCAAGAAAGTTCGGTAATCCATATGTTCACAACGTACTAAAGAATCTTTTTCTAATCTGTGATGCATGAACCGTGTTCAGAACGTGGAATTTCACGGTGATTGAAACAATGTAAATTACTTCTCTATTGGGTAGAACTAGCTCGGAGAGTGTTTTTCGGCGAAAACTTCGTCATTTTTGAAACTGGCAATTGCAAAACGCTGCAAAATCTGAGAAAATACTTTTAAGAATCAATATTCAATGTATTGTGGTGAAAGTTCGGTAATCCACATGCTAACAAATTTGTAGTGATTATTTGTCGAATCCTTTATGCATGTAGCATGTTCGGAACACGGAATTTCACGGCCAGGGGATTTATGTAAATTACATTTCTCTTGGTTAGAAATCACTCCAAGAGATTTTTCCTAGAAAACGGCTGGATTTTCTATACTGGCGAAAGGAAAACCCTGCAAACTCAGATTAATAGATTCTCGGTGTAAATATGCCTTGTATGGTGGATGAAAGTTCGGTAATCCGCATGCTAACAACTCTGTACTGAATATTTGTCGAATCCGAGATACGTGAAGCGTGTTTGGAACACAGAATATCACGGTGAGCGAATCTATGTAAAATAAATGTCTCTTCGGTAGAACTCGCTCCAAGAGATTTTTCTGGGAAATCTGCCTCATTTTCGAAACTGGCGTTTGATAATATACGCAAAATCTGAGAAAATGCTTCAAAGTATCAATATGCCTTGTATTGTGATGGAAGTTCGTAAAACCACATGCAAACAATTCTGTGGTGAATATTTGTAGAAAGCGTTATGCATGTAGCGTGATCGTATCACAGAAATTCCCGGCGATGGAATCTATGTAAATTACACGCCTATTGGTTCGAATTCGCTCCAAAAATGTTTCCCTGAGAAAACGGCCTGATTTTCGAAACTGGCATTAGGAAAAAGCTGCAAATTCAGAGTTAATGTTTCTAGGTGTAAATATGCCATGTATGGTGGATGAAAGTTCTGTAATCTACATGTTCACAACTCATTCGAGAAAGTTTGTTGAAACCTTGATGCATGTAGCGTTTTCGGAAATTGGAATGTCACTGTGAGGAAAACTATGTAAATTACATTTCTATTGGGAAGTACTCGCTCCACGAGAATTTTTCTGCATATCTGCCTCCTTTTCAAACCTGGCATTAGGAAAAATCTTCGAAATATGAGAAAATGCTTCAAAGAGACAATATGGCTATTATGGTGGATGAAAGTTCGGTAATCCTTATTCTAACAACTCTGTAGTGAATATTTGTCGAATCCGTGATGCATGTAGCTTTTCCGGAACATGAAATTTCACGATGATGGGTTCTATGTAAATTGCATGTCTATTGGGTAGAACTCGCTCCAAGAGGATTTTTCTGCAAAAACTGCATGATTTTAGAAACTGACATTAGGAGAAATCTACTAAATCAGAATAAAACTTTCTATGTATAAATATGCATTGTCAGTTGGATGAAAGTTCGGTAATACACATGTTCACAACTCATTAAAGAATGTTTGTTGAATCCGTGATGCATGGAACGCGTTCAGATCATGGAATGTCACGGTGAGTGAAACTAGGTAAATTACATATCTTTTGGGTACAACTCGCTCCAAGAGCATTTTTCTGCCAAATCTGCCTCATTTTCAAAACTGGCGTTAAAACTAACCTGTGAAATCTGAGAAAATTCTTCAAAGTGTCAGTAAGTCTTGTATGGTGGATGAAAGTGCTGTAATCTACTTGCTAACAACTCTGAAGTGAATATTTGTCGTATCCGTGATGCATGTAGCGTGTTCGGAACACAGAATTTCACGGTGAGCGAATCCATGTAAATTACACGTCTATTGGTTAGACCCGCTCCAAGAGGTTTTTGCCGTGAAATGGGCCTCATTTTGGAAACTGGCGTTTGGAAAGCTCTGCGAAATCAGAGAAAATGCTTCAAAGCGTCAATATGTCTTCTATTTTGTTTAAAGTCCTGGAATCCTCATGCAAAAAACTCTGTAGTGTATTTTTGTCGAATCATTTCTGCATGTAGCGTGTTCCGAACACGGAATTTCACGGTGAGCGAATCCATGGAATTTACATATCTATTGGATAGAACATGCTCCAACAGTTTTTTCCTTTGTAAACTGCCTGATTTTCGAAACTGCTATTAGGAAAAAGCTGCGAACTCAGAGTGAATGTTTCTAGGTGTACTTATGCCTTGTATGGTGGATGAAAGTACTGTAATACACATGTACACAACTCTTTAAAAATGTTTGTCAAATCCGTGATGTATGTAGCCTGTTCAGAACACGGACTGTCATGGTGAGGCAAACTATGTAAATTACATATCTATTGGTTAGAACACGCTACAGGAGCATTATACTGGAAAATCTGCCTCAGTGTGGAAAATGGTGTTATGAAAACGCTGCAAAATATGAGTAAATTCTTTAAGGTGACAATATGTCTTCAATGAGTTATTCAAGATGTGTAATTCACATGCTAACAACTCAGCAGTGTATATTGTTTGAATCCGTGGTGCATGTACGTATTCAGAACATGGAATGTCACGGTGATGGTATCTATGAAAATGAGATGTCTATTGAATAGAACATGCACCAAGAGTGTTTTTCTGCAAAAACTGCCTGATTTTCTTAACTGACGTTAGGAAAACCTGCGAAATCTAAGTAAATGTTTCTAGGTGTAAATATGCCTTGTATTATGGTTGAAAAATCGGTAATCCACATGCTCACTGTCATTAAATAATGTTTGTCAAAGCCGTGATGAATGTAACGTTTTCAGAACACGGAATGTCTCGGTGAGTGAAACTCTGAAAATAACAATTCTACTGGATAGAACTCGCTTGGATTGAATGTTTCTGTGAAAATTTCATGATTTTTGAAACTGGATGTAAGGACAAACCTGCGAAATCCGAATAACTACTTCTAGGTTTAAATATGCCTTGTATGGTGGATGAAAGTTCGGTAATCCACATGCTCACTCTCATTAAAGAATGTTTGTCGAATTCGTGATGCATGTAACGTGTTTGGAATACGGAATGTCATAGTGAAGGGAACAATGTAAGTTACATGTCTATTGGGGAGAACTCACTTGAAGAAAATTTTTCTGCAAAATGTGCCTCATTTTCAAAACTGCCATTAGGAGAACCCTGTGAAATCTGAGAAAATGCTTCTAAGTGTCAATATGCCTTGAATGGTGAATGAAAGTCCGGTATTCCACATGTTAATAACAGTGAAGTAATTATTTTTCAAACCGTGATTCATGTAGCGCTTTTGGAAAATGGAATTTCACGGTAATGAAACGATGTAAATTACAATTCTATTGAGTAAAACGAGCTACAAGAGAATGTTTCTGCGAAAATTGCATGGTTATCGAATCTGAAGTTTGGAAAAAGCTGCAAAACGGGAGTCAATATTTGTAGGTGTAAATGTGCCTTTATGTTGCAAGAAAGTTCGGTAATCCATATGTTCACAACGTACTAAAGAATCTTTTTCTAATCTGTGATGCATGAACCGTGTTCAGAACGTGGAATTTCACGGTGATTGAAACAATGTAAATTACTTCTCTATTGGGTAGAACTAGCTCGGAGAGTGTTTTTCGGCGAAAACTTCGTCATTTTTGAAACTGGCAATTGCAAAACGCTGCAAAATCTGAGAAAATACTTTTAAGAATCAATATTCAATGTATTGTGGTGAAAGTTCGGTAATCCACATGCTAAGAAATTTGTAGTGATTATTTGTCGAATCCTTTATGCATGTAGCATGTTCGGAACACGGAATTTCACGGCCAGGGGATTTATGTAAATTACATTTCTCTTGGTTAGAAATCACTCCAAGAGATTTTTCCTAGAAAACGGCTGGATTTTCTATACTGGCGAAAGGAAAACCCTGCAAACTCAGATTAATAGATTCTCGGTGTAAATATGCCTTGTATGGTGGATGAAAGTTCGGTAATCCGCATGCTAACAACTCTGTACTGAATATTTGTCGAATCCGAGATACGTGAAGCGTGTTTGGAACACAGAATATCACGGTGAGCGAATCTATGTAAAATAAATGTCTCTTCGGTAGAACTCGCTCCAAGAGATTTTTCTGGGAAATCTGCCTCATTTTCGAAACTGGCGTTTGATAATATACGCAAAATCTGAGAAAATGCTTCAAAGTATCAATATGCCTTGTATTGTGATGGAAGTTCGTAAAACCACATGCAAACAATTCTGTGGTGAATATTTGTAGAAAGCGTTATGCATGTAGCGTGATCGTATCACAGAAATTCCCGGCGATTGAATCTATGTAAATTACACGCCTATTGGTTCGAATTCGCTCCAAAAATGTTTCCCTGAGAAAACGGCCTGATTTTCGAAACTGGCATTAGGAAAAAGCTGCAAATTCAGAGTGAATGTTTCTAGGTGTAAATATGCCATGTATGGTGGATGAAAGTTCTGTAATCTACATGTTCACAACTCATTCGAGAAAGTTTGTTGAAACCTTGATGCATGTAGCGTTTTCGGAAATTGGAATGTCACTGTGAGGAAAACTACGTAAATTACATTTCTATTGGGAAGTACTCGCTCCACGAGAATTTTTCTGCATATCTGCCTCCTTTTCAAACCTGGCATTAGGAAAAATCTTCGAAATATGAGAAAATGCTTCAAAGAGACAATATGGCTTTTATGGTGGATGAAAGTTCGGTAATCCTTATTCTAACAACTCTGTAGTGAATATTTGTCGAATCCGTGATGCATGTAGCTTTTCCGGAACATGAAATTTCACGATGATGGGTTCTATGTAAATTGCATGTCTATTGGGTAGAACTCGCTCCAAGAGGATTTTTCTGCAAAAACTGCATGATTTTAGAAACTGACATTAGGAGAAATCTACTAAATCAGAGTAAAACTTTCTATGTATAAATATGCATTGTCAGTTGGATGAAAGTTCGGTAATACACATGTTCACAACTCATTAAAGAATGTTTGTTGAATCCGTGATGCATGGAACGCGTTCAGATCACGGAATGTCACGGTGAGTGAAACTAGGTAAATTACATATCTTTTGGGTACAACTCGCTCCAAGAGCATTTTTCTGCCAAATCTGCCTCATTTTCAAAACTGGCGTTAAAACTAACCTGTGAAATCTGAGAAAATTCTTCAAAGTGTCAGTAAGTCTTGTATGGTGGATGAAAGTGCTGTAATCTACTTGCTAACAACTCTGAAGTGAATATTTGTCGTATCCGTGATGCATGTAGCGTGTTCGGAACACAGAATTTCACGGTGAGCGAATCCATGTAAATTACACGTCTATTGGTTAGACCCGCTCCAAGAGGTTTTTGCCGTGAAATGGGCCTCATTTTGGAAACTGGCGTTTGGAAAGCTCTGCGAAATCAGAGAAAATGCTTCAAAGCGTCAATATGTCTTCTATTTTGTTTAAAGTCCTGGAATCCTCATGCAAAAAACTCTGTAGTGTATTTTTGTCGAATCATTTCTGCATGTAGCGTGTTCCGAACACGGAATTTCACGGTGAGCGAATCCATGGAATTTACATATCTATTGGATAGAACATGCTCCAACAGTTTTTTCCTTTGTAAACGGTCTGATTTTCGAAACTGCTATTAGGAAAAAGCTGCGAACTCAGAGTGAATGTTTCTAGGTGTACTTATGCCTTGTATGGTGGATGAAAGTACTGTAATACACATGTACACAACTCTTTAAAAATGTTTGTCAAATCCGTGATGTATGTAGCCTGTTCAGAACACGGACTGTCATGGTGAGGCAAACTATGTAAATTACATATCTATTGGTTAGAACACGCTACAGGAGCATTTTACTGGAAAATCTGCCTCAGTGTGGAAAATGGTGTTATGAAAACGCTGCAAAATATGAGTAAATTCTTTAAGGTGACAATATGTCTTCAATGGGTTATTCAAGATGTGTAATTCACATGCTAACAACTCAGCAGTGTATATTGGTTGAATCCGTGGTGCATGTACGTATTCAGAACATGGAATGTCACGGTGATGGTATCTATGAAAATGAGATGTCTATTGGATAGAACATGCACCAAGAGTGTTTTTCTGCAAAAACTGCCTGATTTTCTTAACTGACGTTAGGAAAACCTGCGAAATCTAAGTAAATGTTTCTAGGTGTAAATATGCCTTGTATTGTGGTTGAAAAATCAGTAATCCACATGCTCACTGTCATTAAATAATGTTTGTCAAAGCCGTGATGAATGTAACGTTTTCGGAACACGGAATGTCTCGGTGAGTGAAACTCTGAAAATAACAATTCTACTGGATAGAACTCGCTTGGATTGAATGTTTCTGTGAAAATTTCATGATTTTTGAAACTGGATGTAAGGACAAACCTGCGAAATCAGAATAACTACTTCTAGGTTTAAATATGCCTTGTATGGTGGATGAAAGTTCGGTAATCCACATGCTCACTCTCATTAAAGAATGTTTGTCGAATTCGTGATGCATGTAACGTGTTTGGAATACGGAACGTCATAGTGAAGGAAACAATGTAAGTTACATGTCTATAGGGGAGAACTCACTTGAAAAGTATTTTTCTGCAAAATGTGCCTCATTTTCAAAACTGCCATTAGGAGAACCCTGTGAAATCTGAGAAAATGCTTCTAAGTGTCAATATGCCTTGAATGGTGAATGAAAGTCCGGTATTCCACATGTTAATAACAGTGAAGTAATTATTTTTCAAACCGTGATTCATGTAGCGCTTTTGGAAAATGGAATTTCACGGTAATGAAATGATGTAAATTACAATTCTATTGAGTAGAACGAGCTACAAGAGAATGTTTCTGCGAAAATTGCATGGTTATCAAATCTGAAGTTTGGAAAAAGCTGCAAAACGGGAGTCAATATTTGTAGGTGTAAATGTGCCTTTATGTTGCAAGAAAGTTCGGTAATCCACATGTTCACAACATACTAAAGAATCTTTTTCTAATCCGTGATGCATGAACCGTGTTCAGAACGTGGAATTTCACGGTGATTGAAACAATGTAAATTACTTCTCTATTGGGTAGAACTAGCTCGGAGAGTGTTTTTTGGAGAAAACTTCGTCATTTTTAAACTGGCAATTGCAAAACGCTACAAAATATGAGAAAATACTTCTAAGAATCAATATTCAATGTATTGTGATGAAAGTTCGGTTATCCACATGCTAACAAATTTGTAGTGAATATTTGTCGAATCCTTTATGCATGTAGCATGTTCGGAACACGGAATTTCACGGCCAGGGATTTATGTAAATTACATTTCTCTTGGTTAGAAATCACTCCAAGAGATTTTTCCTAGGAAACGGCTGGATTTTCTATACTGGCGAAAGGAAAACCCTGCAAACTCAGATTAATAGATTCTCGGTGTAAATATGCCTTGTATGGTGGATGAAAGTTCGGTAATCCGCATGCTAACAACTCTGTACTGAATATTTGTCGAATCCGAGATACGTGAAGCGTGTCTGGAACACAGAATATCACGGTGAGCGAATCTATGTAAAATACATGTCTCTTCGGTAGAACTCGCTCCAAGAGATTTTTCTGGGAAATCTGCCTCATTTTCGAAACTGGCGTTTGGTAATATACGCAAAATCTGAGAAAATGCTTCAAAGTGTCAATATGCCTTTTATTGTGATGGAAGTTCGTAAAACCTCATGCAAACAATTCTGTGGTGAATATTTGTAGAAAGCGTTATGCATGTAGCGTGATCGTATCACAGAAATTCCCGGCGATGGAATCTATGTAAATTACACGCCTATTGGTTCGAATTCGCTCCAAAAATATTTCCGTGAGAAAATGGCTTTATTTTCGAAACTGTCATTAGGAAAAATCTGCAAATTCAGATTTAAAGTTTCAAGGTGTAAATATGCCATGTATGGTGGATGAAAGTTCTGTAATCTACATGTTCACAACTCATTTGAGAAAGTTTGTTGAAATCTTGTTGCATGTAGCGTGTTCGGATATTAGAATGTCACTGTGAGGAAAACAATGTAAATTACATTTCTATTGGGAAGTACTCGCTCCACGAGTATTTTTCTGCGTATCTGCCACATTTTCAAAACTGGCATTAGGAAAAACTTTTGAAATATGAGAAAATGCTTCAAAGATTCAATATGGCTTTTATGGTGGATGAAAGTTCGGTAATCCTTATGCTAACAACTCTGTAGTGAATATTTGTCGAATCCGTGATGCATGTAGCTTTTCCGGAACACGGAATTTCACGATGACGGGTTCTATGTAAATTGCATGTCTATAGGGTAGAACTCGCTCCAAGAGGATTTTTCTGCAAAAACTGCATGATTTTAGAAACTGACATTAGGAGAAATCTACTAAATCAGTATAAAACTTTCTATGTATAAATATGCATTGTCAGTTGGATGAAAGATTGGTAATACACATGTTCACAACTCATTAAAGAATGTTTGTTGAATCCGTGATGCATGGAACGCGTTCAGAACACGGAATGTCACGGTGATTGAAACTAGGTAAATTACATATCTTTTGGGTACAACTCGCTCCAAGAGCATTTTTCTGCCAAATCTGCCTCATTTTCAAAACTGGCGTTTAAACTAACCTGTGAAATCTGAGAAAATTCTTCAAAGTGTCAGTAAGCCTTGTATGGTGGATGAAAGTGCTGTAATCTACTTGCTAACAACTCTGAAGTGAATATTTGTCACATCCGTGATGCATGTAGCGTGTTCGGAACACGGAATTTCACGGTGAGCGAATCCATGTAAATTACACGTCTATTGGTTAGACCCGCTCCAAGAGGTTATTGCCGTGAAATGGGCCTCATTTTGGAAACTGGCTTTTGGAAAGCTCTGCGAAATCAGAGAAAATGCTTCAAAGCGTCAATATGCCTTCTATTTTGATGAAAGTCCTGGAATCCACATGCAAACAACTCTGTAGTGTATTTTTGTCGAATCATTTCTGCATGTAGCGTGTTCCGAACACGGAATTTCACGGTGAGCGAATCCATGGAATTTACATATCTATTGGATAGAACACGCTCCAACATTTTTTTCCTTTGTAAACTGCCTGATTTTCGAAACTGCTATTAGGAAAATGCTGCGAACTCAGAGTGAATGTTTCTAGGTGTACATATGCCTTGTATGGTGGATGAAAGTTCTGTAATACACATGTACACAACTCTTTAAAAATGTTTGTCCAATCCGTGATGTATGTAGCCTGTTCGGAACAAGGACTGTCACGGTGAGGGAAACTATGTAAATTACATATCTATTGGTTAGAACACGCTCCAGGAGCATTTTACTGGAAAATCTGCCTCAGTTTGGAAACTGGTGTCATGAAAACGCTGCAAAATCTGAGTAAATTCTTTAAGGTGACAATATGTCTTCAGTGGGTTATTCAAGATGTGTAATTCACATGCTAACAACTCAGCAGTGTATATTGGTTGAATCCGTGGTGCATGTACCGTTTTCAGAACACGGAATGTCACGGTGATGGTATCTATGAAAATGAGATGTCTATTGGATAGAACATGCACCAAGAGTGTTTTTCTGCGAAAACTGCCTGATTTTCTTAACTGACGTTAGGAAAACCTGCGAAATCTAAGTAAATGTTTCTAGGTGTAAATATGCCTTGTATTGTGGTTGAAAAATCGGTAATCCACATGCTCACGGTCATTAAATAATGTTTGTCAAAGCCGTGATGAATGTAACGTTTTCGGAACACGGAATGTGTCGGTGAGTGAAACTCTGAAAATAACAATTCTACTGGATAGAACTCGCTTGGATTGAATGTTTCTGTGAAAATTTCATGATTTTTGAAACTGGATGTAAGGACAAACCTGCGAAATCAGAATAACTACTTCTAGGTTTAAATATGCCTTGTATGGTGGATGAAAGTTCGGTAATCCACATGCTCACTCTCATTAAAGAATGTTTGTCGAATTCGTGATGCATGTAACGTGTTTGGAATACGGAATGTCATAGTGAAGGAAACAATGTAAGTTACATGTCTATTGGGGAGAACTCACTTGAAGAAAATTTTTCTGCAAAATGTGCCTCATTTTCAAAACTGCCATTAGGAGAACACTGTGAAATCTGAGAAAATGCTTCTAAGTGTCAATATGCCTTGAATGGTGAATGAAAGTCCGGTATTCCACATGTTAATAACAGTGAAGTAATTATTTTTCAAACCGTGATTCATGTAGTGCTTTTGGAAAATGGAATTTCACGGTAATGGAACGATGTAAATTACTATTCTATTGAGTAAAACGAGCTACAAGAGAATGTTTCTGCGAAAATTGCATGGTTATCGAATCTGAAGTTTGGAAAAAGCGGCAAAACGGGAGTCAATATTTGTAGGTGTAAATGTGCCTTTATGTTGCAAGAAAGTTCGGTAATCCATATGTTCACAACATACTAAAGAATCTTTTTCTAATCTGTGATGCAT
Source organism: Camelus dromedarius (assembly GCF_036321535.1). Classification (NCBI taxonomy): domain Eukaryota; kingdom Metazoa; phylum Chordata; class Mammalia; order Artiodactyla; family Camelidae; genus Camelus; species Camelus dromedarius. Next base: position 445,474 of record NW_026989824.1, read on the forward strand.
GAACCGTGTTCGGAACGTGGAATTTCACGGTGATTGAAACAATGTAAATTACTTCTCTATTGGGTAGAACTAGCTCGGAGAGTGTTTTTCGGCGAAAACTTCGTCATTTTTGAAACTGGCAATTGCAAAACGCTGCAAAATCTGAGAAAATACTTCTAAGAATCAATATTCAATGTATTGTGGTGAAAGTTCGGTAATCCACATGCTAACAAATTTGTAGTGTTTATTTGTCGAATCTTTATGCATGTAGCATGTTCGGAACACGGAATTTCACGGCCAGGGGATTTATGTAAATTACATTTCTCTTGGTTAGAAATCACTCCAAGAGATTTTTCCTAGGAAACGGCTGGATTTTCTATACTGGCGAAAGGAAAACCCTGCAAACTCAGATTAATAGATTCTCGGTGTAAATATGCCTTGTATGGTGGATGAAAGTTCGGTAATCCGCATGCTAACAACTCTGTACTGAATATTTGTCGAATCCGAGATACGTGAAGCGTGTTTGGAACACAGAATATCACGGTGAGTGAATCTATGTAAAATACATGTCTCTTCGGTAGAACTCGCTCCAAGAGATTTTTCTGGGAAATCTGCCTCATTTTCGAAACTGGCGTTTGATAATATACGCAAAATCTGAGAAAATGCTTCAAAGTATCAATATGCCTTGTATTGTGATGGAAGTTCGTAAAACCACATGCAAACAATTCTGTGGTGAATATTTGTAGAAAGCGTTATGCATGTAGCGTGATCGTATCACAGAAATTCCCGGCGATGGAATCTATGTAAATTACACGCCTATTGGTTCGAATTCGCTCCAAAAATGTTTCCCTGAGAAAACGGCCTGATTTTCGAAACTGGCATTAGGAAAAAGCTGCAAATTCAGAGTTAATGTTTCTAGGTGTAAATATGCCATGTATGGTGGATGAAAGTTCTGTAATCTACATGTTCACAACTCATTCGAGAAAGTTTGTTGAAACCTTGATGCATGTAGCTTTTTCGGAAATTGGAATGTCACTGTGAGGAAAACTATGTAAATTACATTTCTATTGGGAAGTACTCGCTCCACGAGTATTTTTCTGCATATCTGCCTCCTTTTCAAACCTGGCATTAGGAAAAATCTTCGAAATATGAGAAAATGCTTCAAAGAGCCAATATGGCTTTTATGGTGGATGAAAGTTCGGTAATCCTTATTCTAACAACTCTGTAGTGAATATTTGTCGAATCCGTGATGCATGTAGCTTTTCCGGAACATGAAATTTCACGATGATGGGTTCTATGTAAATTGCATGTCTATTGGGTAGAACTAGCTCCAAGAGGATTTTTCTGCAAAAACTGCATGATTTTAGAAACTGACATTAGGAGAAATCTACTAAATCAGAGTAAAACTTTCTATGTATAAATATGCATTGTCAGTTGGATGAAAGTTCGGTAATACACATGTTCACAACTCATTAAAGAATGTTTGTTGAATCCGTGATGCATGGAACGCGTTCAGATCACGGAATGTCACGGTGAGTGAAACTAGGTAAATTACATATCTTTTGGGTACAACTCGCTCCAAGAGCATTTTTCTGCCAAATCTGCCTCATTTTCAAAACTGGCGTTAAAACTAACCTGTGAAATCTGAGAAAATTCTTCAAAGTGTCAGTAAGCCTTGTATGGTGGATGAAAGTGCTGTAATCTACTTGCTAACAACTCTGAAGTGAATATTTGTCACATCCGTGATGCATGTAGCGTGTTCGGAACACGGAATTTCACGGTGAGCGAATCCATGTAAATTACACGTCTATTGGTTAGACCCGCTCCAAGAGGTTATTGCCGTGAAATGGGCCTCATTTTGGAAACTGGCTTTTGGAAAGCTCTGCGAAATCAGAGAAAATGCTTCAAAGCGTCAATATGCCTTCTATTTTGATGAAAGTCCTGGAATCCACATGCAAACAACTCTGTAGTGTATTTTTGTCGAATCATTTCTGCATGTAGCGTGTTCCGAACACGGAATTTCACGGTGAGCGAATCCATGGAATTTACATATCTATTGGATAGAACACGCTCCAACATTTTTTTCCTTTGTAAACTGCCTGATTTTCGAAACTGCTATTAGGAAAATGCTGCGAACTCAGAGTGAATGTTTCTAGGTGTACATATGCCTTGTATGGTGGATGAAAGTTCTGTAATACACATGTACACAACTCTTTAAAAATTTTTGTCAAATCCGTGATGTATGTAGCCTGTTCAGAACACGGACTGTCATGGTGAGGCAAACTATGTAAATTACATATCTATTGGTTAGAACAAGCTACAGGAGCATTTTACTGGAAAATCTGCCTCAGTGTGGAAACTGGTGTCATGAAAACGCTGCAAAATCTGAGTAAATTCTTTAAGGTGACAATATGTCTTCAATGGGTTATTCAAGAAGTGTAATTCACATGCTAACAACTCAGCAGTGTATATTGGTTGAATCCATGGTGCATGTACGTATTCAGAACATGGAATGTCTCGGTGATGGTATCTATGAAAATGAGATGTCTATTGAATAGAACATGCACCAAGAGTGTTTTTCTGCAAAAACTGCCTGATTTTCTTAACTGACGTTAGGAAAACCTGCGAAATCTAAGTAAATGTTTCTAGGTGTAAATATGCCTTGTATTGTGGTTGAAAAATCGGTAATCCACATGCTCACTGTCATTAAATAATGTTTGTCAAAGCCGTGATGAATGTAACGTTTTCAGAACACGGAATGTCTCGGTGAGTGAAACTCTGAAAATAACAATTCTACTGGATAGAACTCGCTTGGATTGAATGTTTCTGTGAAAATTTCATGATTTTTGAAACTGGATGTAAGGACAAACCTGCGAAATCCGAATAACTACTTCTAGGTTTAAATATGCCTTGTATGGTGGATGAAAGTTCGGTAATCCACATGCTCACTCTCATTAAAGAATGTTTGTCGAATTCGTGATGCATGTAACGTGTTTGGAATACGGAATGTCATAGTGAAGGGAACAATGTAAGTTACATGTCTATTGGGGAGAACTCACTTGAAGAAAATTTTTCTGCAAAATGTGCCTCATTTTCAAAACTGCCATTAGGAGAACCCTGTGAAATCTGAGAAAATGCTTCTAAGTGTCAATATGCCTTGAATGGTGAATGAAAGTCCGGTATTCCACATGTTAATAACAGTGAAGTAATTATTTTTCAAACCGTGATTCATGTAGCGCTTTTGGAAAATGGAATTTCACGGTAATGAAACGATGTAAATTACAATTCTATTGAGTAAAACGAGCTACAAGAGAATGTTTCTGCGAAAATTGCATGGTTATCGAATCTGAAGTTTGGAAAAAGCTGCAAAACGGGAGTCAATATTTGTAGGTGTAAATGTGCCTTTATGTTGCAAGAAAGTTCGGTAATCCATATGTTCACAACGTACTAAAGAATCTTTTTCTAATCTCTGATGCATGAACCGTGTTCAGAACGTGGAATTTCACGGTGATTGAAACAATGTAAATTACTTCTCTATTGGGTAGAACTAGCTCGGAGAGTGTTTTTCGGCGAAAACTTCGTCATTTTTGAAACTGGCAATTGCAAAACGCTGCAAAATCTGAGAAAATACTTTTAAGAATCAATATTCAATGTATTGTGGTGAAAGTTCGGTAATCCACATGCTAACAAATTTGTAGTGATTATTTGTCGAATCCTTTATGCATGTAGCATGTTCGGAACACGGAATTTCACGGCCAGGGGATTTATGTAAATTACATTTCTCTTGGTTAGAAATCACTCCAAGAGATTTTTCCTAGAAAACGGCTGGATTTTCTATACTGGCGAAAGGAAAACCCTGCAAACTCAGATTAATAGATTCTCGGTGTAAATATGCCTTGTATGGTGGATGAAAGTTCGGTAATCCGCATGCTAACAACTCTGTACTGAATATTTGTCGAATCCGAGATACGTGAAGCGTGTTTGGAACACAGAATATCACGGTGAGCGAATCTATGTAAAATAAATGTCTCTTCGGTAGAACTCGCTCCAAGAGATTTTTCTGGGAAATCTGCCTCATTTTCGAAACTGGCGTTTGATAATATACGCAAAATCTGAGAAAATGCTTCAAAGTATCAATATGCCTTGTATTGTGATGGAAGTTCGTAAAACCACATGCAAACAATTCTGTGGTGAATATTTGTAGAAAGCGTTATGCATGTAGCGTGATCGTATCACAGAAATTCCCGGCGATGGAATCTATGTAAATTACACGCCTATTGGTTCGAATTCGCTCCAAAAATGTTTCCCTGAGAAAACGGCCTGATTTTCGAAACTGGCATTAGGAAAAAGCTGCAAATTCAGAGTTAATGTTTCTAGGTGTAAATATGCCATGTATGGTGGATGAAAGTTCTGTAATCTACATGTTCACAACTCATTCGAGAAAGTTTGTTGAAACCTTGATGCATGTAGCGTTTTCGGAAATTGGAATGTCACTGTGAGGAAAACTATGTAAATTACATTTCTATTGGGAAGTACTCGCTCCACGAGAATTTTTCTGCATATCTGCCTCCTTTTCAAACCTGGCATTAGGAAAAATCTTCGAAATATGAGAAAATGCTTCAAAGAGACAATATGGCTTTTATGGTGGATGAAAGTTCGGTAATCCTTATTCTAACAACTCTGTAGTGAATATTTGTCGAATCCGTGATGCATGTAGCTTTTCCGGAACATGAAATTTCACGATGATGGGTTCTATGTAAATTGCATGTCTATTGGGTAGAACTCGCTCCAAGAGGATTTTTCTGCAAAAACTGCATGATTTTAGAAACTGACATTAGGAGAAATCTACTAAATCAGAGTAAAACTTTCTATGTATAAATATGCATTGTCAGTTGGATGAAAGTTCGGTAATACACATGTTCACAACTCATTAAAGAATGTTTGTTGAATCCGTGATGCATGGAACGCGTTCAGATCATGGAATGTCACGGTGAGTGAAACTAGGTAAATTACATATCTTTTGGGTACAACTCGCTCCAAGAGCATTTTTCTGCCAAATCTGCCTCATTTTCAAAACTGGCGTTAAAACTAACCTGTGAAATCTGAGAAAATTCTTCAAAGTGTCAGTAAGTCTTGTATGGTGGATGAAAGTGCTGTAATCTACTTGCTAACAACTCTGAAGTGAATATTTGTCGTATCCGTGATGCATGTAGCGTGTTCGGAACACAGAATTTCACGGTGAGCGAATCCATGTAAATTACACGTCTATTGGTTAGACCCGCTCCAAGAGGTTTTTGCCGTGAAATGGGCCTCATTTTGGAAACTGGCGTTTGGAAAGCTCTGCGAAATCAGAGAAAATGCTTCAAAGCGTCAATATGTCTTCTATTTTGTTTAAAGTCCTGGAATCCTCATGCAAAAAACTCTGTAGTGTATTTTTGTCGAATCATTTCTGCATGTAGCGTGTTCCGAACACGGAATTTCACGGTGAGCGAATCCATGGAATTTACATATCTATTGGATAGAACATGCTCCAACAGTTTTTTCCTTTGTAAACTGCCTGATTTTCGAAACTGCTATTAGGAAAAAGCTGCGAACTCAGAGTGAATGTTTCTAGGTGTACTTATGCCTTGTATGGTGGATGAAAGTACTGTAATACACATGTACACAACTCTTTAAAAATGTTTGTCAAATCCGTGATGTATGTAGCCTGTTCAGAACACGGACTGTCATGGTGAGGCAAACTATGTAAATTACATATCTATTGGTTAGAACACGCTACAGGAGCATTATACTGGAAAATCTGCCTCAGTGTGGAAAATGGTGTTATGAAAACGCTGCAAAATATGAGTAAATTCTTTAAGGTGACAATATGTCTTCAATGAGTTATTCAAGATGTGTAATTCACATGCTAACAACTCAGCAGTGTATATTGTTTGAATCCGTGGTGCATGTACGTATTCAGAACATGGAATGTCACGGTGATGGTATCTATGAAAATGAGATGTCTATTGAATAGAACATGCACCAAGAGTGTTTTTCTGCAAAAACTGCCTGATTTTCTTAACTGACGTTAGGAAAACCTGCGAAATCTAAGTAAATGTTTCTAGGTGTAAATATGCCTTGTATTATGGTTGAAAAATCGGTAATCCACATGCTCACTGTCATTAAATAATGTTTGTCAAAGCCGTGATGAATGTAACGTTTTCAGAACACGGAATGTCTCGGTGAGTGAAACTCTGAAAATAACAATTCTACTGGATAGAACTCGCTTGGATTGAATGTTTCTGTGAAAATTTCATGATTTTTGAAACTGGATGTAAGGACAAACCTGCGAAATCCGAATAACTACTTCTAGGTTTAAATATGCCTTGTATGGTGGATGAAAGTTCGGTAATCCACATGCTCACTCTCATTAAAGAATGTTTGTCGAATTCGTGATGCATGTAACGTGTTTGGAATACGGAATGTCATAGTGAAGGGAACAATGTAAGTTACATGTCTATTGGGGAGAACTCACTTGAAGAAAATTTTTCTGCAAAATGTGCCTCATTTTCAAAACTGCCATTAGGAGAACCCTGTGAAATCTGAGAAAATGCTTCTAAGTGTCAATATGCCTTGAATGGTGAATGAAAGTCCGGTATTCCACATGTTAATAACAGTGAAGTAATTATTTTTCAAACCGTGATTCATGTAGCGCTTTTGGAAAATGGAATTTCACGGTAATGAAACGATGTAAATTACAATTCTATTGAGTAAAACGAGCTACAAGAGAATGTTTCTGCGAAAATTGCATGGTTATCGAATCTGAAGTTTGGAAAAAGCTGCAAAACGGGAGTCAATATTTGTAGGTGTAAATGTGCCTTTATGTTGCAAGAAAGTTCGGTAATCCATATGTTCACAACGTACTAAAGAATCTTTTTCTAATCTGTGATGCATGAACCGTGTTCAGAACGTGGAATTTCACGGTGATTGAAACAATGTAAATTACTTCTCTATTGGGTAGAACTAGCTCGGAGAGTGTTTTTCGGCGAAAACTTCGTCATTTTTGAAACTGGCAATTGCAAAACGCTGCAAAATCTGAGAAAATACTTTTAAGAATCAATATTCAATGTATTGTGGTGAAAGTTCGGTAATCCACATGCTAACAAATTTGTAGTGATTATTTGTCGAATCCTTTATGCATGTAGCATGTTCGGAACACGGAATTTCACGGCCAGGGGATTTATGTAAATTACATTTCTCTTGGTTAGAAATCACTCCAAGAGATTTTTCCTAGAAAACGGCTGGATTTTCTATACTGGCGAAAGGAAAACCCTGCAAACTCAGATTAATAGATTCTCGGTGTAAATATGCCTTGTATGGTGGATGAAAGTTCGGTAATCCGCATGCTAACAACTCTGTACTGAATATTTGTCGAATCCGAGATACGTGAAGCGTGTTTGGAACACAGAATATCACGGTGAGCGAATCTATGTAAAATAAATGTCTCTTCGGTAGAACTCGCTCCAAGAGATTTTTCTGGGAAATCTGCCTCATTTTCGAAACTGGCGTTTGATAATATACGCAAAATCTGAGAAAATGCTTCAAAGTATCAATATGCCTTGTATTGTGATGGAAGTTCGTAAAACCACATGCAAACAATTCTGTGGTGAATATTTGTAGAAAGCGTTATGCATGTAGCGTGATCGTATCACAGAAATTCCCGGCGATGGAATCTATGTAAATTACACGCCTATTGGTTCGAATTCGCTCCAAAAATGTTTCCCTGAGAAAACGGCCTGATTTTCGAAACTGGCATTAGGAAAAAGCTGCAAATTCAGAGTGAATGTTTCTAGGTGTAAATATGCCATGTATGGTGGATGAAAGTTCTGTAATCTACATGTTCACAACTCATTCGAGAAAGTTTGTTGAAACCTTGATGCATGTAGCGTTTTCGGAAATTGGAATGTCACTGTGAGGAAAACTATGTAAATTACATTTCTATTGGGAAGTACTCGCTCCACGAGAATTTTTCTGCATATCTGCCTCCTTTTCAAACCTGGCATTAGGAAAAATCTTCGAAATATGAGAAAATGCTTCAAAGAGACAATATGGCTTTTATGGTGGATGAAAGTTCGGTAATCCTTATTCTAACAACTCTGTAGTGAATATTTGTCGAATCCGTGATGCATGTAGCTTTTCCGGAACATGAAATTTCACGATGATGGGTTCTATGTAAATTGCATGTCTATTGGGTAGAACTCGCTCCAAGAGGATTTTTCTGCAAAAACTGCATGATTTTAGAAACTGACATTAGGAGAAATCTACTAAATCAGAGTAAAACTTTCTATGTATAAATATGCATTGTCAGTTGGATGAAAGTTCGGTAATACACATGTTCACAACTCATTAAAGAATGTTTGTTGAATCCGTGATGCATGGAACGCGTTCAGATCACGGAATGTCACGGTGAGTGAAACTAGGTAAATTACATATCTTTTGGGTACAACTCGCTCCAAGAGCATTTTTCTGCCAAATCTGCCTCATTTTCAAAACTGGCGTTAAAACTAACCTGTGAAATCTGAGAAAATTCTTCAAAGTGTCAGTAAGTCTTGTATGGTGGATGAAAGTGCTGTAATCTACTTGCTAACAACTCTGAAGTGAATATTTGTCGTATCCGTGATGCATGTAGCGTGTTCGGAACACAGAATTTCACGGTGAGCGAATCCATGTAAATTACACGTCTATTGGTTAGACCCGCTCCAAGAGGTTTTTGCCGTGAAATGGGCCTCATTTTGGAAACTGGCGTTTGGAAAGCTCTGCGAAATCAGAGAAAATGCTTCAAAGCGTCAATATGTCTTCTATTTTGTTTAAAGTCCTGGAATCCTCATGCAAAAAACTCTGTAGTGTATTTTTGTCGAATCATTTCTGCATGTAGCGTGTTCCGAACACGGAATTTCACGGTGAGCGAATCCATGGAATTTACATATCTATTGGATAGAACATGCTCCAACAGTTTTTTCCTTTGTAAACGGTCTGATTTTCAAAACTGCTATTAGGAAAAAGCTGCGAACTCAGAGTGAATGTTTCTAGGTGTACTTATGCCTTGTATGGTGGATGAAAGTACTGTAATACACATGTACACAACTCTTTAAAAATGTTTGTCAAATCCGTGATGTATGTAGCCTGTTCAGAACACGGACTGTCATGGTGAGGCAAACTATGTAAATTACATATCTATTGGTTAGAACACGCTACAGGAGCATTTTACTGGAAAATCTGCCTCAGTGTGGAAAATGGTGTTATGAAAACGCTGCAAAATATGAGTAAATTCTTTAAGGTGACAATATGTCTTCAATGGGTTATTCAAGATGTGTAATTCACATGCTAACAACTCAGCAGTGTATATTGGTTGAATCCGTGGTGCATGTACGTATTCAGAACATGGAATGTCACGGTGATGGTATCTATGAAAATGAGATGTCTATTGAATAGAACATGCACCAAGAGTGTTTTTCTGCAAAAACTGCCTGATTTTCTTAACTGACGTTAGGAAAACCTGCGAAATCTAAGTAAATGTTTCTAGGTGTAAATATGCCTTGTATTGTGGTTGAAAAATCAGTAATCCACATGCTCACTGTCATTAAATAATGTTTGTCAAAGCCGTGATGAATGTAACGTTTTCGGAACACGGAATGTCTCGGTGAGTGAAACTCTGAAAATAACAATTCTACTGGATAGAACTCGCTTGGATTGAATGTTTCTGTGAAAATTTCATGATTTTTGAAACTGGATGTAAGGACAAACCTGCGAAATCAGAATAACTACTTCTAGGTTTAAATATGCCTTGTATGGTGGATGAAAGTTCGGTAATCCACATGCTCACTCTCATTAAAGAATGTTTGTCGAATTCGTGATGCATGTAACGTGTTTGGAATACGGAACGTCATAGTGAAGGAAACAATGTAAGTTACATGTCTATAGGGGAGAACTCACTTGAAAAGTATTTTTCTGCAAAATGTGCCTCATTTTCAAAACTGCCATTAGGAGAACCCTGTGAAATCTGAGAAAATGCTTCTAAGTGTCAATATGCCTTGAATGGTGAATGAAAGTCCGGTATTCCACATGTTAATAACAGTGAAGTAATTATTTTTCAAACCGTGATTCATGTAGCGCTTTTGGAAAATGGAATTTCACGGTAATGAAATGATGTAAATTACAATTCTATTGAGTAGAACGAGCTACAAGAGAATGTTTCTGCGAAAATTGCATGGTTATCAAATCTGAAGTTTGGAAAAAGCTGCAAAACGGGAGTCAATATTTGTAGGTGTAAATGTGCCTTTATGTTGCAAGAAAGTTCGGTAATCCACATGTTCACAACATACTAAAGAATCTTTTTCTAATCTGTGATGCATGAACCGTGTTCAGTACGTGGAATTTCACGGTGATTGAAACAATGTAAATTACTTCTCTTTTGGGTAGAACTAGCTCGGAAAGTGTTTTTAGGCGAAAACTTCGTCATTTTTGAAACTGGCAATTGCAAAACGCTGCAAAATCTGAGAAAATACTTCTAAGAATCAATATTCAATATATTGTGATGAAAGTTCGATAATCCACATGCTAACAAATTTGTAGTGAATATTTGTCGAATCTTTATGCAAGTAACATGTTCGGAACACGGAATTTCAAGGCCAGGGGATTTATGTAAATTACATTTCTCTTGGTTAGAAATCACTCCAAGAGATTTTTCCTAGAAAACGGCTGGATTTTCTATACTGGCGAAAGGAAAACCCTGCGAACTCAGATTAATAGATTCTCGGTGTAAATATGCCTTGTATGGTGGATGAAAGTTCGGTAATCCGCATGCTAACAACTCTCTACTGAATATTTGTCTAATCCGAGATACATGAAGCGTGTTTGGAACACAGAATATCACGGTGAGCGAATCTATGTAAAATACATATCTCTTCGGTAGAACTCGCTCCAAGAGATTTTTCTGGGAAATCTGCCTCATTTTCGAAACTGGCGTTTGGTAATATACGCAAAATCTGAGAAAATGCTTCAAAGTGTCAATATGCCTTTTATTGTGATGGAAGTTCGTAAAACCTCATGCAAACAATTCTGTGGTGAATATTTGTAGAAAGCGTTATGCATGTAGCGTGATCGTATCACAGAAATTCCCGGCGATGGAATCTATGTAAATTACACGCCTATTGGTTCGAATTCGCTCCAAAAATATTTCCGTGAGAAAATGGCTTTATTTTCGAAACTGTCATTAGGAAAAATCTGCAAATTCAGATTTAAAGTTTCAAGGTGTAAATATGCCATGTATGGTGGATGAAAGTTCTGTAATCTACATGTTCACAACTCATTTGAGAAAGTTTGTTGAAATCTTGTTGCATGTAGCGTGTTCGGATATTAGAATGTCACTGTGAGGAAAACAATGTAAATTACATTTCTATTGGGAAGTACTCGCTCCACGAGTATTTTTCTGCGTATCTGCCACATTTTCAAAACTGGCATTAGGAAAAACTTTTGAAATATGAGAAAATGCTTCAAAGATTCAATATGGCTTTTATGGTGGATGAAAGTTCGGTAATCCTTATGCTAACAACTCTGTAGTGAATATTTGTCGAATCCGTGATGCATGTAGCTTTTCCGGAACACGGAATTTCACGATGACGGGTTCTATGTAAATTGCATGTCTATAGGGTAGAACTCGCTCCAAGAGGATTTTTCTGCAAAAACTGCATGATTTTAGAAACTGACATTAGGAGAAATCTACTAAATCATTATAAAACTTTCTATGTATAAATATGCATTGTCAGTTGGATGAAAGTTCGGTAATACACATGTTCACAACTCATTAAAGAATGTTTGTTGAATCCGTGATGCATGGAACGCGTTCAGAACACGGAATGTCACGGTGATTGAAACTAGGTAAATTACATATCTTTTGGGTACAACTCGCTCCAAGAGCATTTTTCTGCCAAATCTGCCTCATTTTCAAAACTGGCGTTTAAACTAACCTGTGAAATCTGAGAAAATTCTTCAAAGTGTCAGTAAGCCTTGTATGGTGGATGAAAGTGCTGTAATCTACTTGCTAACAACTCTGAAGTGAATATTTGTCACATCCGTGATGCATGTAGCGTGTTCGGAACACGGAATTTCACGGTGAGCGAATCCATGTAAATTACACGTCTATTGGTTAGACCCGCTCCAAGAGGTTATTGCCGTGAAATGGGCCTCATTTTGGAAACTGGCTTTTGGAAAGCTCTGCGAAATCAGAGAAAATGCTTCAAAGCGTCAATATGCCTTCTATTTTGATGAAAGTCCTGGAATCCACATGCAAACAACTCTGTAGTGTATTTTTGTCGAATCATTTCTGCATGTAGCGTGTTCCGAACACGGAATTTCACGGTGAGCGAATCCATGGAATTTACATATCTATTGGATAGAACATGCTCCAACAGTTTTTTCCTTTGTAAACTGCCTGATTTTCGAAACTGCTATTAGGAAAATGCTGCGAACTCAGAGTGAATGTTTCTAGGTGTACATATGCCTTGTATGGTGGATGAAAGTTCTGTAATACACATGTACACAACTCTTTAAAAATGTTTGTCCAATCCGTGATGTATGTAGCCTGTTCGGAACAAGGACTGTCACGGTGAGGGAAACTATGTAAATTACATATCTATTGGTTAGAACACGCTCCAGGAGCATTTTACTGGAAAATCTGCCTCAGTTTGGAAACTGGTGTCATGAAAACGCTGCAAAATCTGAGTAAATTCTTTAAGGTGACAATATGTCTTCAGTGGGTTATTCAAGATGTGTAATTCACATGCTAACAACTCAGCAGTGTATATTGGTTGAATCCGTGGTGCATGTACCGTTTTCAGAACACGGAATGTCACGGTGATGGTATCTATGAAAATGAGATGTCTATTGGATAGAACATGCACCAAGAGTGTTTTTCTGCGAAAACTGCCTGATTTTCTTAACTGACGTTAGGAAAACCTGCGAAATCTAAGTAAATGTTTCTAGGTGTAAATATGCCTTGTATTGTGGTTGAAAAATCGGTAATCCACATGCTCACGGTCATTAAATAATGTTTGTCAAAGCCGTGATGAATGTAACGTTTTCGGAACACGGAATGTCTCGGTGAGTGAAACTCTGAAAATAACAATTCTACTGGATAGAACTCGCTTGGATTGAATGTTTCTGTGAAAATTTCATGATTTTTGAAACTGGATGTAAGGACAAACCTGCGAAATCAGAATAACTACTTCTAGGTTTAAATATGCCTTGTATGGTGGATGAAAGTTCGGTAATCCACATGCTCACTCTCATTAAAGAATGTTTGTCGAATTCGTGATGCATGTAACGTGTTTGGAATACGGAATGTCATAGTGAAGGAAACAATGTAAGTTACATGTCTATTGGGGAGAACTCACTTGAAGAAAATTTTTCTGCAAAATGTGCCTCATTTTCAAAACTGCCATTAGGAGAACCCTGTGAAATCTGAGAAAATGCTTCTAAGTGTCAATATGCCTTGAATGGTGAATGAAAGTCCGGTATTCCACATGTTAATAACAGTGAAGTAATTATTTTTCAAACCGTGATTCATGTAGTGCTTTTGGAAAATGGAATTTCACGGTAATGGAACGATGTAAATTACTATTCTATTGAGTAAAACGAGCTACAAGAGAATGTTTCTGCGAAAATTGCATGGTTATCGAATCTGAAGTTTGGAAAAAGCGGCAAAACGGGAGTCAATATTTGTAGGTGTAAATGTGCCTTTATGTTGCAAGAAAGTTCGGTAATCCATATGTTCACAACATACTAAAGAATCTTTTTCTAATCTGTGATGCATGAACCGTGTTCGGAACGTGGAATTTCACGGTGATTGAAACAATGTAAATTACTTCTCTATTGGGTAGAACTAGCTCGGAGAGTGTTTTTCGGCGAAAACTTCGTCATTTTTGAAACTGGCAATTGCAAAACGCTGCAAAATCTGAGAAAATACTTCTAAGAATCAATATTCAATGTATTGTGGTGAAAGTTCGGTAATCCACATGCTAACAAATTTGTAGTGTTTATTTGTCGAATCTTTATGCATGTAGCATGTTCGGAACACGGAATTTCACGGCCAGGGGATTTATGTAAATTACATTTCTCTTGGTTAGAAATCACTCCAAGAGATTTTTCCTAGGAAACGGCTGGATTTTCTATACTGGCGAAAGGAAAACCCTGCAAACTCAGATTAATAGATTCTCGGTGTAAATATGCCTTGTATGGTGGATGAAAGTTCGGTAATCCGCATGCTAACAACTCTGTACTGAATATTTGTCGAATCCGAGATACGTGAAGCGTGTTTGGAACACAGAATATCACGGTGAGTGAATCTATGTAAAATACATGTCTCTTCGGTAGAACTCGCTCCAAGAGATTTTTCTGGGAAATCTGCCTCATTTTCGAAACTGGCGTTTGATAATATACGCAAAATCTGAGAAAATGCTTCAAAGTATCAATATGCCTTGTATTGTGATGGAAGTTCGTAAAACCACATGCAAACAATTCTGTGGTGAATATTTGTAGAAAGCGTTATGCATGTAGCGTGATCGTATCACAGAAATTCCCGGCGATGGAATCTATGTAAATTACACGCCTATTGGTTCGAATTCGCTCCAAAAATGTTTCCCTGAGAAAACGGCCTGATTTTCGAAACTGGCATTAGGAAAAAGCTGCAAATTCAGAGTTAATGTTTCTAGGTGTAAATATGCCATGTATGGTGGATGAAAGTTCTGTAATCTACATGTTCACAACTCATTCGAGAAAGTTTGTTGAAACCTTGATGCATGTAGCTTTTTCGGAAATTGGAATGTCACTGTGAGGAAAACTATGTAAATTACATTTCTATTGGGAAGTACTCGCTCCACGAGTATTTTTCTGCATATCTGCCTCCTTTTCAAACCTGGCATTAGGAAAAATCTTCGAAATATGAGAAAATGCTTCAAAGAGCCAATATGGCTTTTATGGTGGATGAAAGTTCGGTAATCCTTATTCTAACAACTCTGTAGTGAATATTTGTCGAATCCGTGATGCATGTAGCTTTTCCGGAACATGAAATTTCACGATGATGGGTTCTATGTAAATTGCATGTCTATTGGGTAGAACTAGCTCCAAGAGGATTTTTCTGCAAAAACTGCATGATTTTAGAAACTGACATTAGGAGAAATCTACTAAATCAGAGTAAAACTTTCTATGTATAAATATGCATTGTCAGTTGGATGAAAGTTCGGTAATACACATGTTCACAACTCATTAAAGAATGTTTGTTGAATCCGTGATGCATGGAACGCGTTCAGATCACGGAATGTCACGGTGAGTGAAACTAGGTAAATTACATATCTTTTGGGTACAACTCGCTCCAAGAGCATTTTTCTGCCAAATCTGCCTCATTTTCAAAACTGGCGTTAAAACTAACCTGTGAAATCTGAGAAAATTCTTCAAAGTGTCAGTAAGCCTTGTATGGTGGATGAAAGTGCTGTAATCTACTTGCTAACAACTCTGAAGTGAATATTTGTCACATCCGTGATGCATGTAGCGTGTTCGGAACACGGAATTTCACGGTGAGCGAATCCATGTAAATTACACGTCTATTGGTTAGACCCGCTCCAAGAGGTTATTGCCGTGAAATGGGCCTCATTTTGGAAACTGGCTTTTGGAAAGCTCTGCGAAATCAGAGAAAATGCTTCAAAGCGTCAATATGCCTTCTATTTTGATGAAAGTCCTGGAATCCACATGCAAACAACTCTGTAGTGTATTTTTGTCGAATCATTTCTGCATGTAGCGTGTTCCGAACACGGAATTTCACGGTGAGCGAATCCATGGAATTTACATATCTATTGGATAGAACACGCTCCAACATTTTTTTCCTTTGTAAACTGCCTGATTTTCGAAACTGCTATTAGGAAAATGCTGCGAACTCAGAGTGAATGTTTCTAGGTGTACATATGCCTTGTATGGTGGATGAAAGTTCTGTAATACACATGTACACAACTCTTTAAAAATGTTTGTCAAATCCGTGATGTATGTAGCCTGTTCAGAACACGGACTGTCATGGTGAGGCAAACTATGTAAATTACATATCTATTGGTTAGAACAAGCTACAGGAGCATTTTACTGGAAAATCTGCCTCAGTGTGGAAACTGGTGTCATGAAAACGCTGCAAAATCTGAGTAAATTCTTTAAGGTGACAATATGTCTTCAATGGGTTATTCAAGAAGTGTAATTCACATGCTAACAACTCAGCAGTGTATATTGGTTGAATCCATGGTGCATGTACGTATTCAGAACATGGAATGTCTCGGTGATGGTATCTATGAAAATGAGATGTCTATTGAATAGAACATGCACCAAGAGTGTTTTTCTGCAAAAACTGCCTGATTTTCTTAACTGACGTTAGGAAAACCTGCGAAATCTAAGTAAATGTTTCTAGGTGTAAATATGCCTTGTATTGTGGTTGAAAAATCGGTAATCCACATGCTCACGGTCATTAAATAATGTTTGTCAAAGCCGTGATGAATGTAACGTTTTCGGAACACGGAATGTCTCGGTGAGTGAAACTCTGAAAATAACAATTCTACTGGATAGAACTCGCTTGGATTGAATGTTTCTGTGAAAATTTCATGATTTTTGAAACTGGATGTAAGGACAAACCTGCGAAATCAGAATAACTACTTCTAGGTTTAAATATGCCTTGTATGGTGGATGAAAGTTCGGTAATCCACATGTTCACTCTCATTAAAGAATGTTTGTCGAATTCGTGATGCATGTAACGTGTTTGGAATACGGAACGTCATAGTGAAGGAAACAATGTAAGTTACATGTCTATTGGGGAGAACTCACTTGAAGAAAATTTTTCTGCAAAATGTGCCTCATTTTCAAAACTGCCATTTGGAGAACCCTGTGAAATCTGAGAAAATGCTTCTAAGTGTCAATATGCCTTGAATGGTGAATGAAAGTCCGGTATTCCACATGTTAATAACAGTGAAGTAATTATTTTTCAAACCGTGATTCATGTAGCGCTTTTGGAAAATGGAATTTCACGGTAATGGAATGATGTAAATTACAATTCTATGGAGTAAAACGAGCTACAAGAGAATGTTTCTGCGAAAATTGCATGGTTATCGAATCTGAAGTTTGGAAAAAGCTGCAAAACGGGAGTCAATATTTGTAGGTGTAAATGTGCCTTTATGTTGCAAGAAAGTTCGGTAATCCATATGTTCACAACATACTAAAGAATCTTTTTCTAATCTGTGATGCATGAACCGTGTTCGGAACGTGGAATTTCACGGTGATTGAAACAATGTAAATTACTCCTCTATTGGGTAGAACTAGCTCGGAGAGTGTTTTTCGGCGAAAACTTCGTCATTTTTGAAACTGGCAATTGCAAAACGCTGCAAAATCTGAGAAAATACTTCTAAGAATCAATATTCAATGTATTGTGGTGAAAGTTCGGTAATCCACATGCTAACAAATTTGTAGTGTTTATTTGTCGAATCCTTTATGCATGTAGCATGTTCGGAACACGGAATTTCACGGCCAGGGGATTTATGTAAATTACATTTCTCTTGGTTAGAAATCACTCCAAGAGATTTTTCCTAGGAAACGGCTGGATTTTCTATACTGGCGAAAGGAAAACCCTGCAAACTCAGATTAATAGTTTCTCGGTGTAAATATGCCTTGTATGGTGGATGAAAGTTCGGTAATCCGCATGCTAACAACTCTGTACTGAATATTTGTCGAATCCGAGATACGTGAAGCGTGTTTGGAACACAGAATATCACGGTGAGCGAATCTACGTAAAATACATGTCTCTTCGGTAGAACTCGCTCCAAGAGATTTTTCTGGGAAATCTGCCTCATTTTCGAAACTGGCGTTTGATAATATACGCAAAATCTGAGAAAATGCTTCAAAGTGTCAATATGCCTTATATTGTGATGGAAGTTCGTAAAACTACATGCAAACTATTCTGTGGTGAATATTTGTAGAAAGCGTTATGTATGTAGCGTGATCGTATCACAGAAATTCCCGGCGATGGAATCCAAGTAAATTACACGCCTATTGGTTCGAATTCGCTCCAAAAATGTTTCCCTGAGAAAACGGCCTGATTTTCGAAACTGGCATTAGGAAAAAGCTGCAAATTCAGAGTTAATGTTTCTAGGTGTAAATATGCCATGTATGGTGGATGAAAGTTCTGTAATCTACATGTTTACAACTCATTTCAGAAAGTTTGTTGAAACCTTGATGCATGTAGCGTGTTCGGAAATTGGAATGTCACTGTGAGGAAAACGATGTAAATTACATTTCTATTGGGAAGTACTCGCTCCACGAGAATTTTTCTGCGTATCTGCCTCCTTTTCAAACCTGGCATTAGGAAAAATCTTCGAAATATGAGAAAATGCTTCAAAGAGTCAATATGGCTTTTATGGTGGATGAAAGTTCGGTAATCCTTATGCTAACAACTCTGTAGTGAATATTTGTCGAATCCGTGATGCATGTAGCTTTTCCGGAACATGGAATTTCACGATGACGGGTTCTATGTAAATTGCATGTCTATTGGGTAGAACTCGCTCCAAGAGGATTTTTCTGCAAAAACTGCATGATTTTAGAAACTGACATTAGGAGAAATCTACTAAATCAGAGTAAAACTTTCTATGTATAAATATGCATTGTCAGTTGGATGAAAGTTCGGTAATACACATGTTCACAACTCATTAAAGAATGTTTGTTGAATCCGTGATGCATGGAACGCGTTCAGATCACGGAATGTCACGGTGAGTGAAACTAGGTAAATTACATATCTTTTGGGTACAACTCGCTCCAAGAGCATTTTTCTGCCAAATCTGCCTCATTTTCAAAACTGGCGTTAAAACTAACCTGTGAAATCTGAGAAAATTCTTCAAAGTGTCAGTAAGCCTTGTATGGTGGATGAAAGTGCTGTAATCTACTTGCTAACAACTCTGAAGTGAATATTTGTCGTATCCGTGATGCATGTAGCGTGTTCGGAACACAGAATTTCACGGTGAGCGAATCCATGTAAATTACACGTCTATTGGTTAGACCCGCTCCAAGAGGTTTTTGCCGTGAAATGGGCCTCATTTTGGAAACTGGCGTTTGGAAAGCTCTGCGAAATCAGAGAAAATGCTTCAAAGCGTCAATATGTCTTCTATTTTGTTTAAAGTCCTGGAATCCTCATGCAAAAAACTCTGTAGTGTATTTTTGTCGAATCATTTCTGCATGTAGCGTGTTCCGAACACGGAATTTCACGGTGAGCGAATCCATTGAATTTACATATCTATTGGATAGAACATGCTCCAACAGTTTTTTCCTTTGTAAACTGTCTGATTTTCGAAACTGCTATTAGGAAAAAGCTGCGAACTCAGAGTGAATGTTTCTAGGTGTACTTATGCCTTGTATGGTGGATGAAAGTACTGTAATACACATGTACACAACTCTTTAAAAATGTTTGTCAAATCCGTGATGTATGTAGCCTGTTCAGAACACGGACTGTCATGGTGAGGCAAACTATGTAAATTACATATCTATTGGTTAGAACAAGCTACAGGAGCATTTTACTGGAAAATCTGCCTCAGTGTGGAAACTGGTGTTATGAAAACGCTGCAAAATATGAGTAAATTCTTTAAGGTGACAATATGTCTTCAATGGGTTATTCAAGAAGTGTAATTCACATGCTAACAACTCAGCAGTGTATATTGGTTGAATCCATGGTGCATGTACGTATTCAGAACATGGAATGTCTCGGTGATGGTATCTATGAAAATGAGATGTCTATTGAATAGAACATGCACCAAGAGTGTTTTTCTGCAAAAACTGCCTGATTTTCTTAACTGACGTTAGGAAATCCTGCGAAATCTAAGTAAATGTTTCTAGGTGTAAATATGCCTTGTATTGTGGTTGAAAAATCGGTAATCCACATGCTCACGGTCATTAAATAATGTTTGTCAAAGCCGTGATGAATGTAACGTTTTCGGAACACGGAATGTCTCGGTGAGTGAAACTCTGAAAATAACAATTCTACTGGATAGAACTCGCTTGGATTGAATGTTTCTGTGAAAATTTCATGATTTTTCAAACTGGATGTAAGGACAAACCTGCGAAATCAGAATAACTACTTCTAGGTTTAAATATGCCTTGTATGGTGGATGAAAGTTCGGTAATCCACATGTTCACTCTCATTAAAGAATGTTTGTCGAATTCGTGATGCATGTAACGTGTTTGGAATACGGAACGTCATAGTGAAGGAAACAATGTAAGTTACATGTCTATTGGGGAGAACTCACTTGAAGAAAATTTTTCTGCAAAATGTGCCTCATTTTCAAAACTGCCATTAGGAGAACCCTGTGAAATCTGAGAAAATGCTTCTAAGTGTCAATATGCCTTGAATGGTGAATGAAAGTCCGGTATTCCACATGTTAATAACAGTGAAGTAATTATTTTTCAAACCGTGATTCATGTAGCGCTTTTGGAAAATGGAATTTCACGGTAATGAAACGATGTAAATTACAATTCTATTGAGTAGAACGAGCTACAAGAGAATGTTTCTGCGAAAATTGCATGGTTATCGAATCTGAAGTTTGGAAAAAGCTGCAAAACGGGAGTCAATATTTGTAGGTGTAAATGTGCCTTTATGTTGCAAGAAAGTTCGGTAATCCATATGTTCACAACATACTAAAGAATCTTTTTCTAATCTGTGATGCATGAACCGTGTTCAGAACGTGGAATTTCACGGTGATTGAAACAACGTAAATTACTTCTCTATTGGGTAGAACTAGCTCGGAGAGAGTTTTTCGGCGAAAACTTCGTCATTTTTGAAACTGGCAATTGCAAAACGCTGCAAAATCTGAGAAAATACTTCTAAGAATCAATATTCAATGTATTGTGGTGAAAGTTCGGTAATCCACATGCTAAAAAATTTGTAGTGATTATTTGTCGAATCCTTTATGCATGTAGCATGTTCGGAACACGGAATTTCACGGCCAGGGGATTTATGTAAATTACATTTCTCTTGGATAGAAATCACTCCAAGAGATTTTTCCTAGAAAACGGCTGGATTTTCTATACTGGCGAAAGGAAAACCCTGCAAACTGAGATTAATAGATTCTCGGTGTAAATATGCCTTATATGGTGGATGAAAGTTCGGTAATCTGCATGCTAACAACTCTCTACTGAATATTTGTCGAATCCGAGATACGTGAAGCGTGTTTGGAACACAGAATATCACGGTGAGCGAATCTACGTAAAATACATGTCTCTTCGGTAGAACTCGCTCCAAGAGATTTTTCTGGGAAATCTGCCTCATTTTCGAAACTGGCGTTTGATAATATACGCAAAATCTGAGAAAATGCTTCAAAGTGTCAATATGCCTTGTATTGTGATGGAAGTTCGTAAAACTACATGCAAACTATTCTGTGGTGAATATTTGTAGAAAGCGTTATGTATGTAGCGTGATCGTATCACAGAAATTCCCGGCGATGGAATCCAAGTAAATTACACGCCTATTGGTTCGAATTCGCTCCAAAAATGTTTCCCTGAGAAAACGGCCTGATTTTCGAAACTGGCATTAGGAAAAAGCTGCAAATTCAGAGTTAATGTTTCTAGGTGTAAATATGCCATGTATGGTGGATGAAAGTTCTGTAATCTACATGTTCACAACTCATTTCAGAAAGTTTGTTGAAACCTTGATGCATGTAGCGTGTTCGGAAATTGGAATTTCACTGTGAGGAAAACTATGTAAATTACATTTCTATTGGGAAGTACTCGCTCCACGAGAATTTTTCTGCGTATCTGCCTCCTTTTCTAACCTGGCATTAGGAAAAACCTTCGAAATATGAGAAAATGCTTCAAAGAGTCAATATGGCTTTTATGGTGGATGAAAGTTCGGTAATCCTTATGCTAACAACTCTGTAGTGAATATTTGTCGAATCCGTGATGCATGTAGCTTTTCCGGAACATGGAATTTCACGATGACGGGTTCTATGTAAATTGCATGTCTATTGGGTAGAACTCGCTCCAAGAGGATTTTTCTGCAAAAACTGCATGATTTTAGAAACTGACATTAGGAGAAATCTACTAAATCAGAGTAAAACATTCTATGTATAAATATGCATTGTCAGTTGGATGAAAGTTCGGTAACACACATGTTCACAACTCATTAAAGAATGTTTGTTGAATCCGTGATGCATGGAACGCGTTCAGAACACGGAATGTCATGGTGAGTGAAACTAGGTAAATTACATATCTTTTGGGTACAACTCGCTCCAAGAGCATTTTTCTGCCAAATCTGCCTCATTTTCAAAACTGGCGTTAAAACTAACCTGTGAAATCTGAGAAAATTCTTCAAAGTGTCAGTAAGCCTTGTATGGTGGATGAAAGTGCTGTAATCTAATTGCTAACAACTCTGAAGTGAATATTTGTCGTATCCGTGATGCATGTAGCGTGTTCGGAACACAGAATTTCACGGTGAGCGAATCCATGTAAATTACACGTCTATTGGTTAGACCCGCTCCAAGAGGTTTTTGCCGTGAAATGGGCCTCATTTTGGAAACTGGCGTTTGGAAAGCTCTGCGAAATCAGAGAAAATGCTTCAAAGCTTCAATATGTCTTCTATTTTGTTTAAAGTCCTGGAATCCACATGCAAAAAACTCTGTAGTGTATTTTTGTCGAATCATTTCTGCATGTAGCGTGTTCCGAACACGGAATTTCACGGTGAGCGAATCCATGGAATTTACATATCTATTGGATAGAACACGCTCCAATAGTTTTTTCCTTTGTAAACTGTCTGATTTTCGAAACTGCTATTAGGAAAAAGCTGCGAACTCAGAGTGAATGTTTCTAGGTGTACATATGCCTTGTATGGTGGATGAAAGTACTGTAATACACATGTACACAACTCTTTAAAAATGTTTGTCAAATCCGTGATGTATGTAGCCTGTTCAGAACACGGACTGTCACGGTGAGGCAAACTATGTAAATTACATATCTATTGGTTAGAACACGCTACAGGAGCATGTTACTGGAAAATCTGCCTCAGTGTGGAAACTGGTGTTATGAAAACGCTGCAAAATATGAGTAAATTATTTAAGGTGACAATATGTCTTCAATGGGTTATTCAAGATGTGTAATTCACATGCTAACAACTCAGCAGTGTATATTGGTTGAATCCGTGGTGCATGTACGTATTCAGAACACGGAATGTCACGGTGACGGTATCTATGAAAATGAGATGTCTATTGAATAGAACATGCACCAAGAGTGTTTTTCTGCAAAAACTGCCTGATTTTCTTAACTGACGTTAGGAAAACCTGTGAAATCTAAGTAAATGTTTCTAGGTGTAAATATGCCTTGTATTGTGGTTGAAAAATCGGTAATCCACATGCTCACCGTCATTAAATAATGTTTGTCAAAGCCGTGATGAATGTAACATTTTCGGAACACGGAATGTCTCGGTGAGTGAAACTCTGAAAATAACAATTCTACTGGATAGAACTCGCTTGGATTGAATGTTTCTGTGAAAATTTCATGATTTTTGAAACTGGATGTAAGGACAAACCTGCGAAATCAGAATAACTACTTCTAGGTTTAAATATGCCTTGTATGGTGGATGAAAGTTCGGTAATCCACATGCTCACTCTCATTAAAGAATGTTTGTCGAATTCGTGATGCATGTAACGTGTTTGGAATACGGAACGTCATAGTGAAGGAAACAATGTAAGTTACATGTCTATTGGGGAGAACTCACTTGAAGAAAATTTTTCTGCAAAATGTGCCTCATTTTCAAAACTGCCATTAGGAGAACCCTGTGAAATCTGAGAAAATGCTTCTAAGTTTCAATATGCCTTGAATGGTGAATGAAAGTCCGGTATTCCACATGTTAATAACAGTGAAGTAATTATTTTTCAAACCGTGATTCATGTAGCGCTATTGGAAAATGGAATTTCACGGTAATGAAATGATGTAAATTACAATTCTATTGAGTAAAACGAGCTACAAGAGAATGTTTCTGCGAAAATTGCATGGTTATCGAATCTGAAGTTTGGAATAAGCTGCAAAACGGGAGTCAATATTTGTAGGTGTAAATGTGCCTTTATGTTGCAAGAAAGTTCGGTAATCCATATGTTCACAACATACTAAAGAATCTTTTTCTAATCTGTGATGCATGAACCGTGTTCAGAACGTGGAATTTCACGGTGATTGAAACAATGTAAATTACTTCTCTATTGGGTAGAACTAGCTCGGAGAGTGTTTTTCGGCGAAAACTTCGTCATTTTTGAAACTGGCAATTGCAAAACGCTGCAAAATCTGAGAAAATACTTCTAAGAATCAATATTCAATGTATTGTGGTGAAAGTTCGGTAATCCACATGCTAACAAATTTGTAGTGATTATTTGTCGAATCCTTTATGCATGTAGCATGTTCGGAACACGGAATTTCACGGCCAGGGGATTTATGTAAATTACATTTCTCTTGGTTAGAAATCACTCCAAGAGATTTTTCCTAGAAAACGGCTGGATTTTCTATACTGGCGAAAGGAAAACCCTGCAAACTGAGATTAATAGATTCTCGGTGTAAATATGCCTTATATGGTGGATGAAAGTTCGGTAATCTGCATGCTAACAACTCTCTACTGAATATTTGTCGAATCCGAGATACGTGAAGCGTGTTTGGAACACAGAATATCACGGTGAGCGAATCTACGTAAAATACATGTCTCTTCGGTAGAACTCGCTCCAAGAGATTTTTCTGGGAAATCTGCCTCATTTTCGAAACTGGCGTTTGATAATATACGCAAAATCTGAGAAAATGCTTCAAAGTGTCAATATGCCTTGTATTGTGATGGAAGTTTGTAAAACTACATGCAAACTATTCTGTGGTGAATATTTGTAGAAAGCGTTATGTATGTAGCGTGATCGTATCACAGAAATTCCCGGCGATGGAATCCAAGTAAATTGCACGCCTATTGGTTCGAATTCACTCCAAAAATGTTTCCCTGAGAAAACGGCCTGATTTTCGAAACTGGCATTAGGAAAAAGCTGCAAATTCAGAGTTAATGTTTCTAGGTGTAAATATGCCATGTATGGTGGATGAAAGTTCTGTAATCTACATGTTTACAACTCATTTCAGAAAGTTTGTTGAAACCTTGATGCATGTAGCGTGTTCGGAAATTGGAATTTCACTGTGAGGAAAACTATGTAAATTACATTTCTATTGGGAAGTACTCGCTCCACGAGAATTTTTCTGCGTATCTGCCTCCTTTTCAAACCTGGCATTAGGAAAAATCTTCGAAATATGAGAAAATGCTTCAAAGAGTCAATATGGCTTTTATGGTGGATGAAAGTTCGGTAATCCTTATGCTAACAACTCTGTAGTGAATATTTGTCGAATCCGTGATGCATGTAGCTTTTCCGGAACATGGAATTTCACGATGACGGGTTCTATGTAAATTGCATGTCTATTGGGTAGAACTCGCTCCAAGAGGATTTTTCTGCAAAAACTGCATGATTTTAGAAACTGACATTAGGAGAAATCTACTAAATCAGAGTAAAACTTTCTATGTATAAATATGCATTGTCAGTTGGATGAAAGTTCGGTAATACACATGTTCACAACTCATTAAAGAATGTTTGTTGAATCCGTGATGCATGGAACGCGTTCAGATCACGGAATGTCACGGTGAGTGAAACTAGGTAAATTACATATCTTTTGGGTACAACTCGCTCCAAGAGCATTTTTCTGCCAAATCTGCCTCATTTTCAAAACTGGCGTTAAAACTAACCTGTGAAATCTGAGAAAATTCTTCAAAGTGTCAGTAAGCCTTGTATGGTGGATGAAAGTGCTGTAATCTACTTGCTAACAACTCTGAAGTGAATATTTGTCGTATCCGTGATGCATGTAGCGTGTTCGGAACACAGAATTTCACGGTGAGCGAATCCATGTAAATTACACGTCTATTGGTTAGACCCGCTCCAAGAGGTTTTTGCCGTGAAATGGGCCTCATTTTGGAAACTGGCGTTTGGAAAGCTCTGCGAAATCAGAGAAAATGCTTCAAAGCGTCAATATGTCTTCTATTTTGTTTAAAGTCCTGGAATCCTCATGCAAAAAACTCTGTAGTGTATTTTTGTCGAATCATTTCTGCATGTAGCGTGTTCCGAACACGGAATTTCTCGGTGAGCGAATCCATTGAATTTACATATCTATTGGATAGAACATGCTCCAACAGTTTTTTCCTTTGTAAACTGTCTGATTTTCGAAACTGCTATTAGGGAAAAGCTGCGAACTCAGAGTGAATGTTTCTAGGTGTACTTATGCCTTGTATGGTGGATGAAAGTACTGTAATACACATGTACACAACTCTTTAAAAATGTTTGTCAAATCCGTGATGTATGTAGCCTGTTCAGAACACGGACTGTCATGGTGAGGCAAACTATGTAAATTACATATCTATTGGTTAGAACAAGCTACAGGAGCATTTTACTGGAAAATCTGCCTCAGTGTGGAAACTGGTGTTATGAAAACGCTGCAAAATATGAGTAAATTCTTTAAGGTGACAATATGTCTTCAATGGGTTATTCAAGAAGTGTAATTCACATGCTAACAACTCAGCAGTGTATATTGGTTGAATCCATGGTGCATGTACGTATTCAGAACATGGAATGTCTCGGTGATGGTATCTATGAAAATGAGATGTCTATTGAATAGAACATGCACCAAGAGTGTTTTTCTGCAAAAACTGCCTGATTTTCTTAACTGACGTTAGGAAATCCTGCGAAATCTAAGTAAATGTTTCTAGGTGTAAATATGCCTTGTATTGTGGTTGAAAAATCGGTAATCCACATGCTCACGGTCATTAAATAATGTTTGTCAAAGCCGTGATGAATGTAACGTTTTCGGAACACGGAATGTCTCGGTGAGTGAAACTCTGAAAATAACAATTCTACTGGATAGAACTCGCTTGGATTGAATGTTTCTGTGAAAATTTCATGATTTTTCAAACTGGATGTAAGGACAAACCTGCGAAATCAGAATAACTACTTCTAGGTTTAAATATGCCTTGTATGGTGGATGAAAGTTCGGTAATCCACATGTTCACTCTCATTAAAGAATGTTTGTCGAATTCGTGATGCATGTAACGTGTTTGGAATACGGAACGTCATAGTGAAGGAAACAATGTAAGTTACATGTCTATTGGGGAGAACTCACTTGAAGAAAATTTTTCTGCAAAATGTGCCTCATTTTCAAAACTGCCATTAGGAGAACCCTGTGAAATCTGAGAAAATGCTTCTAAGTGTCAATATGCCTTGAATGGTGAATGAAAGTCCGGTATTCCACATGTTAATAACAGTGAAGTAATTATTTTTCAAACCGTGATTCATGTAGCGCTTTTGGAAAATGGAATTTCACGGTAATGAAACGATGTAAATTACAATTCTATTGAGTAGAACGAGCTACAAGAGAATGTTTCTGCGAAAATTGCATGGTTATCGAATCTGAAGTTTGGAAAAAGCTGCAAAACGGGAGTCAATATTTGTAGGTGTAAATGTGCCTTTATGTTGCAAGAAAGTTCGGTAATCCATATGTTCACAACATACTAAAGAATCTTTTTCTAATCTGTGATGCATGAACCGTGTTCAGAACGTGGAATTTCACGGTGATTGAAACAACGTAAATTACTTCTCTATTGGGTAGAACTAGCTCGGAGAGAGTTTTTCGGCGAAAACTTCGTCATTTTTGAAACTGGCAATTGCAAAACGCTGCAAAATCTGAGAAAATACTTCTAAGAATCAATATTCAATGTATTGTGGTGAAAGTTCGGTAATCCACATGCTAAAAAATTTGTAGTGATTATTTGTCGAATCCTTTATGCATGTAGCATGTTCGGAACACGGAATTTCACGGCCAGGGGATTTATGTAAATTACATTTCTCTTGGATAGAAATCACTCCAAGAGATTTTTCCTAGAAAACGGCTGGATTTTCTATACTGGCGAAAGGAAAACCCTGCAAACTGAGATTAATAGATTCTCGGTGTAAATATGCCTTATATGGTGGATGAAAGTTCGGTAATCTGCATGCTAACAACTCTCTACTGAATATTTGTCGAATCCGAGATACGTGAAGCGTGTTTGGAACACAGAATATCACGGTGAGCGAATCTACGTAAAATACATGTCTCTTCGGTAGAACTCGCTCCAAGAGATTTTTCTGGGAAATCTGCCTCATTTTCGAAACTGGCGTTTGATAATATACGCAAAATCTGAGAAAATGCTTCAAAGTGTCAATATGCCTTGTATTGTGATGGAAGTTCGTAAAACTACATGCAAACTATTCTGTGGTGAATATTTGTAGAAAGCGTTATGTATGTAGCGTGATCGTATCACAGAAATTCCCGGCGATGGAATCCAAGTAAATTACACGCCTATTGGTTCGAATTCGCTCCAAAAATGTTTCCCTGAGAAAACGGCCTGATTTTCGAAACTGGCATTAGGAAAAAGCTGCAAATTCAGAGTTAATGTTTCTAGGTGTAAATATGCCATGTATGGTGGATGAAAGTTCTGTAATCTACATGTTCACAACTCATTTCAGAAAGTTTGTTGAAACCTTGATGCATGTAGCGTGTTCGGAAATTGGAATTTCACTGTGAGGAAAACTATGTAAATTACATTTCTATTGGGAAGTACTCGCTCCACGAGAATTTTTCTGCGTATCTGCCTCCTTTTCTAACCTGGCATTAGGAAAAACCTTCGAAATATGAGAAAATGCTTCAAAGAGTCAATATGGCTTTTATGGTGGATGAAAGTTCGGTAATCCTTATGCTAACAACTCTGTAGTGAATATTTGTCGAATCCGTGATGCATGTAGCTTTTCCGGAACATGGAATTTCACGATGACGGGTTCTATGTAAATTGCATGTCTATTGGGTAGAACTCGCTCCAAGAGGATTTTTCTGCAAAAACTGCATGATTTTAGAAACTGACATTAGGAGAAATCTACTAAATCAGAGTAAAACATTCTATGTATAAATATGCATTGTCAGTTGGATGAAAGTTCGGTAACACACATGTTCACAACTCATTAAAGAATGTTTGTTGAATCCGTGATGCATGGAACGCGTTCAGAACACGGAATGTCATGGTGAGTGAAACTAGGTAAATTACATATCTTTTGGGTACAACTCGCTCCAAGAGCATTTTTCTGCCAAATCTGCCTCATTTTCAAAACTGGCGTTAAAACTAACCTGTGAAATCTGAGAAAATTCTTCAAAGTGTCAGTAAGCCTTGTATGGTGGATGAAAGTGCTGTAATCTAATTGCTAACAACTCTGAAGTGAATATTTGTCGTATCCGTGATGCATGTAGCGTGTTCGGAACACAGAATTTCACGGTGAGCGAATCCATGTAAATTACACGTCTATTGGTTAGACCCGCTCCAAGAGGTTTTTGCCGTGAAATGGGCCTCATTTTGGAAACTGGCGTTTGGAAAGCTCTGCGAAATCAGAGAAAATGCTTCAAAGCTTCAATATGTCTTCTATTTTGTTTAAAGTCCTGGAATCCACATGCAAAAAACTCTGTAGTGTATTTTTGTCGAATCATTTCTGCATGTAGCGTGTTCCGAACACGGAATTTCACGGTGAGCGAATCCATGGAATTTACATATCTATTGGATAGAACACGCTCCAATAGTTTTTTCCTTTGTAAACTGTCTGATTTTCGAAACTGCTATTAGGAAAAAGCTGCGAACTCAGAGTGAATGTTTCTAGGTGTACATATGCCTTGTATGGTGGATGAAAGTACTGTAATACACATGTACACAACTCTTTAAAAATGTTTGTCAAATCCGTGATGTATGTAGCCTGTTCAGAACACGGACTGTCACGGTGAGGCAAACTATGTAAATTACATATCTATTGGTTAGAACACGCTACAGGAGCATGTTACTGGAAAATCTGCCTCAGTGTGGAAACTGGTGTTATGAAAACGCTGCAAAATATGAGTAAATTATTTAAGGTGACAATATGTCTTCAATGGGTTATTCAAGATGTGTAATTCACATGCTAACAACTCAGCAGTGTATATTGGTTGAATCCGTGGTGCATGTACGTATTCAGAACACGGAATGTCACGGTGACGGTATCTATGAAAATGAGATGTCTATTGAATAGAACATGCACCAAGAGTGTTTTTCTGCAAAAACTGCCTGATTTTCTTAACTGACGTTAGGAAAACCTGTGAAATCTAAGTAAATGTTTCTAGGTGTAAATATGCCTTGTATTGTGGTTGAAAAATCGGTAATCCACATGCTCACCGTCATTAAATAATGTTTGTCAAAGCCGTGATGAATGTAACATTTTCGGAACACGGAATGTCTCGGTGAGTGAAACTCTGAAAATAACAATTCTACTGGATAGAACTCGCTTGGATTGAATGTTTCTGTGAAAATTTCATGATTTTTGAAACTGGATGTAAGGACAAACCTGCGAAATCTGAATAACTACTTCTAGGTTTAAATATGCCTTGTATGGTGGATGAAAGTTCGGTAATCCACATGCTCACTCTCATTAAAGAATGTTTGTCGAATTCGTGATGCATGTAACGTGTTTGGAATACGGAACGTCATAGTGAAGGAAACAATGTAAGTTACATGTCTATTGGGGAGAACTCACTTGAAGAAAATTTTTCTGCAAAATGTGCCTCATTTTCAAAACTGCCATTAGGAGAACCCTGTGAAATCTGAGAAAATGCTTCTAAGTTTCAATATGCCTTGAATGGTGAATGAAAGTCCGGTATTCCACATGTTAATAACAGTGAAGTAATTATTTTTCAAACCGTGATTCATGTAGCGCTATTGGAAAATGGAATTTCACGGTAATGAAATGATGTAAATTACAATTCTATTGAGTAAAACGAGCTACAAGAGAATGTTTCTGCGAAAATTGCATGGTTATCGAATCTGAAGTTTGGAATAAGCTGCAAAACGGGAGTCAATATTTGTAGGTGTAAATGTGCCTTTATGTTGCAAGAAAGTTCGGTAATCCATATGTTCACAACATACTAAAGAATCTTTTTCTAATCTGTGATGCATGAACCGTGTTCAGAACGTGGAATTTCACGGTGATTGAAACAATGTAAATTACTTCTCTATTGGGTAGAACGAGCTCGGAGAGTGTTTTTCGGCGAAAACTTCGTCATTTTTGAAACTGGCAATTGCAAAACGCTGCAAAATCTGAGAAAATACTTCTAAGAATCAATATTCAATGTATTGTGGTGAAAGTTCGGTAATCCACATGCTAACAAATTTGTAGTGATTATTTGTCGAATACTTTATGCATGTAGCATGTTCGGAACACGGAATTTCACGGCCAGGGGATTTATGTAAATTACATTTCTCTTGGTTAGAAATCACTCCAAGAGATTTTTCCTAGAAAACGGCTGGATTTTCTATACTGGCAAAAGGAAAACCCTGCAAACTGAGATTAATAGATTCTCGGTGTAAATATGCCTTGTATGGTGGATGAAAGTTCGGTAATCTGCATGCTAACAACTCTCTACTGAATATTTGTCGAATCCGAGATACGTGAAGCGTGTTTGGAACACAGAATATCACGGTGAGCGAATCTATGTAAAATACATGTCTCTTCGGTAGAACTCGCTCCAAGAGATTTTTCTGGGAAATCTGCCTCATTTTCGAAACTGTCGTTTGATAATAGACGCAAAATCTGAGAAAATGCTTCAAAGTGTCAATATGCCTTGTATTGTGATGGAAGTTCGTAAAACCACATGCAAACAATTCTGTGGTGAATAGTTGTAGAAAGCGTTATGCATGTAGCATGATCGTATCACAGAAATTCCCGGCGATGGAATCTATGTAAATTACACGCCTATTGGTTCGAATTCGCTCCAAATATGTTTCCCTGAGAAAACGGCCTGATTTTAGAAACTGGCATTAGGAAAAAGCTGCAAATTCAGAGTGAATGTTTCTAGGTGTAAATATGCCATGTATGGTGGATGAAAGTTCTGTAATCTACATGTTCACAACTCATTCGAGAAAGTTTGTTGAAACCTTGATGCATGTAGCGTTTTCGGAAATTGGAATGTCACTGTGAGGAAAACAATTTAAATTACATTTCTATTGGGAAGTACTCGCTCCACGAGAATTTTTCTGCGTATCTGCCTCCTTTTCAAAACTGGCATTAGGAAAAACCTTCGAAATATGAGAAAATGCTTCAAAGAGACAATATGGCTTTTATGGTGGATGAAAGTTCGGTAATCCTTATTCTAACAACTCTGTAGTGAATATTTGTCGAATCCGTGATGCATGTAGCTTTTCCGGAACATGAAATTTCACGATGATGGGTTCTATGTAAATTGCATGTCTATTGGGTAGAACTCGCCCCAAGAGGATTTTTCTGCAAAAACTGCATGATTTTAGAAACTGACATTAGGAGAAATCTAATAAATCAGAGTAAAAATTTCTATGTATAAATATGCATTGTCAGTTGGATGAAAGTTCGGTAATACACATGTTCACAACTCATTAAAGAATGTTTTTTGAATCCGTGATGCATGGAACGCGTTCAGATCACGGAATGTCACGGTGAGTGAAACTAGGTAAATTACATATCTTTTGGGTACAACTCGCTCCAAGAGCATTTTTCTGCCAAATCTGCCTCATTTTCAAAACTGGCATTAAAACTAACCTGTGAAATCTGAGAAAATTCTTCAAAGTGTCAGTAAGCCTTGTATGGTGGATGAAAGTGCTGTAATCTACTTACTAACAACTCTGAAGTGAATATTTGTCGCATCCGTGATGCATGTAGCGTGTTCGGAACACGGAAATTCACGGTGAGCGAATCCATGTAAATTACACGTCTATTGGTTAGACCCGCTCCAAGAGGTTTTTGCCGTGAAATGGGCCTCATTTTGGAAACTGGCGTTTGGAAAGCTCTGCAAAATCAGAGAAAATGCTTCAAAGCTTCAATATGTCTTCTATTGTGTTTAAAGTCCTGGAATCCACATGCAAAAAACTCTGTAGTGTATTTTTGTCGAATCATTTCTGCATGTAGCGTGTTCCGAACACGGAATTTCACGGTGAGCGAATCCATGGAATTTACATATCTATTGGTTAGAACACGCTCCAACAGTTTTTTCCTTTGTAAACTGTCTGATTTTCGTAACTGCTATTATGAAAAAGCTGCGAACTCAGAGTGAATGTTTCTAGGTGTACATATGCCTTGTATGGTGGATGAAAGTACTGTAATACACATGTACACAACTCTTTAAAAATGTTTGTCAAATCCGTGATGTATGTAGCCTGTTCAGAACACGGAATGTCATGGTGAGGCAAACTATGTAAATTACATATCTATTGGTTAGAACACGCTACAGGAGCATGTTACTGGACAATCTGCCTCAGTGTGGAAACTGGTGTTATGAAAACGCTGCAAAATATGAGTAAATCCTTTAAGGTGACAATATGTCTTCAATGGGTTATTCAAGATGTGTAATTCACATGCTAACAACTCAGCAGTGTATATTGGTTGAATCCGTGGTGCATGTACGTATTCAGAACACGGAATGTCACGGTGATGGTATCTATGAAAATGAGATGTCTATTGAATAGAACATGCACCAAGAGTGTTTTTCTGCAAAAACTGCCTGATTTTCTTAACTGACGTTAGGAAAACCTGCGAAATCTAAGTAAATGTTTCTAGGTGTAAATATGCCTTGTATTGTGGTTGAAAAATCGGTAATCCACATGCTCACGGTCATTAAATAATGTTTGTCAAAGCCGTGATGAATGTAACGTTTTCGGAACACGGAATGTCTCGGTGAGTGAAACTCTGAAAATAAAAATTCTACTGGATAGAACTCGCTTGGATTGAATGTTTCTGTGAAAATTTCATGATTTTTGAAACTGGATGTAAGGACAAACTTGTGAAATCAGAATAACTACTTCTAGGTTTAAATATGCCTTGTATGGTGGATGAAAGTTCGGTAATCCACATGCTCACTCTCATTAAAGAATGTTTGTCGAATTCGTGATGCATGTAACGTGTTTGGAATACGGAATGTCATAGTGAAGGAAACAATGTAAGTTACATGTCTATTGGGGAGAACTCACTTGAAGAAAATTTTTCTGCGAAATGTGCCTCATTTTCCAAACTGCCATTAGGAGAACCCTGTGAAATCTGAGAAAATGCTTCTAAGTGTCAATATGCCTTGAATGCTGAATGAAAGTCCGGTATTCCACATGTTAATAACAGTGAAGTAATTATTTTTCAAACCGTGATTCATGTAGCGCTTTTGGATTATGGAATTTCACGGTAATGAAACGATGTAAATTACAATTCTATTGAGTAGAACGACCTAGAAGAGAATGTTTCTGTGAAAATTGCATGATTATCGAATCTGAAGTTTGGAAAAAGCTGCAAAACGGGAGTCAATATTTGTAGGTGTAAATGTGCCATTATGTTGCAAGAAAGTTCGGTAATCCACATGTTCACAACATACTAAAGAATCTTTTTCTAATCTGTGATGCATGAACCGTGTTCAGAACGTGGAATTTCACGGTGATTGAAACAATGTAAATTACTTCTCTATTGGGTAGAACGAGCTCGGAGAGTGTTTTTCGGCGAAAACTTCGTCATTTTTGAAACTGGCAATTGCAAAACGCTGCAAAATCTGAGAAAATACTTCTAAAAATCAATATTCAATGTATTGTGGTGAAAGTTCGGTAATCCACATGCTAACAAATTTGTAGTGATTATTTGTCGAATACTTTATGCATGTAGCATGTTCGGAACACGGAATTTCACGGCCAGGGGATTTATGTAAATTACATTTCTCTTGGTTAGAAATCACTCCAAGAGATTTTTCCTAGAAAACGGCTGGATTTTCTATACTGGCAAAAGGAAAACCCTGCAAACTGAGATTAATAGATTCTCGGTGTAAATATGCCTTGTATGGTGGATGAAAGTTCGGTAATCTGCATGCTAACAACTCTCTACTGAATATTTGTCGAATCCGAGATACGTGAAGCGTGTTTGGAACACAGAATATCACGGTGAGCGAATCTATGTAAAATACATGTCTCTTCGGTAGAACTCGCTCCAAGAGATTTTTCTGGGAAATCTGCCTCATTTTCGAAACTGTCGTTTGATAATAGACGCAAAATCTGAGAAAATGCTTCAAAGTGTCAATATGCCTTGTATTGTGATGGAAGTTCGTAAAACCACATGCAAACAATTCTGTGGTGAATAGTTGTAGAAAGCGTTATGCATGTAGCATGATCGTATCACAGAAATTCCCGGCGATGGAATCTGTGTAAATTACACGCCTATTGGTTCGAATTCGCTCCAAATATGTTTCCCTGAGAAAACGGCCTGATTTTAGAAACTGGCATTAGGAAAAAGCTGCAAATTCAGAGTGAATGTTTCTAGGTGTAAATATGCCATGTATGGTGGATGAAAGTTCTGTAATCTACATGTTCACAACTCATTCGAGAAAGTTTGTTGAAACCTTGATGCATGTAGCGTTTTCGGAAATTGGAATGTCACTGTGAGGAAAACAATTTAAATTACATTTCTATTGGGAAGTACTCGCTCCACGAGAATTTTTCTGCGTATCTGCCTCCTTTTCAAAACTGGCATTAGGAAAAACCTTCGAAATATGAGAAAATGCTTCAAAGAGACAATATGGCTTTTATGGTGGATGAAAGTTCGGTAATCCTTATTCTAACAACTCTGTAGTGAATATTTGTCGAATCCGTGATGCATGTAGCTTTTCCGGAACATGAAATTTCACGATGATGGGTTCTATGTAAATTGCATGTCTATTGGGTAGAACTCGCTCCAAGAGGATTTTTCTGCAAAAACTGCATGATTTTAGAAACTGACATTAGGAGAAATCTAATAAATCAGAGTAAAAATTTCTATGTATAAATATGCATTGTCAGTTGGATGAAAGTTCGGTAATACACATGTTCACAACTCATTAAAGAATGTTTGTTGAATCCGTGATGCATGGAACGCGTTCAGATCACGGAATGTCACGGTGAGTGAAACTAGGTAAATTACATATCTTTTGGGTACAACTCGCTCCAAGAGCATTTTTCTGCCAAATCTGCCTCATTTTCAAAACTGGCATTAAAACTAACCTGTGAAATCTGAGAAAATTCTTCAAAGTGTCAGTAAGCCTTGTATGGTGGATGAAAGTGCTGTAATCTACTTACTAACAACTCTGAAGTGAATATTTGTCGCATCCGTGATGCATGTAGCGTGTTCGGAACACGGAAATTCACGGTGAGCGAATCCATGTAAATTACACGTCTATTGGTTAGACCCGCTCCAAGAGGTTTTTGCCGTGAAATGGGCCTCATTTTGGAAACTGGCGTTTGGAAAGCTCTGCGAAATCAGAGAAAATGCTTCAAAGCTTCAATATGTCTTCTATTGTGTTTAAAGTCCTGGAATCCACATGCAAACAACTCTGTAGTGTATTTTTGTCGAATCATTTCTGCATGTAGCGTGTTCCGAACACGGAATTTCACGGTGAGCGAATCCATGGAATTTACATATCTATTGGTTAGAACACGCTCCAACAGTTTTTTCCTTTGTAAACTGTCTGATTTTCGTAACTGCTATTATGAAAAAGCTGCGAACTCAGAGTGAATGTTTCTAGGTGTACATATGCCTTGTATGGTGGATGAAAGTACTGTAATACACATGTACACAACTCTTTAAAAATGTTTGTCAAATCCGTGATGTATGTAGCCTGTTCAGAACACGGACTGTCACGGTGAGGGAAACTATGTAAATTACATATCTATTGGTTAGAACACGCTCCAGGAGCATTTTACTGGAAAATCTGCCTCATTTTGGAAACTGGTGTCATGAAAAAGCTGCAAAATATGAGTAAATTCTTTAAGGTGACAATATGTCTTCAATGGGTTATTCAAGATGTGTAATTCACATGCTAACAACTCAGCAGTGTATATTGGTTGAATCCGTGGTGCATGTACCCTATTCATAACACGGAATGTCACGGTGATGGTATCTATGAAAATGAGATGTCTATTGGATAGAACATGCACGAAGAGTGTTTTTCTGCGAAAACTGCCTGATTTTCTTAACTGACGTTAGGAAAACCTGCGAAATCTAAGTAAATGTTTCTAGGTGTAAATATGCCTTGTATTCTGGTTGAAAAATCGGTAATCCACATGCTCACGGTCATTAAATAATTTTTGTCAAAGCCGTGATGAATGTAACGTTTTCGGAACACGGAATGTCTCGGTGAGTGAAACTCTGAAAATAACAATTCTACTGGATAGAACTCGCTTGGATTGAATGTTTCTGTGAAAATTTCATGATTTTTGAAACTGGATGTAAGGACAAACCTGCGAAATCAGAATAACTACTTCTAGGTTTAAATATGCCTTGTATGGTGGATGAAAGTTCGGTAATCCACATGCTCACTCTCATTAAAGAATGTTTGTCGAATTCGTGATGCATGTAACGTGTTTGGAATACGGAATGTCATAGTGAAGGAAACAATGTAAGTTACATGTCTATTGGGGAGAACTCGCTTGAAGAGATTTTTTCTGCAAAATGTGCCTCATTTTCCAAACTGCCATTAGGAGAACCCTGTGAAATCTGAGAAAATGCTTCTAAGTGTCAATATGCCTTGAATGCTGAATGAAAGTCCGGTATTCCACATGTTAATAACAGTGAAGTAATTATTTTTCAAACCGTGATTAATGTAGCGCTTTTGGAAAATGGAATTTCACGGTAATGAAACGATGTAAATTACAATTCTATTGAGTAGAACGACCTAGAAGAGAATGTTTCTGTGAAAATTGCATGATTATCGAATCTGAAGTTTGGAAAAAGCTGCAAAACGGGAGTCAATATTTGTAGGTGTAAATGTGCCTTTATTTTGCAAGAAAGTTTGGTAATCCACATGTTCACAACATACTAAAGAATCTTTTTCTAATCCATTATGCATGAACCGTGTTCAGAACATGGAATTTCACGGTGATTGAAACAATGTAAATTACTTCTGTATTGGGTAGAACTAGCTCGGAGAGAGTTTTTCGGTGAAAACTTCGTCATTTTTAAACTGGCAATTGTAAAACGCCTCAAAATCTGAGAAAATACTTCTAAGAATCAATATTCAATGTATTGTGATGAAAGTTCGGTAATCCACATGCAAACAAATTTGTAGTGAATATTTGTCGAATCCTTTATGCATGTAGCATGTTCGGAACACGGAATTTCAAGGCCAGGGGATTTATGTAAATTACATTTCTCTTGGTTAGAAATCACTGCAAGAGATTTTTCCTAGAAAACGGCTGGATTTTCTATACTGGCGAAAGGAAAACCCTGTGAACTCAGATTAATAGATTCTCGGTGTAAATATGCCTTGTAAGGTGGATGAAAGTTCGGTAATCCGCATGCTAACAACTCTGTACTGAATATTTGTCGAATCCGAGATACGTGAAGCGTGTTCGGAACACAGAATATCACGGTTAGCGAATCTATGTAAAATACATGTCTCTTCGGTAGAACTCGCTCCAAGAGATTTTTCTGGGAAATCTGCCTCATTTTCGAAACTGGCGTTTGATAATAGACGCAAAATCTGAGAAAATGCTTCAAAGTGTCAATATGCCTTGTATTGTGATGGAAGTTCGTAAAACCACATGCAAACAATTCTGTGGTGAATATTTGTAGAAAGCGTTATGCATGTAGCGTGATCGTATCACAGAAATTCCCGGCGATGGAATCTATGTAAATTACACGCCTATTGGTTAGAATTCGCTCCAAAAATGTTTCCCTGAGAAAACGGCCTGATTTTCGAAACTGGCATTAGGAAAAAGCTGCAAATTCAGAGTTAATGTTTCTAGGTGTAAATATGCCATGTATGGTGGATGAAAGTTCTGTAATCTACATGTTCACAACTCATTCGAGAAAGTTTGTTGAAACCTTGATGCATGTAGCGTGTTCGGAACACGGAATTTCACGGTGAGCGAATCCATGTAAATTACACGTCTATTGGTTAGACCCGCTCCAAGAGGTTATTGCCGTGAAATGGGCCTCATTTTGGAAACTGGCTTTTGGAAAGCTCTGCGAAATCAGAGAAAATGCTTCAAAGCGTCAATATGCCTTCTATTTTGATGAAAGTCCTGGAATCCACAAGCAAATAACTCTGTAGTGTATTTTTGTCGAATCATTTCTGCATGTAGCATATTCCGAACACGGAATTTCATGGTGAGCGAATCCATGGAATTTACATATCTATTGGATAAAACACGCTCCAACAGTTTTTTCCTTTGTAAACTGCCTGATTTTCGAAACTGCTATTAGGAAAAAGCTGCGAACTCAGAGTGAATGTTGCTAGGTGTACATACGCCTTGTATGGTGGATGAAAGTTCTGTAATACACATGTACACAACTCTTTAAAAATGTTTGTCAAATCCGTGATGTATGTAGCCTGTTCGGAACACGGACTGTCACGGTGAGGGAAACTATGTAAATTACATATCTATTGGTTAGAACACGCTCCAGGAGCATTTTACTGGAAAATCTGCCTCATTTTGGAAACTGGTGTCATGAAAACGCTGCAAAATATGAGTAAATTCTTTAAGGTGACAATATGTCTTCAATGGGTATTCAAGATGTGTAATTCACATGCTAACAACTCAGCAGTGTATATTGGTTGAATCCGTGGTGCATGTACCCTATTCATAACACGGAATGTCACGGTGATGGTATCTATGAAAATGAGATGTCTATTGGATAGAACATGCACCAAGAGTGTTTTTCTGCGAAAACTGCCTGATTTTCTTAACTGACGTTAGGAAAACCTGCGAAATCTAAGTAAATGTTTCTAGGTGTAAATATGCCTTGTATTGTGGTTGAAATATCGGTAATCCACATGCTCACGGTCATTAAATAATGTTTGTCAAAGCCGTGATGAATGTAACGTTTTCGGAACACGGAATGTCTCGGTGAGTGAAACTCTGAAAATAACAATTCTACTGGATAGAACTCGCTTGGATTGAATGTTTCTGTGAAAATTTCATGATTTTTGAAACTGGATGTAAGGACAAACCTGCGAAATCAGAATAACTACTTCTAGGTTTAAATATGCCTTGTATGGTGGATGAAAGTTCGGTAATCCACATGCTCACTCTCATTAAAGAATGTTTGTCGAATTCGTGATGCATGTAACGTGTTTGGAATACGGAACGTCATAGTGAAGGAAACAATGTAAGTTACATGTCTATTGGGGAGAACTCACTTGAAGAAAATTTTTCTGCAAAATGTGCCTCATTTTCAAAACTGCCATTAGGAGAACCCTGTGAAATCTGAGAAAATGCTTCTAAGTTTCAATATGCCTTGAATGGTGAATGAAAGTCCGGTATTCCACATGTTAATAACAGTGAAGTAATTATTTTTCAAACCGTGATTCATGTAGCGCTATTGGAAAATGGAATT
This sequence comes from Camelus dromedarius, assembly GCF_036321535.1. NCBI lineage: Eukaryota > Metazoa > Chordata > Mammalia > Artiodactyla > Camelidae > Camelus > Camelus dromedarius. The sequence goes on from NW_026989824.1 coordinate 486,003, forward strand.
TCACGGTAATGAAATGATGTAAATTACAATTCTATTGAGTAAAACGAGCTACAAGAGAATGTTTCTGCGAAAATTGCATGGTTATCGAATCTGAAGTTTGGAATAAGCTGCAAAACGGGAGTCAATATTTGTAGGTGTAAATGTGCCTTTATGTTGCAAGAAAGTTCGGTAATCCATATGTTCACAACATACTAAAGAATCTTTTTCTAATCTGTGATGCATGAACCGTGTTCAGAACGTGGAATTTCACGGTGATTGAAACAATGTAAATTACTTCTCTATTGGGTAGAACGAGCTCGGAGAGTGTTTTTCGGCGAAAACTTCGTCATTTTTGAAACTGGCAATTGCAAAACGCTGCAAAATCTGAGAAAATACTTCTAAGAATCAATATTCAATGTATTGTGGTGAAAGTTCGGTAATCCACATGCTAACAAATTTGTAGTGATTATTTGTCGAATACTTTATGCATGTAGCATGTTCGGAACACGGAATTTCACGGCCAGGGGATTTATGTAAATTACATTTCTCTTGGTTAGAAATCACTCCAAGAGATTTTTCCTAGAAAACGGCTGGATTTTCTATACTGGCGAAAGGAAAACACTGCGAACTCAGATTAATAGATTCTCGGTGTAAATATGCCTTGTATGGTGGATGAAAGATCGGTAATCCGCATGCTAACAACTCTGTACTGAATATTTGTCGAATCCGAGATATGTGAAGCGTGTTTGTAACACAGAATATCACGGTGAGCGAATCTATGTAAAATACATGTCTCTTCGGTAGAACTCGCTCCAAGAGATTTTTCTGGGAAATCTGCCTCATTTTCGAAACTGGCGTTTGATAATATACGCAAAATCTGAGAAAATGCTTCAAAGTGTCAATATGCCTTGTATTGTGATGGAAGTTCGTAAAACCACATGCAAACAATTCTGTGGTGAATATTTGTAGAAAGCGTTATGCATGTAGCGTGATCGTATCACAGAAATTCCCGGCGATGGAATCTATGTAAATTACACGCCTATTGGTTCGAATTCGCTCCAAAAATGTTTCCCTGAGAAAACGGCCTGATTTTCGAAACTGGCATTAGGAAAAAGCTGCAAATTCAGAGTTAATGTTTCTAGGTGTAAATATGCCATGTATGGTGGATGAAAGTTCTGTAATCTACATGTTCACAACTCATTCGAGAAAGTTTGTTGAAACCTTGATGCATGTAGCGTGTTCGGAAATTGGAATGTCACTGTGAGGAAAACTATGTAAATTACAATTCTATTGGGAAGTACTCGCTCCACGAGAATTTTTCTGCGTATCTGCCTCCTTTTCAAAACTGGCATTAGGAAAAACCTTCGAAAAATGAGAAAATGCTTCAAAGAGTCAATATGGCTTTTATGGTGGATGAAAGTTCGGTAATCCTTATGCTAACAACTTTGTAGTGAATATTTGTCGAATCCATGATTCATTTAGCGTTTTCGGAACATGAAATTTCACGATGATGGGTTCTATGTAAATTGCATGTCTATTGGGTAGAACTCGCTCCAAGAGGATTTTTCTGCAAAAACTGCATGATTTTAGAAACTGACATTAGGAGAAATCTACTAAATCAGAATAAAACTTTTTATGTATAAATATGCATTGTCAGTTGGATGAAAGTTCGGTAATACACATGTTCACAACTCATTAAAGAATGTTTGTTGAATCCGTGATGCATGGAACGCGTTCAGAATACGGAATGTCACGGTGAGTGAAACTAGGTAAATTACATATCTTTTGGGTACAACTCGCTCCAAGAGCATTTTTCTGCCAAGTCTGCCTCATTTTCAAAACTGGCGTTAAAACTAACCTGTGAAATCTTAGAAAATTCTTCAAAGTGTTAGTAAGCCTTTTATGGTGGATGAAAGTGCTGTAATCTACTTGCTAACAACTCTGAAGTGAATATTTGTCGCATCCGTGATGCATGTAGCGTGTTCGGAACACGGAATTTCATGGTGAGCGAATCCATGTAAATTACACGTCTATTGGTTAGACCCTCTCCAAGAGGTTTTTGCCGTGAAATAGGCCTCATTTTGGAAACTGGCGTTTGGAAAGCTTTGCGAAATCAGAGAAAATGCTTCAAAGCATCAATATGCCTTCTATTTTGATGAAAGTCCTGGAATCCACATGCAAACAACTCTGTAGTGTATTTTTATCGAATCATTTCTGCATGTAGCCTGTTCCGAACACGGAATTTCACGGTGAGCGAATCCACGTAATTTACATATGTATTGAATAGAACACGCTCCAACAGTTTTTTCTTTGTAAACTGCCTGATGTTCGAAACTGCTATTAGGAAAAAGCTGCGAACTCAGAGTGAATGTTTCTAGGTGTACATATGCCTTGTATGGTGGATGAAAGTTCTGTAATACACATGTACACAACTCTTTAAAAATGTTTGTCCAATCCGTGATGTATGTAGCCTGTTCGGAACAAGGACTGTCACGGTGAGGGAAACTATGTAAATTACATATCTATTGGTTAGAACACGCTCCAGGAGCATTTTACTGGAAAATCTGCCTCAGCTTGGAAACTGGTGTCATGAAAACGCTGCAAAATCTGAGTAAATTCTTTAAGGTGACAATATGTCTTCAATGGGTTATTCAAGATGTGTAATTCACATGCTAACAACTCAGCAGTGTATATTGGTTGAATCCGTGGTGCATGTACCGTTTTCAGAACACGGAATGTCACGGTGATGGTATCTATGAAAATGAGATGTCTATTGGATAGAACATGCACCAAGAGTGTTTTTCTGCGAAAACTGCCTGATTTTCTTAACTGACGTTAGGAAAACCTGCGAAATCTAAGTAAATGTTTCTAGGTGTAAATATGCCTTGTATTGTGGTTGAAAAATCGGTAATCCACATGCTCACGGTCATTAAATAATGTTTGTCAAACCCGTGATGAATGTAACATTTTCGGAACACGGAATGTCTCGGTGAGTGAAACTCTGAAAATAACAATTCTACTGGATAGAACTCGCTTGGATTGAATGTTTCTGTGAAAATTTCATGATTTTTGAAACTGGATGTAAGGACAAACCTGCGAAATCAGAATAACTACTTCTAGGTTTAAATATGCCTTGTATGGTGGATGAAAGTTCGGTAATCCACATGCTCACTCTCATTAAAGAATGTTTGTCGAATTCGTGATGCATGTAACGTGTTTGGAATACGGAATGTCATAGTGAAGGAAACAATGTAAGTTACATGTCTATTGGGGAGAACTCACTTGAAGAAAATTTTTCTGCAAAATGTGCCTCATTTTCCAAACTGCCATTAGGAGAACCCTGTGAAATCTGAGAAAATGCTTCTAAGTGTCAATATGCCTTGAATGGTGAATGAAAGTCCGGTATTCCACATGTTAATAACAGTGAAGTAATTATTTTTCAAACCGTGATTCATGTAGCGCTTTTGGAAAATGGAATTTCACGGTAATGAAACGATGTAAATTACAATTCTATTGAGTAGAACGAGCTACAAGAGAATGTTTCTGCGAAAATTGCATGGTTATCGATACTGAAGTTTGGAAAAAGCTGCAAAACGGGAGTCAATATTTGTAGGTGTAAATGTGCCTTTATGTTGCAAGAAAGTTCGGTAATCCACATGTTCACAACATACTAAAGAATCTTTTTCTAATCTGTGATGCATGAACCGTGTTCAGAACGTGGAATTTCACGGTGATTGAAACAACGTAAATTACTTCTCTATTGGGTAAAACTAGCTCGGAGAGAGTTTTTCGGCGAAAAGTTCGTCATTTTTGAAACTGGCAATTGCAAAACGCTGCAAAATCTGAGAAAATACTTCTAAGAATCAATATTCAATGTATTGTGATGAAAGTTCGGTAATCCACATGCTAACAAATTTGTAGTGATTATTTGTCGAATCCTTTATGCATGTAGCATGTTCGGAACACGGAATTTCACGGCCAGGGGATTTATGTAAATTACATTTCTCTTGGTTAGAAATCACTCCAAGAGATTTTTCCTAGAAAACGGCTGGATTTTCTATACTGGCGAAAGGAAAACCCTGCGAACTCAGATTAATAGATTCTCGGTGTAAATATGCCTTGTATGGTGGATGAAAGTTCGGTAATCTGCATGCTAACAACTCTCTACTGAATATTTGTCGAATCCGAGATACGTGAAGCGTGTTTGGAACACAGAATATCACGGTGAGCGAATCTACGTAAAATACATGTCTCTTCGGTAGAACTCGCTCCAAGAGCATTTTTCTGCCAAATCTGCCTCATTTTCAAAACTGGCATTAAAACTAACCTGTGAAATCTGAGAAAATTCTTCAAAGTGTCAGTAAGCCTTGTATGGTGGATGAAAGTGCTGTAAACTACTTGCTAACAACTCTGAAGTGAATATTTGTCGCATCCGTGATGCATGTAGCGTGTTCGGAACACGGAATTTCACGGTGAGCGAATCCATGTAAATTACACGTCTATTGGTTAGACCCGCTCCAAGAGGTTATTGCCGTGAAATGGGCCTCATTTTGGAAACTGGCGTTTGGAAAGCTCTGCGAAATCAGAGAAAATGCTTCAAAGCTTCAATATGTCTTCTATTGTGTTTAAAGTCCTGGAATCCACATGCAAAAAACTCTGTAGTGTATTTTTTCGAATCATTTCTGCATGTAGCGTGTTCCAAACACGGAATTTCACGGTGAGCGAATCCATGGAATTTACATATCTATTGGATAGAACACGCTCCAACAGTTTTTTCCTTTGTAAACTGTCTGATTTTCGAAACTGCTATTAGGAAAATCTGCGAACTCAGAGTGAATGTTTCTAGGTGTACATATGCCTTGTATGGTGGATGAAAGTACTGTAATACACATGCACACAACTCTTTAAAAATGTTTGTCAAATCCGTGATGTATGTAGCCTGTTCGGAACACAGACTGTCACGGTGAGACAAACTATGTAAATTACATTTCTATTGGTTAGAAAATGCTACAGGAGCATTTTACTGGAAAATCTACCTCAGTTTGGGAACTGGTGTTATGAAAACGCTGCAAATATGAATAAATTCTTTAAGGTGACAATATGTCTTCAATGGGTTATTCAAGATGTGTAATTCACATGCTAACATCTCAGCAGTGTATATTGGTTGAATCCGTGGTGCATGTACGTATTCAGAACACGGAATGTTACGGTGATCGTATCAATGAAAATGAGATGTCTATTGGATAGAACATGCACCAAGAGTGTTTTTCTGTGGAAACTGCCTGATTTTCTTAACTGACGTTAGGAAAACCTGCGAAATCTTAGTAAATGTTTCTAGGTGTAAATATGCCTTGTATTGTGGTTGAAAAATCGGTAATCCACATGCTCACGGTCATTAAATAATGTTTGTCAAAGCCGTGATGAATGTAACGTTTTCGGAACACGGAATGTCTCGGTGAGTGAAACTCTGAAAATAACAATTCTACTGGATAGAACTCGCTTGGATTGAATGTTTCTGTGAAAATTTCATGATTTTTGAAACTGGATGTAAGGACAAACCTGCGAAATCAGAATAAGTACTTCTAGGTTTAAATATGCCTTGTATGGTGGATGAAAGTTCGGTAATCCACATGGTCACTCTCATTAAAGAATGTTTGTCGAATTCGTGATGCATGTAACGTGTTTGGAATACGGAATGTCATAGTGAAGGAAACAATGTAAGTTACATGTCTAATGGGGAGAACTCGCTTGAAGAGATTTTTTCTGCGAAATGTGCCTCATTTTCCAAACTGCCATTAGGAGAACCCTGTGAAATCTGAGAAAATGCTTCTAAGTGTCAATATGCCTTGAATGCTGAATGAAAGTCCGGTATTCCACATGTTAATAACAGTGAAGTAATTATTTTTCAAACCGTGATTCATGTAGCGCTTTTGGAAAATGGAATTTCACGGTAATGAAACGATGTAAATTACAATTCTATTGAGTAAAACGAGCTACAAGAGAATGTTTCTGCGAAAATTGCATGGTTATCGAATCTGAAGTTTGGAAAAAGCTGCAAAACGGGAGTCAATATTTGTAGGTGTAAATGTGCCTTTATGTTGCAAGAAAGTTCGGTAATCCATATGTTCACAACGTACTAAAGAATCTTTTTCTAATCTGTGATGCATGAACCGTGTTCAGAACGTGGAATTTCACGGTGATTGAAACAATGTAAATTACTTCTCTATTGGGTAGAACTAGCTCGGAGAGTGTTTTTCGGCGAAAAGTTCGTCATTTTTGAAACTGGCAATTGCAAAACGCTGCAAAATCTGAGAAAATACTTTTAAGAATCAATATTCAATGTATTGTGGTGAAAGTTCGGTAATCCACATGCTAACAAATTTGTAGTGATTATTTGTCGAATCCTTTATGCATGTAGCATGTTCGGAACACGGAATTTCACGGCCAGGGGATTTATGTAAATTACATTTCTCTTGGTTAGAAATCACTCCAAGAGATTTTTCCTAGAAAACGGCTGGATTTTCTATACTGGCGAAAGGAAAACCCTGCAAACTCAGATTAATAGATTCTCGGTGTAAATATGCCTTGTATGGTGGATGAAAGTTCGGTAATCCGCATGCTAACAACTGTGTAGTGAATATTTGTCGAATCCGTGATGCATGTAGCTTTTCCGGAACACGGAATTTCACGATGACGGGTTCTATGTAAATTGCATGTCTATAGGGTAGAACTCGCTCCAAGAGGATTTTTCTGCAAAAACTGCATGATTTTAGAAACTGACATTAGGAGAAATCTACTAAATCAGAATAAAACTTTCTATGTATAAATATGCATTGTCAGTTGGATGAAAGTTCGGTAATACACATGTTCACAACTCATTAAAGAATGTTTGTTGAATCCGTGATGCATGGAACGCGTTCAGAACACGGAATGTCACGGTGAGTGAAACTAGGTAAATTACATATCTATTGGTTAGAACACGCTCCAGGAGCATTTTACTGGAAAATCTGCCTCAGTTTGGAAACTGGTGTCATGAAAACGCTGCAAAATCTGAGTAAATTCTTTAAGGTGACAATATGTCTTCAATGGGTTATTCAAGATGTGTAATTCACATGCTAACAACTCAGCAGTGTATATTGGTTGAATCCGTGGTGCATGTACCTTTTTCAGAACACAGAATGTCACGGTGATGGTATCTATGAAAATGAGATGTTTATTGGATAGAACATGCACCAAGAGTGTTTTTCTGCGAAAACTGCCTGATTTTCTTAACTGACGTTAGGAAAACCTGCGAAATCTAAGTAAATATTTCTAGGTGTAAATATGCCTTGTATTGTGGTTGAAAAATCGGTAATCCACATGCTCACGGTCATTAAATAATGTTTGTCAAAGCCGTGATGAATGTAACGTTTTCGGAACACGGAATGTCTCGGTGAGTGAAACTCTGAAAATAAAAATTCTACTGGATAGACCTCGCTTGGATTGAATGTTTCTGTGAAAATTTCATGATTTTTGAAACTGGATGTAAGGACAAACCTGCGAAATCCGAATAACTACTTCTAGGTTTAAATATGCCTTGTATGGTGGATGAAAGTTCGGTAATCCACATGCTCACTCTCATTAAAGAATGTTTGTCGAATTCGTGATGCATGTAACGTGTTTGGAATACGGAATGTCATAGTGAAGGAAACAATGTAAGTTACATGTCTATTGGGGAGAACTCGCTTGAAGAGATTTTTTCTGCGAAATGTGCCTCATTTTCCAAACTGCCATTAGGAGAACCCTGTGAAATCTGAGAAAATGCTTCTAAGTGTCAATATGCCTTGAATGGTGAATGAAAGTCCGGTATTCCACATGTTAATAACAGTGAAGTAATTATTTTTCAAACCGTGATTAATGTAGCGCTTTTGGAAAATGGAATTTCACGGTAATGAAACGATGTAAATTACAATTCTATTGAGTAGAACGACCTAGAAGAGAATGTTTCTGTGAAAATTGCATGATTATCGAATCTGAAGTTTGGAAAAAGCTGCAAAACGGGAGTCAATATTTGTAGGTGTAAATGTGCCTTTATGTTGCAAGAAAGTTCGGTAATCCAAATGTTCACAACATACTAAAGAATCTTTTTCTAATCCGTGATGCATGAACCGTGTTCAGAACGTGGAATTTCACGGTGATTGAAACAATGTAAATTACTTCTCTATTGGGTAGAACTAGCTCGGAGAGTGTTTTTTGGAGAAAACTTCGTCATTTTTAAACTGGCAATTGCAAAACGCTACAAAATATGAGAAAATACTTCTAAGAATCAATATTCAATGTATTGTGATGAAAGTTCGGTAATTCACATGCTAACAAATTTGTAGTGAATATTTGTCGAATCATTTATGCATGTAGCATGTTCGGAACACGGAATTTCACGGCCAGGGGATTTATTTAAATTACATTTCTCTTGGTTAGAAATCACTCCAAGAGATTTTTCCTAGAAAACGGCTGGATTTTCTATACTGGCGAAAGGAAAACCCTGCGAACTCAGATTAATAGATTCTTGGTGTAAATATGCCTTGTATGGTGGATGAAAGATCGTTAATCCGCATGCTAACAACTCTGTACTGAATATTTGTCGAATCCGAGATACGTGAAGCGTGTTTGGAACACAGAATATCACGGTGAGCGAATCTATGTAAAATACATGTCTCTTCGGTAGAACTCGCTCCAAGAGATTTTTCTGGGAAATCTGCCTCATTTTCGAAACTGGCGTTTGATAATATACGCAAAATCTGAGAAAATGCTTCAAAGTGTCAATATGCCTTGTATTGTGATGGAAGTTCGTAAAACCACATGCAAACAATTCTGTGGTGAATATTTGTAGAAAGCGTTATGCATGTAGCGTGATCGTATCACAGAAATTCCCGGCGATGGAATCTATGTAAATTACACGCCTATTGGTTCGAATTCGCTCCAAAAATGTTTCCCTGAGAAAACGGCCTGATTTTCGAAACTGGCATTAGGAAAAAGCTGCAAATTCAGAGTTAATGTTTCTAGGTGTAAATATGCCATGTATGGTGGATGAAAGTTCTGTAATCTACATGTTCACAACTCATTCGAGAAAGTTTGTTGAAACCTTGATGCATGTAGCGTGTTCGGAAATTGGAATGTCACTGTGAGGAAAACGATGTAAATTACATTTCTATTGGGAAGTACTCGCTCCACGAGAATTTTTCTGCGTATCTGCCTCCTTTTCAAAACTAGCATTAGGAAAAACTTTCGAAATATGAGAAAATGCTTCAAAGAGCCAATATGGCTTTTATGGTGGATGAAAGTTCGGTAATCCTTATGCTAACAACTCTGTAGTGAATATTTTTCGAATCTGTGATGCATGTAGCTTTTCCGGAACACGGAATTTCACGATGACGGGTTCTATGTAAATTGCATGTCTATAGGGTAGAACTCGCTCCAAGAGCATTTTTCTGCCAAATCTGCCTCATTTTCAAAACTGGCATTAAAACTAACCTGTGAAATCTGAGAAAATTCTTCAAAGTGTCAGTAAGCCTTGTATGGTGGATGAAAGTGCTGTAATCTACTTGCTAACAACTCTGAAGTGAATATTTGTCGCATCTGTGATGCATGTAGCGTGTTCGGAACACGGAATTTCATGGTGAGTGAATCCATGTAAATTACACGTCTATTGGTTAGACCCGCTCCAAGAGGTTATTGCCGTGAAATGGGCCTCATTTTGGAAACTGGCTTTTGGAAAGCACTGCGAAATCAGAGAAAATGCTTCAAAGCGTCAATATGCCTTCTATTTTGATGAAAGTCCTGGAATCCACATGCAAACAACTCTGTAGTGTATTTTTGTCGAATCATTTCTGCATGTAGCGTGTTCCGAACACGGAATTTCACGGTGAGCGAATCCATGGAATTTACATATCTATTGGATAGAACACGCTCCAACAGTTTTTTCCTTTGTAAACTGCCTGATTTTCGAAACTGCTATTAGGAAAAAGCTGTGAACTCAGAGTGAATGTTTCTAGGTGTACATATGCCTTGTATGGTGGATGAAATTTCTGTAATACACATGTACACAACTCTAAAAATGTTTGTCAAATCCGTGATGTATGTAGCCTGTTCAGAACACGGACTGTCACGATGAGGGAAACTATGTAAATTGCATATCTATTGGTTAGAACACGCTCCAGGAGAATTTTACTGGAAAATTTGCCTCAGTGTGGAAACTGGTGTTATGAAAACGCTGCAAAATCTGAGTAAATTCTTTAAGGTGACAATATGTCTTCAATGGGTTATTCAAGATGTGTAATTCACATGCTAACAACTCAGCAGTATATATTGGTTGAATCCGTGGTGTGTGTACCGTTTTCAGAACACGGAATGTTACGGTGATGGTATCTATGAAAATGAGATGTCTATTGGATAGAACATGCACCAAGAGTGTTTTTCTGCAAAAACTGCCTGATTTTCTTAACTGACGTTAGGAAAACCTGCGAAATCTAAGTAAATGTTTCTAGGTGTAAATATGCCTTGTATTGTGGTTGAAAAATCGGTAATCCACATGCTCACGGTCATTAAATAATGTTTGTCAAAGCCGTGATGAATGTAATGTTTTCGGAACACGGAATATCTCGGTGAGTGAAACTCTGATAATAACAATTCTACTGGATAGAACTCGCTTGGATTGAATGTTTCTGTGAAAATTTCATGCTTTTTGGAACTGGATGTAAGGACAAACCTGCGAAATCAGAATAACTACTTCTAGGTGTAAATATGCCTTGTATGGTGGATGAAAGTTTGGTAATCCACATGCTCACTCTCATTAAAGAATGTTTGTCGAATTCGTGATGCATGTAACGTGTTTGGAATATGGAATGTCATAGTGAAGTAAACAATGTAAGTTACATGTCTATTTGGTAGAACTCACTTGAAAAGAATTTTTCTGCGAAATGTGCATCATTTTCAAAACTGCCATTAGGAGAACCCTGTGAAATCTGAGAAAATGCTTCTAAGTGTCAATATGCCTTGAATGGTGAATGAAAGTCCGGTATTCCACATGTTAATAACAGTGAAGTAATTATTTTTCAAACCGTGATTCATATAGCGCTTTTGGAAAATGGAATTTCACGGTAATGAAACGATGTAAATTACAATTCTATTGAGTAGAACGAGCTAGAAGAGAATGTTTCTGCGAAAATTGCATGATTATCAAAACTGAAGTTTGGAAAAAGCTGCAAAACGGGAGTCAATATTTGTAGGTGTAAATGTGCCTTTATGTTGCAAGAAAGTTCGGTAATCCACATGATCACAACATACTAAAGAATCTTTTTCTATTCTGTGGTGCATGAACCTTGTTCAGAACGTGGAATTTCACGGTGATTGAAACAATGTAAATTACTTCTCTATTGGGTAGAACTAGCTCGGAGAATGTTTTTCGGCGAAAACTTCGTCATTTTTGAAACTGGCATTTGCAAAACACTGCAAAATCCGAGAAAATACATCTAAGAATAAATATTCAAATTTTTATGATGACAGTTCGTTAATCCACATGCTAACAAATTTGTAGTGAATATTTGTCGAATCTTTATGCATGTAGCATGTTCGGAACACGGAATTTTACGGCCAGGGGATTTATGTAAATTACATTTCTCTTGGTTAGAAATCACTCCAAGAGATTTTTCCTGAGAAATCGGCCGGATTTTCGATACTGGCGAAAGGAAAACCCTGCGAACTCAGATTAATAGATTCTCGGTGTAAATATGCTTTGTATGGTGGATGAAAGTTCGGTAATCCGCATGCTAAAATCTCTGTACTGAATATTTGTCGAATCCGAGATACGTGAAGTGTGTTTGGAACACAGAATATCACAGTGAGTGAATCTATGTAAAATACATGTCTCTTCGGTAGAACTCGCTCCAAGAGATTTTTCTGGGAAATCTGCCTCATTTTCGAAACTGGCGTTTGATAATATACGCAAAATCTGAGAAAATGCTTCAAAGTGTCAATATGCCTTGTATTGTGATGGAAGTTCGTAAAACCACATGCAAACAATTCTGTGGTGAATATTTGTAGAAAGGGTTATGCATGTAGCGTGATCGTATCACAGAAATTCCCGGCGATGGAATCTATGTAAATTACACGCCTATTGGTTAGAATTCGCTCCAAAAATATTTCCCTGAGAAAACGGCCTGATTTTCGAAACTGGCATTAGGAAAAAGCTGCAAATTCAGAGTTAATATTTCTAGGTGGAAATATGCCATGTATGTTGGATGAAAGTTCTGTAATCTACATGTTCACAACTCATTCGAGAAAGTTTGTTGAAACCTTGATGCATGTAGCGTGTTCGGAAATTGGAATGTCACTGTGAGGAAAACGATGTAAATTACATTTCTATTGGGAAGTACTCGCTCCACGAGAATTTTTCTGCGTATCTGCCTCCTTTTCAAAACTGGCATTAGGAAAAACTTTCGAAATATGAGAAAATGCTTCAAAGAGCCAATATGGCTTTTATGGTGGATGAAAGTTCGGTAATCCTTATGCTAACAACTCTGTAGTGAATATTTGTCGAATCCGTGATGCATGTAGCTTTTCCGGAACACGGAATTTCACGATGACGGGTTCTATGTAAATTGCATGTCTATAGGGTAGAACTCGCTCCAAGAGGATTTTTCTGCAAAAACTGCATGATTTTAGAAACTGACATTAGGAGAAATCTACTAAATCAGAATAAAACTTTCTATGTATAAATATGCATTGTCAGTTGGATGAAAGTTCGGTAATACACATGTTCACAACTCATTAAAGAATGTTTGTTGAATCCGTGATGCATGGAACGCGTTCAGAACACGGAATGTCACGGTGAGTGAAACTAGGTAAATTACATATCTTTTGGGTACAACTGGCTCCAAGAGCATTTTTCTGCCAAATCTGCCTCATTTTCAAAACTGGCGTTAAAACTAACCTGTGAAATCTGAGAAAATTCTTCAAAGTGTCAGTAAGCCTTGTATGGTGGATGAAAGTGCTGTAATCTACTTGCTAACAACTCTGAAGTGAATATTTGTCGCATCCGTGATGCATGTAGCGTGTTCGGAACACGGAATTTCACGGTGAGCGAATCCATGTAAATTACACGTCTGTTGGTTAGACCCGCTGCAAGAGGTTATTGCCTTGAAATGGGCCTCATTTTGGAAACTGGCTTTTGGAAAGCACTGCGAAATCAGAGAAAATGCTTCAAAGCGTCAATATGCCTTCTATTTTGATGAAAGTCCTGGAATCCACATGCAAACAACTCTGTAGTGTATTTTTGTCGAATCATTTCTGCATGTAGCGTGTTCCAAACACGGAATTTCACGGTGAGCGAATCCATGGAATTTACATATCTATTGGATAGAACACGCTCCAAGAGTTTTTTCCTTTGTAAACTGCCTGATTTTCGAAACTGCTATTAGGAAAAAGCTGCGAACTCAGAGTGAATGTTTCTAGGTGTACATATGCCTTGTATGGTGGATGAAAGTTCTGTAATACACATGTACACAACTCTTTAAAAATGTTTGTCAAATCCATGATGTATGTAGCCTGTTCGGAACACGGACTGTCACGGTGAGGGAAACTATGTAAATTACATATCTATTGGTTAGAACACGCTCCAGGAGCATTTTACTGGAAAATCTGCCTCAGTTTGGAAACTGGTGTCATGAAAACGCTGCAAAATCTGAGTAAATTCTTTAAGGTGACAATATGTCTTCAATGGGTTATTCAAGATGTGTAATTCACATGCTAACAACTCAGCAGTGTATATTGGTTGAATCCGTGGTGCATGTACCTTTTTCAGAACACAGAATGTCACGGTGATGGTATCTATGAAAATGAGATGTTTATTGGATAGAACATGCACCAAGAGTGTTTTTCTGCGAAAACTGCCTGATTTTCTTAACTGACGTTAGGAAAACCTGCGAAATCTAAGTAAATATTTCTAGGTGTAAATATGCCTTGTATTGTGGTTGAAAAATCGGTAATCCACATGCTCACGGTCATTAAATAATGTTTGTCAAAGCCGTGATGAATGTAACGTTTTCGGAACACGGAATGTCTCGGTGAGTGAAACTCTGAAAATAAAAATTCTACTGGATAGACCTCGCTTGGATTGAATGTTTCTGTGAAAATTTCATGATTTTTGAAACTGGATGTAAGGACAAACCTGCGAAATCCGAATAACTACTTCTAGGTTTAAATATGCCTTGTATGGTGGATGAAAGTTCGGTAATCCACATGCTCACTCTCATTAAAGAATGTTTGTCGAATTCGTGATGCATGTAACGTGTTTGGAATACGGAATGTCATAGTGAAGGAAACAATGTAAGTTACATGTCTATTGGGGAGAACTCGCTTGAAGAGATTTTTTCTGCGAAATGTGCCTCATTTTCCAAACTGCCATTAGGAGAACCCTGTGAAATCTGAGAAAATGCTTCTAAGTGTCAATATGCCTTGAATGGTGAATGAAAGTCCGGTATTCCACATGTTAATAACAGTGAAGTAATTATTTTTCAAACCGTGATTAATGTAGCGCTTTTGGAAAATGGAATTTCACGGTAATGAAACGATGTAAATTACAATTCTATTGAGTAGAACGACCTAGAAGAGAATGTTTCTGTGAAAATTGCATGATTATCGAATCTGAAGTTTGGAAAAAGCTGCAAAACGGGAGTCAATATTTGTAGGTGTAAATGTGCCTTTATGTTGCAAGAAAGTTCGGTAATCCAAATGTTCACAACATACTAAAGAATCTTTTTCTAATCCGTGATGCATGAACCGTGTTCAGAACGTGGAATTTCACGGTGATTGAAACAATGTAAATTACTTCTCTATTGGGTAGAACTAGCTCGGAGAGTGTTTTTTGGAGAAAACTTCGTCATTTTTAAACTGGCAATTGCAAAACGCTACAAAATATGAGAAAATACTTCTAAGAATCAATATTCAATGTATTGTGATGAAAGTTCGGTAATTCACATGCTAACAAATTTGTAGTGAATATTTGTCGAATCATTTATGCATGTAGCATGTTCGGAACACGGAATTTCACGGCCAGGGGATTTATTTAAATTACATTTCTCTTGGTTAGAAATCACTCCAAGAGATTTTTCCTAGAAAACGGCTGGATTTTCTATACTGGCGAAAGGAAAACCCTGCGAACTCAGATTAATAGATTCTTGGTGTAAATATGCCTTGTATGGTGGATGAAAGATCGTTAATCCGCATGCTAACAACTCTGTACTGAATATTTGTCGAATCCGAGATACGTGAAGCGTGTTTGGAACACAGAATATCACGGTGAGCGAATCTATGTAAAATACATGTCTCTTCGGTAGAACTCGCTCCAAGAGATTTTTCTGGGAAATCTGCCTCATTTTCGAAACTGGCGTTTGATAATATACGCAAAATCTGAGAAAATGCTTCAAAGTGTCAATATGCCTTGTATTGTGATGGAAGTTCGTAAAACCACATGCAAACAATTCTGTGGTGAATATTTGTAGAAAGCGTTATGCATGTAGCGTGATCGTATCACAGAAATTCCCGGCGATGGAATCTATGTAAATTACACGCCTATTGGTTCGAATTCGCTCCAAAAATGTTTCCCTGAGAAAACGGCCTGATTTTCGAAACTGGCATTAGGAAAAAGCTGCAAATTCAGAGTTAATGTTTCTAGGTGTAAATATGCCATGTATGGTGGATGAAAGTTCTGTAATCTACATGTTCACAACTCATTCGAGAAAGTTTGTTGAAACCTTGATGCATGTAGCGTGTTCGGAAATTGGAATGTCACTGTGAGGAAAACGATGTAAATTACATTTCTATTGGGAAGTACTCGCTCCACGAGAATTTTTCTGCGTATCTGCCTCCTTTTCAAAACTAGCATTAGGAAAAACTTTCGAAATATGAGAAAATGCTTCAAAGAGCCAATATGGCTTTTATGGTGGATGAAAGTTCGGTAATCCTTATGCTAACAACTCTGTAGTGAATATTTTTCGAATCTGTGATGCATGTAGCTTTTCCGGAACACGGAATTTCACGATGACGGGTTCTATGTAAATTGCATGTCTATAGGGTAGAACTCGCTCCAAGAGCATTTTTCTGCCAAATCTGCCTCATTTTCAAAACTGGCATTAAAACTAACCTGTGAAATCTGAGAAAATTCTTCAAAGTGTCAGTAAGCCTTGTATGGTGGATGAAAGTGCTGTAATCTACTTGCTAACAACTCTGAAGTGAATATTTGTCGCATCTGTGATGCATGTAGCGTGTTCGGAACACGGAATTTCATGGTGAGTGAATCCATGTAAATTACACGTCTATTGGTTAGACCCGCTCCAAGAGGTTATTGCCGTGAAATGGGCCTCATTTTGGAAACTGGCTTTTGGAAAGCACTGCGAAATCAGAGAAAATGCTTCAAAGCGTCAATATGCCTTCTATTTTGATGAAAGTCCTGGAATCCACATGCAAACAACTCTGTAGTGTATTTTTGTCGAATCATTTCTGCATGTAGCGTGTTCCGAACACGGAATTTCACGGTGAGCGAATCCATGGAATTTACATATCTATTGGATAGAACACGCTCCAACAGTTTTTTCCTTTGTAAACTGCCTGATTTTCGAAACTGCTATTAGGAAAAAGCTGTGAACTCAGAGTGAATGTTTCTAGGTGTACATATGCCTTGTATGGTGGATGAAATTTCTGTAATACACATGTACACAACTCTAAAAATGTTTGTCAAATCCGTGATGTATGTAGCCTGTTCAGAACACGGACTGTCACGATGAGGGAAACTATGTAAATTGCATATCTATTGGTTAGAACACGCTCCAGGAGAATTTTACTGGAAAATTTGCCTCAGTGTGGAAACTGGTGTTATGAAAACGCTGCAAAATCTGAGTAAATTCTTTAAGGTGACAATATGTCTTCAATGGGTTATTCAAGATGTGTAATTCACATGCTAACAACTCAGCAGTATATATTGGTTGAATCCGTGGTGTGTGTACCGTTTTCAGAACACGGAATGTTACGGTGATGGTATCTATGAAAATGAGATGTCTATTGGATAGAACATGCACCAAGAGTGTTTTTCTGCAAAAACTGCCTGATTTTCTTAACTGACGTTAGGAAAACCTGCGAAATCTAAGTAAATGTTTCTAGGTGTAAATATGCCTTGTATTGTGGTTGAAAAATCGGTAATCCACATGCTCACGGTCATTAAATAATGTTTGTCAAAGCCGTGATGAATGTAATGTTTTCGGAACACGGAATATCTCGGTGAGTGAAACTCTGATAATAACAATTCTACTGGATAGAACTCGCTTGGATTGAATGTTTCTGTGAAAATTTCATGCTTTTTGGAACTGGATGTAAGGACAAACCTGCGAAATCAGAATAACTACTTCTAGGTGTAAATATGCCTTGTATGGTGGATGAAAGTTTGGTAATCCACATGCTCACTCTCATTAAAGAATGTTTGTCGAATTCGTGATGCATGTAACGTGTTTGGAATATGGAATGTCATAGTGAAGTAAACAATGTAAGTTACATGTCTATTTGGTAGAACTCACTTGAAAAGAATTTTTCTGCGAAATGTGCATCATTTTCAAAACTGCCATTAGGAGAACCCTGTGAAATCTGAGAAAATGCTTCTAAGTGTCAATATGCCTTGAATGGTGAATGAAAGTCCGGTATTCCACATGTTAATAACAGTGAAGTAATTATTTTTCAAACCGTGATTCATATAGCGCTTTTGGAAAATGGAATTTCACGGTAATGAAACGATGTAAATTACAATTCTATTGAGTAGAACGAGCTAGAAGAGAATGTTTCTGCGAAAATTGCATGATTATCAAAACTGAAGTTTGGAAAAAGCTGCAAAACGGGAGTCAATATTTGTAGGTGTAAATGTGCCTTTATGTTGCAAGAAAGTTCGGTAATCCACATGATCACAACATACTAAAGAATCTTTTTCTATTCTGTGGTGCATGAACCTTGTTCAGAACGTGGAATTTCACGGTGATTGAAACAATGTAAATTACTTCTCTATTGGGTAGAACTAGCTCGGAGAATGTTTTTCGGCGAAAACTTCGTCATTTTTGAAACTGGCATTTGCAAAACACTGCAAAATCCGAGAAAATACATCTAAGAATAAATATTCAAATTTTTATGATGACAGTTCGTTAATCCACATGCTAACAAATTTGTAGTGAATATTTGTCGAATCTTTATGCATGTAGCATGTTCGGAACACGGAATTTTACGGCCAGGGGATTTATGTAAATTACATTTCTCTTGGTTAGAAATCACTCCAAGAGATTTTTCCTGAGAAATCGGCCGGATTTTCGATACTGGCGAAAGGAAAACCCTGCGAACTCAGATTAATAGATTCTCGGTGTAAATATGCTTTGTATGGTGGATGAAAGTTCGGTAATCCGCATGCTAAAATCTCTGTACTGAATATTTGTCGAATCCGAGATACGTGAAGTGTGTTTGGAACACAGAATATCACAGTGAGTGAATCTATGTAAAATACATGTCTCTTCGGTAGAACTCGCTCCAAGAGATTTTTCTGGGAAATCTGCCTCATTTTCGAAACTGGCGTTTGATAATATACGCAAAATCTGAGAAAATGCTTCAAAGTGTCAATATGCCTTGTATTGTGATGGAAGTTCGTAAAACCACATGCAAACAATTCTGTGGTGAATATTTGTAGAAAGGGTTATGCATGTAGCGTGATCGTATCACAGAAATTCCCGGCGATGGAATCTATGTAAATTACACGCCTATTGGTTAGAATTCGCTCCAAAAATATTTCCCTGAGAAAACGGCCTGATTTTCGAAACTGGCATTAGGAAAAAGCTGCAAATTCAGAGTTAATATTTCTAGGTGGAAATATGCCATGTATGTTGGATGAAAGTTCTGTAATCTACATGTTCACAACTCATTCGAGAAAGTTTGTTGAAACCTTGATGCATGTAGCGTGTTCGGAAATTGGAATGTCACTGTGAGGAAAACGATGTAAATTACATTTCTATTGGGAAGTACTCGCTCCACGAGAATTTTTCTGCGTATCTGCCTCCTTTTCAAAACTGGCATTAGGAAAAACTTTCGAAATATGAGAAAATGCTTCAAAGAGCCAATATGGCTTTTATGGTGGATGAAAGTTCGGTAATCCTTATGCTAACAACTCTGTAGTGAATATTTGTCGAATCCGTGATGCATGTAGCTTTTCCGGAACACGGAATTTCACGATGACGGGTTCTATGTAAATTGCATGTCTATAGGGTAGAACTCGCTCCAAGAGGATTTTTCTGCAAAAACTGCATGATTTTAGAAACTGACATTAGGAGAAATCTACTAAATCAGAATAAAACTTTCTATGTATAAATATGCATTGTCAGTTGGATGAAAGTTCGGTAATACACATGTTCACAACTCATTAAAGAATGTTTGTTGAATCCGTGATGCATGGAACGCGTTCAGAACACGGAATGTCACGGTGAGTGAAACTAGGTAAATTACATATCTTTTGGGTACAACTCGCTCCAAGAGCATTTTTCTGCCAAATCTGCCTCATTTTCAAAACTGGCGTTAAAACTAACCTGTGAAATCTGAGAAAATTCTTCAAAGTGTCAGTAAGCCTTGTATGGTGGATGAAAGTGCTGTAATCTACTTGCTAACAACTCTGAAGTGAATATTTGTCGCATCCGTGATGCATGTAGCGTGTTCGGAACACGGAATTTCACGGTGAGCGAATCCATGTAAATTACACGTCTGTTGGTTAGACCCGCTGCAAGAGGTTATTGCCATGAAATGGGCCTCATTTTGGAAACTGGCTTTTGGAAAGCACTGCGAAATCAGAGAAAATGCTTCAAAGCGTCAATATGCCTTCTATTTTGATGAAAGTCCTGGAATCCACATGCAAACAACTCTGTAGTGTATTTTTGTCGAATCATTTCTGCATGTAGCGTGTTCCAAACACGGAATTTCACGGTGAGCGAATCCATGGAATTTACATATCTATTGGATAGAACACGCTCCAAGAGTTTTTTCCTTTGTAAACTGCCTGATTTTCGAAACTGCTATTAGGAAAAAGCTGCGAACTCAGAGTGAATGTTTCTAGGTGTACATATGCCTTGTATGGTGGATGAAAGTTCTGTAATACACATGTACACAACTCTTTAAAAATGTTTGTCAAATCCATGATGTATGTAGCCTGTTCGGAACACGGACTGTCACGGTGAGGGAAACTATGTAAATTACATATCTATTGGTTAGAACACGCTCCAGGAGCATTTTACTGGAAAATCTGCCTCAGTTTGGAAACTGGTGTCATGAAAACGCTGCAAAATCTGAGTAAATTCTTTAAGGTGACAATATGTCTTCAATGGGTTATTCAAGATGTGTAATTCACATGCTAACAACTCAGCAGTGTATATTGGTTGAATCCGTGGTGCATGTACCGTTTTCAGAACACAGAATGTCACGGTGATGGTATCGATGAAAATGAGATGTCTATTGGATAGAACATGCACCAAGAGTGTTTTTCTGCGAAAACTGCCTGATTTTCTTAACTGACGTTAGGAAAACCTGCGAAATCTAAGTAAATGTTTCTAGGTGTAAATATGCCTTGTATTGTGGTTGAAAAATCGGTAATCCACATGCTCACGATCATTAAATAATGTTTGTCAAAGCCGTGATGAATGTAACGTTTTCGGAACACGGAATGTCTCGGTGAGTGAAACTCTGAAAATAACAATTCTACTGGATAGACCTCGCTTGGATTGAATGTTTCTGTGAAAATTTCATGATTTTTGAAACTGGATGTAAGGACAAACCTGCGAAATCAGAATAACTACTTCTAGGTTTAAATATGCCTTGTATGGTGGATGAAAGTTCGGTAATCCACATGCTCACTCTCATTAAAGAATGTTTGTCGAATTCGTGATGCATGTAACGTGTTTGGAATACGGAATGTCATAGTGAAGGAAACAATGTAAGTTACATGTCTATTGGGGAGAACTCGCTTGAAGAGATTTTTTTCTGCGAAATATGCCTCATTTTCCAAACTGCCATAAGGAGAACCCTGTGAAATCTGAGAAAATGCTTCTAAGTGTCAGTATGCCTTGAATGGTGAATGAAAGTCCGGTATTCCACATGTTAATAACAGTGAAGTAATTATTTTTCAAACCGTGATTAATGTAGCGCTTTTGGAAAATGGAATTTCACGGTAATGAAACGATGTAAATTACAATTCTATTGAGTAGAACGACCTAGAAGAGAATGTTTCTGTGAAAATTGCATGATTATCGAATCTGAAGTTTGGAAAAAGCTGCAAAACGGGAGTCAATATTTGTAGGTGTAAATGTGCCATTATGTTGCAAGAAAGTTCGGTAATCCACATGTTCACAACATACTAAAGAATCTTTTTCTAATCCTTGATGCATGAACCGTGTTCAGAACGTGGAATTTCACGGTGATTGAAACAATGTAAATTACTTCTCTATTGGGTAGAACTAGCTCGGAGAGTTTTTTTTGGAGAAAACTTCGTCATTTTTAAACTGGCAATTGCAAAACGCTACAAAATATGAGAAAATACTTCTAAGAATCAATATTCAATGTATTGTGATGAAAGTTCGGTAATTCACATGCTAACAAATTTGTAGTGAATATTTGTCGAATCCTTTATGCATGTAGCATGTTCGGAACACGGAATTTCACGGCCAGGGGATTTATTTAAATTACATTTCTCTTGGTTAGAAATCACTCCAAGAGATTTTTCCTAGAAAACGGCCGGATTTTCTATACTGGCGAAAGGAAAACCCTGCGAACTCAGATTAATAGATTCTTGGTGTAAATATGCCTTGTATGGTGGATGAAAGATCGGTAATCCGCATGCTAACAACTCTGTACTGAATATTTGTCAAATCCGAGATACGTGAAGCGTGTTTGGAACACAGAATATCACGGTGAGCGAATCTATGTAAAATACATGTCTCTTCGGTAGAACTCGCTCCAAGAGATTTTTCTGGGAAATCTGCCTCATTTTCGAAACTGGCGTTTGATAATACACGCAAAATCTGAGAAAATGCTTCAAAGTGTCAATATGCCTTGTATTGTGATGGAAGTTCGTAAAACCACATGCAAACAATTCTGTGGTGAATATTTGTAGAAAGCGTTATGCATGTAGCGTGATCGTATCACAGAAATTCCCGGCGATGGAATCTATGTAAATTACACGCCTATTGGTTCGAATTCGCTCCAAAAATGTTTCCCTGAGAAAACGGCCTGATTTTCGAAACTGGCATTAGGAAAAAGCTGCAAATTCAGAGTTAATGTTTCTAGGTGTAAATATGCCATGTATGGTGGATGAAAGTTCTGTAATCTACATGTTCACAACTCATTCGAGAAAGTTTGTTGAAACCTTGATGCATGTAGCGTGTTCGGAAATTGGAATGTCACTGTGAGGAAAACGATGTAAATTACATTTCTATTGGGAAGTACTCGCTCCACGAGAATTTTTCTGCGTATCTGCCTCCTTTTCAAAACTAGCATTAGGAAAAACTTTCGAAATATGAGAAAATGCTTCAAAGAGCCAATATGGCTTTTATGGTGGATGAAAGTTCGGTAATCCTTATGCTAACAACTCTGTAGTGAATATTTTTCGAATCTGTGATGCATGTAGCTTTTCCGGAACACGGAATTTCACGATGACGGGTTCTATGTAAATTGCATGTCTATAGGGTAGAACTCGCTCCAAGAGGATTTTTCTGCAAAAACTGCATGATTTTAGAAACTGACATTAGGAGAAATCTACTAAATCAAAATAAATCTTTCTATGTATAAATATGCATTGTCAGTTGGATGAAAGATTGGTAATACACATGTTCACAACTCATTAAAGAATGTTTGTTGAATCCGTGATGCATGGAACGCGTTCAGAACACGGAATGTCACGGTGAGTGAAACTAGGTAAATTACATATCTTTTGGGTACAACTCGCTCCAAGAGCATTTTTTTACCAAATCTGCCTCATTTTCAAAACTGGCATTAAAACTAACCTGTGAAATCTGAGAAAATTCTTCAAAGTGTCAGTAAGCCTTGTATGGTGGATGAAAGTGCTGTAATCTACTTGCTAACAACTCTGAAGTGAATATTTGTCGCATCCGTGATGCATGTAGCGTGTTCGGAACACAGAATTTCACGGTGAGCGAATCCATGTAAATTACACGTCTATTGGTTAGACCCGCTCCAAGAGGTTATTGCCGTGAAATGGGCCTCATTTTGGAAACTGGCGTTTGGAAAGCTCTGCGAAATCAGAGAAAATGCTTCAAAGCTTCAATATGTCTTCTATTGTGTTTAAAGTCCTGGAATCCACATGCAATAAACTCTGTAGTGTATTTTTTCGAATCATTTCTGCATGTAGCGTGTTCCAAACACGGAATTTCACGGTGAGCGAATCCATGGAATTTACATATCTATTGGATAGAACACGCTCCAACAGTTTTTTCCTTTGTAAACTGTCTGATTCTCGAAACTGCTATTAGGAAATTCTGCGAACTCAGAGTGAATGTTTCTAGGTGTACATATGCCTTGTATGGTGGATGAAAGTACTGTAATACACATGTACACAACTCTTTAAAAATGTTTGTCAAATCCGTGATGTATGTAGCCTGTTCGGAACACAGACTGTCACGGTGAGACAAACTATGTAAATTACATTTCTATTGGTTAGAACATGCTACAGGAGCATTTTACTGGAAAATCTACCTCAGTTTGGGAACTGGTGTTATGAAAACGCTGCAAATATGAATAAATTCTTTAAGGTGACAATATGTCTTCAATGGGTTATTCAAGATGTGTAATTCACATGCTAACAACTCAGCAGTGTATATTGGTTGAATCCGTGGTGCATGTACGTATTCAGAACACGGAATGTTATGGTGATCGTATCAATGAAAATGAGATGTCTATTGGATAGAACATGCACCAAGAGTGTTTTTCTGTGGAAACTGCCTGATTTTCTTAACTGACGTTAGGAAAACCTGCGAAATCTTAGTAAATGTTTCTAGGTGTAAATATGCCTTGTATTGTGGTTGAAAAATCGGTAATCCACATGCTCACGGTCATTAAATAATGTTTGTCAAAGCCGTGATGAATGTAACGTTTTCGGAACACGGAATGTCTCGGTGAGTGAAACTCTGAAAATAACAATTCTACTGGATAGAACTCGCTTGGATTGAATGTTTCTGTGAAAATTTCATGATTTTTGAAACTGGATGTAAGGACAAAACTACGAAATCAGAATAACTACTTCTAGGTTTAAATATGCCTTGTATGGTGGATGAAAGTTCGGTAATCCACATGCTCACTCTCATTAAAGAATGTTTGTCGAATTCGTGATGCATGTAACGTGTTTGGAATACGGAATGTCATAGTGAAGGAAACAATGTAAGTTACATGTCTAATGGGGAGAACTCGCTTGAAGAGATTTTTTCTGCGAAATGTGCCTCATTTTCCAAACTGCCATTAGGAGAACCCTGTGAAATCTGAGAAAATGCTTCTAAGTGTCAATATGCCTTGAATGCTGAATGAAAGTCCGGTATTCCACATGTTAATAACAGTGAAGTAATTATTTTTCAAACCGTGATTCATGTAGCGCTTTTGGAAAATGGAATTTCACGGTAATGAAACGATGTAAATTACAATTCTATTGAGTAAAACGAGCTACAAGAGAATGTTTCTGCGAAAATTGCATGGTTATCGAATCTGAAGTTTGGAAAAAGCTGCAAAACGGGAGTCAATATTTGTAGGTGTAAATGTGCCTTTATGTTGCAAGAAAGTTCGGTAATCCATATGTTCACAACGTACTAAAGAATCTTTTTCTAATCTGTGATGCATGAACCGTGTTCAGAACGTGGAATTTCACGGTGATTGAAACAATGTAAATTACTTCTCTATTGGGTAGAACTAGCTCGGAGAGAGTTTTTCGGCGAAAAGTTCGTCATTTTTGAAACTGGCAATTGCAAAACGCTGCAAAATCTGAGAAAATACTTTTAAGAATCAATATTCAATGTATTGTGGTGAAAGTTCGGTAATCCACATGCTAACAAATTTGTAGTGATTATTTGTCGAATCCTTTATGCATGTAGCATGTTCGGAACACGGAATTTCACGGCCAGGGGATTTATGTAAATTACATTTCTCTTGGTTAGAAATCACTCCAAGAGATTTTTCCTAGAAAACGGCTGGATTTTCTATACTGGCGAAAGGAAAACCCTGCAAACTCAGATTAATAGATTCTCGGTGTAAATATGCCTTGTATGGTGGATGAAAGTTCGGTAATCCGCATGCTAACAACTCTGTAGTGAATATTTGTCGAATCCGTGATGCATGTAGCTTTTCCGGAACACGGAATTTCACGATGACGGGTTCTATGTAAATTGCATGTCTATAGGGTAGAACTCGCTCCAAGAGGATTTTTCTGCAAAAACTGCATGATTTTAGAAACTGACATTAGGAGAAATCTACTAAATCAGAATAAAACTTTCTATGTATAAATATGCATTGTCAGTTGGATGAAAGTTCGGTAATACACATGTTCACAACTCATTAAAGAATGTTTGTTGAATCCGTGATGCATGGAACGCGTTCAGAACACGGAATGTCACGGTGAGTGAAACTAGGTAAATTACATATCTTTTGGGTACAACAGGCTCCAAGAGCATTTTTCTGCCAAATCTGCCTCATTTTCAAAACTGGCGTTAAAACTAACCTGTGAAATCTGAGAAAATTCTTCAAAGTGTCAGTAAGCCTTGTATGGTGGATGAAAGTGCTGTAATCTACTTGCTAACAACTCTGAAGTGAATATTTGTCGCATCCGTGATACATGTAGCGTGTTCGGAACACGGAATTTCACGGTGAGCGAATCCATGTAAATTACACGTCTATTGGTTAGACCCGCTGCAAGAGGTTATTGCCTTGAAATGGGCCTCATTTTGGAAACTGGCTTTTGGAAAGCACTGCGAAATCAGAGAAAATGCTTCAAAGCGTCATTATGCCTTCTATTTTGTTGAAAGTCCTGGAATCCACATGCAAACAACTCTGTAGTGTATTTTTGTTGAATCATTTCTGCATGTAGCTGTTCCGAACACGGAATTTCACGGTGAGCGAATCCATGGAATTTACATATCTATTGGATAGAACACGCTCCAAGAGTTTTTTCCTTTGTAAACTGCCTGATTTTCGAAACTGCTATTAGGAAAAAGCTGCGAACTCAGAGTGAATGTTTCTAGGTGTACATATGCCTTGTATGGTGGATGAAAGTTCTGTAATACACATGTACACAACTCTTTAAAAATGTTTGTCAAATCCATGATGTATGTAGCCTGTTCGGAACACGGACTGTCACGGTGAGGGAAACTATGTAAATTACATATCTATTGGTTAGAACACGCTCCAGGAGCATTTTACTGGAAAATCTGCCTCAGTTTGGAAACTGGTGTCATGAAAACGCTGCAAAATCTGAGTAAATTCTTTAAGGTGACAATATGTCTTCAATGGGTTATTCAAGATGTGTAATTCACATGCTAACAACTCAGCAGTGTATATTGGTTGAATCCGTGGTGCATGTACCGTTTTCAGAACACAGAATGTCACGGTGATGGTATCTATGAAAATGAGATGTTTATTGGATAGAACATGCACCAAGAGTGTTTTTCTGCGAAAACTGCCTGATTTTCTTAACTGACGTTAGGAAAACCTGCGAAATCTAAGTAAATATTTCTAGGTGTAAATATGCCTTGTATTGTGGTTGAAAAATCGGTAATCCACATGCTCACGGTCATTAAATAATGTTTGTCAAAGCCGTGATGAATGTAACGTTTTCGGAACACGGAATGTCTCGGTGAGTGAAACTCTGAAAATAACAATTCTACTGGATAGACCTCGCTTGGATTGAATGTTTCTGTGAAAATTTCATGATTTTTGAAACTGGATGTAAGGACAAACCTGCGAAATCCGAATAACTACTTCTAGGTTTAAATATGCCTTGTATGGTGGATGAAAGTTCAGTAATCCACATGCTCACTCTCATTAAAGAATGTTTGTCGAATTCGTGATGCATGTAACGTGTTTGGAATACGGAATGTCACAGTGAAGGAAACAATGTAAGTTACATGTCTATTGGGGAGAACTCGCTTGAAGAGATTTTTTCTGCGAAATGTGCCTCATTTTCCAAACTGCCATTAGGAGAACCCTGTGAAATCTGAGAAAATGCTTCTAAGTGTCAATATGCCTTGAATGGTGAATGAAAGTCCGGTATTCCACATGTTAATAACAGTGAAGTAATTATTTTTCAAACCGTGATTCATGTAGCGCTTTTGGAAAACGGAATTTCACGGTAATGAAACGATGTAAATTACAATTCTATTGAGTAGAACGACCTAGAAGAGAATGTTTCTGTGAAAATTGCATGATTATCGAATCTGAAGTTTGGAAAAAGCTGCAAAACGGGAGTCAATATTTGTAGGTGTAAATGTGCCTTTATGTTGCAAGAAAGTTCGGTAATCCACATGATCACAACATACTAAAGAATCTTTTTCTAATCCGTGATGCATGAACCGTGTTCAGAACGTGGAATTTCACGGTGATTGAAACAATGTAAATTACTTCTCTATTGGGTAGAACTAGCTCGGAGAGTGTTTTTTGGAGAAAACTTCGTCATTTTTAAACTGGCAATTGCAAAACGCTACAAAATATGAGAAAATACTTCTAAGAATCAATATTCAATGTATTGTGATGAAAGTTCGGTAATTCACATGCTAACAAATTTGTAGTGAATATTTGTCGAATCCTTTATGCATGTAGCATGTTCGGAACACGGAATTTCACGGCCAGGGGATTTATTTAAATTACATTTCTCTTGGTTAGAAATCACTCCAAGAGATTTTTCCTAGAAAACGGCCGGATTTTCTATACTGGCGAAAGGAAAACCCTGCGAACTCAGATTAATAGATTCTTGGTGTAAATATGCCTTGTATGGTGGATGAAAGATCGGTAATCCGCATGCTAACAACTCTGTACTGAATATTTGTCAAATCCGAGATACGTGAAGCGTGTTTGGAACACAGAATATCACGGTGAGCGAATCTATGTAAAATACATGTCTCTTCGGTAGAACTCGCTCCAAGAGATTTTTCTGGGAAATCTGCCTCATTTTCGAAACTGGCGTTTGATAATACACGCAAAATCTGAGAAAATGCTTCAAAGTGTCAATATGCCTTGTATTGTGATGGAAGTTCGTAAAACCACATGCAAACAATTCTGTGGTGAATATTTGTAGAAAGCGTTATGCATGTAGCGTGATCGTATCACAGAAATTCCCGGCGATGGAATCTATGTAAATTACACGCCTATTGGTTCGAATTCGCTCCAAAAATGTTTCCCTGAGAAAACGGCCTGATTTTCGAAACTGGCATTAGGAAAAAGCTGCAAATTCAGAGTTAATGTTTCTAGGTGTAAATATGCCATGTATGGTGGATGAAAGTTCTGTAATCTACATGTTCACAACTCATTCGAGAAAGTTTGTTGAAACCTTGATGCATGTAGCGTGTTCGGAAATTGGAATGTCACTGTGAGGAAAACGATGTAAATTACATTTCTATTGGGAAGTACTCGCTCCACGAGAATTTTTCTGCGTATCTGCCTCCTTTTCAAAACTAGCATTAGGAAAAACTTTCGAAATATGAGAAAATGCTTCAAAGAGCCAATATGGCTTTTATGGTGGATGAAAGTTCGGTAATCCTTATGCTAACAACTCTGTAGTGAATATTTTTCGAATCTGTGATGCATGTAGCTTTTCCGGAACACGGAATTTCACGATGACGGGTTCTATGTAAATTGCATGTCTATAGGGTAGAACTCGCTCCAAGAGGATTTTTCTGCAAAAACTGCATGATTTTAGAAACTGACATTAGGAGAAATCTACTAAATCAAAATAAAACTTTCTATGTATAAATATGCATTGTCAGTTGGATGAAAGATTGGTAATACACATGTTCACAACTCATTAAAGAATGTTTGTTGAATCCGTGATGCATGGAACGCGTTCAGAACACGGAATGTCACGGTGAGTGAAACTAGGTAAATTACATATCTTTTGGGTACAACTCGCTCCAAGAGCATTTTTCTGCCAAATCTGCCTCATTTTCAAAACTGGCATTAAAACTAACCTGTGAAATCTGAGAAAATTCTTCAAAGTGTCAGTAAGCCTTGTATGGTGGATGAAAGTGCTGTAATCTACTTGCTAACAACTCTGAAGTGAATATTTGTCGCATCTGTGATGCATGTAGCGTGTTCGGAACACGGAATTTCACGGTGAGTGAATCCATGTAAATTACACGTCTATTGGTTAGACCCGCTCCAAGAGGTTATTGCCGTGAAATGGGCCTCATTTTGGAAACTGGCTTTTGGAAAGCACTGCGAAATCAGAGAAAATGCTTCAAAGCGTCAATATGCCTTCTATTTTGATGAAAGTCCTGGAATCCACATGCAAACAACTCTGTAGTGTATTTTTGTCGAATCATTTCTGCATGTAGCGTGTTCTGAACACGGAATTTCACGGTGAGCGAATCCATGGAATTTACATATCTATTGGATAGAACACGCTCCAACAGTTTTTTCCTTTGTAAACTGCCTGATTTTCGAAACTGCTATTAGGAAAAAGCTGTGAACTCAGAGTGAATGTTTCTAGGTGTACATATGCCTTGTATGGTGGATGAAATTTCTGTAATACACATGTACACAACTCTAAAAATGTTTGTCAAATCCGTGATGTATTTAGCCTGTTCAGAACACGGACTGTCACGATGAGGGAAACTATGTAAATTGCATATCTATTGGTTAGAACACGCTCCAGGAGAATTTTACTGGAAAATTTGCCTCAGTGTGGAAACTGGTGTTATGAAAACGCTGCAAAATCTGAGTAAATTCTTTAAGGTGACAATATGTCTTCAATGGGTTATTCAAGATGTGTAATTCACATGCTAACAACTCAGCAGTATATATTGGTTGAATCCGTGGTGTGTGTACCGTTTTCAGAACACGGAATGTTACGGTGATGGTATCTATGAAAATGAGATGTCTATTGGATAGAACATGCACCAAGAGTGTTTTTCTGCAAAAACTGCCTGATTTTCTTAACTGACGTTAGGAAAACCTGCGAAATCTAAGTAAATGTTTCTAGGTGTAAATATGCCTTGTATTGTGGTTGAAAAATCGGTAATCCACATGCTCACGGTCATTAAATAATGTTTGTCAAAGCCGTGATGAATGTAATGTTTTCGGAACACGGAATATCTCGGTGAGTGAAACTCTGATAATAACAATTCTACTGGATAGAACTCGCTTGGATTGAATGTTTCTGTGAAAATTTCATGCTTTTTGGAACTGGATGTAAGGACAAACCTGCGAAATCAGAATAACTACTTCTAGGTGTAAATATGCCTTGTATGGTGGATGAAAGTTTGGTAATCCACATGCTCACTCTCATTAAAGAATGTTTGTCGAATTCGTGATGCATGTAACGTGTTTGGAATATGGAATATCATAGTGAAGGAAACAATGTAAGTTACATGTCTATTTGGTAGAACTCACTTGAAAAGAATTTTTCTGCGAAATGTGCATCATTTTCAAAACTGCCATTAGGAGAACCCTGTGAAATCTGAGAAAATGCTTCTAAGTGTCAATATGCCTTGAATGGTGAATGAAAGTCCGGTATTCCACATGTTAATAACAGTGAAGTAATTATTTTTCAAACCGTGATTCATATAGCGCTTTTGGAAAATGGAATTTCACGGTAATGAAACGATGTAAATTACAATTCTATTGAGTAGAACGAGCTAGAAGAGAATGTTTCTGCGAAAATTGCATGATTATCAAAACTGAAGTTTGGAAAAAGCTGCAAAACGGGAGTCAATATTTGTAGGTGTAAATGTGCCTTTATGTTGCAAGAAAGTTCGGTAATCCACATGATCACAACATACTAAAGAATCTTTTTCTATTCTGTGGTGCATGAACCTTGTTCAGAACGTGGAATTTCACGGTGATTGAAACAATGTAAATTACTTCTCTATTGGGTAGAACTAGCTCGGAGAATGTTTTTCGGCGAAAACTTCGTCATTTTTGAAACTGGCATTTGCAAAACACTGCAAAATCCGAGAAAATACATCTAAGAATAAATATTCAAATTTTTATGATGACAGTTCGTTAATCCACATGCTAACAAATTTGTAGTGAATATTTGTCGAATCCTTTATGCATGTAGCATGTTCGGAACACGGAATTTTACGGCCAGGGGATTTATGTAAATTACATTTCTCTTGGTTAGAAATCACTCCAAGAGATTTTTCCTGAGAAATCGGCCGGATTTTCGATACTGGCGAAAGGAAAACCCTGCGAACTCAGATTAATAGATTCTCGGTGTAAATATGCTTTGTATGGTGGATGAAAGTTCGGTAATCCGCATGCTAAAATCTCTGTACTGAATATTTGTCGAATCCGAGATACGTGAAGTGTGTTTGGAACACAGAATATCACAGTGAGTGAATCTATGTAAAATACATGTCTCTTCGGTAGAACTCGCTCCAAGAGATTTTTCTGGGAAATCTGCCTCATTTTCGAAACTGGCGTTTGATAATATACGCAAAATCTGAGAAAATGCTTCAAAGTGTCAATATGCCTTGTATTGTGATGGAAGTTCGTAAAACCACATGCAAACAATTCTGTGGTGAATATTTGTAGAAAGGGTTATGCATGTAGCGTGATCGTATCACAGAAATTCCCGGCGATGGAATCTATGTAAATTACACGCCTATTGGTTAGAATTCGCTCCAAAAATATTTCCCTGAGAAAACGGCCTGATTTTCGAAACTGGCATTAGGAAAAAGCTGCAAATTCAGAGTTAATATTTCTAGGTGGAAATATGCCATGTATGTTGGATGAAAGTTCTGTAATCTACATGTTCACAACTCATTCGAGAAAGTTTGTTGAAACCTTGATGCATGTAGCGTGTTCGGAAATTGGAATGTCACTGTGAGGAAAACGATGTAAATTACATTTCTATTGGGAAGTACTCGCTCCACGAGAATTTTTCTGCGTATCTGCCTCCTTTTCAAAACTGGCATTAGGAAAAACTTTCGAAATATGAGAAAATGCTTCAAAGAGCCAATATGGCTTTTATGGTGGATGAAAGTTCGGTAATCCTTATGCTAACAACTCTGTAGTGAATATTTGTCGAATCCGTGATGCATGTAGCTTTTCCGGAACACGGAATTTCACGATGACGGGTTCTATGTAAATTGCATGTCTATAGGGTAGAACTCGCTCCAAGAGGATTTTTCTGCAAAAACTGCATGATTTTAGAAACTGACATTAGGAGAAATCTACTAAATCAGAATAAAACTTTCTATGTATAAATATGCATTGTCAGTTGGATGAAAGTTCGGTAATACACATGTTCACAACTCATTAAAGAATGTTTGTTGAATCCGTGATGCATGGAACGCGTTCAGAACACGGAATGTCACGGTGAGTGAAACTAGGTAAATTACATATCTTTTGGGTACAACTCGCTCCAAGAGCATTTTTCTGCCAAATCTGCCTCATTTTCAAAACTGGCGTTAAAACTAACCTGTGAAATCTGAGAAAATTCTTCAAAGTGTCAGTAAGCCTTGTATGGTGGATGAAAGTGCTGTAATCTACTTGCTAACAACTCTGAAGTGAATATTTGTCGCATCCGTGATGCATGTAGCGTGTTCGGAACACGGAATTTCACAGTGAGCGAATCCATGTAAATTACACGTCTGTTGGTTAGACCCGCTGCAAGAGGTTATTGCCATGAAATGGGCCTCATTTTGGAAACTGGCTTTTGGAAAGCACTGCGAAATCAGAGAAAATGCTTCAAAGCGTCAATATGCCTTCTATTTTGATGAAAGTCCTGGAATCCACATGCAAACAACTCTGTAGTGTATTTTTGTCGAATCATTTCTGCATGTAGCGTGTTCCAAACACGGAATTTCACGGTGAGCGAATCCATGGAATTTACATATCTATTGGATAGAACACGCTCCAAGAGTTTTTTCCTTTGTAAACTGCCTGATTTTCGAAACTGCTATTAGGAAAAAGCTGCGAACTCAGAGTGAATGTTTCTAGGTGTACATATGCCTTGTATGGTGGATGAAAGTTCTGTAATACACATGTACACAACTCTTTAAAAATGTTTGTCAAATCCATGATGTATGTAGCCTGTTCGGAACACGGACTGTCACGGTGAGGGAAACTATGTAAATTACATATCTATTGGTTAGAACACGCTCCAGGAGCATTTTACTGGAAAATCTGCCTCAGTTTGGAAACTGGTGTCATGAAAACGCTGCAAAATCTGAGTAAATTCTTTAAGGTGACAATATGTCTTCAATGGGTTATTCAAGATGTGTAATTCACATGCTAACAACTCAGCAGTGTATATTGGTTGAATCCGTGGTGCATGTACCGTTTTCAGAACACAGAATGTCACGGTGATGGTATCGATGAAAATGAGATGTCTATTGGATAGAACATGCACCAAGAGTGTTTTTCTGCGAAAACTGCCTGATTTTCTTAACTGACGTTAGGAAAACCTGCGAAATCTAAGTAAATGTTTCTAGGTGTAAATATGCCTTGTATTGTGGTTGAAAAATCGGTAATCCACATGCTCACGATCATTAAATAATGTTTGTCAAAGCCGTGATGAATGTAACGTTTTCGGAACACGGAATGTCTCGGTGAGTGAAACTCTGAAAATAACAATTCTACTGGATAGACCTCGCTTGGATTGAATGTTTCTGTGAAAATTTCATGATTTTTGAAACTGGATGTAAGGACAAACCTGCGAAATCAGAATAACTACTTCTAGGTTTAAATATGCCTTGTATGGTGGATGAAAGTTCGGTAATCCACATGCTCACTCTCATTAAAGAATGTTTGTCGAATTCGTGATGCATGTAACGTGTTTGGAATACGGAATGTCATAGTGAAGGAAACAATGTAAGTTACATGTATATTGGGGAGAACTCGCTTGAAGAGATTTTTTTCTGCGAAATATGCCTCATTTTCCAAACTGACATAAGGAGAACCCTGTGAAATCTGAGAAAATGCTTCTAAGTGTCAGTATGCCTTGAATGGTGAATGAAAGTCCGGTATTCCACATGTTAATAACAGTGAAGTAATTATTTTTCAAACCGTGATTAATGTAGCGCTTTTGGAAAATGGAATTTCACGGTAATGAAACGATGTAAATTACAATTCTATTGAGTAGAACGACCTAGAAGAGAATGTTTCTGTGAAAATTGCATGATTATCGAATCTGAAGTTTGGAAAAAGCTGCAAAACGGGAGTCAATATTTGTAGGTGTAAATGTGCCATTATGTTGCAAGAAAGTTCGGTAATCCACATGTTCACAACATACTAAAGAATCTTTTTCTAATCCGTGATGCATGAACCGTGTTCAGAACGTGGAATTTCACGGTGATTGAAACAATGTAAATTACTTCTCTATTGGGTAGAACTAGCTCGGAGAGTGTTTTTTGGAGAAAACTTCGTCATTTTTAAACTGGCAATTGCAAAACGCTACAAAATATGAGAAAATACTTCTAAGAATCAATATTCAATGTATTGTGATGAAAGTTCGGTAATTCACATGCTAACAAATTTGTAGTGAATATTTGTCGAATCCTTTATGCATGTAGCATGTTCGGAACACGGAATTTCACGGCCAGGGGATTTATTTAAATTACATTTCTCTTGGTTAGAAATCACTCCAAGAGATTTTTCCTAGAAAACGGCCGGATTTTCTATACTGGCGAAAGGAAAACCCTGCGAACTCAGATTAATAGATTCTTGGTGTAAATATGCCTTGTATGGTGGATGAAAGATCGGTAATCCGCATGCTAACAACTCTGTACTGAATATTTGTCAAATCCGAGATACGTGAAGCGTGTTTGGAACACAGAATATCACGGTGAGCGAATCTATGTAAAATACATGTCTCTTCGGTAGAACTCGCTCCAAGAGATTTTTCTGGGAAATCTGCCTCATTTTCGAAACTGGCGTTTGATAATACACGCAAAATCTGAGAAAATGCTTCAAAGTGTCAATATGCCTTGTATTGTGATGGAAGTTCGTAAAACCACATGCAAACAATTCTGTGGTGAATATTTGTAGAAAGCGTTATGCATGTAGCGTGATCGTATCACAGAAATTCCCGGCGATGTAATCTATGTAAATTACACGCCTATTGGTTCGAATTCGCTCCAAAAATGTTTCCCTGAGAAAACGGCCTGATTTTCGAAACTGGCATTAGGAAAAAGCTGCAAATTCAGAGTTAATGTTTCTAGGTGTAAATATGCCATGTATGGTGGATGAAAGTTCTGTAATCTACATGTTCACAACTCATTCGAGAAAGTTTGTTGAAACCTTGATGCATGTAGCGTGTTCGGAAATTGGAATGTCACTGTGAGGAAAACGATGTAAATTACATTTCTATTGGGAAGTACTCGCTCCACGAGAATTTTTCTGCGTATCTGCCTCCTTTTCAAAACTAGCATTAGGAAAAACTTTCGAAATATGAGAAAATGCTTCAAAGAGCCAATATGGCTTTTATGGTGGATGAAAGTTCGGTAATCCTTATGCTAACAACTCTGTAGTGAATATTTTTCGAATCTGTGATGCATGTAGCTTTTCCGGAACACGGAATTTCACGATGACGGGTTCTATGTAAATTGCATGTCTATAGGGTAGAACTCGCTCCAAGAGGATTTTTCTGCAAAAACTGCATGATTTTAGAAACTGACATTAGGAGAAATCTACTAAATCAAAATAAAACTTTCTATGTATAAATATGCATTGTCAGTTGGATGAAAGATTGGTAATACACATGTTCACAACTCATTAAAGAATGTTTGTTGAATCCGTGATGCATGGAACGCGTTCAGAACACGGAATGTCACGGTGAGTGAAACTAGGTAAATTACATATCTTTTGGGTACAACTCGCTCCAAGAGCATTTTTTTACCAAATCTGCCTCATTTTCAAAACTGGCATTAAAACTAACCTGTGAAATCTGAGAAAATTCTTCAAAGTGTCAGTAAGCCTTGTATGGTGGATGAAAGTGCTGTAATCTACTTGCTAACAACTCTGAAGTGAATATTTGTCGCATCCGTGATGCATGTAGCGTGTTCGGAACACAGAATTTCACGGTGAGCGAATCCATGTAAATTACACGTCTATTGGTTAGACCCGCTCCAAGAGGTTATTGCCGTGAAATGGGCCTCATTTTGGAAACTGGCGTTTGGAAAGCTCTGCGAAATCAGAGAAAATGCTTCAAAGCTTCAATATGTCTTCTATTGTGTTTAAAGTCCTGGAATCCACATGCAAAAAACTCTGTAGTGTATTTTTTCGAATCATTTCTGCATGTAGCGTGTTCCAAACACGGAATTTCACGGTGAGCGAATCCATGGAATTTACATATCTATTGGATAGAACACGCTCCAACAGTTTTTTCCTTTGTAAACTGTCTGATTCTCGAAACTGCTATTAGGAAAATCTGCGAACTCAGAGTGAATGTTTCTAGGTGTACATATGCCTTGTATGGTGGATGAAAGTACTGTAATACACATGTACACAACTCTTTAAAAATGTTTGTCAAATCCGTGATGTATGTAGCCTGTTCGGAACACGGACTGTCACGGTGAGACAAACTATGTAAATTACATTTCTATTGGTTAGAACATGCTACAGGAGCATTTTACTGGAAAATCTACCTCAGTTTGGGAACTGGTGTTATGAAAACGCTGCAAATATGAATAAATTCTTTAAGGTGACAATATGTCTTCAATGGGTTATTCAAGATGTGTAATTCACATGCTAACAACTCAGCAGTGTATATTGGTTGAATCCGTGGTGCATGTACGTATTCAGAACACGGAATGTTATGGTGATCGTATCAATGAAAATGAGATGTCTATTGGATAGAACATGCACCAAGAGTGTTTTTCTGTGGAAACTGCCTGATTTTCTTAACTGACGTTAGGAAAACCTGCGAAATCTTAGTAAATGTTTCTAGGTGTAAATATGCCTTGTATTGTGGTTGAAAAATCGGTAATCCACATGCTCACGGTCATTAAATAATGTTTGTCAAAGCCGTGATGAATGTAACGTTTTCGGAACACGGAATGTCTCGGTGAGTGAAACTCTGAAAATAACAATTCTACTGGATAGAACTCGCTTGGATTGAATGTTTCTGTGAAAATTTCATGATTTTTGAAACTGGATGTAAGGACAAAACTACGAAATCAGAATAACTACTTCTAGGTTTAAATATGCCTTGTATGGTGGATGAAAGTTCGGTAATCCACATGCTCACTCTCATTAAAGAATGTTTGTCGAATTCGTGATGCATGTAACGTGTTTGGAATACGGAATGTCATAGTGAAGGAAACAATGTAAGTTACATGTCTAATGGGGAGAACTCGCTTGAAGAGATTTTTTCTGCGAAATGTGCCTCATTTTCCAAACTGCCATTAGGAGAACCCTGTGAAATCTGAGAAAATGCTTCTAAGTGTCAATATGCCTTGAATGCTGAATGAAAGTCCGGTATTCCACATGTTAATAACAGTGAAGTAATTATTTTTCAAACCGTGATTCATGTAGCGCTTTTGGAAAATGGAATTTCACGGTAATGAAACGATGTAAATTACAATTCTATTGAGTAAAACGAGCTACAAGAGAATGTTTCTGCGAAAATTGCATGGTTATCGAATCTGAAGTTTGGAAAAAGCTGCAAAACGGGAGTCAATATTTGTAGGTGTAAATGTGCCTTTATGTTGCAAGAAAGTTCGGTAATCCATATGTTCACAACGTACTAAAGAATCTTTTTCTAATCTGTGATGCATGAACCGTGTTCAGAACGTGGAATTTCACGGTGATTGAAACAATGTAAATTACTTCTCTATTGGGTAGAACTAGCTCGGAGAGTGTTTTTCGGCGAAAAGTTCGTCATTTTTGAAACTGGCAATTGCAAAACGCTGCAAAATCTGAGAAAATACTTTTAAGAATCAATATTCAATGTATTGTGGTGAAAGTTCGGTAATCCACATGCTAACAAATTTGTAGTGATTATTTGTCGAATCCTTTATGCATGTAGCATGTTCGGAACACGGAATTTCACGGCCAGGGGATTTATGTAAATTACATTTCTCTTGGTTAGAAATCACTCCAAGAGATTTTTCCTAGAAAACGGCTGGATTTTCTATACTGGCGAAAGGAAAACCCTGCAAACTCAGATTAATAGATTCTCGGTGTAAATATGCCTTGTATGGTGGATGAAAGTTCGGTAATCCGCATGCTAACAACTCTGTAGTGAATATTTGTCGAATCCGTGATGCATGTAGCTTTTCCGGAACACGGAATTTCACGATGACGGGTTCTATGTAAATTGCATGTCTATAGGGTAGAACTCGCTCCAAGAGGATTTTTCTGCAAAAACTGCATGATTTTAGAAACTGACATTAGGAGAAATCTACTAAATCAGAATAAAACTTTCTATGTATAAATATGCATTGTCAGTTGGATGAAAGTTCGGTAATACACATGTTCACAACTCATTAAAGAATGTTTGTTGAATCCGTGATGCATGGAACGCGTTCAGAACACGGAATGTCACGGTGAGTGAAACTAGGTAAATTACATATCTTTTGGGTACAACTGGCTCCAAGAGCATTTTTCTGCCAAATCTGCCTCATTTTCAAAACTGGCGTTAAAACTAACCTGTGAAATCTGAGAAAATTCTTCAAAGTGTCAGTAAGCCTTGTATGGTGGATGAAAGTGCTGTAATCTACTTGCTAACAACTCTGAAGTGAATATTTGTCGCATCCGTGATACATGTAGCGTGTTCGGAACACGGAATTTCACGGTGAGCGAATCCATGTAAATTACACGTCTATTGGTTAGACCCGCTGCAAGAGGTTATTGCCTTGAAATGGGCCTCATTTTGGAAACTGGCTTTTGGAAAGCACTGCGAAATCAGAGAAAATGCTTCAAAGCGTCATTATGCCTTCTATTTTGTTGAAAGTCCTGGAATCCACATGCAAACAACTCTGTAGTGTATTTTTGTTGAATCATTTCTGCATGTAGCGTGTTCCGAACACGGAATTTCACGGTGAGCGAATCCATGGAATTTACATATCTATTGGATAGAACACGCTCCAAGAGTTTTTTCCTTTGTAAACTGCCTGATTTTCGAAACTGCTATTAGGAAAAAGCTGCGAACTCAGAGTGAATGTTTCTAGGTGTACATATGCCTTGTATGGTGGATGAAAGTTCTGTAATACACATGTACACAACTCTTTAAAAATGTTTGTCAAATCCATGATGTATGTAGCCTGTTCGGAACACGGACTGTCACGGTGAGGGAAACTATGTAAATTACATATCTATTGGTTAGAACACGCTCCAGGAGCATTTTACTGGAAAATCTGCCTCAGTTTGGAAACTGGTGTCATGAAAACGCTGCAAAATCTGAGTAAATTCTTTAAGGTGACAATATGTCTTCAATGGGTTATTCAAGATGTGTAATTCACATGCTAACAACTCAGCAGTGTATATTGGTTGAATCCGTGGTGCATGTACCGTTTTCAGAACACAGAATGTCACGGTGATGGTATCTATGAAAATGAGATGTTTATTGGATAGAACATGCACCAAGAGTGTTTTTCTGCGAAAACTGCCTGATTTTCTTAACTGACGTTAGGAAAACCTGCGAAATCTAAGTAAATATTTCTAGGTGTAAATATGCCTTGTATTGTGGTTGAAAAATCGGTAATCCACATGCTCACGGTCATTAAATAATGTTTGTCAAAGCCGTGATGAATGTAACGTTTTCGGAACACGGAATGTCTCGGTGAGTGAAACTCTGAAAATAACAATTCTACTGGATAGACCTCGCTTGGATTGAATGTTTCTGTGAAAATTTCATGATTTTTGAAACTGGATGTAAGGACAAACCTGCGAAATCCGAATAACTACTTCTAGGTTTAAATATGCCTTGTATGGTGGATGAAAGTTCGGTAATCCACATGCTCACTCTCATTAAAGAATGTTTGTCGAATTCGTGATGCATGTAACGTGTTTGGAATACGGAATGTCATAGTGAAGGAAACAATGTAAGTTACATGTCTATTGGGGAGAACTCGCTTGAAGAGATTTTTTCTGCGAAATGTGCCTCATTTTCCAAACTGCCATTAGGAGAACCCTGTGAAATCTGAGAAAATGCTTCTAAGTGTCAATATGCCTTGAATGGTGAATGAAAGTCCGGTATTCCACATGTTAATAACAGTGAAGTAATTATTTTTCAAACCGTGATTAATGTAGCGCTTTTGGAAAATGGAATTTCACGGTAATGAAACGATGTAAATTACAATTCTATTGAGTAGAACGACCTAGAAGAGAATGTTTCTGTGAAAATTGCATGATTATCGAATCTGAAGTTTGGAAAAAGCTGCAAAACGGGAGTCAATATTTGTAGGTGTAAATGTGCCTTTATGTTGCAAGAAAGTTCGGTAATCCACATGATCACAACATACTAAAGAATCTTTTTCTAATCCGTGATGCATGAACCGTGTTCAGAACGTGGAATTTCACGGTGATTGAAACAATGTAAATTACTTCTCTATTGGGTAGAACTAGCTCGGAGAGTGTTTTTTGGAGAAAACTTCGTCATTTTTAAACTGGCAATTGCAAAACGCTACAAAATATGAGAAAATACTTCTAAGAATCAATATTCAATGTATTGTGATGAAAGTTCGGTAATTCACATGCTAACAAATTTGTAGTGAATATTTGTCGAATCATTTATGCATGTAGCATGTTCGGAACACGGAATTTCACGGCCAGGGGATTTATTTAAATTACATTTCTCTTGGTTAGAAATCACTCCAAGAGATTTTTCCTAGAAAACGGCTGGATTTTCTATACTGGCGAAAGGAAAACCCTGCGAACTCAGATTAATAGATTCTTGGTGTAAATATGCCTTGTATGGTGGATGAAAGATCGGTAATCCGCATGCTAACAACTCTGTACTGAATATTTGTCGAATCCGAGATACGTGAAGCGTGTTTGGAACACAGAATATCACGGTGAGCGAATCTATGTAAAATACATGTCTCTTCGGTAGAACTCGCTCCAAGAGATTTTTCTGGGAAATCTGCCTCATTTTCGAAACTGGCGTTTGATAATACACGCAAAATCTGAGAAAATGCTTCAAAGTGTCAATATGCCTTGTATTGTGATGGAAGTTCGTAAAACCACATGCAAACAATTCTGTGGTGAATATTTGTAGAAAGCGTTATGCATGTAGCGTGATCGTATCACAGAAATTCCCGGCGATGGAATCTATGTAAATTACACGCCTATTGGTTCGAATTCGCTCCAAAAATGTTTCCCTGAGAAAACGGCCTGATTTTCGAAACTGGCATTAGGAAAAAGCTGCAAATTCAGAGTTAATGTTTCTAGGTGTAAATATGCCATGTATGGTGGATGAAAGTTCTGTAATCTACATGTTCACAACTCATTCGAGAAAGTTTGTTGAAACCTTGATGCATGTAGCGTGTTCGGAAATTGGAATGTCACTGTGAGGAAAACGATGTAAATTACATTTCTATTGGGAAGTACTCGCTCCACGAGAATTTTTCTGCGTATCTGCCTCCTTTTCAAAACTAGCATTAGGAAAAACTTTCGAAATATGAGAAAATGCTTCAAAGAGCCAATATGGCTTTTATGGTGGATGAAAGTTCGGTAATCCTTATGCTAACAACTCTGTAGTGAATATTTTTCGAATCTGTGATGCATGTAGCTTTTCCGGAACACGGAATTTCACGATGACGGGTTCTATGTAAATTGCATGTCTATAGGGTAGAACTCGCTCCAAGAGGATTTTTCTGCAAAAACTGCATGATTTTAGAAACTGACATTAGGAGAAATCTACTAAATCAGAATAAAACTTTCTATGTATAAATATGCATTGTCAGTTGGATGAAAGTTCGGTAATACACATGTTCACAACTCATTAAAGAATGTTTGTTGAATCCGTGATGCATGGAACGCGTTCAGAACACGGAATGTCACGGTGAGTGAAACTAGGTAAATTACATATCTTTTGGGTACAACTGGCTCCAAGAGCATTTTTCTGCCAAATCTGCCTCATTTTCAAAACTGGCGTTAAAACTAACCTGTGAAATCTGAGAAAATTCTTCAAAGTGTCAGTAAGCCTTGTATGGTGGATGAAAGTGCTGTAATCTACTTGCTAACAACTCTGAAGTGAATATTTGTCGCATCCGTGATGCATGTAGCGTGTTCGGAACACGGAATTTCACGGTGAGCGAATCCATGTAAATTACACGTCTGTTGGTTAGACCCGCTGCAAGAGGTTATTGCCTTGAAATGGGCCTCATTTTGGAAACTGGCTTTTGGAAAGCACTGCGAAATCAGAGAAAATGCTTCAAAGCGTCAATATGCCTTCTATTTTGATGAAAGTCCTGGAATCCACATGCAAACAACTCTGTAGTGTATTTTTGTCGAATCATTTCTGCATGTAGCGTGTTCCAAACACGGAATTTCACGGTGAGCGAATCCATGGAATTTACATATCTATTGGATAGAACACGCTCCAAGAGTTTTTTCCTTTGTAAACTGCCTGATTTTCGAAACTGCTATTAGGAAAAAGCTGCGAACTCAGAGTGAATGTTTCTAGGTGTACATATGCCTTGTATGGTGGATGAAAGTTCTGTAATACACATGTACACAACTCTTTAAAAATGTTTGTCAAATCCATGATGTATGTAGCCTGTTCGGAACACGGACTGTCACGGTGAGGGAAACTATGTAAATTACATATCTATTGGTTAGAACACGCTCCAGGAGCATTTTACTGGAAAATCTGCCTCAGTTTGGAAACTGGTGTCATGAAAACGCTGCAAAATCTGAGTAAATTCTTTAAGGTGACAATATGTCTTCAATGGGTTATTCAAGATGTGTAATTCACATGCTAACAACTCAGCAGTGTATATTGGTTGAATCCGTGGTGCATGTACCGTTTTCAGAACAGAGAATGTCACGGTGATGGTATCGATGAAAATGAGATGTCTATTGGATAGAACATGCACCAAGAGTGTTTTTCTGCGAAAACTGCCTGATTTTCTTAACTGACGTTAGGAAAACCTGCGAAATCTAAGTAAATGTTTCTAGGTGTAAATATGCCTTGTATTGTGGTTGAAAAATCGGTAATCCACATGCTCACGATCATTAAATAATGTTTGTCAAAGCCGTGATGAATGTAACGTTTTCGGAACA
Source organism: Camelus dromedarius (assembly GCF_036321535.1). Taxonomy (NCBI): domain Eukaryota; kingdom Metazoa; phylum Chordata; class Mammalia; order Artiodactyla; family Camelidae; genus Camelus; species Camelus dromedarius. Next base: position 529,455 of record NW_026989824.1, read on the forward strand.
CGGAATGTCTCGGTGAGTGAAACTCTGAAAATAACAATTCTACTGGATAGACCTCGCTTGGATTGAATGTTTCTGTGAAAATTTCATGATTTTTGAAACTGGATGTAAGGACAAACCTGCGAAATCAGAATAACTACTTCTAGGTTTAAATATGCCTTGTATGGTGGATGAAAGTTCGGTAATCCACATGCTCACTCTCATTAAAGAATGTTTGTCGAATTCGTGATGCATGTAACGTGTTTGGAATACGGAATGTCATAGTGAAGGAAACAATGTAAGTTACATGTATATTGGGGAGAACTCGCTTGAAGAGATTTTTTTCTGCGAAATATGCCTCATTTTCCAAACTGACATAAGGAGAACCCTGTGAAATCTGAGAAAATGCTTCTAAGTGTCAGTATGCCTTGAATGGTGAATGAAAGTCCGGTATTCCACATGTTAATAACAGTGAAGTAATTATTTTTCAAACCGTGATTAATGTAGCGCTTTTGGAAAATGGAATTTCACGGTAATGAAACGATGTAAATTACAATTCTATTGAGTAGAACGACCTAGAAGAGAATGTTTCTGTGAAAATTGCATGATTATCGAATCTGAAGTTTGGAAAAAGCTGCAAAACGGGAGTCAATATTTGTAGGTGTAAATGTGCCATTATGTTGCAAGAAAGTTCGGTAATCCACATGTTCACAACATACTAAAGAATCTTTTTCTAATCCGTGATGCATGAACCGTGTTCAGAACGTGGAATTTCACGGTGATTGAAACAATGTAAATTACTTCTCTATTGGGTAGAACTAGCTCGGAGAGTGTTTTTTGGAGAAAACTTCGTCATTTTTAAACTGGCAATTGCAAAACGCTACAAAATATGAGAAAATACTTCTAAGAATCAATATTCAATGTATTGTGATGAAAGTTCGGTAATTCACATGCTAACAAATTTGTAGTGAATATTTGTCGAATCCTTTATGCATGTAGCATGTTCGGAACACGGAATTTCACGGCCAGGGGATTTATTTAAATTACATTTCTCTTGGTTAGAAATCACTCCAAGAGATTTTTCCTAGAAAACGGCCGGATTTTCTATACTGGCGAAAGGAAAACCCTGCGAACTCAGATTAATAGATTCTTGGTGTAAATATGCCTTGTATGGTGGATGAAAGATCGGTAATCCGCATGCTAACAACTCTGTACTGAATATTTGTCAAATCCGAGATACGTGAAGCGTGTTTGGAACACAGAATATCACGGTGAGCGAATCTATGTAAAATACATGTCTCTTCGGTAGAACTCGCTCCAAGAGATTTTTCTGGGAAATCTGCCTCATTTTCGAAACTGGCGTTTGATAATACACGCAAAATCTGAGAAAATGCTTCAAAGTGTCAATATGCCTTGTATTGTGATGGAAGTTCGTAAAACCACATGCAAACAATTCTGTGGTGAATATTTGTAGAAAGCGTTATGCATGTAGCGTGATCGTATCACAGAAATTCCCGGCGATGTAATCTATGTAAATTACACGCCTATTGGTTCGAATTCGCTCCAAAAATGTTTCCCTGAGAAAACGGCCTGATTTTCGAAACTGGCATTAGGAAAAAGCTGCAAATTCAGAGTTAATGTTTCTAGGTGTAAATATGCCATGTATGGTGGATGAAAGTTCTGTAATCTACATGTTCACAACTCATTCGAGAAAGTTTGTTGAAACCTTGATGCATGTAGCGTGTTCGGAAATTGGAATGTCACTGTGAGGAAAACGATGTAAATTACATTTCTATTGGGAAGTACTCGCTCCACGAGAATTTTTCTGCGTATCTGCCTCCTTTTCAAAACTAGCATTAGGAAAAACTTTCGAAATATGAGAAAATGCTTCAAAGAGCCAATATGGCTTTTATGGTGGATGAAAGTTCGGTAATCCTTATGCTAACAACTCTGTAGTGAATATTTTTCGAATCTGTGATGCATGTAGCTTTTCCGGAACACGGAATTTCACGATGACGGGTTCTATGTAAATTGCATGTCTATAGGGTAGAACTCGCTCCAAGAGGATTTTTCTGCAAAAACTGCATGATTTTAGAAACTGACATTAGGAGAAATCTACTAAATCAGAATAAAACTTTCTATGTATAAATATGCATTGTCAGTTGGATGAAAGTTCGGTAATACACATGTTCACAACTCATTAAAGAATGTTTGTTGAATCCGTGATGCATGGAACGCGTTCAGAACACGGAATGTCACGGTGAGTGAAACTAGGTAAATTACATATCTTTTGGGTACAACTGGCTCCAAGAGCATTTTTCTGCCAAATCTGCCTCATTTTCAAAACTGGCGTTAAAACTAACCTGTGAAATCTGAGAAAATTCTTCAAAGTGTCAGTAAGCCTTGTATGGTGGATGAAAGTGCTGTAATCTACTTGCTAACAACTCTGAAGTGAATATTTGTCGCATCCGTGATGCATGTAGCGTGTTCGGAACACGGAATTTCACGGTGAGCGAATCCATGTAAATTACACGTCTATTGGTTAGACCCGCTCCAAGAGGTTATTGCCGTGAAATGGGCCTCATTTTGGAAACTGGCGTTTGGAAAGCTCTGCGAAATCAGAGAAAATGCTTCAAAGCTTCAATATGTCTTCTATTGTGTTTAAAGTCCTGGAATCCACATGCAAAAAACTCTGTAGTGTATTTTTTCGAATCATTTCTGCATGTAGCGTGTTCCAAACACGGAATTTCACGGTGAGCGAATCCATGGAATTTACATATCTATTGGATAGAACACGCTCCAACAGTTTTTTCCTTTGTAAACTGTCTGATTCTCGAAACTGCTATTAGGAAAATCTGCGAACTCAGAGTGAATGTTTCTAGGTGTACATATGCCTTGTATGGTGGATGAAAGTACTGTAATACACATGTACACAACTCTTTAAAAATGTTTGTCAAATCCGTGATGTATGTAGCCTGTTCGGAACACGGACTGTCACGGTGAGACAAACTATGTAAATTACATTTCTATTGGTTAGAACATGCTACAGGAGCATTTTACTGGAAAATCTACCTCAGTTTGGGAACTGGTGTTATGAAAACGCTGCAAATATGAATAAATTCTTTAAGGTGACAATATGTCTTCAATGGGTTATTCAAGATGTGTAATTCACATGCTAACAACTCAGCAGTGTATATTGGTTGAATCCGTGGTGCATGTACGTATTCAGAACACGGAATGTTATGGTGATCGTATCAATGAAAATGAGATGTCTATTGGATAGAACATGCACCAAGAGTGTTTTTCTGTGGAAACTGCCTGATTTTCTTAACTGACGTTAGGAAAACCTGCGAAATCTTAGTAAATGTTTCTAGGTGTAAATATGCCTTGTATTGTGGTTGAAAAATCGGTAATCCACATGCTCACGGTCATTAAATAATGTTTGTCAAAGCCGTGATGAATGTAACGTTTTCGGAACACGGAATGTCTCGGTGAGTGAAACTCTGAAAATAACAATTCTACTGGATAGAACTCGCTTGGATTGAATGTTTCTGTGAAAATTTCATGATTTTTGAAACTGGATGTAAGGACAAAACTACGAAATCAGAATAACTACTTCTAGGTTTAAATATGCCTTGTATGGTGGATGAAAGTTCGGTAATCCACATGCTCACTCTCATTAAAGAATGTTTGTCGAATTCGTGATGCATGTAACGTGTTTGGAATACGGAATGTCATAGTGAAGGAAACAATGTAAGTTACATGTCTAATGGGGAGAACTCGCTTGAAGAGATTTTTTCTGCGAAATGTGCCTCATTTTCCAAACTGCCATTAGGAGAACCCTGTGAAATCTGAGAAAATGCTTCTAAGTGTCAATATGCCTTGAATGCTGAATGAAAGTCCGGTATTCCACATGTTAATAACAGTGAAGTAATTATTTTTCAAACCGTGATTCATGTAGCGCTTTTGGAAAATGGAATTTCACGGTAATGAAACGATGTAAATTACAATTCTATTGAGTAAAACGAGCTACAAGAGAATGTTTCTGCGAAAATTGCATGGTTATCGAATCTGAAGTTTGGAAAAAGCTGCAAAACGGGAGTCAATATTTGTAGGTGTAAATGTGCCTTTATGTTGCAAGAAAGTTCGGTAATCCATATGTTCACAACGTACTAAAGAATCTTTTTCTAATCTGTGATGCATGAACCGTGTTCAGAACGTGGAATTTCACGGTGATTGAAACAATGTAAATTACTTCTCTATTGGGTAGAACTAGCTCGGAGAGTGTTTTTCGGCGAAAAGTTCGTCATTTTTGAAACTGGCAATTGCAAAACGCTGCAAAATCTGAGAAAATACTTTTAAGAATCAATATTCAATGTATTGTGGTGAAAGTTCGGTAATCCACATGCTAACAAATTTGTAGTGATTATTTGTCGAATCCTTTATGCATGTAGCATGTTCGGAACACGGAATTTCACGGCCAGGGGATTTATGTAAATTACATTTCTCTTGGTTAGAAATCACTCCAAGAGATTTTTCCTAGAAAACGGCTGGATTTTCTATACTGGCGAAAGGAAAACCCTGCAAACTCAGATTAATAGATTCTCGGTGTAAATATGCCTTGTATGGTGGATGAAAGTTCGGTAATCCGCATGCTAACAACTCTGTAGTGAATATTTGTCGAATCCGTGATGCATGTAGCTTTTCCGGAACACGGAATTTCACGATGACGGGTTCTATGTAAATTGCATGTCTATAGGGTAGAACTCGCTCCAAGAGGATTTTTCTGCAAAAACTGCATGATTTTAGAAACTGACATTAGGAGAAATCTACTAAATCAGAATAAAACTTTCTATGTATAAATATGCATTGTCAGTTGGATGAAAGTTCGGTAATACACATGTTCACAACTCATTAAAGAATGTTTGTTGAATCCGTGATGCATGGAACGCGTTCAGAACACGGAATGTCACGGTGAGTGAAACTAGGTAAATTACATATCTTTTGGGTACAACTGGCTCCAAGAGCATTTTTCTGCCAAATCTGCCTCATTTTCAAAACTGGCGTTAAAACTAACCTGTGAAATCTGAGAAAATTCTTCAAAGTGTCAGTAAGCCTTGTATGGTGGATGAAAGTGCTGTAATCTACTTGCTAACAACTCTGAAGTGAATATTTGTCGCATCCGTGATACATGTAGCGTGTTCGGAACACGGAATTTCACGGTGAGCGAATCCATGTAAATTACACGTCTATTGGTTAGACCCGCTGCAAGAGGTTATTGCCTTGAAATGGGCCTCATTTTGGAAACTGGCTTTTGGAAAGCACTGCGAAATCAGAGAAAATGCTTCAAAGCGTCATTATGCCTTCTATTTTGTTGAAAGTCCTGGAATCCACATGCAAACAACTCTGTAGTGTATTTTTGTTGAATCATTTCTGCATGTAGCGTGTTCCGAACACGGAATTTCACGGTGAGCGAATCCATGGAATTTACATATCTATTGGATAGAACACGCTCCAAGAGTTTTTTCCTTTGTAAACTGCCTGATTTTCGAAACTGCTATTAGGAAAAAGCTGCGAACTCAGAGTGAATGTTTCTAGGTGTACATATGCCTTGTATGGTGGATGAAAGTTCTGTAATACACATGTACACAACTCTTTAAAAATGTTTGTCAAATCCATGATGTATGTAGCCTGTTCGGAACACGGACTGTCACGGTGAGGGAAACTATGTAAATTACATATCTATTGGTTAGAACACGCTCCAGGAGCATTTTACTGGAAAATCTGCCTCAGTTTGGAAACTGGTGTCATGAAAACGCTGCAAAATCTGAGTAAATTCTTTAAGGTGACAATATGTCTTCAATGGGTTATTCAAGATGTGTAATTCACATGCTAACAACTCAGCAGTGTATATTGGTTGAATCCGTGGTGCATGTACCGTTTTCAGAACACAGAATGTCACGGTGATGGTATCTATGAAAATGAGATGTTTATTGGATAGAACATGCACCAAGAGTGTTTTTCTGCGAAAACTGCCTGATTTTCTTAACTGACGTTAGGAAAACCTGCGAAATCTAAGTAAATATTTCTAGGTGTAAATATGCCTTGTATTGTGGTTGAAAAATCGGTAATCCACATGCTCACGGTCATTAAATAATGTTTGTCAAAGCCGTGATGAATGTAACGTTTTCGGAACACGGAATGTCTCGGTGAGTGAAACTCTGAAAATAACAATTCTACTGGATAGACCTCGCTTGGATTGAATGTTTCTGTGAAAATTTCATGATTTTTGAAACTGGATGTAAGGACAAACCTGCGAAATCCGAATAACTACTTCTAGGTTTAAATATGCCTTGTATGGTGGATGAAAGTTCGGTAATCCACATGCTCACTCTCATTAAAGAATGTTTGTCGAATTCGTGATGCATGTAACGTGTTTGGAATACGGAATGTCATAGTGAAGGAAACAATGTAAGTTACATGTCTATTGGGGAGAACTCGCTTGAAGAGATTTTTTCTGCGAAATGTGCCTCATTTTCCAAACTGCCATTAGGAGAACCCTGTGAAATCTGAGAAAATGCTTCTAAGTGTCAATATGCCTTGAATGGTGAATGAAAGTCCGGTATTCCACATGTTAATAACAGTGAAGTAATTATTTTTCAAACCGTGATTAATGTAGCGCTTTTGGAAAATGGAATTTCACGGTAATGAAACGATGTAAATTACAATTCTATTGAGTAGAACGACCTAGAAGAGAATGTTTCTGTGAAAATTGCATGATTATCGAATCTGAAGTTTGGAAAAAGCTGCAAAACGGGAGTCAATATTTGTAGGTGTAAATGTGCCTTTATGTTGCAAGAAAGTTCGGTAATCCACATGATCACAACATACTAAAGAATCTTTTTCTAATCCGTGATGCATGAACCGTGTTCAGAACGTGGAATTTCACGGTGATTGAAACAATGTAAATTACTTCTCTATTGGGTAGAACTAGCTCGGAGAGTGTTTTTTGGAGAAAACTTCGTCATTTTTAAACTGGCAATTGCAAAACGCTACAAAATATGAGAAAATACTTCTAAGAATCAATATTCAATGTATTGTGATGAAAGTTCGGTAATTCACATGCTAACAAATTTGTAGTGAATATTTGTCGAATCATTTATGCATGTAGCATGTTCGGAACACGGAATTTCACGGCCAGGGGATTTATTTAAATTACATTTCTCTTGGTTAGAAATCACTCCAAGAGATTTTTCCTAGAAAACGGCTGGATTTTCTATACTGGCGAAAGGAAAACCCTGCGAACTCAGATTAATAGATTCTTGGTGTAAATATGCCTTGTATGGTGGATGAAAGATCGGTAATCCGCATGCTAACAACTCTGTACTGAATATTTGTCGAATCCGAGATACGTGAAGCGTGTTTGGAACACAGAATATCACGGTGAGCGAATCTATGTAAAATACATGTCTCTTCGGTAGAACTCGCTCCAAGAGATTTTTCTGGGAAATCTGCCTCATTTTCGAAACTGGCGTTTGATAATACACGCAAAATCTGAGAAAATGCTTCAAAGTGTCAATATGCCTTGTATTGTGATGGAAGTTCGTAAAACCACATGCAAACAATTCTGTGGTGAATATTTGTAGAAAGCGTTATGCATGTAGCGTGATCGTATCACAGAAATTCCCGGCGATGGAATCTATGTAAATTACACGCCTATTGGTTCGAATTCGCTCCAAAAATGTTTCCCTGAGAAAACGGCCTGATTTTCGAAACTGGCATTAGGAAAAAGCTGCAAATTCAGAGTTAATGTTTCTAGGTGTAAATATGCCATGTATGGTGGATGAAAGTTCTGTAATCTACATGTTCACAACTCATTCGAGAAAGTTTGTTGAAACCTTGATGCATGTAGCGTGTTCGGAAATTGGAATGTCACTGTGAGGAAAACGATGTAAATTACATTTCTATTGGGAAGTACTCGCTCCACGAGAATTTTTCTGCGTATCTGCCTCCTTTTCAAAACTAGCATTAGGAAAAACTTTCGAAATATGAGAAAATGCTTCAAAGAGCCAATATGGCTTTTATGGTGGATGAAAGTTCGGTAATCCTTATGCTAACAACTCTGTAGTGAATATTTTTCGAATCTGTGATGCATGTAGCTTTTCCGGAACACGGAATTTCACGATGACGGGTTCTATGTAAATTGCATGTCTATAGGGTAGAACTCGCTCCAAGAGGATTTTTCTGCAAAAACTGCATGATTTTAGAAACTGACATTAGGAGAAATCTACTAAATCAAAATAAAACTTTCTATGTATAAATATGCATTGTCAGTTGGATGAAAGATTGGTAATACACATGTTCACAACTCATTAAAGAATGTTTGTTGAATCCGTGATGCATGGAACGCGTTCAGAACACGGAATGTCACGGTGAGTGAAACTAGGTAAATTACATATCTTTTGGGTACAACTCGCTCCAAGAGCATTTTTTTACCAAATCTGCCTCATTTTCAAAACTGGCATTAAAACTAACCTGTGAAATCTGAGAAAATTCTTCAAAGTGTCAGTAAGCCTTGTATGGTGGATGAAAGTGCTGTAATCTACTTGCTAACAACTCTGAAGTGAATATTTGTCGCATCCGTGATGCATGTAGCGTGTTCGGAACACGGAATTTCACGGTGAGTGAATCCATGTAAATTACACGTCTATTGGTTAGACCCGCTCCAAGAGGTTATTGCCGTGAAATGGGCCTCATTTTGGAAACTGGCTTTTGGAAAGCACTGCGAAATCAGAGAAAATGCTTCAAAGCGTCAATATGCCTTCTATTTTGATGAAAGTCCTGGAATCCACATGCAAACAACTCTGTAGTGTATTTTTGTCGAATCATTTCTGCATGTAGCGTGTTCCGAACACGGAATTTCACGGTGAGCGAATCCATGGAATTTACATATCTATTGGATAGAACACGCTCCAACAGTTTTTTCCTTTGTAAACTGCCTGATTTTCGAAACTGCTATTAGGAAAAAGCTGTGAACTCAGAGTGAATGTTTCTAGGTGTACATATGCCTTGTATGGTGGATGAAATTTCTGTAATACACATGTACACAACTCTAAAAATGTTTGTCAAATCCGTGATGTATGTAGCCTGTTCAGAACACGGACTGTCACGATGAGGGAAACTATGTAAATTGCATATCTATTGGTTAGAACACGCTCCAGGAGAATTTTACTGGAAAATTTGCCTCAGTGTGGAAACTGGTGTTATGAAAACGCTGCAAAATCTGAGTAAATTCTTTAAGGTGACAATATGTCTTCAATGGGTTATTCAAGATGTGTAATTCACATGCTAACAACTCAGCAGTGTATATTGGTTGAATCCGTGGTGCGTGTACCGTTTTCAGAACACGGAATGTTACGGTTATGGTATCTATGAAAATGAGATGTCTATTGGATAGAACATGCACCAAGAGTGTTTTTCTGCAAAAACTGCCTGATTTTCTTAACTGACGTTAGGAAAACCTGCGAAATCTAAGTAAATGTTTCTAGGTGTAAATATGCCTTGTATTGTGGTTGAAAAATCGGTAATCCACATGCTCACGGTCATTAAATAATGTTTGTCAAAGCCGTGATGAATGTAATGTTTTCGGAACACGGAATATCTCGGTGAGTGAAACTCTGATAATAACAATTCTACTGGATAGAACTCGCTTGGATTGAATGTTTCTGTGAAAATTTCATGCTTTTTGGAACTGGATGTAAGGACAAACCTGCGAAATCAGAATAACTACTTCTAGGTGTAAATATGCCTTGTATGGTGGATGAAAGTTTGGTAATCCACATGCTCACTCTCATTAAAGAATGTTTGTCGAATTCGTGATGCATGTAACGTGTTTGGAATATGGAATGTCATAGTGAAGGAAACAATGTAAGTTACATGTCTATTTGGTAGAACTCACTTGAAAAGAATTTTTCTGCGAAATGTGCATCATTTTCAAAACTGCCATTAGGAGAACCCTGTGAAATCTGAGAAAATGCTTCTAAGTGTCAATATGCCTTGAATGGTGAATGAAAGTCCGGTATTCCACATGTTAATAACAGTGAAGTAATTATTTTTCAAACCGTGATTCATATAGCGCTTTTGGAAAATGGAATTTCATGGTAATGAAACGATGTAAATTACAATTCTATTGAGTAGAACGAGCTAGAAGAGAATGTTTCTGCGAAAATTGCATGATTATCAAAACTGAAGTTTGGAAAAAGCTGCAAAACGGGAGTCAATATTTGTAGGTGTAAATGTGCCTTTATGTTGCAAGAAAGTTCGGTAATCCACATGATCACAACATACTAAAGAATCTTTTTCTATTCTGTGGTGCATGAACCTTGTTCAGAACGTGGAATTTCACGGTGATTGAAACAATGTAAATTATTTCTCTATTGGGTAGAACTAGCTCGGAGAATGTTTTTCGGCGAAAACTTCGTCATTTTTGAAACTGGCATTTGCAAAACACTGCAAAATCCGAGAAAATACATCTAAGAATAAATATTCAATTTTTTATGATGACAGTTCGTTAATCCACATGCTAACAAATTTGTAGTGAATATTTGTCGAATCCTTTATGCATGTAGCATGTTCGGAACACGGAATTTTACGGCCAGGGGATTTATGTAAATTACATTTCTCTTGGTTAGAAATCACTCCAAGAGATTTTTCCTGAGAAATCGGCCGGATTTTCGATACTGGCGAAAGGAAAACCCTGCGAACTCAGATTAATAGATTCTCGGTGTAAATATGCTTTGTATGGTGGATGAAAGTTCGGTAATCCGCATGCTAAAATCTCTGTACTGAATATTTGTCGAATCCGAGATACGTGAAGCATGTTTGGAACACAGAATATCACGGTGAGCGAATCTATGTAAAATACATGTCTCTTCGGTAGAACTCGCTCCAAGAGATTTTTCTGGGAAATCTGCCTCATTTTCGAAACTGGCGTTTGATAATATACGCAAAATCTGAGAAAATGCTTCAAAGTGTCAATATGCCTTGTATTGTGATGGAAGTTCGTAAAACCACATGCAAACAATTCTGTGGTGAATATTTGTAGAAAGGGTTATGCATGTAGCGTGATCGTATCACAGAAATTCCCGGCGATGGAATCTATGTAAATTACACGCCTATTGGTTAGAATTCGCTCCAAAAATATTTCCCTGAGAAAACGGCCTGATTTTCGAAACTGGCATTAGGAAAAAGCTGCAAATTCAGAGTTAATATTTCTAGGTGGAAATATGCCATGTATGTTGGATGAAAGTTCTGTAATCTACATGTTCACAACTCATTCGAGAAAGTTTGTTGAAACCTTGATGCATGTAGCGTGTTCGGAAATTGGAATGTCACTGTGAGGAAAACGATGTAAATTACATTTCTATTGGGAAGTACTCGCTCCACGAGAATTTTTCTGCGTATCTGCCTCCTTTTCAAAACTGGCATTAGGAAAAACTTTCGAAATATGAGAAAATGCTTCAAAGAGCCAATATGGCTTTTATGGTGGATGAAAGTTCGGTAATCCTTATGCTAACAACTCTGTAGTGAATATTTGTCGAATCCGTGATGCATGTAGCTTTTCCGGAACACGGAATTTCACGATGACGGGTTCTATGTAAATTGCATGTCTATAGGGTAGAACTCGCTCCAAGAGGATTTTTCTGCAAAAACTGCATGATTTTAGAAACTGACATTAGGAGAAATCTACTAAATCAGAATAAAACTTTCTATGTATAAATATGCATTGTCAGTTGGATGAAAGTTCGGTAATACACATGTTCACAACTCATTAAAGAATGTTTGTTGAATCCGTGATGCATGGAACGCGTTCAGAACACGGAATGTCACGGTGAGTGAAACTAGGTAAATTACATATCTTTTGGGTACAACTGGCTCCAAGAGCATTTTTCTGCCAAATCTGCCTCATTTTCAAAACTGGCGTTAAAACTAACCTGTGAAATCTGAGAAAATTCTTCAAAGTGTCAGTAAGCCTTGTATGGTGGATGAAAGTGCTGTAATCTACTTGCTAACAACTCTGAAGTGAATATTTGTCGCATCCGTGATGCATGTAGCGTGTTCGGAACACGGAATTTCACGGTGAGCGAATCCATGTAAATTACACGTCTGTTGGTTAGACCCGCTGCAAGAGGTTATTGCCATGAAATGGGCCTCATTTTGGAAACTGGCTTTTGGAAAGCACTGCGAAATCAGAGAAAATGCTTCAAAGCGTCAATATGCCTTCTATTTTGATGAAAGTCCTGGAATCCACATGCAAACAACTCTGTAGTGTATTTTTGTCGAATCATTTCTGCATGTAGCGTGTTCCAAACACGGAATTTCACGGTGAGCGAATCCATGGAATTTACATATCTATTGGATAGAACACGCTCCAAGAGTTTTTTCCTTTGTAAACTGCCTGATTTTCGAAACTGCTATTAGGAAAAAGCTGCGAACTCAGAGTGAATGTTTCTAGGTGTACATATGCCTTGTATGGTGGATGAAAGTTCTGTAATACACATGTACACAACTCTTTAAAAATGTTTGTCAAATCCATGATGTATGTAGCCTGTTCGGAACACGGACTGTCACGGTGAGGGAAACTATGTAAATTACATATCTATTGGTTAGAACACGCTCCAGGAGCATTTTACTGGAAAATCTGCCTCAGTTTGGAAACTGGTGTCATGAAAACGCTGCAAAATCTGAGTAAATTCTTTAAGGTGACAATATGTCTTCAATGGGTTATTCAAGATGTGTAATTCACATGCTAACAACTCAGCAGTGTATATTGGTTGAATCCGTGGTGCATGTACCGTTTTCAGAACACAGAATGTCACGGTGATGGTATCGATGAAAATGAGATGTCTATTGGATAGAACATGCACCAAGAGTGTTTTTCTGCGAAAACTGCCTGATTTTCTTAACTGACGTTAGGAAAACCTGCGAAATCTAAGTAAATGTTTCTAGGTGTAAATATGCCTTGTATTGTGGTTGAAAAATCGGTAATCCACATGCTCACGGTCATTAAATAATGTTTGTCAAAGCCGTGATGAATGTAACGTTTTCGGAACACGGAATGTCTCGGTGAGTGAAACTCTGAAAATAACAATTCTACTGGATAGACCTCGCTTGGATTGAATGTTTCTGTGAAAATTTCATGATTTTTGAAACTGGATGTAAGGACAAACCTGCGAAATCCGAATAACTACTTCTAGGTTTAAATATGCCTTGTATGGTGGATGAAAGTTCGGTAATCCACATGCTCACTCTCATTAAAGAATGTTTGTCGAATTCGTGATGCATGTAACGTGTTTGGAATACGGAATGTCATAGTGAAGGAAACAATGTAAGTTACATGTCTATTGGGGAGAACTCGCTTGAAGAGATTTTTTTCTGCGAAATATGCCTCATTTTCCAAACTGCCATAAGGAGAACCCTGTGAAATCTGAGAAAATGCTTCTAAGTGTCAGTATGCCTTGAATGGTGAATGAAAGTCCGGTATTCCACATGTTAATAACAGTGAAGTAATTATTTTTCAAACCGTGATTAATGTAGCTCTTTTGGAAAATGGAATTTCACGGTAATGAAACGATGTAAATTACAATTCTATTGAGTAGAACGACCTAGAAGAGAATGTTTCTGTGAAAATTGCATGATTATCGAATCTGAAGTTTGGAAAAAGCTGCAAAACGGGAGTCAATATTTGTAGGTGTAAATGTGCCATTATGTTGCAAGAAAGTTCGGTAATCCACATGTTCACAACATACTAAAGAATCTTTTTCTAATCCGTGATGCATGAACCGTGTTCAGAACGTGGAATTTCACGGTGATTGAAACAATGTAAATTACTTCTCTATTGGGTAGAACTAGCTCGGAGAGTGTTTTTTGGAGAAAACTTCGTCATTTTTAAACTGGCAATTGCAAAACGCTACAAAATATGAGAAAATACTTCTAAGAATCAATATTCAATGTATTGTGATGAAAGTTCGGTAATTCACATGCTAACAAATTTGTAGTGAATATTTGTCGAATCCTTTATGCATGTAGCATGTTCGGAACACGGAATTTCACGGCCAGGGGATTTATTTAAATTACATTTCTCTTGGTTAGAAATCACTCCAAGAGATTTTTCCTAGAAAACGGCCGGATTTTCTATACTGGCGAAAGGAAAACCCTGCGAACTCAGATTAATAGATTCTTGGTGTAAATATGCCTTGTATGGTGGATGAAAGATCGGTAATCCGCATGCTAACAACTCTGTACTGAATATTTGTCAAATCCGAGATACGTGAAGCGTGTTTGGAACACAGAATATCACGGTGAGCGAATCTATGTAAAATACATGTCTCTTCGGTAGAACTCGCTCCAAGAGATTTTTCTGGGAAATCTGCCTCATTTTCGAAACTGGCGTTTGATAATACACACAAAATCTGAGAAAATGCTTCAAAGTGTCAATATGCCTTGTATTGTGATGGAAGTTCGTAAAACCACATGCAAACAATTCTGTGGTGAATATTTGTAGAAAGCGTTATGCATGTAGCGTGATCGTATCACAGAAATTCCCGGCGATGTAATCTATGTAAATTACACGCCTATTGGTTCGAATTCGCTCCAAAAATGTTTCCCTGAGAAAACGGCCTGATTTTCGAAACTGGCATTAGGAAAAAGCTGCAAATTCAGAGTTAATGTTTCTAGGTGTAAATATGCCATGTATGGTGGATGAAAGTTCTGTAATCTACATGTTCACAACTCATTCGAGAAAGTTTGTTGAAACCTTGATGCATGTAGCGTGTTCGGAAATTGGAATGTCACTGTGAGGAAAACGATGTAAATTACATTTCTATTGGGAAGTACTCGCTCCACGAGAATTTTTCTGCGTATCTGCCTCCTTTTCAAAACTAGCATTAGGAAAAACTTTCGAAATATGAGAAAATGCTTCAAAGAGCCAATATGGCTTTTATGGTGGATGAAAGTTCGGTAATCCTTATGCTAACAACTCTGTAGTGAATATTTGTCGAATCCGTGATGCATGTAGCTTTTCCGGAACACGGAATTTCACGATGACGGGTTCTATGTAAATTGCATGTCTATAGGGTAGAACTCGCTCCAAGAGGATTTTTCTGCAAAAACTGCATGATTTTAGAAACTGACATTAGGAGAAATCTACTAAATCAGAATAAAACTTTCTATGTATAAATATGCATTGTCAGTTGGATGAAAGTTCGGTAATACACATGTTCACAACTCATTAAAGAATGTTTGTTGAATCCGTGATGCATGGAACGCGTTCAGAACACGGAATGTCACGGTGAGTGAAACTAGGTAAATTACATATCTTTTGGGTACAACTGGCTCCAAGAGCATTTTTCTGCCAAATCTGCCTCATTTTCAAAACTGGCGTTAAAACTAACCTGTGAAATCTGAGAAAATTCTTCAAAGTGTCAGTAAGCCTTGTATGGTGGATGAAAGTGCTGTAATCTACTTGCTAACAACTCTGAAGTGAATATTTGTCGCATCCGTGATGCATGTAGCGTGTTCGGAACACGGAATTTCACGGTGAGCGAATCCATGTAAATTACACGTCTGTTGGTTAGACCCGCTGCAAGAGGTTATTGCCTTGAAATGGGCCTCATTTTGGAAACTGGCTTTTGGAAAGCACTGCGAAATCAGAGAAAATGCTTCAAAGCGTCAATATGCCTTCTATTTTGATGAAAGTCCTGGAATCCACATGCAAACAACTCTGTAGTGTATTTTTGTCGAATCATTTCTGCATGTAGCGTGTTCCAAACACGGAATTTCACGGTGAGCGAATCCATGGAATTTACATATCTATTGGATAGAACACGCTCCAAGAGTTTTTTCCTTTGTAAACTGCCTGATTTTCGAAACTGCTATTAGGAAAAAGCTGCGAACTCAGAGTGAATGTTTCTAGGTGTACATATGCCTTGTATGGTGGATGAAAGTTCTGTAATACACATGTACACAACTCTTTAAAAATGTTTGTCAAATCCATGATGTATGTAGCCTGTTCGGAACACGGACTGTCACGGTGAGGGAAACTATGTAAATTACATATCTATTGGTTAGAACACGCTCCAGGAGCATTTTACTGGAAAATCTGCCTCAGTTTGGAAACTGGTGTCATGAAAACGCTGCAAAATCTGAGTAAATTCTTTAAGGTGACAATATGTCTTCAATGGGTTATTCAAGATGTGTAATTCACATGCTAACAACTCAGAAGTGTATATTGGTTGAATCCGTGGTGCATGTACCGTTTTCAGAACACAGAATGTCACGGTGATGGTATCGATGAAAATGAGATGTCTATTGGATAGAACATGCACCAAGAGTGTTTTTCTGCGAAAACTGCCTGATTTTCTTAACTGACGTTAGGAAAACCTGCGAAATCTAAGTAAATGTTTCTAGGTGTAAATATGCCTTGTATTGTGGTTGAAAAATCGGTAATCCACATGCTCACTGTCATTAAATAATTTTTGTCAAAGCCGTGATGAATGTAACGTTTTCGGAACACGGAATGTCTCGGTGAGTGAAACTCTGAAAATAACAATTCTACTGGATAGACCTCGCTTGGATTGAATGTTTCTGTGAAAATTTCATGATTTTTGAAACTGGATGTAAGGACAAACCTGCGAAATCCGAATAACTACTTCTAGGTTTAAATATGCCTTGTATGGTGGATGAAAGTTCGGTAATCCACATGCTCACTCTCATTAAAGAATGTTTGTCGAATTCGTGATGCATGTAACGTGTTTGGAATACGGAATGTCATAGTGAAGGAAACAATGTAAGTTACATGTCTATTGGGGAGAACTCGCTTGAAGAGATTTTTTTCTGCGAAATATGCCTCATTTTCCAAACTGCCATAAGGAGAACCCTGTGAAATCTGAGAAAATGCTTCTAAGTGTCAGTATGCCTTGAATGGTGAATGAAAGTCCGGTATTCCACATGTTAATAACAGTGAAGTAATTATTTTTCAAACCGTGATTAATGTAGCTCTTTTGGAAAATGGAATTTCACGGTAATGAAACGATGTAAATTACAATTCTATTGAGTAGAACGACCTAGAAGAGAATGTTTCTGTGAAAATTGCATGATTATCGAATCTGAAGTTTGGAAAAAGCTGCAAAACGGGAGTCAATATTTGTAGGTGTAAATGTGCCATTATGTTGCAAGAAAGTTCGGTAATCCACATGTTCACAACATACTAAAGAATCTTTTTCTAATCCGTGATGCATGAACCGTGTTCAGAACGTGGAATTTCACGGTGATTGAAACAATGTAAATTACTTCTCTATTGGGTAGAACTAGCTCGGAGAGTGTTTTTTGGAGAAAACTTCGTCATTTTTAAACTGGCAATTGCAAAACGCTACAAAATATGAGAAAATACTTCTAAGAATCAATATTCAATGTATTGTGATGAAAGTTCGGTAATTCACATGCTAACAAATTTGTAGTGAATATTTGTCGAATCCTTTATGCATGTAGCATGTTCGGAACACGGAATTTCACGGCCAGGGGATTTATTTAAATTACATTTCTCTTGGTTAGAAATCACTCCAAGAGATTTTTCCTAGAAAACGGCCGGATATTCTATACTGGCGAAAGGAAAACCCTGCGAACTCAGATTAATAGATTCTTGGTGTAAATATGCCTTGTATGGTGGATGAAAGATCGGTAATCCGCATGCTAACAACTCTGTACTGAATATTTGTCAAATCCGAGATACGTGAAGCGTGTTTGGAACACAGAATATCATGGTGAGCGAATCTATGTAAAATACATGTCTCTTCGGTAGAACTCGCTCCAAGAGATTTTTCTGGGAAATCTGCCTCATTTTCGAAACTGGCGTTTGATAATACACGCAAAATCTGAGAAAATGCTTCAAAGTGTCAATATGCCTTGTATTGTGATGGAAGTTCGTAAAACCACATGCAAACAATTCTGTGGTGAATATTTGTAGAAAGCGTTATGCATGTAGCGTGATCGTATCACAGAAATTCCCGGCGATGGAATCTATGTAAATTACACGCCTATTGGTTCGAATTCGCTCCAAAAATGTTTCCCTGAGAAAACGGCCTGATTTTCGAAACTGGCATTAGGAAAAAGCTGCAAATTCAGAGTTAATGTTTCTAGGTGTAAATATGCCATGTATGGTGGATGAAAGTTCTGTAATCTACATGTTCACAACTCATTCGAGAAAGTTTGTTGAAACCTTGATGCATGTAGCGTGTTCGGAAATTGGAATGTCACTGTGAGGAAAATGATGTAAATTACATTTCTATTGGGAAGTACTCGCTCCACGAGAATTTTTCTGCGTATCTGCCTCCTTTTCAAAACTAGCATTAGGAAAAACTTTCGAAATATGAGAAAATGCTTCAAAGAGCCAATATGGCTTTTATGGTGGATGAAAGTTCGGTAATCCTTATGCTAACAACTCTGTAGTGAATATTTTTCGAATCTGTGATGCATGTAGCTTTTCCGGAACACGGAATTTCACGATGACGGGTTCTATGTAAATTGCATGTCTATAGGGTAGAACTCGCTCCAAGAGGATTTTTCTGCAAAAACTGCATGATTTTAGAAACTGACATTAGGAGAAATCTACTAAATCAAAATAAAACTTTCTATGTATAAATATGCATTGTCAGTTGGATGAAAGATTGGTAATACACATGTTCACAACTCATTAAAGAATGTTTGTTGAATCCGTGATGCATGGAACGCGTTCAGAACACGGAATGTCACGGTGAGTGAAACTAGGTAAATTACATATCTTTTGGGTACAACTCGCTCCAAGAGCATTTTTTTACCAAATCTGCCTCATTTTCAAAACTGGCATTAAAACTAACCTGTGAAATCTGAGAAAATTCTTCAAAGTGTCAGTAAGCCTTGTATGGTGGATGAAAGTGCTGTAATCTACTTGCTAACAACTATGAAGTGAATATTTGTCGCATCCGTGATGCATGTAGCGTGTTCGGAACACGGAATTTCACGGTGAGTGAATCCATGTAAATTACACGTCTATTGGTTAGACCCGCTCCAAGAGGTTATTGCCGTGAAATGGGCCTCATTTTGGAAACTGGCTTTTGGAAAGCACTGCGAAATCAGAGAAAATGCTTCAAAGCGTCAATATGCCTTCTATTTTGATGAAAGTCCTGGAATCCACATGCAAACAACTCTGTAGTGTATTTTTGTCGAATCATTTCTGCATGTAGCGTGTTCCGAACACGGAATTTCACGGTGAGCGAATCCATGGAATTTACATATCTATTGGATAGAACACGCTCCAACAGTTTTTTCCTTTGTAAACTGCCTGATTTTCGAAACTGCTATTAGGAAAAAGCTGTGAACTCAGAGTGAATGTTTCTAGGTGTACATATGCCTTGTATGGTGGATGAAATTTCTGTAATACACATGTACACAACTCTAAAAATGTATGTCAAATCCGTGATGTATGTAGCCTGTTCAGAACACGGACTGTCACGATGAGGGAAACTATGTAAATTGCATATCTATTGGTTAGAACACGCTCCAGGAGAATTTTACTGGAAAATTTGCCTCAGTGTGGAAACTGGTGTTATGAAAACGCTGCAAAATCTGAGTAAATTCTTTAAGGTGACAATATGTCTTCAATGGGTTATTCAAGATGTGTAATTCACATGCTAACAACTCAGCAGTGTATATTGGTTGAATCCGTGGTGCGTGTACCGTTTTCAGAACACGGAATGTTACGGTTATGGTATCTATGAAAATGAGATGTCTATTGGATAGAACATGCACCAAGAGTGTTTTTCTGCAAAAACTGCCTGATTTTCTTAACTGACGTTAGGAAAACCTGCGAAATCTAAGTAAATGTTTCTAGGTGTAAATATGCCTTGTATTGTGGTTGAAAAATCGGTAATCCACATGCTCACGGTCATTAAATAATGTTTGTCAAAGCCGTGATGAATGTAATGTTTTCGGAACACGGAATATCTCGGTGAGTGAAACTCTGATAATAACAATTCTACTGGATAGAACTCGCTTGGATTGAATGTTTCTGTGAAAATTTCATGCTTTTTGGAACTGGATGTAAGGACAAACCTGCGAAATCAGAATAACTACTTCTAGGTGTAAATATGCCTTGTATGGTGGATGAAAGTTTGGTAATCCACATGCTCACTCTCATTAAAGAATGTTTGTCGAATTCGTGATGCATGTAACGTGTTTGGAATATGGAATGTCATAGTGAAGGAAACAATGTAAGTTACATGTCTATTTGGTAGAACTCACTTGAAAAGAATTTTTCTGCGAAATGTGCATCATTTTCAAAACTGCCATTAGGAGAACCCTGTGAAATCTGAGAAAATGCTTCTAAGTGTCAATATGCCTTGAATGGTGAATGAAAGTCCGGTATTCCACATGTTAATAACAGTGAAGTAATTATTTTTCAAACCGTGATTCATATAGCGCTTTTGGAAAATGGAATTTCACGGTAATGAAACGATGTAAATTACAATTCTATTGAGTAGAACGAGCTAGAAGAGAATGTTTCTGCGAAAATTGCATGATTATCAAAACTGAAGTTTGGAAAAAGCTGCAAAACGGGAGTCAATATTTGTAGGTGTAAATGTGCCTTTATGTTGCAAGAAAGTTCGGTAATCCACATGATCACAACATACTAAAGAATCTTTTTCTATTCTGTGGTGCATGAACCTTGTTCAGAACGTGGAATTTCACGGTGATTGAAACAATGTAAATTACTTCTCTATTGGGTAGAACTAGCTCGGAGAATGTTTTTCGGCGAAAACTTCGTCATTTTTGAAACTGGCATTTGCAAAACACTGCAAAATCCGAGAAAATACATCTAAGAATAAATATTCAATTTTTTATGATGACAGTTCGTTAATCCACATGCTAACAAATTTGTAGTGAATATTTGTCGAATCCTTTATGCATGTAGCATGTTCGGAACACGGAATTTTACGGCCAGGGGATTTATGTAAATTACATTTCTCTTGGTTAGAAATCACTCCAAGAGATTTTTCCTGAGAAATCGGCCGGATTTTCGATACTGGCGAAAGGAAAACCCTGCGAACTCAGATTAATAGATTCTCGGTGTAAATATGCTTTGTATGGTGGATGAAAGTTCGGTAATCCGCATGCTAAAATCTCTGTACTGAATATTTGTCGAATCCGAGATACGTGAAGTGTGTTTGGAACACAGAATATCACAGTGAGTGAATCTATGTAAAATACATGTCTCTTCGGTAGAACTCGCTCCAAGAGATTTTTCTGGGAAATCTGCCTCATTTTCGAAACTGGCGTTTGATAATATACGCAAAATCTGAGAAAATGCTTCAAAGTGTCAATATGCCTTGTATTGTGATGGAAGTTCGTAAAACCACATGCAAACAATTCTGTGGTGAATATTTGTAGAAAGGGTTATGCATGTAGCGTGATCGTATCACAGAAATTCCCGGCGATGGAATCTATGTAAATTACACGCCTATTGGTTAGAATTCGCTCCAAAAATATTTCCCTGAGAAAACGGCCTGATTTTCGAAACTGGCATTAGGAAAAAGCTGCAAATTCAGAGTTAATATTTCTAGGTGGAAATATGCCATGTATGTTGGATGAAAGTTCTGTAATCTACATGTTCACAACTCATTCGAGAAAGTTTGTTGAAACCTTGATGCATGTAGCGTGTTCGGAAATTGGAATGTCACTGTGAGGAAAACGATGTAAATTACATTTCTATTGGGAAGTACTCGCTCCACGAGAATTTTTCTGCGTATCTGCCTCCTTTTCAAAACTGGCATTAGGAAAAACTTTCGAAATATGAGAAAATGCTTCAAAGAGCCAATATGGCTTTTATGGTGGATGAAAGTTCGGTAATCCTTATGCTAACAACTCTGTAGTGAATATTTGTCGAATCCGTGATGCATGTAGCTTTTCCGGAACACGGAATTTCACGATGACGGGTTCTATGTAAATTGCATGTCTATAGGGTAGAACTCGCTCCAAGAGGATTTTTCTGCAAAAACTGCATGATTTTAGAAACTGACATTAGGAGAAATCTACTAAATCAGAATAAAACTTTCTATGTATAAATATGCATTGTCAGTTGGATGAAAGTTCGGTAATACACATGTTCACAACTCATTAAAGAATGTTTGTTGAATCCGTGATGCATGGAACGCGTTCAGAACACGGAATGTCACGGTGAGTGAAACTAGGTAAATTACATATCTTTTGGGTACAACTGGCTCCAAGAGCATTTTTCTGCCAAATCTGCCTCATTTTCAAAACTGGCGTTAAAACTAACCTGTGAAATCTGAGAAAATTCTTCAAAGTGTCAGTAAGCCTTGTATGGTGGATGAAAGTGCTGTAATCTACTTGCTAACAACTCTGAAGTGAATATTTGTCGCATCCGTGATGCATGTAGCGTGTTCGGAACACGGAATTTCACGGTGAGCGAATCCATGTAAATTACACGTCTGTTGGTTAGACCCGCTGCAAGAGGTTATTGCCATGATATGGGCCTCATTTTGGAAACTGGCTTTTGGAAAGCACTGCGAAATCAGAGAAAATGCTTCAAAGCGTCAATATGCCTTCTATTTTGATGAAAGTCCTGGAATCCACATGCAAACAACTCTGTAGTGTATTTTTGTCGAATCATTTCTGCATGTAGCGTGTTCCAAACACGGAATTTCACGGTGAGCGAATCCATGGAATTTACATATCTATTGGATAGAACACGCTCCAAGAGTTTTTTCCTTTGTAAACTGCCTGATTTTCGAAACTGCTATTAGGAAAAAGCTGCGAACTCAGAGTGAATGTTTCTAGGTGTACATATGCCTTGTATGGTGGATGAAAGTTCTGTAATACACATGTACACAACTCTTTAAAAATGTTTGTCAAATCCATGATATATGTAGCCTGTTCGGAACACGGACTGTCACGGTGAGGGAAACTATGTAAATTACATATCTATTGGTTAGAACACGCTCCAGGAGCATTTTACTGGAAAATCTGCCTCAGTTTGGAAACTGGTGTCATGAAAACGCTGCAAAATCTGAGTAAATTCTTTAAGGTGACAATATGTCTTCAATGGGTTATTCAAGATGTGTAATTCACATGCTAACAACTCAGCAGTGTATATTGGTTGAATCCGTGGTGCATGTACCGTTTTCAGAACACAGAATGTCACAGTGATGGTATCGATGAAAATGAGATGTCTATTGGATAGAACATGCACCAAGAGTGTTTTTCTGCGAAAACTGCCTGATTTTCTTAACTGACGTTAGGAAAACCTGCGAAATCTAAGTAAATGTTTCTAGGTGTAAATATGCCTTGTATTGTGGTTGAAAAATCGGTAATCCACATGCTCACTGTCATTAAATAATGTTTGTCAAAGCCGTGATGAATGTAAAGTTTTCGGAACACGGAATGTCTCGGTGAGTGAAACTCTGAAAATAACAATTCTACTGGATAGACCTCGCTTGGATTGAATGTTTCTGTGAAAATTTCATGATTTTTGAAACTGGATGTAAGGACAAACCTGCGAAATCAGAATAACTACTTCTAGGTTTAAATATGCCTTGTATGGTGGATGAAAGTTCGGTAATCCACATGCTCACTCTCATTAAAGAATGTTTGTCGAATTCGTGATGCATGTAACGTGTTTGGAATACGGAATGTCATAGTGAAGGAAACAATGTAAGTTACATGTATATTGGGGAGAACTCGCTTGAAGAGATTTTTTTCTGCGAAATATGCCTCATTTTCCAAACTGCCATAAGGAGAACCCTGTGAAATCTGAGAAAATGCTTCTAAGTGTCAGTATGCCTTGAATGGTGAATGAAAGTCCGGTATTCCACATGTTAATAACAGTGAAGTAATTATTTTTCAAACCGTGATTAATGTAGCGCTTTTGGAAAATGGAATTTCACGGTAATGAAACGATGTAAATTACAATTCTATTGAGTAGAACGACCTAGAAGAGAATGTTTCTGTGAAAATTGCATGATTATCGAATCTGAAGTTTGGAAAAAGCTGCAAAACGGGAGTCAATATTTGTAGGTGTAAATGTGCCATTATGTTGCAAGAAAGTTCGGTAATCCACATGTTCACAACATACTAAAGAATCTTTTTCTAATCCGTGATGCATGAACCGTGTTCAGAACGTGGAATTTCACGGTGATTGAAACAATGTAAATTACTTCTCTATTGGGTAGAACTAGCTCGGAGAGTCTTTTTTGGAGAAAACTTCGTCATTTTTAAACTGGCAATTGCAAAACGCTGCAAAATATGAGAAAATACTTCTAAGAATCAATATTCAATGTATTGTGATGAAAGTTCGGTAATTCACATGCTAACAAATTTGTAGTGAATATTTGTCGAATCCTTTATGCATGTAGCATGTTCGGAACATGGAATTTCACGGCCAGGGGATTTATTTAAATTACATTTCTCTTGGTTAGAAATCACTCCAAGAGATTTTTCCTAGAAAACGGCCGGATTTTCTATACTGGTGAAAGGAAAACCCTGCGAACTCAGATTAATAGATTCTTGGTGTAAATATGCCTTGTATGGTGGATGAAAGATCGGTAATCCGCATGCTAACAACTCTGTACTGAATATTTGTCAAATCCGAGATACGTGAAGCGTGTTTGGAACACAGAATATCACGGTGAGCGAATCTATGTTAAATACATGTCTCTTCGGGAGAACTCGCTCCAAGAGATTTTTCTGGGAAATCTGCCTCATTTTCGAAACTGGCGTTTGATAATACACGCAAAATCTGAGAAAATGCTTCAAAGTGTCAATATGCCTTGTATTGTGATGGAAGTTCGTAAAACCACATGCAAACAATTCTGTGGTGAATATTTGTAGAAAGCGTTATGCATGTAGCGTGATCGTATCACAGAAATTCCCGGCGATGGAATCTATGTAAATTACACGCCTATTGGTTCGAATTCGCTCCAAAAATGTTTCCCTGAGAAAACGGCCTGATTTTCGAAACTGGCATTAGGAAAAAGCTGCAAATTCAGAGTTAATGTTTCTAGGTGTAAATATGCCATGTATGGTGGATGAAAGTTCTGTAATCTACATGTTCACAACTCATTCGAGAAAGTTTGTTGAAACCTTGATGCATGTAGCGTGTTCGGAAATTGGAATGTCACTGTGAGGAAAACGATGTAAATTACATTTCTATTGGGAAGTACTCGCTCCACGAGAATTTTTCTGCGTATCTGCCTCCTTTTCAAAACTAGCATTAGGAAAAACTTTCGAAATATGAGAAAATGCTTCAAAGAGCCTATATGGCTTTTATGGTGGATGAAAGTTCGGTAATCCTTATGCTAACAACTCTGTAGTGAATATTTTTCGAATCTGTGATGCATGTAGCTTTTCCGGAACACGGAATTTCACGATGACGGGTTCTATGTAAATTGCATGTCTATAGGGTAGAACTCGCTCCAAGAGGATTTTTCTGCAAAAACTGCATGATTTTAGAAACTGACATTAGGAGAAATCTACTAAATCAAAATAAAACTTTCTATGTATAAATATGCATTGTCAGTTGGATGAAAGATTGGTAATACACATGTTCACAACTCATTAAAGAATGTTTGTTGAATCCGTGATGCATGGAACGCGTTCAGAACACGGAATGTCACGGTGAGTGAAACTAGGTAAATTACATATCTTTTGGGTACAACTCGCTCCAAGAGCATTTTTTTACCAAATCTGCCTCATTTTCAAAACTGGCATTAAAACTAACCTGTGAAATCTGAGAAAATTCTTCAAAGTGTCAGTAAGCCTTGTATGGTGGATGAAAGTGCTGTAATCTACTTGCTAACAACTCTGAAGTGAATATTTGTCGCATCCGTGATGCATGTAGCGTGTTCGGAACACGGAATTTCACGGTGAGTGAATCCATGTAAATTACACGTCTATTGGTTAGACCCGCTCCAAGAGGTTATTGCCGTGAAATGGGCCTCATTTTGGAAACTGGCTTTTGGAAAGCACTGCGAAATCAGAGAAAATGCTTCAAAGCGTCAATATGCCTTCTATTTTGATGAAAGTCCTGGAATCCACATGCAAACAACTCTGTAGTGTATTTTTGTCGAATCATTTCTGCATGTAGCGTGTTCCGAACACGGAATTTCACGGTGAGCGAATCCATGGAATTTACATATCTATTGGATAGAACACGCTCCAACAGTTTTTTCCTTTGTAAACTGCCTGATTTTCGAAACTGCTATTAGGAAAAAGCTGTGAACTCAGAGTGAATGTTTCTAGGTGTACATATGCCTTGTATGGTGGATGAAATTTCTGTAATACACATGTACACAACTCTAAAAATGTCAAATCCGTGATGTATGTAGCCTGTTCAGAACACGGACTGTCACGATGAGGGAAACTATGTAAATTGCATATCTATTGGTTAGAACACGCTCCAGGAGAATTTTACTGGAAAATTTGCCTCAGTGTGGAAACTGGTGTTATGAAAACACTGCAAAATCTGAGTAAATTCTTTAAGGTGACAATATGTCTTCAATGGGTTATTCAAGATGTGTAATTCACATGCTAACAACTCAGCAGTGTATATTGGTTGAATCCGTGGTGCGTGTACCGTTTTCAGAACACGGAATGTTACGGTTATGGTATCTATGAAAATGAGATGTCTATTGGATAGAACATGCACCAAGAGTGTTTTTCTGCAAAAACTGCCTGATTTTCTTAACTGACGTTAGGAAAACCTGCGAAATCTAAGTAAATGTTTCTAGGTGTAAATATGCCTTGTATTGTGGTTGAAATATCGGTAATCCACATGCTCACGGTCATTAAATAATGTTTGTCAAAGCCGTGATGAATGTAATGTTTTCGGAACACGGAATATCTCGGTGAGTGAAACTCTGATAATAACAATTCTACTGGATAGAACTCGCTTGGATTGAATGTTTCTGTGAAAATTTCATGCTTTTTGGAACTGGATGTAAGGACAAACCTGCGAAATCAGAATAACTACTTCTAGGTGTAAATATGCCTTGTATGGTGGATGAAAGTTTGGTAATCCACATGCTCACTCTCATTAAAGAATGTTTGTCGAATTCGTGATGCATGTAACGTGTTTGGAATATGGAATGTCATAGTGAAGGAAACAATGTAAGTTACATGTCTATTTGGTAGAACTCACTTGAAAAGAATTTTTCTGCGAAATGTGCATCATTTTCAAAACTGCCATTAGGAGAACCCTGTGAAATCTGAGAAAATGCTTCTAAGTGTCAATATGCCTTGAATGGTGAATGAAAGTCCGGTATTCCACATGTTAATAACAGTGAAGTAATTATTTTTCAAACCGTGATTCATGTAGCGCTTTTGGAAAATGGAATTTCACGGTAATGAAACGATGTAAATTACAATTCTATTGAGTAGAACGAGCTAGAAGAGAATGTTTCTGCGAAAATTGCATGATTATCGAAACTGAAGTTTGGAAAAAGCTGCAAAACGGGAGTCAATATTTGTAGGTGTAAATGTGCCTTTATGTTGCAAGAAAGTTCGGTAATCCACATGATCACAACATACTAAAGAATCTTTTTCTATTCTGTGGTGC
This sequence comes from Camelus dromedarius, assembly GCF_036321535.1. NCBI lineage: Eukaryota > Metazoa > Chordata > Mammalia > Artiodactyla > Camelidae > Camelus > Camelus dromedarius. Next base: position 557,095 of record NW_026989824.1, read on the forward strand.
ATGAACCTTGTTCAGAACGTGGAATTTCACGGTGATTGAAACAATGTAAATTACTTCTCTATTGGGTAGAACTAGGTCGGAGAATGTTTTTCGGCGAAAACTTCGCCATTTTTGAAACTGGCATTTGCAAAACACTGCAAAATCCGAGAAAATACATCTAAGAATAAATATTCAATTTTTTATGATGACAGTTCGTTAATCCACATGCTAACAAATTTGTTGTGAATATTTGTCGAATCCTTTATGCATGTAGCATGTTCGGAACACGGAATTTTACGGCCAGGGGATTTATGTAAATTACATTTCTCTTGGTTAGAAATCACTCCAAGAGATTTTTCCTGAGAACTCGGCCGGATTTTCGATACTGGCGAAAGGAAAACCCTGCGAACTCAGATTAATAGATTCTCGGTGTAAATATGCCTTGTATGGTGGATGAAAGTTCGGTAATCCGCATGCTAACAACTCTGTACTGAATATTTGTCAAATCCGAGATACGTGAAGCATGTTTGGAACACAGAATATCACGGTGAGCGAATCTGTGTAAAATACATGTCTCTTCGGTAGAACTCGCTCCAAGAGATTTTTCTGGGAAATCTGCCTCATTTTCGAAACTGGCGTTTGATAATATACGCAAAATCTGAGAAAATGCTTCAAAGTGTCAATATGCCTTGTATTGTGATGGAAGTTCGTAAAACCACATGCAAACAATTCTGTGGTGAATATTTGTAGAAAGCGTTATGCATGTAGCGTGATCGTATCACAGAAATTCCCGGCGATGAAATCTATGTAAATTACACGCCTATTGGTTAGAATTCGCTCCAAAAATGTTTCCCTGAAAAAACGGCCTGATTTTCGAAACTGGCATTAGGAAAAAGCTGCAAATTCAGAGTTAATGTTTCTAGGTGTAAATATGCCATGTATGGTGGATGAAAGTTCTGTAATCTACATGTTCACAACTCATTCGAGAAAGTTTGTTGAAACCTTGATGCATGTAGCGTGTTCGGAAATTGGAATGTCACTGTGAGGAAAACGATGTAAATTACATTTCTATTGGGAAGTACTCGCTCCACGAGAATTTTTCTGCGTATCTGCCTCCTTTTCAAAACTAGCATTAGGAAAAACTTTCGAAATATGAGAAAATGCTTCAAAGAGCCAATATGGCTTTTATGGTGGATGAAAGTTCGGTAATCCTTATGCTAACAACTCTGTAGTGAATATTTTTCGAATCTGTGATGCATGTAGCTTTTCCGGAACACGGAATTTCACGATGACGGGTTCTATGTAAATTGCATGTCTATAGGGTAGAACTCGCTCCAAGAGGATTTTTCTGCAAAAACTGCATGATTTTAGAAACTGACATTAGGAGAAATCTACTAAATCAAAATAAAACTTTCTATGTATAAATATGCATTGTCAGTTGGATGAAAGATTGGTAATACACATGTTCACAACTCATTAAAGAATGTTTGTTGAATCCGTGATGCATGGAACGCGTTCAGAACACGGAATGTCACGGTGAGTGAAACTAGGTAAATTACATATCTTTTGGGTACAACTCGCTCCAAGAGCATTTTTCTGCCAAATCTGCCTCATTTTCAAAACTGGCATTAAAACTAACCTGTGAAATCTGAGAAAATTCTTCAAAGTGTCAGTAAGCCTTGTATGGTGGATGAAAGTGCTGTAATCTACTTGCTAACAACTCTGAAGTGAATATTTGTCGCATCCGTGATGCATGTAGCGTGTTCGGAACACGGAATTTCACGGTGAGTGAATCCATGTAAATTACACGTCTATTGGTTAGACCCGCTCCAAGAGGTTATTGCCGTGAAATGGGCCTCATTTTGGAAACTGGCTTTTGGAAAGCACTGCGAAATCAGAGAAAATGCTTCAAAGCGTCAATATGCCTTCTATTTTGATGAAAGTCCTGGAATCCACATGCAAACAACTCTGTAGTGTATTTTTGTCGAATCATTTCTGCATGTAGCGTGTTCCGAACACGGAATTTCACGGTGAGCGAATCCATGGAATTTACATATCTATTGGATAGAACACGCTCCAACAGTTTTTTCCTTTGTAAACTGCCTGATTTTCGAAACTGCTATTAGGAAAAAGCTGTGAACTCAGAGTGAATGTTTCTAGGTGTACATATGCCTTGTATGGTGGATGAAATTTCTGTAATACACATGTACACAACTCTAAAAATGTTTGTCAAATCCGTGATGTATGTAGCCTGTTCAGAACACGGACTGTCACGATGAGGGAAACTATGTAAATTGCATATCTATTGGTTAGAACACGCTCCAGGAGAATTTTACTGGAAAATTTGCCTCAGTGTGGAAACTGGTGTTATGAAAACGCTGCAAAATCTGAGTAAATTCTTTAAGGTGACAATATGTCTTCAATGGGTTATTAAAGATGTGTAATTCACATGCTAACAACTCAGCAGTGTATATTGGTTGAATCCGTGGTGTGTGTACCGTTTTCAGAACACGGAATGTTACGGTGATGGTATCTATGAAAATGAGATGTCTATTGGATAGAACATGCACCAAGAGTGTTTTTCTGCAAAAACTGCCTGATTTTCTTAACTGAATTTAGGAAAACCTGTGAAATCTAAGTAAATGTTTCTAGGTGTAAATATGCCTTGTATTGTGGTTGAAAAATCGGTAATCCACATGCTCACGGTCATTAAATAATGTTTGTCAAAGCCGTGATGAATGTAATGTTTTCGGAACACGGAATATCTCGGTGAGTGAAACTCTGATAATAACAATTCTACTGGATAGAACTCGCTTGGATTGAATGTTTCTGTGAAAATTTCATGCTTTTTGGAACTGGATGTAAGGACAAACCTGCGAAATCAGAATAACTACTTCTAGGTGTAAATATGCCTTGTATGGTGGATGAAAGTTTGGTAATCCACATGCTCACTCTCATTAAAGAATGTTTGTCGAATTCGTGATGCATGTAACGTGTTTGGAATATGGAATGTCATAGTGAATGAAACAATGTAAGTTACATGTCTTTTTGGTAGAACTCACTTGAAAAGAATTTTTCTGCAAAATGTGCATCATTTTCAAAACTGCCATTAGGAGAACCCTGTGAAATCTGAGAAAATGCTTCTAAGTGTTAATATGCCTTGAATGGTGAATGAAAGTCCGGTATTCCACATGTTAATAACAGTGAAGTAATTATTTTTCAAACCGTGATTCATGTAGCGCTTTTGGAAAACGGAATTTCACGGTAATGAAACGATGTAAATTACAATTCTATTGAGTAGAACGAGCTAGAAGAGAATGTTTCTGCGAAAATTGCATGATTATCGAAACTGAAGTTTGGAAAAAGCTGCAAAACGGGAGTCAATATTTGTAGGTGTAAATGTGCCTTTATGTTGCAAGAAAGTTCGGTAATCCACATGATCACAACATACTAAAGAATCTTTTTCTATTCTGTGGTGCATGAACCTTGTTCAGAACGTGGAATTTCACGGTGATTGAAACAATGTAAATTACTTCTCTATTGGGTAGAACTAGGTCGGAGAATGTTTTTCGGCGAAAACTTCGCCATTTTTGAAACTGGCATTTGCAAAACACTGCAAAATCCGAGAAAATACATCTAAGAATAAATATTCAATTTTTTATGATGACAGTTCGTTAATCCACATGCTAACAAATTTGTAGTGAATATTTGTCGAATCCTTTATGCATGTAGCATGTTCGGAACACGGAATTTTACGGCCAGGGGATTTATGTAAATTACATTTCTCTTGGTTACAAATCACTCCAAGGAATTTTTCCTGAGAAATCGGCCGGATTTTCGATACTGGCGAAAGGAAAACCCTGCGAACTCAGATTAATAGATTCTTGGTGTAAATATGCTTTGTATGGTGGATGAAAGTTCGGTAATCCGCATGCTAAAATCTCTGTACTGAATATTTGTCGAATCCGAGATACGTGAAGCGTGTTTGGAACACAGAATATCACAGTGAGTGAATCTATGTAAAATACATGTCTCTTCGGTAGAACTCGCTCCAAGAGATTTTTCTGGGAAATCTGCCTCATTTTCGAAACTGGCGTTTGATGATATACGCAAAATCTGAGAAAATGCTTCAAAGTGTCAATATGCCTTGTATTGTGATGGAAGTTCGTAAAACCACATGCAAACAATTCTGTGGTGAATATTTGTACAAAGCGTTATGCATGTAGCGTGATCGTATCACAGAAATTCCCGGCGATGGAATCTATGTAAATTACACGCCTATTGGTTAGAATTCGCTCCAAAAATATTTCCCTGAGAAAACGGCCTGATTTTCGAAACTGGCATTAGGAAAAAGCTGCAAATTCAGAGTTAATATTTCTAGGTGGAAATATGCCATGTATGTTGGATGAAAGTTCTGTAATCTACATGTTCACAACTCATTCGAGAAAGTTTGTTGAAACCTTGATGCGTGTAGCGTGTTCGGAAATTGGAATGTCACTGTGAGGAAAACAATTTAAATTACATTTCTATTGGGAAGTACTCGCTCCACGAGAATTTTTCTGCGTATCTGCCTCCTTTTCAAAACTGGCATTAGGAAAAACCTTCGAAATATGAGAAAATGCTTCAAAGAGCCAATATGGCTTTTATGGTGGATGAAAGTTCGGTAATCCTTATGCTATCAACTCTGTAGTGAATATTTGTCGAATCTGTGATGCATGTAGCTTTTCCGGAACACGGAATTTCACGATGACGGGTTCTATGTAAATTGCATGTCTATAGGGTAGAACTCGCTCCAAGAGGATTTTTCTGCAAAAACTGCATGATTTTAGAAACTGACATTAGGAGAAATCTACTAAATCAAAATAAAACTTTCTATGTATAAATATGCATTGTCAGTTGGATGAAAGTTTGGTAATACACATGTTCACAACTCATTAAAGAATGTTTGTTGAATCCGTGATGCATGGAACGCGTTCAGAACACGGAATGTCACGGTGAGTGAAACTAGGTAAATTACATATCTTTTGGGTACAACTGGCTCCAAGAGCATTTTTCTGCTAAATCTGCCTCATTTTCAAAACTGGCGTTAAAACTAAACTGTGAAATCTGAGAAAATTCTTCAAAGTGTCAGTAAGCCTTGTATGGTGGATGAAAGTGCTGTAATCTACTTGCTAACAACTCTGAAGTGAATATTTGTCGCATCGGTGATGCATGTAGCGTGTTCGGATCACGGAATTTCACGGTGAGTGAATCCATGTAAATTACACGTCTATTGGTTAGACCCGCTCCAAGAGGTTATTGCCGTGAAATGGGCCTCATTTTGGAAACTGGCTTTTGGAAAGCACTGCGAAATCAGAGAAAATGCTTCAAAGCGTCAATATGCATTATATTTTGATGAAAGTCCTGGAATCCACATGCAAACAACTCTGTAGTGTATTTTTGTCGAATCATTTCTGCATGTAGCGTGTTCAGAACACGGAATTTCACGGTGAGCGAATCCATGGAATTTACATATCTATTGGGTAGAACACGCTCCAACAGTTTTTTCCTTTGTAAACTGCCTGATTTTCGAAACTGCTATTAGGAAAAAGCTGTGAACTCAGAGTGAATGTTTCTAGGTGTACATATGCCTTGTATGGTGGATGAAAGTTCTGTAATACACATGTACACAACTCTAAAAATGTTTGTCAAATCCGTGATGTATGTAGCCTGTTCGGAACACGGACTGTCACGGTGAGGGAAACTATGTAAATTGCATATCTATTGGTTAGAACACGCTCCAGGAGCATTTTACTGGAAAATCTGCCTCAGTGTGGAAACTGGTGTTATGAAAACGCTGCAAAATCTGAGTAAATTCTTTAAGGTGACAATATGTCTTCAATGGGTTATTCAAGATGTGTAATTCACATGCTAACAACTCAGCAGTGTATATTGGTTGAATCCGTGGTGCATGTACCGTTTTCAGAACACGGAATGTTACGGTGAATTTACCTATCAAAATGAGTTGTCTATTGGATAGAACATGCACCAAGAGTGTTTTTCTGCGAAAACTGCCTGATTTTCTTAACTGACGTTAGGAAAACCTGCGAAATCTAAGTAAATGTTTCTAGGTGTAAATATGCCTTGTATTGTGGTTGAAAAATCGGTAATCCACATGCTCACGGTCATTAAATAATGTTTGTCAAAGCCGTGATGAATGTAACGTTTTCGGAACACGGAATATCTCGGTGAGTGAAACTCTGAAAATAACAATTCTACTGGATAGAACTCGCTTGAATTGAATGTTTCTGTGAAAATTTCATGCTTTTTGGAACTGGATGTAAGGACAAACCTGCGAAATCAGAATAACTACTTCTAGGTGTAAATATGCCTTGTATGGTGGATGAAAGTTCGGTAATACACATGCTCACTCTCATTAAAGAATGTTTGTCGAATTCGTGATGCATGTAACGTGTTTGGAATATGGAATGTCATAGTGAAGGAAACAATGTAAATTACATGTCTATTTGGTAGAACTCACTTGAAGAGGATTTTTCTGCGAAATGTGCATCATTTTCAAAACTGCCATTAGGAGAACCCTGTGAAATCTGAGAAAATGCTTCTAAGTGTCAATATGCCTTGAATGGTGAATGAAAGTCCGGTATTCCACATGTTAATAACAGTGAAGTAATTATTTTTCAAACCGTGATTCATATAGCGCTTTTGGAAAACGGAATTTCACGGTAATGAAACGATGTAAATTAAATTCTATTGAGTAGAACGAGCTAGAAGAGAATGTTTCTGCGAAAATTGCATGATTATCGAATCTGAAGTTTGGAGAAAGCTGCAAAACGGGAGTCAATATTTGTAGGTGTAAATGTGCCTTTATGTTGCAAGAAAGTTCGGTAATCCACATGATCACAACATACTAAAGAATCTTTTTCTATTCTGTGGTGCATGAACCTTGTTCAGAACGTGGAATTTCACGGTGATTGAAACAATGTAAATTACTTCTCTATTGGGTAGAACTAGCTCGGAGAATGTTTTTCGGTGAAAACTTCGTCATTTTTGAAACTGGCATTTGCAAAACACTGCAAAAACTGAGAAAATACATCTAAGAATCAATATTCAACGTTTTGTGATGACAGTTCGGTAATCCACATGCTAACAAATTTGTAGTGAATATTTGTCGAATCCTTTATGCATGTAGCATGTTCGGAACACGGAATTTCACGGCCAGGGGATTTATGTAAATTACATTTCTCTTGGTTAGAAATCACTCCAAGAGATTTTTCCTGAGAAATCGGCCGGATTTTCGATACTGGCGAAAGGAAAACCCTGCGAACTCAGATTAATAGATTCTCGGTGTAAATATGCCTTGTATGGTGGATGAAAGTTCGGTAATCCGCATGCTAAAATCTCTGTACTGAATATTTGTCGAATCCGAGATACGTGAAGCGTGTTTGGAACACAGAATATCACGGTGAGCGAATCTATGTAAAATACATGTCTCTTCGGTAGAACTCGCTCCAAGAGATTTTTCTGGGAAATCTGCCTCATTTTCGAAACTGGCGTTTCATAATATACCCAAAATCTGAGAAAATGCTTCAAAGTGTCAATATGCCTTGTATTGTGATGGAAGTTCGTAAAACCACATGCAAACAATTCTGTGGTGAATATTTGTAGAAAGCGTTATGCATGTAGCGTGATCGTATCACAGAAATTCCCGGCGATGGAATCTATGTAAATTACATGCCTATTGGTTCGAATTCGCTCCAAAAATGTTTCCCTGAGAAAACGGCCTGATTTTCGAAACTGGCATTAGGAAAAAGCTGCAAATTCAGAGTTAATGTTTCTAGGTGTAAATATGCCATGTATGGTGGATGAAAGTTCTGTAATCTACATGTTCACAACTCATTCGAGAAAGTTTGTTGAAACCTTGATGCATGTAGCGTGTTCGGAAATTGGAATGTCACTGTGAGGAAAACAATTTAAATTACATTTCTATTGGGAAGTACTCGCTCCACGAGAATTTTTCTGCGTATCTGCCTCCTTTTCAAAACTGGCATTAGGAAAAACTTTCGAAATATGAGAAAATGCTTCAAAGAGCCAATATGGCTTTTATGGTGGATGAAAGTTCGGTAATCCTTATGCTAACAACTCTGTAGTGAATATTTGTCGAATCTGTGATGCATGTAGCTTTTCCGGAACACGGAATTTCACGATGACGGGTTCTATGTAAATTGCATGTCTATAGGGTAGAACTCGCTCCAAGAGGATTTTTCTGCAAAAACTGCATGATATTAGAAACTGACATTAGGAGAAATCTACTAAATCAAAATAAAACTTTCTATGTATAAATATGCATTGTCAGTTGGATAAAAGTTTGGTAACACACATGTTAACAACTCATTAAAGAATGTTTGTTGAATCCGTGATGCATGGAACGCGTTCAGAACACGGAATGTCACGGTGAGTGAAACTAGGTAAATTACATATCTTTTGGGTACAACTGGCTCCAAGAGCATTTTTCTGCCAAATCTGCCTCATTTTCAAAACTGGCGTTAAAACTAACCTGTGAAATCTGAGAAAATTCTTCAAAGTGTCAGTAAGCCTTGTATGGTGGATGAAAGTGCTGTAATCTACTTGCTAACAACTCTGAAGTGAATATTTGTCGCATCCGTGATGCATGTAGCGTGTTCGGAACACGGAATTTCACGGTGAGCGAATCCATGTAAATTACACGTCTATTGGTTAGATCCGCTCCAAGAGGTTATTGCCGTGAAATGGGCCTCATTTTGGAAACTGGCTTTTGGAAAGCACTGCGAAATCAGAGAAAATGCTTCAAAGCGTCAATATGCCTTCTATTTTGATGAAAGTCCTGGAATCCACATGCAAACAACTCTGTAGTGTATTTTTGTCGAATCATTTCTGCATGTAGCGTGTTCCGAACACGGAATTTCACAGTGAGCGAATCCATGGAATTTACATATCTATTGGATAGAATACGCTCCAACAGTTTTTTCCTTTGTAAACTGCCTGATTTTCGAAACTGCTATTAGGAAAAAGCTGTGAACTCAGAGTGAATGTTTCTAGGTGTACATATGCCTTGTATGGTGGATGAAAGTTCTGTAATACACATGTACACAACTCTAAAAATGTTTGTCAAATCCGTGATGTATGTAGCCTGTTCAGAACACGGACTGTCACGGTGAGGGAAACTATGTAAATTGCATATCTATTGGTTAGAACACGCTCCAGGAGCATTTTACTGGAAAATCTGCCTCAGTGTGGAAACTGGTGTTATGAAAACGCTGCAAAATCTGAGTAAATTCTTTAAGGTGACAATATGTCTTCAATGGGTTATTCAAGATGTGTAATTCACATGCTAACAACTCAGCAGTGTATATTGGTTGAATCCGTGGTGCATGTACCGTTTTCAGAACACGGAATGTCACGGTGATGGTATCTATGAAAATGAGATATCTATTGGATAGAACATGCACCAAGAGTGTTTTTCTGCGAAAACTGCCTGATTTTCTTAACTGACGTTAGGAAAACCTGCGAAATCTAAGTAAATGTTTCTAGGTGTAAATATGCCTTGTATTGTGGTTGAAAAATCGGTAATCCACATGCTCACGGTCATTAAATAATGTTTGTCAAAGCCGTGATGAATGTAACGATTTCGGAACACGGAATATCTCGGTGAGTGAAACTCTGAAAATAACAATTCTACTGGATAGAACTCGCTTGAATTGAATGTTTCTGTGAAAATTTCATGCTTTTTGGAACTGGATGTAAGGACAAACCTGCGAAATCAGAATAACTACTTCTAGGTTTAAATATGCCTTGTATGGTGGATGAAAGTTCGGTAATACACATGCTCACTCTCATTAAAGAATGTTTGTCGAATTCGTGATGCATGTAACGTGTTTGGAATATGGAATGTCACAGTGAAGGAAACAATGTAAATTACATGTCTATTAGGTAAAACTCACTTGAAGAGGATTTTTCTGCGAAATGTGCATCATTTTCAAAACTGCCATTAGGAGAACGCTGTGAAATCTGAGAAAATGCTTCTAAGTGTCAATATGCCTTGAATGGTGAATGAAAGTCCGGTAATCCGCATGTTAGTAACAGTGAAGTAATTATTTTTCAAACCGTGATTCATGTAGCGCTTTTGGAAAATGGAATTTCACGGTAATGAAACGATGTAAATTACAATTCTATTGAGTAGAACGAGCTAGAAGAGAATGTTTCTGCGAAAATTGCATGATTATCGAATCTGAAGTTTGGAAAAAGCTGCAAAACGGGAGTCAATATTTGTAGGTGTAAATGTGCCTTTATGTTGCAAGAAAGTTCGGTAATCCACATGATCACAACATACTAAAGAATCTTTTTCTATTCTGTGGTGCATGAACCTTGTTCAGAACGTGGAATTTCACGGTGATTGAAACAATGTAAATTACTTCTCTATTGGGTAGAACTAGCTCGGAGAATGTTTTTCGGCGAAAACTTCGTCATTTTTGAAACTGGCATTTGCAAAACACTGCAAAATCTGAGAAAATACATCTAAGAATCAATATTCAATGTTTTGTGATGACAGTTCCGTAATCCGCATGCTAACAACTCTGTACTGAATATTTGTCGAATCCGAGATACGTGAAGCGTGTCTGGAACACAGAATATCACGGTGAGCGAATCTATGTAAAATACATGTCTCTTCGGTAGAACTCGCTCCAAGAGATTTTTCTGGGAAATCTGCCTCATTTTCGAAACTGGCGTTTGATAATATACGCAAAATCTGAGAAAATGCTTCAAAGTGTCTATATGCCTTTATTGTGATGGAAGTTCGTAAAACCACATGCAAACAATTCTGTGGTGAATATTTGTAGAAAGCGTTATGCATGTAGCGTGATCGTATCACAGAAATTCCCGGCGATGGAATCTATGTAAATTACACGCCTATTGGTTAGAATTCGCTCCAAAAATGTTTCCCTGAGAAAACGGCCTGATTTTCGAAACTGGCATTAGGGAAAAGCTGCAAATTCAGAGTGAATGTTTCTAGGTGTAAATATGCCATGTATGGTGGATGAAAGTTCTGTAATCTACATGTTCACAACTCATTCGAGAAAGTTTGTTGAAACCTTGATGCATGTAGCGTGTTCGGAAATTGGAATGTCACTGTGAGGAAAACAATTTAAATTACATTTCTATTGGGAAGTACTCGCTCCACGAGAATTTTTCGGCGTATCTGCCTCCTTTTCAAAACTGGCATTAGGAAAAACTTTCGAAATATGAGAAAATGCTTCAAAGAGTCAATATGGCTTTTATGGTGGATGAAAGTTCGGTAATCCTTATGCTAACAACTCTGTAGTGAATATTTTTCGAATCCGTGATGCATGTATCTTTTCCGGAACATTTAATTTCACGATGACGGGTTCTATGTAAATTACATTTCTATTGGGTAGAACTCACTCCAAGAGGATTTTTCTGCAAAAACTGCATGATTTTAGAAACTGACATTAGGAGAATTCTACTAAATCAGAATAAAATTTTCTATGTATAAATATGCATTGTCAGTTTTATGAAAGTTCTGTAATGCACATGTTCACCACTCATTAAAGAATGTTTGTTGAATCCGTGTTGCATGGGACGTGTTCAGAACACGGAATGTCACCGTGAGTGAAACTAGGTAAATTACATATCTTTTGGGTACAACTCGCTCCAAGAGAATTTTTCTGCCAAATCTGCCTCATTTTCAAAACTGGCGTTAAAACAAACCTGTGAAATCTGAGAAAATTCTTCAAAGTGTCAGAAAGCCTGGTATGGTGGATGAAAGTGCTGTAATCTACTTGCTAACAACTCTGTAGTGAATATATGTCACATCCGTGATGCATGTAGCGTTTTCAGAACACGGAATTTCATGGTGAGCGAATCCATGTAAATTACACGTCTATTGGTTAGACCCGCTCGAAGAGGTATTTGCCGTGAAATGGGCCTCATTTTGGAAACTGGCGTTTGGAAAGCTCTGCGAAATCAGAGAAAATGCTTCAAAGCGTCAATATGCCTTCTATTTTGATGAAAGTCCTGGAATCCACATGCAAACAACTCTGTAGTGTATTTTTGTCGAATCATTTCTTCATGTAGAGTGTTCCGAACACGGAATTTCAAGGTGAGCGAATCCATGGAATTTACATATCTATTGGATAGAATACGCTCCAACAGTATTTTCTTTTGTAAACTGCCTGATTTTCGAAACTGCTATTAGGAAAATGCTGCGAAATCAGAGTGAATGTTTCTAGGTGTACATATGCCTTGTATGGTGGATGAAAGTTCTGTAATACAGATGTACACAACTCTTTAAAAATGTTTGTCAAATCCGTGATATATGTAGCCTGTTCAGAACACGGACTGTCACAGTGAGGGAAACTATGTAAATTTCATATCTATTGGTTAGAACACGCTCCAGGAGCATTTTACTGGAATATCTGCCTCAGTTTGGAAACTGGTGTTATGAAAACGCTGCAAAATCTGAGTAAGTTCTTTAAGGTGACAATATGTCTTCAATGGGTTATTCAAGATGTGTAATTCACATGCTAACAACTCAGCAGTGTATAATGGTTGAATCCGTGGTGCATGTACCGTTTTCAGAACACGGAATGTTACGGTGAATTTACCTATCAAAATGAGATGTCTATTTCATAGAACATGCACCAAGAGTGTTTTTCTGTGAAAACTGCCTGATTTTCTTAACTGATGTTAGGAAAACCTGCGAAATTTAAGTAAATGTTTCTAGGTGTTAATATGCCTTGTATTGTGGTTGAAATATCGGTAATCCACATGCTCACGGTCATTAATTAATGTTTGTCAAAGCCGTGATGAATGTAACCTTTTCAGAACACGGAATGTCTCGGTGAGTGAAACTCTGAAAATAACAATTCTACTGGATAGAACTCACTTGAATTGAATGTTTCTGTGAAAATTTCATGATTTTTGAAACTGGATGTAAGGACAAACCTGCGAAATCAGAATAAATACATCTAAGTTTAAATATGCCTTGTATGTTGGATGAAAGTTCGGTAATCCACATGCTCACACTCATCAAAGAATGTTTGTCGAATTCGTGATACATGTAACGTGTTTGGAATATGGAATGTCATAGTGAAGGAAACAATTTAAGTTACATATCTATTGGGTAGAACTAACTTGAAGAGAATTTTTCTGCGAAATGTGCCTCATTTTCAAAACTGCCATTAGGAGAACCCTGTGAAATCTGAGAAAATGCTTCTAAGTGTCAATATGCCTTGAATGGTGAATGAAAGTCCGGTAATCCACATGTTAATAACAGTGTAGTAATTATTTTGTAAACCGTGATTCATGTAGCTCTTTTGGAAAACGGAATTTCACGGTAATGAAACGATGTAAATTACAATTCTATTGAGTAGAACGAGCTAGAAGAGAATGTTTCTGCGAAAATTGCATGATTATCGAATCTGAAGTTTGGAAAAAGCTGCAAAACGGGAGTCAATATTTGTAGGTGTAAATGTGCCTTTATGTTGCAAGAAAGTTCGGTAATCCACATGTTCACAACATACTAAAGAATCTTTTTCTAATCTGTGATGCATGTACCGTGTTCAGAACGTGGAATTTCACAGTGATTGAAACAATGTAAATTACTCCTCTATTGGGTAGAACTAGCTCGGAGAGAGTTTTTCGGGGAAAATTTCGTCATTTTTGAAACTGGCATTTGCAAAACGCTGCAAAATCTGAGAAAATACTTCTAAGAATCAATATTCAATGTATTGTGATGAAAGTTTGTTAATCCACATGCTAACAAATTTGTAGTGAATATTTGTCGAATCCTTTATGCATGTAACATGTTCGGAACACGGAATTTCACGCCCAGGGGATTTATGTAAATTACATTTCTCTTGGTTAGAAATCACTCCAAGAGATTTTTCCTGAGAAATCGGCCAGATTTTCGATAATGGCGATAGGAAAAGCCTTCGAACTCAGATTAATAGATTCTCGGTGTAAATATGCCTTGTATGGTGGATGAAAGTTCGGTAATCCGCATGCTAACAACTCTGTACTGAATATTTGTCGAATCCGAGATACGTGAAGCGTGTCTGGAACACAGAATATCACGGTGAGCGAATCTATGTAAAATACATGTCTCTTCGGTAGAACTCGCTCCAAGAGATTTTTCTGGGAAATCTGCCTCATTTTCGAAACTGGCGTTTGATAATATACGCAAAATCTGAGAAAATGCTTCAAAGTGTCTATATGCCTTTATTGTGATGGAAGTTCGTAAAACCACATGCAAACAATTCTGTGGTGAATATTTGTAGAAAGCGTTATGCATGTAGCGTGATCGTATCACAGAAATTCCCGGCGATGGAATCTATGTAAATTACACGCCTATTGGTTCGAATTCGCTCCAAAAATGTTTCCCTGAGAAAACGGCCTGATTTTCGAAACTGGCATTAGGGAAAAGCTGCAAATTCAGAGTGAATGTTTCTAGGTGTAAATATGCCATGTATGGTGGATGAAAGTTCTGTAATCTACAAGTTCACAACTCATTCGAGAAAGTTTGTTGAAACCTTGATGCATGTAGCGTTTTCGGAAATTGGAATGTCACTGTGAGGAAAACAATTTAAATTACATTTCTATTGGGAAGTACTCGCTCCACGAGAATTTTTCTGCGTATCTGCCTCCTTTTCAAAACTGGCATTAGGAAAAACTTTCGAAATATGAGAAAATGCTTCAAAGAGTCAATATGGCTTTTATGGTGGATGAAAGTTCGGTAATCCTTATGCTAACAACTCTGTAGTGAATATTTGTCGAATCCGTGATGCATGTAGCTTTTCCGGAACATGGAATTTCACGATGACGGGTTCTATGTAAATTGCATGTCTATTGGGTATAACTCAATCCAAGAGGATTTTTCTGCAAAAACTGCATGATTTTAGAAACTGACATTAGGAGAAATCTACTAAATCAGAATAAAACATTCTATGTATAAACATGCATTGTCAGTTGGATGAAAGTTCGGTAATACACATGTTCACAACTCATTAAAGAATGTTTGTTGAATCCATGATGTATGGAACGTGTTCAGAACACGGAATGTCACGGTGAGTGAAACTAGGTAAATTACATATCTTTTGGGTACAACTCGCTCCAAGAGCATTTTTCTGCCAAATCTGTCTCATTTTCAAAACTGGCGTTAAAACTAACCTGTGAAATCTGAGAAAATTCTTCAAAGTTTCAGTAAGCCTTGTATGGTGGATGAAAGTGCTGTAATCTACTTGCTAACAACTCTGAAGTGAATATTTGTCACATCCGTGATGCATGTAGCGTGTTTGGAACACGGAAATTCATGGTGAGCGAATCCATGTAAATTACACGTCTATTGGTTAGATCCGCTCCAAGAGGTTTTTGCCGTGAAATCGTCCTCATTTTGGAAACTGGTGTTTGGAAAGCTCTGCGAAATCAGAGAATATGCTTCAAAGCTTCAATATGTCTTCTATTTTGTTTAAAGTCCTGGAATCCACATGGAAACAACTCTGTAGTGTATTTTTGTCGAATCATTTCTGCATGTAGCGTGTTCCGAACACGGAATTTCACGGTGAGCGAATCCATGGAATTTACATATCTATTGGATAGAACACGCTCCAAGAGTTTTTTCCTTTGTAAACTGCCTGATTTTCGAAACTGCTATTAGGAAAAAGCTGCGAACTCAGAGTGAATGTTTCTAGGTGTACATATGCCTTGTATGGTGGATGAAATTTCTGTAATACACATGTACACAACCCTTTAAAAATGTTTGTCAAATCCATGATGTATGTAGCCTGTTCGGAACACGGACTGTCACGGTGAGGGAAACTATGTAAATTACATATCTATTGGTTAGAACACGCTCCAGGAGCATTTTACTGGAAAATCTGCCTCAGTTTGGAAACTGGTGTCATGAAAACGCTGCAAAATCTGAGTAAATTCTTTAAGGTGACAATATGTCTTCAATGGGTTATTCAAGATGTGTAATTCACATGCTAACAACTCAGCAGTGTATATTGGTTGAATCCGTGGTGCATGTACCGTTTTCAGAACACAGAATGTCACGGTGATGGTATCTATGAAAATGAGATGTCTATTGGATAGAACATGCACCAAGAGTGTTTTTCTGCGAAAACTGCCTGATTTTCTTAACTGACGTTAGGAAAACCTGCGAAATCTAAGTAAATGTTTCTAGGTGTAAATATGCCTTCTATTGTGGTTGAAAAGTCGGTAATCCACATGCTCACGGTCATTAAATAATGTTTGTCAAAGCCGTGATGAATGTAACGTTTTCGGAACACGGAATGTCTCGGTGAGTGAAACTCTGAAAATAACAATTCTACTGGATAGAACTAGCTTGGATTCAATATTTCTGTGAAAATTTCATGATTTTTGAAACTGGATGTAAGGACAAACCTGCGAAATCAGAATAACTACTTCTAGGTTTAAATATGCCTTGTATGGTGGATGAAAGTTCGGTAATCCACATGCTCACTCTCATTAAAGAATGTTTGTCGAATTCGTGATGCATGTAACGTGTTTGGAATATGGAATGTCACAGTGAAGGAAACAATGTAAATTACATGTCTATTAGGTAAAACTCACTTGAAGAGATTTTTTCTGCGAAATGTGCCTCATTTTCCAAACTGCCATTAGGAGAACCCTGTGAAATCTGAGAAAATGCTTCTAAGTGTCAATATGCCTTGAATGCTGAATGAAAGTCCGGTATTCCACATGTTAATAACAGTGAAGTAATTATTTTTCAAACCGTGATTCATGTAGCGCTTTTGGAAAACGGAATTTCACGGTAATGAAACGATGTAAATTACAATTCTATTGAGTAGAACGACCTAGAAGAGAATGTTTCTGTGAAAATTGCATGATTATCGAATCTGAAGTTTGGAAAAAGCTGCAAAACGGGAGTCAATATTTGTAGGTGTAAATGTGCCTTTATGTTGCAAGAAAGTTCGGTAATCCACATGTTCACAACATACTAAAGAATCTTTTTCTAATCCGTGATGCATGAACCGTGTTCAGAACGTGGAATTTCACGGTGATTGAAACAATGTAAATTACTTCTCTATTGGGTAGAACTAGCTCGGAGAGTGTTTTTTGGAGAAAACTTCGTCATTTTTAAACTGGCAATTGCAAAACGCTACAAAATATGAGAAAATACTTCTAAGAATCAATATTCAATGTATTGTGATGAAAGTTCGGTAATCCACATGCTAACAAATTTGTAGTGAATATTTGTCGAATCCTTTATGCATGTAGCATGTTCGGAACACGGAATTTCACGGCCAGGGATTTATGTAAATTACATTTCTCTTGGTTAGAAATCACTCCAAGAGATTTTTCCTAGAAAACGGCCGGATTTTCTATACTGGCGAAAGGAAAACCCTGCAAACTCAGATTAATAGATTCTCGGTGTAAATATGCCTTGTATGGTGGATGAAAGTTCGGTAATCCGCATGCTAACAACTCTGTACTGAATATTTGTCGAATCCGAGATACGTGAAGCATGTTTGGAACACAGAATATCACGGTGAGCGAATCTATGTAAAATACATGTCTCTTCGGTAGAACTCGCTCCAAGAGATTTTTCTGGGAAATCTGCCTCATTTTCGAAACTGGCGTTTGATAATATACGCAAAATCTGAGAAAATGCTTCAAAGTGTCAATATGCCTTGTATTGTGATGGAAGTTCCTAAAACCACATGCAAACAATTCTGTGGTGAATATTTGTAGAAAGCGTTATGCATGTAGCGTGATCGTATCACAGAAAATCCCGGCGATGGAATCTATGTAAATTACACGCCTATTGGTTAGAATTCGCTCCAAAAATGTTTCCCTGAGAAAACGGCCTGATTTTCGAAACTGGCATTAGGAAAAAGCTGCAAATTCAGAGCTAAGGTTTCTAGGTGTAAATATGATATGTATGTTGGATGAAAGTTCTGTAATCTACATGTTCACAACTCATTCGAGAAAGTTTGTTGAAACCTTGATGCGTGTAGCGTGTTCGGAAATTGGAATGTCACTGTGAGGAAAACAATTTAAATTACATTTCTATTGGGAAGTACTCGCTCCACGAGAATTTTTCTGCGTATCTGCCTCCTTTTCAAAACTAGCATTAGGAAAAACTTTCGAAATATGAGAAAATGCTTCAAAGAGCCAATATGGCTTTTATGGTGGATGAAAGTTCGGTAATCCTTATGCTATCAACTCTGTAGTGAATATTTGTCGAATCTGTGATGCATGTAGCTTTTCCGGAACACGGAATTTCACGATGACGGGTTCTATGTAAATTGCATGTCTATAGGGTAGAACTCGCTCCAAGAGGATTTTTCTGCAAAAACTGCATGATTTTAGAAACTGACATTAGGAGAAATCTACTAAATCAAAATAAAACTTTCTATGTATAAATATGCATTGTCAGTTGGATGAAAGTTTGGTAATACACATGTTCACAACTCATTAAAGAATGTTTGTTGAATCCGTGATGCATGGAACGCGTTCAGAACACGGAATGTCACGGTGAGTGAAACTAGGTAAATTACATATCTTTTGGGTACAACTGGCTCCAAGAGCATTTTTCTGCTAAATCTGCCTCATTTTCAAAACTGGCGTTAAAACTAACCTGTGAAATCTGAGAAAATTCTTCAAAGTGTCAGTAAGCCTTGTATGGTGGATGAAAGTGCTGTAATCTACTTGCTAACAACTCTGAAGTGAATATTTGTCGCATCGGTGATGCATGTAGCGTGTTCGGATCACGGAATTTCACGGTGAGTGAATCCATGTAAATTACACGTCTATTGGTTAGACCCGCTCCAAGAGGTTATTGCCGTGAAATGGGCCTCATTTTGGAAACTGGCTTTTGGAAAGCACTGCGAAATCAGAGAAAATGCTTCAAAGCGTCAATATGCATTCTATTTTGATGAAAGTCCTGGAATCCACATGCAAACAACTCTGTAGTGTATTTTTGTCGAATCATTTCTGCATGTAGCGTGTTCAGAACACGGAATTTCACGGTGAGCGAATCCATGGAATTTACGTATCTATTGGGTAGAACACGCTCCAACAGTTTTTTCCTTTGTAAACTGCCTGATTTTCGAAACTGCTATTAGGAAAAAGCTGTGAACTCAGAGTGAATGTTTCTAGCTGTACATATGCCTTGTATGGTGGATGAAAGTTCTGTAATACACATGTACACAACTCTAAAAATGTTTGTCAAATCCGTGATGTATGTAGCCTGTTCGGAACACGGACTGTCACGGTGAGGGAAACTATGTAAATTGCATATCTATTGGTTAGAACACGCTCCAGGAGCATTTTACTGGAAAATCTGCCTCAGTGTGGAAACTGGTGTTATGAAAACGCTGCAAAATCTGAGTAAATTCTTTAAGGTGACAATATGTCTTCAATGGGTTATTCAAGATGTGTAATTCACATGCTAACAACTCAGCAGTGTATATTGGTTGAATCCGTGGTGCATGTACCGTTTTCAGAACACGGAATGTTACGGTGATGGTATCTATGAAAATGAGATGTCTATTGGATAGAACATGCACCAAGAGTGTTTTTCTGCGAAAACTGCCT
This sequence comes from Camelus dromedarius, assembly GCF_036321535.1. Taxonomy (NCBI): domain Eukaryota; kingdom Metazoa; phylum Chordata; class Mammalia; order Artiodactyla; family Camelidae; genus Camelus; species Camelus dromedarius. Next base: position 576,712 of record NW_026989824.1, read on the forward strand.
GATTTTCTTAACTGACGTTAGGAAAACCTGCGAAATCTAAGTAAATGTTTCTAGGTGTAAATATGCCTTGTATTGTGGTTGAAAAATCGGTAATCCACATGCTCACGGTCATTAAATAATGTTTGTCAAAGCCGTGATGAATGTAACGTTTTCGGAACACGGAATATCTCGGTGAGTGAAACTCTGAAAATAACAATTCTACTGGATAGAACTCGCTTGAATTGAATGTTTCTGTGAAAATTTCATGCTTTTTGGAACTGGATGTAAGGACAAACCTGCGAAATCAGAATAACTACTTCTAGGTGTAAATATGCCTTGTATGGTGGATGAAAGTTCGGTAATACACATGCTCACTCTCATTAAAGAATGTTTGTCGAATTCGTGATGCATGTAACGTGTTTGGAATATGGAATGTCATAGTGAAGGAAACAATGTAAATTACATGTCTATTTGGTAGAACTCACTTGAAGAGGATTTTTCTGCGAAATGTGCATCATTTTCAAAACTGCCATTAGGAGAACCCTGTGAAATCTGAGAAAATGCTTCTAAGTGTCAATATGCCTTGAATGGTGAATGAAAGTCCGGTATTCCACATGTTAATAACAGTGAAGTAATTATTTTTCAAACCGTGATTCATGTAGCGCTTTTGGAAAACGGAATTTCACGGTAATGAAACGATGTAAATTAAATTCTATTGAGTAGAACGAGCTAGAAGAGAATGTTTCTGCGAAAATTGCATGATTATCGAATCTGAAGTTTGGAAAAAGCTGCAAAACGGGAGTCAATATTTGTAGGTGTAAATGTGCCTTTATGTTGCAAGAAAGTTCGGTAATCCACATGATCACAACATACTAAAGAATCTTTTTCTATTCTGTGGTGCATGAACCTTGTTCAGAACGTGGAATTTCACAGTGATTGAAACAATGTAAATTACTTCTCTATTGGGTAGAACTAGCTCGGAGAATGTTTTTCGGTGAAAACTTCGTCATTTTTGAAACTGGCATTTGCAAAACACTGCAAAAACTGAGAAAATACATCTAAGAATCAATATTCAACGTTTTGTGATGACAGTTCGGTAATCCACATGCTAACAAATTTGTAGTGAATATTTGTCGAATCCTTTATGCATGTAGCATGTTCGGAACACGGAATTTCACGGCCAGGGGATTTATGTAAATTACATTTCTCTTGGTTAGAAATCACTCCAAGAGATTTTTCCTGAGAAATCGGCCGGATTTTCGATACTGGCGAAAGGAAAACCCTGCGAACTCAGATTAATAGATTCTCGGTGTAAATATGCCTTGTATGGTGGATGAAAGTTCGGTAATCCGCATGCTAAAATCTCTGTACTGAATATTTGTCGAATCCGAGATACGTGAAGCGTGTTTGGAACACAGAATATCACGGTGAGCGAATCTATGTAAAATACATGTCTCTTCGGTAGAACTCGCTCCAAGAGATTTTTCTGGGAAATCTGCCTCATTTTCGAAACTGGCGTTTCATAATATACCCAAAATCTGAGAAAATGCTTCAAAGTGTCAATATGCCTTGTATTGTGATGGAAGTTCGTAAAACCACATGCAAACAATTCTGTGGTGAATATTTGTAGAAAGCGTTATGCATGTAGCGTGATCGTATCACAGAAATTCCCGGCGATGGAATCTATGTAAATTACACGCCTATTGGTTAGAATTCGCTCCAAAAATGTTTCCCTGAGAAAACGGCCTGATTTTCGAAACTGGCATTAGGAAAAAGCTGCAAATTCAGAGTTAATGTTTCTAGGTGTAAATATGCCATGTATGGTGGATGAAAGTTCTGTAATCTACATGTTCACAACTCATTCGAGAAAGTTTGTTGAAACCTTGATGCATGTAGCGTGTTCGGAAATTGGAATGTCACTGTGAGGAAAACAATTTAAATTACATTTCTATTGGGAAGTACTCGCTCCACGAGAATTTTTCTGCGTATCTGCCTCCTTTTCAAAACTGGCATTAGGAAAAACTTTCGAAATATGAGAAAATGCTTCAAAGAGCCAATATGGCTTTTATGGTGGATGAAAGTTCGGTAATCCTTATGCTAACAACTCTGTAGTGAATATTTTTCGAATCTGTGATGCATGTAGCTTTTCCGGAACACGGAATTTCACGATGACGGGTTCTATGTAAATTGCATGTCTATAGGGTAGAACTCGCTCCAAGAGGATTTTTCTGCAAAAACTGCATGATATTAGAAACTGACATTAGGAGAAATCTACTAAATCAAAATAAAACTTTCTATGTATAAATATGCATTGTCAGTTGGATAAAAGTTTGGTAACACACATGTTCACAACTCATTAAAGAATGTTTGTTGAATCCGTGATGAATGGAACGCGTTCAGAACACGGAATGTCACGGTGAGTGAAACTAGGTAAATTACATATCTTTTGGGTACAACTGGCTCCAAGAGAATTTTTCTGCCAAATCTGCCTCATTTTCAAAACTGGCGTTAAAACTAACCTGTGAAATCTGAGAAAATTCTTCAAAGTGTCAGTAAGCCTTGTATGGTGGATGAAAGTGCTGTAATCTACTTGCTAACAACTCTGAAGTGAATATTTGTCGCATCCGTGATGCATGTAGCGTGTTCGGAACACGGAATTTCACGGTGAGCGAATCCATGTAAATTACACGTCTATTGGTTAGATCCGCTCCAAGAGGTTATTGCCGTGAAATGGGCCTCATTTTGGAAACTGGCTTTTGGAAAGCACTGCGAAATCAGAGAAAATGCTTCAAAGCGTCAATATGCCTTCTATTTTGATGAAAGTCCTGGAATCCACATGCAAACAACTCTGTAGTGTATTTTTGTCGAATCATTTCTGCATGTAGCGTGTTCCGAACACGGAATTTCACAGTGAGCGAATCCATGGAATTTACATATCTATTGGATAGAATACGCTCCAACAGTTTTTTCCTTTGTAAACTGCCTGATTTTCGAAACTGCTATTAGGAAAAAGCTGTGAACTCAGAGTGAATGTTTCTAGGTGTACATATGCCTTGTATGGTGGATGAAAGTTCTGTAATACACATGTACACAACTCTAAAAATGTTTGTCAAATCCGTGATGTATGTAGCCTGTTCAGAACACGGACTGTCACGGTGAGGGAAACTATGTAAATTGCATATCTATTGGTTAGAACACGCTCCAGGAGCATTTTACTGGAAAATCTGCCTCAGTGTGGAAACTGGTGTTATGAAAACGCTGCAAAATCTGAGTAAATTCTTTAAGGTGACAATATGTCTTCAATGGGTTATTCAAGATGTGTAATTCACATGCTAACAACTCAGCAGTGTATATTGGTTGAATCCGTGGTGCATGTACCGTTTTCAGAACACGGAATGTCACGGTGATGGTATCTATGAAAATGAGATATCTATTGGATAGAACATGCACCAAGAGTGTTTTTCTGCGAAAACTGCCTGATTTTCTTAACTGACGTTAGGAAAACCTGCGAAATCTAAGTAAATGTTTCTAGGTGTAAATATGCCTTGTATTGTGGTTGAAAAATCGGTAATCCACATGCTCACGGTCATTAAATAATGTTTGTCAAAGCCGTGATGAATGTAACGATTTCGGAACACGGAATATCTCGGTGAGTGAAACTCTGAAAATAACAATTCTACTGGATAGAACTCGCTTGAATTGAATGTTTCTGTGAAAATTTCATGCTTTTTGGAACTGGATGTAAGGACAAACCTGCGAAATCAGAATAACTACTTCTAGGTTTAAATATGCCTTGTATGGTGGATGAAAGTTCGGTAATACACATGCTCACTCTCATTAAAGAATGTTTGTCGAATTCGTGATGCATGTAACGTGTTTGGAATATGGAATGTCACAGTGAAGGAAACAATGTAAATTACATGTCTATTAGGTAAAACTCACTTGAAGAGGATTTTTCTGCGAAATGTGCATCATTTTCAAAACTGCCATTAGGAGAACGCTGTGAAATCTGAGAAAATGCTTCTAAGTGTCAATATGCCTTGAATGGTGAATGAAAGTCCGGTAATCCGCATGTTAGTAACAGTGAAGTAATTATTTTTCAAACCGTGATTCATGTAGCGCTTTTGGAAAATGGAATTTCACGGTAATGAAACGATGTAAATTACAATTCTATTGAGTAGAACGAGCTAGAAGAGAATGTTTCTGCGAAAATTGCATGATTATCGAATCTGAAGTTTGGAAAAAGCTGCAAAACGGGAGTCAATATTTGTAGGTGTAAATGTGCCTTTATGTTGCAAGAAAGTTCGGTAATCCACATGATCACAACATACTAAAGAATCTTTTTCTATTCTGTGGTGCATGAACCTTGTTCAGAACGTGGAATTTCACGGTGATTGAAACAATGTAAATTACTTCTCTATTGGGTAGAACTAGCTCGGAGAATGTTTTTCGGCGAAAACTTCGTCATTTTTGAAACTGGCATTTGCAAAACACTGCAAAATCTGAGAAAATACATCTAAGAATCAATATTCAATGTTTTGTGATGACAGTTCCGTAATCCGCATGCTAACAACTCTGTACTGAATATTTGTCGAATCCGAGATACGTGAAGCGTGTCTGGAACACAGAATATCACGGTGAGCGAATCTATGTAAAATACATGTCTCTTCGGTAGAACTCGCTCCAAGAGATTTTTCTGGGAAATCTGCCTCATTTTCGAAACTGGCGTTTGATAATATACGCAAAATCTGAGAAAATGCTTCAAAGTGTCTATATGCCTTTATTGTGATGGAAGTTCGTAAAACCACATGCAAACAATTCTGTGGTGAATATTTGTAGAAAGCGTTATGCATGTAGCGTGATCGTATCACAGAAATTCCCGGCGATGGAATCTATGTAAATTACACGCCTATTGGTTAGAATTCGCTCCAAAAATGTTTCCCTGAGAAAACGGCCTGATTTTCGAAACTGGCATTAGGGAAAAGCTGCAAATTCAGAGTGAATGTTTCTAGGTGTAAATATGCCATGTATGGTGGATGAAAGTTCTGTAATCTACATGTTCACAACTCATTCGAGAAAGTTTGTTGAAACCTTGATGCATGTAGCGTGTTCGGAAATTGGAATGTCACTGTGAGGAAAACAATTTAAATTACATTTCTATTGGGAAGTACTCGCTCCACGAGAATTTTTCGGCGTATCTGCCTCCTTTTCAAAACTGGCATTAGGAAAAACTTTCGAAATATGAGAAAATGCTTCAAAGAGTCAATATGGCTTTTATGGTGGATGAAAGTTCGGTAATCCTTATGCTAACAACTCTGTAGTGAATATTTTTCGAATCCGTGATGCATGTATCTTTTCCGGAACATTTAATTTCACGATGACGGGTTCTATGTAAATTACATTTCTATTGGGTAGAACTCACTCCAAGAGGATTTTTCTGCAAAAACTGCATGATTTTAGAAACTGACATTAGGAGAATTCTACTAAATCAGAATAAAATTTTCTATGTATAAATATGCATTGTCAGTTTTATGAAAGTTCTGTAATGCACATGTTCACCACTCATTAAAGAATGTTTGTTGAATCCGTGTTGCATGGGACGTGTTCAGAACACGGAATGTCACCGTGAGTGAAACTAGGTAAATTACATATCTTTTGGGTACAACTCGCTCCAAGAGAATTTTTCTGCCAAATCTGCCTCATTTTCAAAACTGGCGTTAAAACAAACCTGTGAAATCTGAGAAAATTCTTCAAAGTGTCAGAAAGCCTGGTATGGTGGATGAAAGTGCTGTAATCTACTTGCTAACAACTCTGTAGTGAATATATGTCACATCCGTGATGCATGTAGCGTTTTCAGAACACGGAATTTCATGGTGAGCGAATCCATGTAAATTACACGTCTATTGGTTAGACCCGCTCGAAGAGGTATTTGCCGTGAAATGGGCCTCATTTTGGAAACTGGCGTTTGGAAAGCTCTGCGAAATCAGAGAAAATGCTTCAAAGCGTCAATATGCCTTCTATTTTGATGAAAGTCCTGGAATCCACATGCAAACAACTCTGTAGTGTATTTTTGTCGAATCATTTCTTCATGTAGAGTGTTCCGAACACGGAATTTCAAGGTGAGCGAATCCATGGAATTTACATATCTATTGGATAGAATACGCTCCAACAGTATTTTCTTTTGTAAACTGCCTGATTTTCGAAACTGCTATTAGGAAAATGCTGCGAAATCAGAGTGAATGTTTCTAGGTGTACATATGCCTTGTATGGTGGATGAAAGTTCTGTAATACAGATGTACACAACTCTTTAAAAATGTTTGTCAAATCCGTGATATATGTAGCCTGTTCAGAACACGGACTGTCACAGTGAGGGAAACTATGTAAATTTCATATCTATTGGTTAGAACACGCTCCAGGAGCATTTTACTGGAATATCTGCCTCAGTTTGGAAACTGGTGTTATGAAAACGCTGCAAAATCTGAGTAAGTTCTTTAAGGTGACAATATGTCTTCAATGGGTTATTCAAGATGTGTAATTCACATGCTAACAACTCAGCAGTGTATAATGGTTGAATCCGTGGTGCATGTACCGTTTTCAGAACACGGAATGTTACGGTGAATTTACCTATCAAAATGAGATGTCTATTTCATAGAACATGCACCAAGAGTGTTTTTCTGTGAAAACTGCCTGATTTTCTTAACTGATGTTAGGAAAACCTGCGAAATTTAAGTAAATGTTTCTAGGTGTTAATATGCCTTGTATTGTGGTTGAAATATCGGTAATCCACATGCTCACGGTCATTAATTAATGTTTGTCAAAGCCGTGATGAATGTAACCTTTTCAGAACACGGAATGTCTCGGTGAGTGAAACTCTGAAAATAACAATTCTACTGGATAGAACTCACTTGAATTGAATGTTTCTGTGAAAATTTCATGATTTTTGAAACTGGATGTAAGGACAAACCTGCGAAATCAGAATAAATACATCTAAGTTTAAATATGCCTTGTATGTTGGATGAAAGTTCGGTAATCCACATGCTCACACTCATCAAAGAATGTTTGTCGAATTCGTGATACATGTAACGTGTTTGGAATATGGAATGTCATAGTGAAGGAAACAATTTAAGTTACATATCTATTGGGTAGAACTAACTTGAAGAGAATTTTTCTGCGAAATGTGCCTCATTTTCAAAACTGCCATTAGGAGAACCCTGTGAAATCTGAGAAAATGCTTCTAAGTGTCAATATGCCTTGAATGGTGAATGAAAGTCCGGTAATCCACATGTTAATAACAGTGTAGTAATTATTTTGTAAACCGTGATTCATGTAGCTCTTTTGGAAAACGGAATTTCACGGTAATGAAACGATGTAAATTACAATTCTATTGAGTAGAACGAGCTAGAAGAGAATGTTTCTGCGAAAATTGCATGATTATCGAATCTGAAGTTTGGAAAAAGCTGCAAAACGGGAGTCAATATTTGTAGGTGTAAATGTGCCTTTATGTTGCAAGAAAGTTCGGTAATCCACATGTTCACAACATACTAAAGAATCTTTTTCTAATCTGTGATGCATGTACCGTGTTCAGAACGTGGAATTTCACAGTGATTGAAACAATGTAAATTACTCCTCTATTGGGTAGAACTAGCTCGGAGAGAGTTTTTCGGGGAAAATTTCGTCATTTTTGAAACTGGCATTTGCAAAACGCTGCAAAATCTGAGAAAATACTTCTAAGAATCAATATTCAATGTATTGTGATGAAAGTTTGTTAATCCACATGCTAACAAATTTGTAGTGAATATTTGTCGAATCCTTTATGCATGTAACATGTTCGGAACACGGAATTTCACGCCCAGGGGATTTATGTAAATTACATTTCTCTTGGTTAGAAATCACTCCAAGAGATTTTTCCTGAGAAATCGGCCAGATTTTCGATAATGGCGATAGGAAAAGCCTTCGAACTCAGATTAATAGATTCTCGGTGTAAATATGCCTTGTATGGTGGATGAAAGTTCGGTAATCCGCATGCTAACAACTCTGTACTGAATATTTGTCGAATCCGAGATACGTGAAGCGTGTCTGGAACACAGAATATCACGGTGAGCGAATCTATGTAAAATACATGTCTCTTCGGTAGAACTCGCTCCAAGAGATTTTTCTGGGAAATCTGCCTCATTTTCGAAACTGGCGTTTGATAATATACGCAAAATCTGAGAAAATGCTTCAAAGTGTCTATATGCCTTTATTGTGATGGAAGTTCGTAAAACCACATGCAAACAATTCTGTGGTGAATATTTGTAGAAAGCGTTATGCATGTAGCGTGATCGTATCACAGAAATTCCCGGCGATGGAATCTATGTAAATTACACGCCTATTGGTTCGAATTCGCTCCAAAAATGTTTCCCTGAGAAAACGGCCTGATTTTCGAAACTGGCATTAGGGAAAAGCTGCAAATTCAGAGTGAATGTTTCTAGGTGTAAATATGCCATGTATGGTGGATGAAAGTTCTGTAATCTACAAGTTCACAACTCATTCGAGAAAGTTTGTTGAAACCTTGATGCATGTAGCGTTTTCGGAAATTGGAATGTCACTGTGAGGAAAACAATTTAAATTACATTTCTATTGGGAAGTACTCGCTCCACGAGAATTTTTCTGCGTATCTGCCTCCTTTTCAAAACTGGCATTAGGAAAAACTTTCGAAATATGAGAAAATGCTTCAAAGAGTCAATATGGCTTTTATGGTGGATGAAAGTTCGGTAATCCTTATGCTAACAACTCTGTAGTGAATATTTGTCGAATCCGTGATGCATGTAGCTTTTCCGGAACATGGAATTTCACGATGACGGGTTCTATGTAAATTGCATGTCTATTGGGTATAACTCAATCCAAGAGGATTTTTCTGCAAAAACTGCATGATTTTAGAAACTGACATTAGGAGAAATCTACTAAATCAGAATAAAACATTCTATGTATAAACATGCATTGTCAGTTGGATGAAAGTTCGGTAATACACATGTTCACAACTCATTAAAGAATGTTTGTTGAATCCATGATGTATGGAACGTGTTCAGAACACGGAATGTCACGGTGAGTGAAACTAGGTAAATTACATATCTTTTGGGTACAACTCGCTCCAAGAGCATTTTTCTGCCAAATCTGTCTCATTTTCAAAACTGGCGTTAAAACTAACCTGTGAAATCTGAGAAAATTCTTCAAAGTTTCAGTAAGCCTTGTATGGTGGATGAAAGTGCTGTAATCTACTTGCTAACAACTCTGAAGTGAATATTTGTCACATCCGTGATGCATGTAGCGTGTTTGGAACACGGAAATTCATGGTGAGCGAATCCATGTAAATTACACGTCTATTGGTTAGATCCGCTCCAAGAGGTTTTTGCCGTGAAATCGTCCTCATTTTGGAAACTGGTGTTTGGAAAGCTCTGCGAAATCAGAGAATATGCTTCAAAGCTTCAATATGTCTTCTATTTTGTTTAAAGTCCTGGAATCCACATGGAAACAACTCTGTAGTGTATTTTTGTCGAATCATTTCTGCATGTAGCGTGTTCCGAACACGGAATTTCACGGTGAGCGAATCCATGGAATTTACATATCTATTGGATAGAACACGCTCCAAGAGTTTTTTCCTTTGTAAACTGCCTGATTTTCGAAACTGCTATTAGGAAAAAGCTGCGAACTCAGAGTGAATGTTTCTAGGTGTACATATGCCTTGTATGGTGGATGAAATTTCTGTAATACACATGTACACAACCCTTTAAAAATGTTTGTCAAATCCATGATGTATGTAGCCTGTTCGGAACACGGACTGTCACGGTGAGGGAAACTATGTAAATTACATATCTATTGGTTAGAACACGCTCCAGGAGCATTTTACTGGAAAATCTGCCTCAGTTTGGAAACTGGTGTCATGAAAACGCTGCAAAATCTGAGTAAATTCTTTAAGGTGACAATATGTCTTCAATGGGTTATTCAAGATGTGTAATTCACATGCTAACAACTCAGCAGTGTATATTGGTTGAATCCGTGGTGCATGTACCGTTTTCAGAACACAGAATGTCACGGTGATGGTATCTATGAAAATGAGATGTCTATTGGATAGAACATGCACCAAGAGTGTTTTTCTGCGAAAACTGCCTGATTTTCTTAACTGACGTTAGGAAAACCTGCGAAATCTAAGTAAATGTTTCTAGGTGTAAATATGCCTTCTATTGTGGTTGAAAAGTCGGTAATCCACATGCTCACGGTCATTAAATAATGTTTGTCAAAGCCGTGATGAATGTAACGTTTTCGGAACACGGAATGTCTCGGTGAGTGAAACTCTGAAAATAACAATTCTACTGGATAGAACTCGCTTGAATTGAATGTTTCTGTGAAAATTTCATGCTTTTTGGAACTGGATGTAAGGACAAACCTGCGAAATCAGAATAACTACTTCTAGGTTTAAATATGCCTTGTATGGTGGATGAAAGTTCGGTAATACACATGCTCACTCTCATTAAAGAATGTTTGTCGAATTCGTGATGCATGTAACGTGTTTGGAATATGGAATGTCACAGTGAAGGAAACAATGTAAATTACATGTCTATTAGGTAAAACTCACTTGAAGAGGATTTTTCTGCGAAATGTGCATCATTTTCAAAACTGCCATTAGGAGAACGCTGTGAAATCTGAGAAAATGCTTCTAAGTGTCAATATGCCTTGAATGGTGAATGAAAGTCCGGTAATCCGCATGTTAGTAACAGTGAAGTAATTATTTTTCAAACCGTGATTCATGTAGCGCTTTTGGAAAATGGAATTTCACGGTAATGAAACGATGTAAATTACAATTCTATTGAGTAGAACGAGCTAGAAGAGAATGTTTCTGCGAAAATTGCATGATTATCGAATCTGAAGTTTGGAAAAAGCTGCAAAACGGGAGTCAATATTTGTAGGTGTAAATGTGCCTTTATGTTGCAAGAAAGTTCGGTAATCCACATGATCACAACATACTAAAGAATCTTTTTCTATTCTGTGGTGCATGAACCTTGTTCAGAACGTGGAATTTCACGGTGATTGAAACAATGTAAATTACTTCTCTATTGGGTAGAACTAGCTCGGAGAATGTTTTTCGGCGAAAACTTCGTCATTTTTGAAACTGGCATTTGCAAAACACTGCAAAATCTGAGAAAATACATCTAAGAATCAATATTCAATGTTTTGTGATGACAGTTCCGTAATCCGCATGCTAACAACTCTGTACTGAATATTTGTCGAATCCGAGATACGTGAAGCGTGTCTGGAACACAGAATATCACGGTGAGCGAATCTATGTAAAATACATGTCTCTTCGGTAGAACTCGCTCCAAGAGATTTTTCTGGGAAATCTGCCTCATTTTCGAAACTGGCGTTTGATAATATACGCAAAATCTGAGAAAATGCTTCAAAGTGTCTATATGCCTTTATTGTGATGGAAGTTCGTAAAACCACATGCAAACAATTCTGTGGTGAATATTTGTAGAAAGCGTTATGCATGTAGCGTGATCGTATCACAGAAATTCCCGGCGATGGAATCTATGTAAATTACACGCCTATTGGTTAGAATTCGCTCCAAAAATGTTTCCCTGAGAAAACGGCCTGATTTTCGAAACTGGCATTAGGGAAAAGCTGCAAATTCAGAGTGAATGTTTCTAGGTGTAAATATGCCATGTATGGTGGATGAAAGTTCTGTAATCTACATGTTCACAACTCATTCGAGAAAGTTTGTTGAAACCTTGATGCATGTAGCGTGTTCGGAAATTGGAATGTCACTGTGAGGAAAACAATTTAAATTACATTTCTATTGGGAAGTACTCGCTCCACGAGAATTTTTCGGCGTATCTGCCTCCTTTTCAAAACTGGCATTAGGAAAAACTTTCGAAATATGAGAAAATGCTTCAAAGAGTCAATATGGCTTTTATGGTGGATGAAAGTTCGGTAATCCTTATGCTAACAACTCTGTAGTGAATATTTTTCGAATCCGTGATGCATGTATCTTTTCCGGAACATTTAATTTCACGATGACGGGTTCTATGTAAATTACATTTCTATTGGGTAGAACTCACTCCAAGAGGATTTTTCTGCAAAAACTGCATGATTTTAGAAACTGACATTAGGAGAATTCTACTAAATCAGAATAAAATTTTCTATGTATAAATATGCATTGTCAGTTTTATGAAAGTTCTGTAATGCACATGTTCACCACTCATTAAAGAATGTTTGTTGAATCCGTGTTGCATGGGACGTGTTCAGAACACGGAATGTCACCGTGAGTGAAACTAGGTAAATTACATATCTTTTGGGTACAACTCGCTCCAAGAGAATTTTTCTGCCAAATCTGCCTCATTTTCAAAACTGGCGTTAAAACAAACCTGTGAAATCTGAGAAAATTCTTCAAAGTGTCAGAAAGCCTGGTATGGTGGATGAAAGTGCTGTAATCTACTTGCTAACAACTCTGTAGTGAATATATGTCACATCCGTGATGCATGTAGCGTTTTCAGAACACGGAATTTCATGGTGAGCGAATCCATGTAAATTACACGTCTATTGGTTAGACCCGCTCGAAGAGGTATTTGCCGTGAAATGGGCCTCATTTTGGAAACTGGCGTTTGGAAAGCTCTGCGAAATCAGAGAAAATGCTTCAAAGCGTCAATATGCCTTCTATTTTGATGAAAGTCCTGGAATCCACATGCAAACAACTCTGTAGTGTATTTTTGTCGAATCATTTCTTCATGTAGAGTGTTCCGAACACGGAATTTCAAGGTGAGCGAATCCATGGAATTTACATATCTATTGGATAGAATACGCTCCAACAGTATTTTCTTTTGTAAACTGCCTGATTTTCGAAACTGCTATTAGGAAAATGCTGCGAAATCAGAGTGAATGTTTCTAGGTGTACATATGCCTTGTATGGTGGATGAAAGTTCTGTAATACAGATGTACACAACTCTTTAAAAATGTTTGTCAAATCCGTGATATATGTAGCCTGTTCAGAACACGGACTGTCACAGTGAGGGAAACTATGTAAATTTCATATCTATTGGTTAGAACACGCTCCAGGAGCATTTTACTGGAATATCTGCCTCAGTTTGGAAACTGGTGTTATGAAAACGCTGCAAAATCTGAGTAAGTTCTTTAAGGTGACAATATGTCTTCAATGGGTTATTCAAGATGTGTAATTCACATGCTAACAACTCAGCAGTGTATAATGGTTGAATCCGTGGTGCATGTACCGTTTTCAGAACACGGAATGTTACGGTGAATTTACCTATCAAAATGAGATGTCTATTTCATAGAACATGCACCAAGAGTGTTTTTCTGTGAAAACTGCCTGATTTTCTTAACTGATGTTAGGAAAACCTGCGAAATTTAAGTAAATGTTTCTAGGTGTTAATATGCCTTGTATTGTGGTTGAAATATCGGTAATCCACATGCTCACGGTCATTAATTAATGTTTGTCAAAGCCGTGATGAATGTAACCTTTTCAGAACACGGAATGTCTCGGTGAGTGAAACTCTGAAAATAACAATTCTACTGGATAGAACTCACTTGAATTGAATGTTTCTGTGAAAATTTCATGATTTTTGAAACTGGATGTAAGGACAAACCTGCGAAATCAGAATAAATACATCTAAGTTTAAATATGCCTTGTATGTTGGATGAAAGTTCGGTAATCCACATGCTCACACTCATCAAAGAATGTTTGTCGAATTCGTGATACATGTAACGTGTTTGGAATATGGAATGTCATAGTGAAGGAAACAATTTAAGTTACATATCTATTGGGTAGAACTAACTTGAAGAGAATTTTTCTGCGAAATGTGCCTCATTTTCAAAACTGCCATTAGGAGAACCCTGTGAAATCTGAGAAAATGCTTCTAAGTGTCAATATGCCTTGAATGGTGAATGAAAGTCCGGTAATCCACATGTTAATAACAGTGTAGTAATTATTTTGTAAACCGTGATTCATGTAGCTCTTTTGGAAAACGGAATTTCACGGTAATGAAACGATGTAAATTACAATTCTATTGAGTAGAACGAGCTAGAAGAGAATGTTTCTGCGAAAATTGCATGATTATCGAATCTGAAGTTTGGAAAAAGCTGCAAAACGGGAGTCAATATTTGTAGGTGTAAATGTGCCTTTATGTTGCAAGAAAGTTCGGTAATCCACATGTTCACAACATACTAAAGAATCTTTTTCTAATCTGTGATGCATGTACCGTGTTCAGAACGTGGAATTTCACAGTGATTGAAACAATGTAAATTACTCCTCTATTGGGTAGAACTAGCTCGGAGAGAGTTTTTCGGGGAAAATTTCGTCATTTTTGAAACTGGCATTTGCAAAACGCTGCAAAATCTGAGAAAATACTTCTAAGAATCAATATTCAATGTATTGTGATGAAAGTTTGTTAATCCACATGCTAACAAATTTGTAGTGAATATTTGTCGAATCCTTTATGCATGTAACATGTTCGGAACACGGAATTTCACGCCCAGGGGATTTATGTAAATTACATTTCTCTTGGTTAGAAATCACTCCAAGAGATTTTTCCTGAGAAATCGGCCAGATTTTCGATAATGGCGATAGGAAAAGCCTTCGAACTCAGATTAATAGATTCTCGGTGTAAATATGCCTTGTATGGTGGATGAAAGTTCGGTAATCCGCATGCTAACAACTCTGTACTGAATATTTGTCGAATCCGAGATACGTGAAGCGTGTCTGGAACACAGAATATCACGGTGAGCGAATCTATGTAAAATACATGTCTCTTCGGTAGAACTCGCTCCAAGAGATTTTTCTGGGAAATCTGCCTCATTTTCGAAACTGGCGTTTGATAATATACGCAAAATCTGAGAAAATGCTTCAAAGTGTCTATATGCCTTTATTGTGATGGAAGTTCGTAAAACCACATGCAAACAATTCTGTGGTGAATATTTGTAGAAAGCGTTATGCATGTAGCGTGATCGTATCACAGAAATTCCCGGCGATGGAATCTATGTAAATTACACGCCTATTGGTTCGAATTCGCTCCAAAAATGTTTCCCTGAGAAAACGGCCTGATTTTCGAAACTGGCATTAGGGAAAAGCTGCAAATTCAGAGTGAATGTTTCTAGGTGTAAATATGCCATGTATGGTGGATGAAAGTTCTGTAATCTACAAGTTCACAACTCATTCGAGAAAGTTTGTTGAAACCTTGATGCATGTAGCGTTTTCGGAAATTGGAATGTCACTGTGAGGAAAACAATTTAAATTACATTTCTATTGGGAAGTACTCGCTCCACGAGAATTTTTCTGCGTATCTGCCTCCTTTTCAAAACTGGCATTAGGAAAAACTTTCGAAATATGAGAAAATGCTTCAAAGAGTCAATATGGCTTTTATGGTGGATGAAAGTTCGGTAATCCTTATGCTAACAACTCTGTAGTGAATATTTGTCGAATCCGTGATGCATGTAGCTTTTCCGGAACATGGAATTTCACGATGACGGGTTCTATGTAAATTGCATGTCTATTGGGTATAACTCAATCCAAGAGGATTTTTCTGCAAAAACTGCATGATTTTAGAAACTGACATTAGGAGAAATCTACTAAATCAGAATAAAACATTCTATGTATAAACATGCATTGTCAGTTGGATGAAAGTTCGGTAATACACATGTTCACAACTCATTAAAGAATGTTTGTTGAATCCATGATGTATGGAACGTGTTCAGAACACGGAATGTCACGGTGAGTGAAACTAGGTAAATTACATATCTTTTGGGTACAACTCGCTCCAAGAGCATTTTTCTGCCAAATCTGTCTCATTTTCAAAACTGGCGTTAAAACTAACCTGTGAAATCTGAGAAAATTCTTCAAAGTTTCAGTAAGCCTTGTATGGTGGATGAAAGTGCTGTAATCTACTTGCTAACAACTCTGAAGTGAATATTTGTCACATCCGTGATGCATGTAGCGTGTTTGGAACACGGAAATTCATGGTGAGCGAATCCATGTAAATTACACGTCTATTGGTTAGATCCGCTCCAAGAGGTTTTTGCCGTGAAATCGTCCTCATTTTGGAAACTGGTGTTTGGAAAGCTCTGCGAAATCAGAGAATATGCTTCAAAGCTTCAATATGTCTTCTATTTTGTTTAAAGTCCTGGAATCCACATGGAAACAACTCTGTAGTGTATTTTTGTCGAATCATTTCTGCATGTAGCGTGTTCCGAACACGGAATTTCACGGTGAGCGAATCCATGGAATTTACATATCTATTGGATAGAACACGCTCCAAGAGTTTTTTCCTTTGTAAACTGCCTGATTTTCGAAACTGCTATTAGGAAAAAGCTGCGAACTCAGAGTGAATGTTTCTAGGTGTACATATGCCTTGTATGGTGGATGAAATTTCTGTAATACACATGTACACAACCCTTTAAAAATGTTTGTCAAATCCATGATGTATGTAGCCTGTTCGGAACACGGACTGTCACGGTGAGGGAAACTATGTAAATTACATATCTATTGGTTAGAACACGCTCCAGGAGCATTTTACTGGAAAATCTGCCTCAGTTTGGAAACTGGTGTCATGAAAACGCTGCAAAATCTGAGTAAATTCTTTAAGGTGACAATATGTCTTCAATGGGTTATTCAAGATGTGTAATTCACATGCTAACAACTCAGCAGTGTATATTGGTTGAATCCGTGGTGCATGTACCGTTTTCAGAACACAGAATGTCACGGTGATGGTATCTATGAAAATGAGATGTCTATTGGATAGAACATGCACCAAGAGTGTTTTTCTGCGAAAACTGCCTGATTTTCTTAACTGACGTTAGGAAAACCTGCGAAATCTAAGTAAATGTTTCTAGGTGTAAATATGCCTTCTATTGTGGTTGAAAAGTCGGTAATCCACATGCTCACGGTCATTAAATAATGTTTGTCAAAGCCGTGATGAATGTAACGTTTTCGGAACACGGAATGTCTCGGTGAGTGAAACTCTGAAAATAACAATTCTACTGGATAGAACTAGCTTGGATTCAATATTTCTGTGAAAATTTCATGATTTTTGAAACTGGATGTAAGGACAAACCTGCGAAATCAGAATAACTACTTCTAGGTTTAAATATGCCTTGTATGGTGGATGAAAGTTCGGTAATCCACATGCTCACTCTCATTAAAGAATGTTTGTCGAATTCGTGATGCATGTAACGTGTTTGGAATATGGAATGTCACAGTGAAGGAAACAATGTAAATTACATGTCTATTAGGTAAAACTCACTTGAAGAGATTTTTTCTGCGAAATGTGCCTCATTTTCCAAACTGCCATTAGGAGAACCCTGTGAAATCTGAGAAAATGCTTCTAAGTGTCAATATGCCTTGAATGCTGAATGAAAGTCCGGTATTCCACATGTTAATAACAGTGAAGTAATTATTTTTCAAACCGTGATTCATGTAGCGCTTTTGGAAAACGGAATTTCACGGTAATGAAACGATGTAAATTACAATTCTATTGAGTAGAACGACCTAGAAGAGAATGTTTCTGTGAAAATTGCATGATTATCGAATCTGAAGTTTGGAAAAAGCTGCAAAACGGGAGTCAATATTTGTAGGTGTAAATGTGCCTTTATGTTGCAAGAAAGTTCGGTAATCCACATGTTCACAACATACTAAAGAATCTTTTTCTAATCCGTGATGCATGAACCGTGTTCAGAACGTGGAATTTCACGGTGATTGAAACAATGTAAATTACTTCTCTATTGGGTAGAACTAGCTCGGAGAGTGTTTTTTGGAGAAAACTTCGTCATTTTTAAACTGGCAATTGCAAAACGCTACAAAATATGAGAAAATACTTCTAAGAATCAATATTCAATGTATTGTGATGAAAGTTCGGTAATCCACATGCTAACAAATTTGTAGTGAATATTTGTCGAATCCTTTATGCATGTAGCATGTTCGGAACACGGAATTTCACGGCCAGGGATTTATGTAAATTACATTTCTCTTGGTTAGAAATCACTCCAAGAGATTTTTCCTAGAAAACGGCCGGATTTTCTATACTGGCGAAAGGAAAACCCTGCAAACTCAGATTAATAGATTCTCGGTGTAAATATGCCTTGTATGGTGGATGAAAGTTCGGTAATCCGCATGCTAACAACTCTGTACTGAATATTTGTCGAATCCGAGATACGTGAAGCATGTTTGGAACACAGAATATCACGGTGAGCGAATCTATGTAAAATACATGTCTCTTCGGTAGAACTCGCTCCAAGAGATTTTTCTGGGAAATCTGCCTCATTTTCGAAACTGGCGTTTGATAATATACGCAAAATCTGAGAAAATGCTTCAAAGTGTCAATATGCCTTGTATTGTGATGGAAGTTCCTAAAACCACATGCAAACAATTCTGTGGTGAATATTTGTAGAAAGCGTTATGCATGTAGCGTGATCGTATCACAGAAAATCCCGGCGATGGAATCTATGTAAATTACACGCCTATTGGTTAGAATTCGCTCCAAAAATGTTTCCCTGAGAAAACGGCCTGATTTTCGAAACTGGCATTAGGAAAAAGCTGCAAATTCAGAGCTAAGGTTTCTAGGTGTAAATATGATATGTATGTTGGATGAAAGTTCTGTAATCTACATGTTCACAACTCATTCGAGAAAGTTTGTTGAAACCTTGATGCGTGTAGCGTGTTCGGAAATTGGAATGTCACTGTGAGGAAAACAATTTAAATTACATTTCTATTGGGAAGTACTCGCTCCACGAGAATTTTTCTGCGTATCTGCCTCCTTTTCAAAACTAGCATTAGGAAAAACTTTCGAAATATGAGAAAATGCTTCAAAGAGCCAATATGGCTTTTATGGTGGATGAAAGTTCGGTAATCCTTATGCTATCAACTCTGTAGTGAATATTTGTCGAATCTGTGATGCATGTAGCTTTTCCGGAACACGGAATTTCACGATGACGGGTTCTATGTAAATTGCATGTCTATAGGGTAGAACTCGCTCCAAGAGGATTTTTCTGCAAAAACTGCATGATTTTAGAAACTGACATTAGGAGAAATCTACTAAATCAAAATAAAACTTTCTATGTATAAATATGCATTGTCAGTTGGATGAAAGTTTGGTAATACACATGTTCACAACTCATTAAAGAATGTTTGTTGAATCCGTGATGCATGGAACGCGTTCAGAACACGGAATGTCACGGTGAGTGAAACTAGGTAAATTACATATCTTTTGGGTACAACTGGCTCCAAGAGCATTTTTCTGCTAAATCTGCCTCATTTTCAAAACTGGCGTTAAAACTAACCTGTGAAATCTGAGAAAATTCTTCAAAGTGTCAGTAAGCCTTGTATGGTGGATGAAAGTGCTGTAATCTACTTGCTAACAACTCTGAAGTGAATATTTGTCGCATCGGTGATGCATGTAGCGTGTTCGGATCACGGAATTTCACGGTGAGTGAATCCATGTAAATTACACGTCTATTGGTTAGACCCGCTCCAAGAGGTTATTGCCGTGAAATGGGCCTCATTTTGGAAACTGGCTTTTGGAAAGCACTGCGAAATCAGAGAAAATGCTTCAAAGCGTCAATATGCATTCTATTTTGATGAAAGTCCTGGAATCCACATGCAAACAACTCTGTAGTGTATTTTTGTCGAATCATTTCTGCATGTAGCGTGTTCAGAACACGGAATTTCACGGTGAGCGAATCCATGGAATTTACATATCTATTGGGTAGAACACGCTCCAACAGTTTTTTCCTTTGTAAACTGCCTGATTTTCGAAACTGCTATTAGGAAAAAGCTGTGAACTCAGAGTGAATGTTTCTAGCTGTACATATGCCTTGTATGGTGGATGAAAGTTCTGTAATACACATGTACACAACTCTAAAAATGTTTGTCAAATCCGTGATGTATGTAGCCTGACGCAGCGCTCGACTGTCACGGTGAGGGAAACTATGTAAATTGCATATCTATTGGTTAGAACACGCTCCAGGAGCATTTTACTGGAAAATCTGCCTCAGTGTGGAAACTGGTGTTATGAAAACGCTGCAAAATCTGAGTAAATTCTTTAAGGTGACAATATGTCTTCAATGGGTTATTCAAGATGTGTAATTCACATGCTAACAACTCAGCAGTGTATATTGGTTGAATCCGTGGTGCATGTACCGTTTTCAGAACACGGAATGTTACGGTGATGGTATCTATGAAAATGAGATGTCTATTGGATAGAACATGCACCAAGAGTGTTTTTCTGCGAAAACTGCCTGATTTTCTTAACTGACGTTAGGAAAACCTGCGAAATCTAAGTAAATGTTTCTAGGTGTAAATATGCCTTGTATTGTGGTTGAAAAATCGGTAATCCACATGCTCACGGTCATTAAATAATGTTTGTCAAAGCCGTGATGAATGTAACGTTTTCGGAACACGGAATATCTCGGTGAGTGAAACTCTGAAAATAACAATTCTACTGGATAGAACTCGCTTGAATTGAATGTTTCTGTGAAAATTTCATGCTTTTTGGAACTGGATGTAAGGACAAACCTGCGAAATCAGAATAACTACTTCTAGGTGTAAATATGCCTTGTATGGTGGATGAAAGTTCGGTAATACACATGCTCACTCTCATTAAAGAATGTTTGTCGAATTCGTGATGCATGTAACGTGTTTGGAATATGGAATGTCATAGTGAAGGAAACAATGTAAATTACATGTCTATTTGGTAGAACTCACTTGAAGAGGATTTTTCTGCGAAATGTGCATCATTTTCAAAACTGCCATTAGGAGAACCCTGTGAAATCTGAGAAAATGCTTCTAAGTGTCAATATGCCTTGAATGGTGAATGAAAGTCCGGTATTCCACATGTTAATAACAGTGAAGTAATTATTTTTCAAACCGTGATTCATGTAGCGCTTTTGGAAAACGGAATTTCACGGTAATGAAACGATGTAAATTAAATTCTATTGAGTAGAACGAGCTAGAAGAGAATGTTTCTGCGAAAATTGCATGATTATCGAATCTGAAGTTTGGAAAAAGCTGCAAAACGGGAGTCAATATTTGTAGGTGTAAATGTGCCTTTATGTTGCAAGAAAGTTCGGTAATCCACATGATCACAACATACTAAAGAATCTTTTTCTATTCTGTGGTGCATGAACCTTGTTCAGAACGTGGAATTTCACAGTGATTGAAACAATGTAAATTACTTCTCTATTGGGTAGAACTAGCTCGGAGAATGTTTTTCGGTGAAAACTTCGTCATTTTTGAAACTGGCATTTGCAAAACACTGCAAAAACTGAGAAAATACATCTAAGAATCAATATTCAACGTTTTGTGATGACAGTTCGGTAATCCACATGCTAACAAATTTGTAGTGAATATTTGTCGAATCCTTTATGCATGTAGCATGTTCGGAACACGGAATTTCACGGCCAGGGGATTTATGTAAATTACATTTCTCTTGGTTAGAAATCACTCCAAGAGATTTTTCCTGAGAAATCGGCCGGATTTTCGATACTGGCGAAAGGAAAACCCTGCGAACTCAGATTAATAGATTCTCGGTGTAAATATGCCTTGTATGGTGGATGAAAGTTCGGTAATCCGCATGCTAAAATCTCTGTACTGAATATTTGTCGAATCCGAGATACGTGAAGCGTGTTTGGAACACAGAATATCACGGTGAGCGAATCTATGTAAAATACATGTCTCTTCGGTAGAACTCGCTCCAAGAGATTTTTCTGGGAAATCTGCCTCATTTTCGAAACTGGCGTTTCATAATATACCCAAAATCTGAGAAAATGCTTCAAAGTGTCAATATGCCTTGTATTGTGATGGAAGTTCGTAAAACCACATGCAAACAATTCTGTGGTGAATATTTGTAGAAAGCGTTATGCATGTAGCGTGATCGTATCACAGAAATTCCCGGCGATGGAATCTATGTAAATTACACGCCTATTGGTTAGAATTCGCTCCAAAAATGTTTCCCTGAGAAAACGGCCTGATTTTCGAAACTGGCATTAGGAAAAAGCTGCAAATTCAGAGTTAATGTTTCTAGGTGTAAATATGCCATGTATGGTGGATGAAAGTTCTGTAATCTACATGTTCACA
The DNA here is from genome assembly GCF_036321535.1 of Camelus dromedarius. Classification (NCBI taxonomy): domain Eukaryota; kingdom Metazoa; phylum Chordata; class Mammalia; order Artiodactyla; family Camelidae; genus Camelus; species Camelus dromedarius. The sequence continues at coordinate 598,799 of NW_026989824.1, forward strand.
ACTCATTCGAGAAAGTTTGTTGAAACCTTGATGCATGTAGCGTGTTCGGAAATTGGAATGTCACTGTGAGGAAAACAATTTAAATTACATTTCTATTGGGAAGTACTCGCTCCACGAGAATTTTTCTGCGTATCTGCCTCCTTTTCAAAACTGGCATTAGGAAAAACTTTCGAAATATGAGAAAATGCTTCAAAGAGCCAATATGGCTTTTATGGTGGATGAAAGTTCGGTAATCCTTATGCTAACAACTCTGTAGTGAATATTTTTCGAATCTGTGATGCATGTAGCTTTTCCGGAACACGGAATTTCACGATGACGGGTTCTATGTAAATTGCATGTCTATAGGGTAGAACTCGCTCCAAGAGGATTTTTCTGCAAAAACTGCATGATATTAGAAACTGACATTAGGAGAAATCTACTAAATCAAAATAAAACTTTCTATGTATAAATATGCATTGTCAGTTGGATAAAAGTTTGGTAACACACATGTTCACAACTCATTAAAGAATGTTTGTTGAATCCGTGATGAATGGAACGCGTTCAGAACACGGAATGTCACGGTGAGTGAAACTAGGTAAATTACATATCTTTTGGGTACAACTGGCTCCAAGAGAATTTTTCTGCCAAATCTGCCTCATTTTCAAAACTGGCGTTAAAACTAACCTGTGAAATCTGAGAAAATTCTTCAAAGTGTCAGTAAGCCTTGTATGGTGGATGAAAGTGCTGTAATCTACTTGCTAACAACTCTGAAGTGAATATTTGTCGCATCCGTGATGCATGTAGCGTGTTCGGAACACGGAATTTCACGGTGAGCGAATCCATGTAAATTACACGTCTATTGGTTAGACCCGCTCCAAGAGGTTATTGCCGTGAAATGGGCCTCATTTTGGAAACTGGCTTTTGGAAAGCACTGCGAAATCAGAGAAAATGCTTCAAAGCGTCAATATGCATTCTATTTTGATGAAAGTCCTCGAATCCACATGCAAACAACTCTGTAGTGTATTTTTGTCGAATCATTTCTGCATGTAGCGTGTTCAGAACACGGAATTTCACGGTGAGCGAATCCATGGAATTTACATATCTATTGGATAGAACACGCTCCAACAGTTTTTTCCTTTGTAAACTGCCTGATTTTCGAAACTGCTATTAGGAAAAAGCTGTGAACTCAGAGTGAATGTTTCTAGGTGTACATATGCCTTGTATGGTGGATGAAAGTTCTGTAATACACATGTACACAACTCTAAAAATGTTTGTCAAATCCGTGATGTATGTAGCCTGTTCGGAACACGGACTGTCACGGTGAGGGAAACTATGTAAATTGCATATCTATTGGTTAGAACACACTCCAGGAGCATTTTACTGGAAAATCTGCCTCAGTGTGGAAACTGGTGTTATGAAAACGCTGCAAAATCTGAGTAAATTCTTTAAGGTGACAATATGTCTTTAATGGGTTATTCAAGATGTGTAATTCACATGCTAACAACTCAGCAGTGTATATTGGTTGAATCCGTGGTGCATGTACCGTTTTCAGAACACGGAATGTCACGGTGATGGTATCTATGAAAATGAGATATCTATTGGATAGAACATGCACCAAGAGTGTTTTTCTGCGAAAACTGCCTGATTTTCTTAACTGACGTTAGGAAAACCTGCGAAATCTAAGTAAATGTTTCTAGGTGTAAATATGCCTTGTATTGTGGTTGAAAAATCGGTAATCCACATGCTCACGGTCATTAAATAATGTTTGTCAAAGCCGTGATGAATGTAACGATTTCGGAACACGGAATATCTCGGTGAGTGAAACTCTGAAAATAACAATTCTACTGGATAGAACTCGCTTGAATTGAATGTTTCTGTGAAAATTTCATGCTTTTTGGAACTGGATGTAAGGACAAACCTGCGAAATCAGAATAACTACTTCTAGGTTTAAATATGCCTTGTATGGTGGATGAAAGTTCGGTAATACACATGCTCACTCTCATTAAAGAATGTTTGTCGAATTCGTGATGCATGTAACGTGTTTGGAATATGGAATGTCACAGTGAAGGAAACAATGTAAATTACATGTCTATTAGGTAAAACTCACTTGAAGAGATTTTTTCTGCGAAATGTGCCTCATTTTCCAAACTGCCATTAGGAGAACCCTGTGAAATCTGAGAAAATGCTTCTAAGTGTCAATATGCCTTGAATGCTGAATGAAAGTCCGGTATTCCACATGTTAATAACAGTGAAGTAATTATTTTTCAAACCGTGATTCATGTAGCGCTTTTGGAAAACGGAATTTCACGGAAATGAAACGATGTAAATTACAATTCTATTGAGTAGAACGACCTAGAAGAGAATGTTTCTGTGAAAATTGCATGATTATCGAATCTGAAGTTTGGAAAAAGCTGCAAAACGGGAGTCAACATTTGTAGGTGTAAATGTGCCTTTATGTTGCAAGAAAGTTCGGTAATCCACATGTTCACAACATACTAAAGAATCTTTTTCTAATCCGTGATGCATGAACCGTGTTCAGAACGTGGAATTTCACGGTGATTGAAACAATGTAAATTACTTCTCTATTGGGTAGAACTAGCTCGGAGAGTGTTTTTTGGAGAAAACTTCGTCATTTTTAAACTGGCAATTGCAAAACGCTACAAAATATGAGAAAATACTTCTAAGAATCAATATTCAATGTATTGTGATGAAAGTTCGGTAATCCACATGCTAACAAATTTGTAGTGAATATTTGTCGAATCCTTTATGCATGTAGCATGTTCAGAACACGGAATTTCACGGCCAGGGATTTATGTAAATTACATTTCTCTTGGTTAGAAATCACTCCAAGAGATTTTTCCTAGAAAACGGCCGGATTTTCTATACTGGCGAAAGGAAAACCCTGCAAACTCAGATTAATAGATTCTCGGTGTAAATATGCCTTGTATGGTGGATGAAAGTTCGGTAATCCGCATGCTAACAACTCTGTACTGAATATTTGTCGAATCCGAGATACGTGAAGCATGTTTGGAACACAGAATATCACGGTGAGCGAATCTATGTAAAATACATGTCTCTTCGGTAGAACTCGCTCCAAGAGATTTTTCTGGGAAATCTGCCTCATTTTCGAAACTGGCGTTTGATAATACACGCAAAATCTGAGAAAATGCTTCAAAGTGTCAATATGCCTTGTATTGTGATGGAAGTTCGTAAAACCACATGCAAACAATTCTGTGGTGAATATTTGTAGAAAGCGTTATGCATGTAGCGTGATCGTATCACAGAAATTCCCGGCGATGTAATCTATGTAAATTACACGCCTATTGGTTCGAATTCGCTCCAAAAATGTTTCCCTGAGAAAACGGCCTGATTTTCGAAACTGGCATTAGGAAAAAGCTGCAAATTCAGAGTTAATGTTTCTAGGTGTAAATATGCCATGTATGGTGGATGAAAGTTCTGTAATCTACATGTTCACAACTCATTCGAGAAAGTTTGTTGAAACCTTGATGCATGTAGCGTGTTCGGAAATTGGAATGTCACTGTGAGGAAAACGATGTAAATTACATTTCTATTGGGAAGTACTCGCTCCACGAGAATTTTTCTGCGTATCTGCCTCCTTTTCAAAACTAGCATTAGGAAAAACTTTCGAAATATGAGAAAATGCTTCAAAGAGCCAATATGGCTTTTATGGTGGATGAAAGTTCGGTAATCCTTATGCTAACAACTCTGTAGTGAATATTTTTCGAATCTGTGATGCATGTAGCTTTTCCGGAACACGGAATTTCACGATGACGGGTTCTATGTAAATTGCATGTCTATAGGGTAGAACTCGCTCCAAGAGGATTTTTCTGCAAAAACTGCATGATTTTAGAAACTGACATTAGGAGAAATCTACTAAATCAAAATAAAACTTTCTATGTATAAATATGCATTGTCAGTTGGATGAAAGATTGGTAATACACATGTTCACAACTCATTAAAGAATGTTTGTTGAATCCGTGATGCATGGAACGCGTTCAGAACACGGAATGTCACGGTGAGTGAAACTAGGTAAATTACATATCTTTTGGGTACAACTCGCTCCAAGAGCATTTTTTTACCAAATCTGCCTCATTTTCAAAACTGGCATTAAAACTAACCTGTGAAATCTGAGAAAATTCTTCAAAGTGTCAGTAAGCCTTGTATGGTGGATGAAAGTGCTGTAATCTACTTGCTAACAACTCTGAAGTGAATATTTGTCGCATCCGTGATGCATGTAGCGTGTTCGGAACACGGAATTTCACGGTGAGTGAATCCATGTAAATTACACGTCTATTGGTTAGACCCGCTCCAAGAGGTTATTGCCGTGAAATGGGCCTCATTTTGGAAACTGGCTTTTGGAAAGCACTGCGAAATCAGAGAAAATGCTTCAAAGCGTCAATATGCCTTCTATTTTGATGAAAGTCCTGGAATCCACATGCAAACAACTCTGTAGTGTATTTTTGTCGAATCATTTCTGCATGTAGCGTGTTCCGAACACGGAATTTCACGGTGAGCGAATCCATGGAATTTACATATCTATTGGATAGAACACGCTCCAACAGTTTTTTCCTTTGTAAACTGCCTGATTTTCGAAACTGCTATTAGGAAAAAGCTGTGAACTCAGAGTGAATGTTTCTAGGTGTACATATGCCTTGTATGGTGGATGAAATTTCTGTAATACACATGTACACAACTCTAAAAATGTTTGTCAAATCCGTGATGTATGTAGCCTGTTCAGAACACGGACTGTCACGATGAGGGAAACTATGTAAATTGCATATCTATTGGTTAGAACACGCTCCAGGAGAATTTTACTGGAAAATTTGCCTCAGTGTGGAAACTGGTGTTATGAAAACGCTGCAAAATCTGAGTAAATTCTTTAAGGTGACAATATGTCTTCAATGGGTTATTCAAGATGTGTAATTCACATGCTAACAACTCAGCAGTGTATATTGGTTGAATCCGTGGTGCGTGTACCGTTTTCAGAACACGGAATGTTACGGTTATGGTATCTATGAAAATGAGATGTCTATTGGATAGAACATGCACCAAGAGTGTTTTTCTGCAAAAACTGCCTGATTTTCTTAACTGACGTTAGGAAAACCTGCGAAATCTAAGTAAATGTTTCTAGGTGTAAATATGCCTTGTATTGTGGTTGAAAAATCGGTAATCCACATGCTCACGGTCATTAAATAATGTTTGTCAAAGCCGTGATGAATGTAATGTTTTCGGAACACGGAATATCTCGGTGAGTGAAACTCTGATAATAACAATTCTACTGGATAGAACTCGCTTGGATTGAATGTTTCTGTGAAAATTTCATGCTTTTTGGAACTGGATGTAAGGACAAACCTGCGAAATCAGAATAACTACTTCTAGGTGTAAATATGCCTTGTATGGTGGATGAAAGTTTGGTAATCCACATGCTCACTCTCATTAAAGAATGTTTGTCGAATTCGTGATGCATGTAACGTGTTTGGAATATGGAATGTCATAGTGAAGGAAACAATGTAAGTTACATGTCTATTTGGTAGAACTCACTTGAAAAGAATTTTTCTGCGAAATGTGCATCATTTTCAAAACTGCCATTAGGAGAACCCTGTGAAATCTGAGAAAATGCTTCTAAGTGTCAATATGCCTTGAATGGTGAATGAAAGTCCGGTATTCCACATGTTAATAACAGTGAAGTAATTATTTTTCAAACCGTGATTCATATAGCGCTTTTGGAAAATGGAATTTCACGGTAATGAAACGATGTAAATTACAATTCTATTGAGTAGAACGAGCTAGAAGAGAATGTTTCTGCGAAAATTGCATGATTATCAAAACTGAAGTTTGGAAAAAGCTGCAAAACGGGAGTCAATATTTGTAGGTGTAAATGTGCCTTTATGTTGCAAGAAAGTTCGGTAATCCACATGATCACAACATACTAAAGAATCTTTTTCTATTCTGTGGTGCATGAACCTTGTTCAGAACGTGGAATTTCACGGTGATTGAAACAATGTAAATTACTTCTCTATTGGGTAGAACTAGCTCGGAGAATGTTTTTCGGCGAAAACTTCGTCATTTTTGAAACTGGCATTTGCAAAACACTGCAAAATCCGAGAAAATACATCTAAGAATAAATATTCAAATTTTTATGATGACAGTTCGTTAATCCACATGCTAACAAATTTGTAGTGAATATTTGTCGAATCTTTATGCATGTAGCATGTTCGGAACACGGAATTTTACGGCCAGGGGATTTATGTAAATTACATTTCTCTTGGTTAGAAATCACTCCAAGAGATTTTTCCTGAGAAATCGGCCGGATTTTCGATACTGGCGAAAGGAAAACCCTGCGAACTCAGATTAATAGATTCTCGGTGTAAATATGCTTTGTATGGTGGATGAAAGTTCGGTAATCCGCATGCTAAAATCTCTGTACTGAATATTTGTCGAATCCGAGATACGTGAAGTGTGTTTGGAACACAGAATATCACAGTGAGTGAATCTATGTAAAATACATGTCTCTTCGGTAGAACTCGCTCCAAGAGATTTTTCTGGGAAATCTGCCTCATTTTCGAAACTGGCGTTTGATAATATACGCAAAATCTGAGAAAATGCTTCAAAGTGTCAATATGCCTTGTATTGTGATGGAAGTTCGTAAAACCACATGCAAACAATTCTGTGGTGAATATTTGTAGAAAGGGTTATGCATGTAGCGTGATCGTATCACAGAAATTCCCGGCGATGGAATCTATGTAAATTACACGCCTATTGGTTAGAATTCGCTCCAAAAATATTTCCCTGAGAAAACGGCCTGATTTTCGAAACTGGCATTAGGAAAAAGCTGCAAATTCAGAGTTAATATTTCTAGGTGGAAATATGCCATGTATGTTGGATGAAAGTTCTGTAATCTACATGTTCACAACTCATTCGAGAAAGTTTGTTGAAACCTTGATGCATGTAGCGTGTTCGGAAATTGGAATGTCACTGTGAGGAAAACGATGTAAATTACATTTCTATTGGGAAGTACTCGCTCCACGAGAATTTTTCTGCGTATCTGCCTCCTTTTCAAAACTGGCATTAGGAAAAACTTTCGAAATATGAGAAAATGCTTCAAAGAGCCAATATGGCTTTTATGGTGGATGAAAGTTCGGTAATCCTTATGCTAACAACTCTGTAGTGAATATTTGTCGAATCCGTGATGCATGTAGCTTTTCCGGAACACGGAATTTCACGATGACGGGTTCTATGTAAATTGCATGTCTATAGGGTAGAACTCGCTCCAAGAGGATTTTTCTGCAAAAACTGCATGATTTTAGAAACTGACATTAGGAGAAATCTACTAAATCAGAATAAAACTTTCTATGTATAAATATGCATTGTCAGTTGGATGAAAGTTCGGTAATACACATGTTCACAACTCATTAAAGAATGTTTGTTGAATCCGTGATGCATGGAACGCGTTCAGAACACGGAATGTCACGGTGAGTGAAACTAGGTAAATTACATATCTTTTGGGTACAACTGGCTCCAAGAGCATTTTTCTGCCAAATCTGCCTCATTTTCAAAACTGGCGTTAAAACTAACCTGTGAAATCTGAGAAAATTCTTCAAAGTGTCAGTAAGCCTTGTATGGTGGATGAAAGTGCTGTAATCTACTTGCTAACAACTCTGAAGTGAATATTTGTCGCATCCGTGATGCATGTAGCGTGTTCGGAACACGGAATTTCACGGTGAGCGAATCCATGTAAATTACACGTCTGTTGGTTAGACCCGCTGCAAGAGGTTATTGCCATGATATGGGCCTCATTTTGGAAACTGGCTTTTGGAAAGCACTGCGAAATCAGAGAAAATGCTTCAAAGCGTCAATATGCCTTCTATTTTGATGAAAGTCCTGGAATCCACATGCAAACAACTCTGTAGTGTATTTTTGTCGAATCATTTCTGCATGTAGCGTGTTCCAAACACGGAATTTCACGGTGAGCGAATCCATGGAATTTACATATCTATTGGATAGAACACGCTCCAAGAGTTTTTTCCTTTGTAAACTGCCTGATTTTCGAAACTGCTATTAGGAAAAAGCTGCGAACTCAGAGTGAATGTTTCTAGGTGTACATATGCCTTGTATGGTGGATGAAAGTTCTGTAATACACATGTACACAACTCTTTAAAAATGTTTGTCAAATCCATGATGTATGTAGCCTGTTCGGAACACGGACTGTCACGGTGAGGGAAACTATGTAAATTACATATCTATTGGTTAGAACACGCTCCAGGAGCATTTTACTGGAAAATCTGCCTCAGTTTGTAAACTGGTGTCATGAAAACGCTGCAAAATCTGAGTAAATTCTTTAAGGTGACAATATGTCTTCAATGGGTTATTCAAGATGTGTAATTCACATGCTAACAACTCAGCAGTGTATATTGGTTGAATCCGTGGTGCATGTACCGTTTTCAGAACACAGAATGTCACGGTGATGGTATCGATGAAAATGAGATGTCTATTGGATAGAACATGCACCAAGAGTGTTTTTCTGCGAAAACTGCCTGATTTTCTTAACTGACGTTAGGAAAACCTGCGAAATCTAAGTAAATGTTTCTAGGTGTAAATATGCCTTGTATTGTGGTTGAAAAATCGGTAATCCACATGCTCACTGTCATTAAATAATGTTTGTCAAAGCCGTGATGAATGTAAAGTTTTCGGAACACGGAATGTCTCGGTGAGTGAAACTCTGAAAATAACAATTCTACTGGATAGACCTCGCTTGGATTGAATGTTTCTGTGAAAATTTCATGATTTTTGAAACTGGATGTAAGGACAAACCTGCGAAATCAGAATAACTACTTCTAGGTTTAAATATGCCTTGTATGGTGGATGAAAGTTCGGTAATCCACATGCTCACTCTCATTAAAGAATGTTTGTCGAATTCGTGATGCATGTAACGTGTTTGGAATACGGAATGTCATAGTGAAGGAAACAATGTAAGTTACATGTATATTGGGGAGAACTCGCTTGAAGAGATTTTTTTCTGCGAAATATGCCTCATTTTCCAAACTGCCATAAGGAGAACCCTGTGAAATCTGAGAAAATGCTTCTAAGTGTCAGTATGCCTTGAATGGTGAATGAAAGTCCGGTATTCCACATGTTAATAACAGTGAAGTAATTATTTTTCAAACCGTGATTCATATAGCGCTTTTGGAAAATGGAATTTCACGGTAATGAAACGATGTAAATTACAATTCTATTGAGTAGAACGAGCTAGAAGAGAATGTTTCTGTGAAAATTGCATGATTATCAAAACTGAAGTTTGGAAAAAGCTGCAAAACGGGAGTCAATATTTGTAGGTGTAAATGTGCCATTATGTTGCAAGAAAGTTCGGTAATCCACATGTTCACAACATACTAAAGAATCTTTTTCTAATCCGTGATGCATGAACCGTGTTCAGAACGTGGAATTTCACGGTGATTGAAACAATGTAAATTACTTCTCTATTGGGTAGAACTAGCTCGGAGAGTGTTTTTTGGAGAAAACTTCGTCATTTTTAAACTGGCAATTGCAAAACGCTACAAAATATGAGAAAATACTTCTAAGAATCAATATTCAATGTATTGTGATGAAAGTTCGGTAATTCACATGCTAACAAATTTGTAGTGAATATTTGTCGAATCCTTTATGCATGTAGCATGTTCGGAACATGGAATTTCACGGCCAGGGGATTTATTTAAATTACAATTCTCTTGGTTAGAAATCACTCCAAGAGATTTTTCCTAGAAAACGGCCGGATTTTCTATACTGGTGAAAGGAAAACCCTGCGAACTCAGATTAATAGATTCTTGGTGTAAATATGCCTTGAATGGTGGATGAAAGATCGGTAATCCGCATGCTAACAACTCTGTACTGAATATTTGTCAAATCCGAGATACGTGAAGCGTGTTTGGAACACAGAATATCACGGTGAGCGAATCTATGTAAAATACATGTCTCTTCGGTAGAACTCGCTCCAAGAGATTTTTCTGGGAAATCTGCCTCATTTTCGAAACTGGCGTTTGATAATACACGCAAAATCTGAGAAAATGCTTCAAAGTGTCAATATGCCTTGTATTGTGATGGAAGTTCGTAAAACCACATGCAAACAATTCTGTGGTGAATATTTGTAGAAAGCGTTATGCATGTAGCGTGATCGTATCACAGAAATTCCCGGCGATGTAATCTATGTAAATTACACGCCTATTGGTTCGAATTCGCTCCAAAAATGTTTCCCTGAGAAAACGGCCTGATTTTCGAAACTGGCATTAGGAAAAAGCTGCAAATTCAGAGTTAATGTTTCTAGGTGTAAATATGCCATGTATGGTGGATGAAAGTTCTGTAATCTACATGTTCACAACTCATTCGAGAAAGTTTGTTGAAACCTTGATGCATGTAGCGTGTTCGGAAATTGGAATGTCACTGTGAGGAAAACGATGTAAATTACATTTCTATTGGGAAGTACTCGCTCCACGAGAATTTTTCTGCGTATCTGCCTCCTTTTCAAAACTAGCATTAGGAAAAACTTTCGAAATATGAGAAAATGCTTCAAAGAGCCTATATGGCTTTTATGGTGGATGAAAGTTCGGTAATCCTTATGCTAACAACTCTGTAGTGAATATTTTTCGAATCTGTGATGCATGTAGCTTTTCCGGAACACGGAATTTCACGATGACGGGTTCTATGTAAATTGCATGTCTATAGGGTAGAACTCGCTCCAAGAGGATTTTTCTGCAAAAACTGCATGATTTTAGAAACTGACATTAGGAGAAATCTACTAAATCAAAATAAAACTTTCTATGTATAAATATGCATTGTCAGTTGGATGAAAGTTTGGTAATACACATGTTCACAACTCATTAAAGAATGTTTGTTGAATCCGTGATGCATGGAACGCGTTCAGAACACGGAATGTCACGGTGAGTGAAACTAGGTAAATTACATATCTTTTGGGTACAACTCGCTCCAAGAGCATTTTTTTACCAAATCTGCCTCATTTTCAAAACTGGCATTAAAACTAACCTGTGAAATCTGAGAAAATTCTTCAAAGTGTCAGTAAGCCTTGTATGGTGGATGAAAGTGCTGTAATCTACTTGCTAACAACTCTGAAGTGAATATTTGTCGCATCCGTGATGCATGTAGCGTGTTCGGAACACGGAATTTCACGGTGAGTGAATCCATGTAAATTACACGTCTATTGGTTAGACCCGCTCCAAGAGGTTATTGCCGTGAAATGGGCCTCATTTTGGAAACTGGCTTTTGGAAAGCACTGCGAAATCAGAGAAAATGCTTCAAAGCGTCAATATGCCTTCTATTTTGATGAAAGTCCTGGAATCCACATGCAAACAACTCTGTAGTGTATTTTTGTCGAATCATTTCTGCATGTAGCGTGTTCCGAACACGGAATTTCACGGTGAGCGAATCCATGGAATTTACATATCTATTGGATAGAACACGCTCCAACAGTTTTTTCCTTTGTAAACTGCCTGATTTTCGAAACTGCTATTAGGAAAAAGCTGTGAACTCAGAGTGAATGTTTCTAGGTGTACATATGCCTTGTATGGTGGATGAAATTTCTGTAATACACATGTACACAACTCTAAAAATGTTTGTCAAATCCGTGATGTATGTAGCCTGTTCAGAACACGGACTGTCACGATGAGGGAAACTATGTAAATTGCATATCTATTGGTTAGAACACGCTCCAGGAGAATTTTACTGGAAAATTTGCCTCAGTGTGGAAACTGGTGTTATGAAAACGCTGCAAAATCTGAGTAAATTATTTAAGGTGACAATATGTCTTCAATGGGTTATTCAAGATGTGTAATTCACATGCTAACAACTCAGCAGTGTATATTGGTTGAATCCGTGGTGCGTGTACCGTTTTCAGAACACGGAATGTTACGGTTATGGTATCTATGAAAATGAGATGTCTATTGGATAGAACATGCACCAAGAGTGTTTTTCTGCAAAAACTGCCTGATTTTCTTAACTGACGTTAGGAAAACCTGCGAAATCTAAGTAAATGTTTCTAGGTGTAAATATGCCTTGTATTGTGGTTGAAAAATCGGTAATCCACATGCTCACGGTCATTAAATAATGTTTGTCAAAGCCGTGATGAATGTAATGTTTTCGGAACACGGAATATCTCGGTGAGTGAAACTCTGATAATAACAATTCTACTGGATAGAACTCGCTTGGATTGAATGTTTCTGTGAAAATTTCATGCTTTTTGGAACTGGATGTAAGGACAAACCTGCGAAATCAGAATAACTACTTCTAGGTGTAAATATGCCTTGTATGGTGGATGAAAGTTTGGTAATCCACATGCTCACTCTCATTAAAGAATGTTTGTCGAATTCGTGATGCATGTAACGTGTTTGGAATATGGAATGTCATAGTGAAGGAAACAATGTAAGTTACATGTCTATTTGGTAGAACTCACTTGAAAAGAATTTTTCTGCAAAATGTGCATCATTTTCAAAACTGCCATTAGGAGAACCCTGTGAAATCTGAGAAAATGCTTCTAAGTGTCAATATGCCTTGAATGGTGAATGAAAGTCCGGTATTCCACATGTTAATAACAGTGAAGTAATTATTTTTCAAACCGTGATTCATGTAGCGCTTTTGGAAAATGGAATTTCACGGTAATGAAACGATGTAAATTACAATTCTATTGAGTAGAACGAGCTAGAAGAGAATGTTTCTGCGAAAATTGCATGATTATCGAAACTGAAGTTTGGAAAAAGCTGCAAAACGGGAGTCAATATTTGTAGGTGTAAATGTGCCTTTATGTTGCAAGAAAGTTCGGCAATCCACATGATCACAACATACTAAAGAATCTTTTTCTATTCTGTGGTGCATGAACCTTGTTCAGAACGTGGAATTTCACGGTGATTGAAACAATGTAAATTACTTCTCTATTGGGTAGAACTAGGTCGGAGAATGTTTTTCGGCGAAAACTTCGCCATTTTTGAAACTGGCATTTGCAAAACACTGCAAAATCCGAGAAAATACATCTAAGAATAAATATTCAATTTTTTATGATGACAGTTCGTTAATCCACATGCTAACAAATTTGTAGTGAATATTTGTCGAATCCTTTATGCATGTAGCATGTTCGGAACACGGAATTTTACGGCCAGGGGATTTATGTAAATTACATTTCTCTTGGTTAGAAATCACTCCAAGAGATTTTTCCTGAGAACTCGGCCGGATTTTCGATACTGGCGAAAGGAAAACCCTGCGAACTCAGATTAATAGATTCTCGGTGTAAATATGCCTTGTATGGTGGATGAAAGTTCGGTAATCCGCATGCTAACAACTCTGTACTGAATATTTGTCAAATCCGAGATACGTGAAGCATGTTTGGAACACAGAATATCACGGTGAGCGAATCTGTGTAAAATACATGTCTCTTCGGTAGAACTCGCTCCAAGAGATTTTTCTGGGAAATCTGCCTCATTTTCGAAACTGGCGTTTGATAATATACGCAAAATCTGAGAAAATGCTTCAAAGTGTCAATATGCCTTGTATTGTGATGGAAGTTCGTAAAACCACATGCAAACAATTCTGTGGTGAATATTTGTAGAAAGCGTTATGCATGTAGCGTGATCGTATCACAGAAATTCCCGGCGATGAAATCTATGTAAATTACACGCCTATTGGTTAGAATTCGCTCCAAAAATGTTTCCCTGAAAAAACGGCCTGATTTTCGAAACTGGCATTAGGAAAAAGCTGCAAATTCAGAGTTAATGTTTCTAGGTGTAAATATGCCATGTATGGTGGATGAAAGTTCTGTAATCTACATGTTCACAACTCATTCGAGAAAGTTTGTTGAAACCTTGATGCATGTAGCGTGTTCGGAAATTGGAATGTCACTGTGAGGAAAATGATGTAAATTACATTTCTATTGGGAAGTACTCGCTCCACGAGAATTTTTCTGCGTATCTGCCTCCTTTTCAAAACTAGCATTAGGAAAAACTTTCGAAATATGAGAAAATGCTTCAAAGAGCCAATATGGCTTTTATGGTGGATGAAAGTTCGGTAATCCTTATGCTAACAACTCTGTAGTGAATATTTTTCGAATCTGTGATGCATGTAGCTTTTCCGGAACACGGAATTTCACGATGACGGGTTCTATGTAAATTGCATGTCTATAGGGTAGAACTCGCTCCAAGAGGATTTTTCTGCAAAAACTGCATGATTTTAGAAACTGACATTAGGAGAAATCTACTAAATCAAAATAAAACTTTCTATGTATAAATATGCATTGTCAGTTGGATGAAAGATTGGTAATACACATGTTCACAACTCATTAAAGAATGTTTGTTGAATCCGTGATGCATGGAACGCGTTCAGAACACGGAATGTCACGGTGAGTGAAACTAGGTAAATTACATATCTTTTGGGTACAACTCGCTCCAAGAGCATTTTTCTGCCAAATCTGCCTCATTTTCAAAACTGGCATTAAAACTAACCTGTGAAATCTGAGAAAATTCTTCAAAGTGTCAGTAAGCCTTGTATGGTGGATGAAAGTGCTGTAATCTACTTGCTAACAACTCTGAAGTGAATATTTGTCGCATCCGTGATGCATGTAGCGTGTTCGGAACACGGAATTTCACGGTGAGTGAATCCATGTAAATTACACGTCTATTGGTTAGACCCGCTCCAAGAGGTTATTGCCGTGAAATGGGCCTCATTTTGGAAACTGGCTTTTGGAAAGCACTGCGAAATCAGAGAAAATGCTTCAAAGCGTCAATATGCCTTCTATTTTGATGAAAGTCCTGGAATCCACATGCAAACAACTCTGTAGTGTATTTTTGTCGAATCATTTCTGCATGTAGCGTGTTCCGAACAAGGAATTTCACAGTGAGCGAATCCATGGAATTTACATATCTATTGGATAGAACACGCTCCAACAGTTTTTTCCTTTGTAAACTGCCTGATTTTCGAAACTGCTATTAGGAAAAAGCTGTGAACTCAGAGTGAATGTTTCTAGCTGTACATATGCCTTGTATGGTGGATGAAAGTTCTGTAATACACATGTACACAACTCTAAAAATGTTTGTCAAATCCGTGATGTATGTAGCCTGTTCGGAACACGGACTGTCACGGTGAGGGAAACTATGTAAATTGCATATCTATTGGTTAGAACACGCTCCAGGAGCATTTTACTGGAAAATCTGCCTCAGTGTGGAAACTGGTGTTATGAAAACGCTGCAAAATCTGAGTAAATTCTTTAAGGTGACAATATGTCTTCAATGGGTTATTCAAGATGTGTAATTCACATGCTAACAACTCAGCAGTGTATATTGGTTGAATCCGTGGTGCATGTACCGTTTTCAGAACACGGAATGTTACGGTGAATTTACCTATCAAAATGAGATGTCTATTGGATAGAACATGCACCAAGAGTGTTTTTCTGCGAAAACTGCCTGATTTTCTTAACTGACGTTAGGAAAACCTGCGAAATCTAAGTAAATGTTTCTAGGTATAAATATGCCTTGTATTGTGGTTGAAAAATCGGTAATCCACATGCTCACGGTCATTAAATAATGTTTGTCAAAGCCGTGATGAATGTAACGTTTTCGGAACACGGAATATCTCGGTGAGTGAAACTCTGAAAATAACAATTCTACTGGATAGAACTCGCTTGAATTGAATGTTTCTGTGAAAATTTCATGCTTTTTGGAACTGGATGTAAGGACAAACCTGCGAAATCAGAATAACTACTTCTAGGTGTAAATATGCCTTGTATGGTGGATGAAAGTTCGGTAATACACATGCTCACTCTCATTAAAGAATGTTTGTCGAATTCGTGATGCATGTAACGTGTTTGGAATATGGAATGTCATAGTGAAGGAAACAATGTAAATTACATGTCTATTTGGTAGAACTCACTTGAAGAGGATTTTTCTGCGAAATGTGCATCATTTTCAAAACTGCCATTAGGAGAACCCTGTGAAATCTGAGAAAATGCTTCTAAGTGTCAATATGCCTTGAATGGTGAATGAAAGTCCGGTATTCCACATGTTAATAACAGTGAAGTAATTATTTTTCAAACCGTGATTCATGTAGCGCTTTTGGAAAACGGAATTTCACGGTAATGAAACGATGTAAATTAAATTCTATTGAGTAGAACGAGCTAGAAGAGAATGTTTCTGCGAAAATTGCATGATTATCGAATCTGAAGTTTGGAGAAAGCTGCAAAACGGGAGTCAATATTTGTAGGTGTAAATGTGCCTTTATGTTGCAAGAAAGTTCGGTAATCCACATGATCACAACATACTAAAGAATCTTTTTCTATTCTGTGGTGCATGAACCTTGTTCAGAATGTGGAATTTCACGGTGATTGAAACAATGTAAATTACTTCTCTATTGGGTAGAACTAGCTCGGAGAATGTTTTTCGGTGAAAACTTCGTCATTTTTGAAACTGGCATTTGCAAAACACTGCAAAAACTGAGAAAATACATCTAAGAATCAATATTCAACGTTTTGTGATGACAGTTCGGTAATCCACATGCTAACAAATTTGTAGTGAATATTTGTCGAATCCTTTATGCATGTAGCATGTTCGGAACACGGAATTTCACGGCCAGGGGATTTATGTAAATTACATTTCTCTTGGTTAGAAATCACTCCAAGAGATTTTTCCTGAGAAATCGGCCGGATTTTCGATACTGGCGAAAGGAAAACCCTGCGAACTCAGATTAATAGATTCTCGGTGTAAATATGCCTTGTATGGTGGATGAAAGTTCGGTAATCCGCATGCTAAAATCTCTGTACTGAATATTTGTCGAATCCGAGATACGTGAAGCGTGTTTGGAACACAGAATATCACGGTGAGCGAATCTATGTAAAATACATGTCTCTTCGGTAGAACTCGCTCCAAGAGATTTTTCTGGGAAATCTGCCTCATTTTCGAAACTGGCATTTCATAATATACCCAAAATCTGAGAAAATGCTTCAAAGTGTCAATATGCCTTGTATTGTGATGGAAGTTCGTAAAACCACATGCAAACAATTCTGTGGTGAATATTTGTAGAAAGCGTTATGCATGTAGCGTGATCGTATCACAGAAATTCCCGGCGATGGAATCTATGTAAATTACACGCCTATTGGTTCGAATTCGCTCCAAAAATGTTTCCCTGAGAAAACGGCCTGATTTTCGAAACTGGCATTAGGAAAAAGCTGCAAATTCAGAGTTAATGTTTCTAGGTGTAAATATGCCATGTATGGTGGATGAAAGTTCTGTAATCTACATGTTCACAACTCATTCGAGAAAGTTTGTTGAAACCTTGATGCATGTAGCGTGTTCGGAAATTGGAATGTCACTGTGAGGAAAACAATTTAAATTACATTTCTATTGGGAAGTACTCGCTCCACGAGAATTTTTCTGCGTATCTGCCTCCTTTTCAAAACTGGCATTAGGAAAAACTTTCGAAATATGAGAAAATGCTTCAAAGAGCCAATATGGCTTTTATGGTGGATGAAAGTTCGGTAATCCTTATGCTAACAACTCTGTAGTGAATATTTGTCGAATCTGTGATGCATGTAGCTTTTCCGGAACACGGAATTTCACGATGACGGGTTCTATGTAAATTGCATGTCTATAGGGTAGAACTCGCTCCAAGAGGATTTTTCTGCAAAAACTGCATGATATTAGAAACTGACATTAGGAGAAATCTACTAAATCAAAATAAAACTTTCTATGTATAAATATGCATTGTCAGTTGGATAAAAGTTTGGTAACACACATGTTAACAACTCATTAAAGAATGTTTGTTGAATCCGTGATGCATGGAACGCGTTCAGAACACGGAATGTCACGGTGAGTGAAACTAGGTAAATTACATATCTTTTGGGTACAACTGGCTCCAAGAGCATTTTTCTGCCAAATCTGCCTCATTTTCAAAACTGGCGTTAAAACTAACCTGTGAAATCTGAGAAAATTCTTCAAAGTGTCAGTAAGCCTTGTATGGTGGATGAAAGTGCTGTAATCTACTTGCTAACAACTCTGAAGTGAATATTTGTCGCATCCGTGATGCATGTAGCGTGTTCGGAACACGGAATTTCACGGTGAGCGAATCCATGTAAATTACACGTCTATTGGTTAGATCCGCTCCAAGAGGTTATTGCCGTGAAATGGGCCTCATTTTGGAAACTGGCTTTTGGAAAGCACTGCGAAAT
This sequence comes from Camelus dromedarius, assembly GCF_036321535.1. NCBI lineage: Eukaryota > Metazoa > Chordata > Mammalia > Artiodactyla > Camelidae > Camelus > Camelus dromedarius. Next base: position 617,004 of record NW_026989824.1, read on the forward strand.
CAGAGAAAATGCTTCAAAGCGTCAATATGCCTTCTATTTTGATGAAAGTCCTGGAATCCACATGCAAACAACTCTGTAGTGTATTTTTGTCGAATCATTTCTGCATGTAGCGTGTTCCGAACAAGGAATTTCACAGTGAGCGAATCCATGGAATTTACATATCTATTGGATAGAACACGCTCCAACAGTTTTTTCCTTTGTAAACTGCCTGATTTTCGAAACTGCTATTAGGAAAAAGCTGTGAACTCAGAGTGAATGTTTCTAGGTGTACATATGCCTTGTATGGTGGATGAAAGTTCTGTAATACACATGTACACAACTCTAAAAATGTTTGTCAAATCCGTGATGTATGTAGCCTGTTCGGAACACGGACTGTCACGGTGAGGGAAACTATGTAAATTGCATATCTATTGGTTAGAACACGCTCCAGGAGCATTTTACTGGAAAATCTGCCTCAGTGTGGAAACTGGTGTTATGAAAACGCTGCAAAATCTGAGTAAATTCTTTAAGGTGACAATATGTCTTCAATGGGTTATTCAAGATGTGTAATTCACATGCTAACAACTCAGCAGTGTATATTGGTTGAATCCGTGGTGCATGTACCGTTTTCAGAACACGGAATGTCACGGTGATGGTATCTATGAAAATGAGATATCTATTGGATAGAACATGCACCAAGAGTGTTTTTCTGCGAAAACTGCCTGATTTTCTTAACTGACGTTAGGAAAACCTGCGAAATCTAAGTAAATGTTTCTAGGTGTAAATATGCCTTGTATTGTGGTTGAAAAATCGGTAATCCACATGCTCACGGTCATTAAATAATGTTTGTCAAAGCCGTGATGAATGTAACGATTTCGGAACACGGAATATCTCGGTGAGTGAAACTCTGAAAATAACAATTCTACTGGATAGAACTCGCTTGAATTGAATGTTTCTGTGAAAATTTCATGCTTTTTGGAACTGGATGTAAGGACAAACCTGCGAAATCAGAATAACTACTTCTAGGTTTAAATATGCCTTGTATGGTGGATGAAAGTTCGGTAATACACATGCTCACTCTCATTAAAGAATGTTTGTCGAATTCGTGATGCATGTAACGTGTTTGGAATATGGAATGTCACAGTGAAGGAAACAATGTAAATTACATGTCTATTAGGTAAAACTCACTTGAAGAGGATTTTTCTGCGAAATGTGCATCATTTTCAAAACTGCCATTAGGAGAACGCTGTGAAATCTGAGAAAATGCTTCTAAGTGTCAATATGCCTTGAATGGTGAATGAAAGTCCGGTAATCCGCATGTTAGTAACAGTGAAGTAATTATTTTTCAAACCGTGATTCATGTAGCGCTTTTGGAAAACGGAATTTCACGGTAATGAAACGATGTAAATTACAATTCTATTGAGTAGAACGAGCTAGAAGAGAATGTTTCTGCGAAAATTGCATGATTATCGAATCTGAAGTTTGGAAAAAGCTGCAAAACGGGAGTCAATATTTGTACGTGTAAATGTGCCTTTATGTTGCAAGAAAGTTCGGTAATCCACATGATCACAACATACTAAAGAATCTTTTTCTATTCTGTGGTGCATGAACCTTGTTCAGAACGTGGAATTTCACGGTGATTGAAACAATGTAAATTACTTCTCTATTGGGTAGAACTAGCTCGGAGAATGTTTTTCGGCGAAAACTTGGTCATTTTTGAAACTGGCATTTGCAAAACACTGCAAAATCTGAGAAAATACATCTAAGAATCAATATTCAATGTTTTGTGATGACAGTTCCGTAATCCGCATGCTAACAACTCTGTACTGAATATTTGTCGAATCCGAGATACGTGAAGCGTGTCTGGAACACAGAATATCACGGTGAGCGAATCTATGTAAAATACATGTCTCTTCGGTAGAACTCGCTCCAAGAGATTTTTCTGGGAAATCTGCCTCATTTTCGAAACTGGCGTTTGATAATATACGCAAAATCTGAGAAAATGCTTCAAAGTGTCTATATGCCTTTATTGTGATGGAAGTTCGTAAAACCACATGCAAACAATTCTGTGGTGAATATTTGTAGAAAGCGTTATGCATGTAGCGTGATCGTATCACAGAAATTCCCGGCGATGGAATCTATGTAAATTACACGCCTATTGGTTAGAATTCGCTCCAAAAATGTTTCCCTGAGAAAACGGCCTGATTTTCGAAACTGGCATTAGGGAAAAGCTGCAAATTCAGAGTGAATGTTTCTAGGTGTAAATATGCCATGTATGGTGGATGAAAGTTCTGTAATCTACATGTTCACAACTCATTCGAGAAAGTTTGTTGAAACCTTGATGCATGTAGCGTGTTCGGAAATTGGAATGTCACTGTGAGGAAAACAATTTAAATTACATTTCTATTGGGAAGTACTCGCTCCACGAGAATTTTTCGGCGTATCTGCCTCCTTTTCAAAACTGGCATTAGGAAAAACTTTCGAAATATGAGAAAATGCTTCAAAGAGTCAATATGGCTTTTATGGTGGATGAAAGTTCGGTAATCCTTATGCTAACAACTCTGTAGTGAATATTTTTCGAATCCGTGATGCATGTATCTTTTCCGGAACATTTAATTTCACGATGACGGGTTCTATGTAAATTACATGTCTATTGGGTAGAACTCACTCCAAGAGGATTTTTCTGCAAAAACTGCATGATTTTAGAAACTGACATTAGGAGAATTCTACTAAATCAGAATAAAATTTTCTATGTATAAATATGCATTGTCAGTTTTATGAAAGTTCTGTAATGCACATGTTCACCACTCATTAAAGAATGTTTGTTGAATCCGTGTTGCATGGGACGTGTTCAGAACACGGAATGTCACCGTGAGTGAAACTAGGTAAATTACATATCTTTTGGGTACAACTCGCTCCAAGAGAATTTTTCTGCCAAATCTGCCTCATTTTCAAAACTGGCGTTAAAACAAACCTGTGAAATCTGAGAAAATTCTTCAAAGTGTCAGAAAGCCTGGTATGGTGGATGAAAGTGCTGTAATCTACTTGCTAACAACTCTGTAGTGAATATATGTCACATCCGTGATGCATGTAGCGTTTTCAGAACACGGAATTTCATGGTGAGCGAATCCATGTAAATTACACGTCTATTGGTTAGACCCGCTCGAAGAGGTATTTGCCGTGAAATGGGCCTCATTTTGGAAACTGGCGTTTGGAAAGCTCTGCGAAATCAGAGAAAATGCTTCAAAGCGTCAATATGCCTTCTATTTTGATGAAAGTCCTCGAATCCACATGCAAACAACTCTGTAGTGTATTTTTGTCGAATCATTTCTTCATGTAGAGTGTTCCGAACACGGAATTTCAAGGTGAGCGAATCCATGGAATTTACATATCTATTGGATAGAATACGCTCCAACAGTATTTTCTTTTGTAAACTGCCTGATTTTCGAAACTGCTATTAGGAAAATGCTGCGAAATCAGAGTGAATGTTTCTAGGTGTACATATGCCTTGTATGGTGGATGAAAGTTCTGTAATACAGATGTACACAACTCTTTAAAAATGTTTGTCAAATCCGTGATATATGTAGCCTGTTCAGAACACGGACTGTCACAGTGAGGGAAACTATGTAAATTTCATATCTATTGGTTAGAACACGCTCCAGGAGCATTTTACTGGAATATCTGCCTCAGTTTGGAAACTGGTGTTATGAAAACGCTGCAAAATCTGAGTAAGTTCTTTAAGGTGACAATATGTCTTCAATGGGTTATTCAAGATGTGTAATTCACATGCTAACAACTCAGCAGTGTATAATGGTTGAATCCGTGGTGCATGTACCGTTTTCAGAACACGGAATGTTACGGTGAATTTACCTATCAAAATGAGATGTCTATTTCATAGAACATGCACCAAGAGTGTTTTTCTGTGAAAACTGCCTGATTTTCTTAACTGATGTTAGGAAAACCTGCGAAATTTAAGTAAATGTTTCTAGGTGTAAATATGCCTTGTATTGTGGTTGAAATATCGGTAATCCACATGCTCACGGTCATTAATTAATGTTTGTCAAAGCCGTGATGAATGTAACGTTTTCAGAACACGGAATGTCTCGGTGAGTGAAACTCTGAAAATAACAATTCTACTGGATAGAACTCACTTGAATTGAATGTTTCTGTGAAAATTTCATGATTTTTGAAACTGGATGTAAGGACAAACCTGCGAAATCAGAATAAATACATCTAAGTTTAAATATGCCTTGTATGTTGGATGAAAGTTCGGTAATCCACATGCTCACACTCATCAAAGAATGTTTGTCGAATTCGTGATACATGTAACGTGTTTGGAATATGGAATGTCATAGTGAAGGAAACAATGTAAGTTACATATCTATTGGGTAGAACTAACTTGAAGAGAATTTTTCTGCGAAATGTGCCTCATTTTCAAAACTGCCATTAGGAGAACCCTGTGAAATCTGAGAAAATGCTTCTAAGTGTCAATATGCCTTGAATGGTGAATGAAAGTCCGGTAATCCACATGTTAATAACAGTGTAGTAATTATTTTGTAAACCGTGATTCATGTAGCTCTTTTGGAAAACGGAATTTCACGGTAATGAAACGATGTAAATTACAATTCTATTGAGTAGAACGAGCTAGAAGAGAATGTTTCTGCGAAAATTGCATGATTATCGAATCTGAAGTTTGGAAAAAGCTGCAAAACGGGAGTCAATATTTGTAGGTGTAAATGTGCCTTTATGTTGCAATAAAGTTCGGTAATCCACATGTTCACAACATACTAAAGAATCTTTTTCTAATCTGTGATGCATGTACCGTGTTCAGAACGTGGAATTTCACAGTGATTGAAACAATGTAAATTACTCCTCTATTGGTTAGAACTAGCTCGGAGAGAGTTTTTCGGGGAAAATTTCGTCATTTTTGAAACTGGCATTTGCAAAACGCTGCAAAATCTGAGAAAATACTTCTAAGAATCAATATTCAATGTATTGTGATGAAAGTTTGTTAATCCACATGCTAACAAATTTGTAGTGAATATTTGTCGAATCCTTTATGCATGTAACATGTTCAGAACACGGAATTTCACGCCCAGGGGATTTATGTAAATTACATTTCTCTTGGTTAGAAATCACTCCAAGAGATTTTTCCTGAGAAATCGGCCAGATTTTCGATAATGGCGATAGGAAAAGCCTTCGAACTCAGATTAATAGATTCTCGGTGTAAATATGCCTTGTATGGTGGATGAAAGTTCGGTAATCCGCATGCTAACAACTCTGTACTGAATATTTGTCGAATCCGAGATACGTGAAGCGTGTCTGGAACACAGAATATCACGGTGAGCGAATCTATGTAAAATACATGTCTCTTCGGTAGAACTCGCTCCAAGAGATTTTTCTGGGAAATCTGCCTCATTTTCGAAACTGGCGTTTGATAATATACGCAAAATCTGAGAAAATGCTTCAAAGTGTCTATATGCCTTTATTGTGATGGAAGTTCGTAAAACCACATGCAAACAATTCTGTGGTGAATATTTGTAGAAAGCGTTATGCATGTAGCGTGATCGTATCACAGAAATTCCCGGCGATGGAATCTATGTAAATTACACGCCTATTGGTTCGAATTCGCTCCAAAAATGTTTCCCTGAGAAAACGGCCTGATTTTCGAAACTGGCATTAGGGAAAAGCTGCAAATTCAGAGTGAATGTTTCTAGGTGTAAATATGCCATGTATGGTGGATGAAAGTTCTGTAATCTACATGTTCACAACTCATTCGAGAAAGTTTGTTGAAACCTTGATGCATGTAGCGTTTTCGGAAATTGGAATGTCACTGTGAGGAAAACAATTTAAATTACATTTCTATTGGGAAGTACTCGCTCCACGAGAATTTTTCTGCGTATCTGCCTCCTTTTCAAAACTGGCATTAGGAAAAACTTTCGAAATATGAGAAAATGCTTCAAAGAGTCAATATGGCTTTTATGGTGGATGAAAGTTCGGTAATCCTTATGCTAACAACTCTGTAGTGAATATTTGTCGAATCCGTGATGCATGTAGCTTTTCCGGAACATGGAATTTCACGATGACGGGTTCTATGTAAATTGCATGTCTATTGGGTATAACTCAATCCAAGAGGATTTTTCTGCAAAAACTGCATGATTTTAGAAACTGACATTAGGAGAAATCTACTAAATCAGAATAAAATATTCTATGTATAAACATGCATTGTCAGTTGGATGAAAGTTCGGTAATACACATGTTCACAACTCATTAAAGAATGTTTGTTGAATCCATGATGTATGGAACGTGTTCAGAACACGGAATGTCACGGTGAGTGAAACTAGGTAAATTACATATCTTTTGGGTACAACTCGCTCCAAGAGCATTTTTCTGCCAAATCTGTCTCATTTTCAAAACTGGCGTTAAAACTAACCTGTGAAATCTGAGAAAATTCTTCAAAGTTTCAGTAAGCCTTGTATGGTGGATGAAAGTGCTGTAATCTACTTGCTAACAACTCTGAAGTGAATATTTGTCACATCCGTGATGCATGTAGCGTGTTTGGAACACGGAAATTCATGGTGAGCGAGTCCATGTAAATTACACGTCTATTGGTTAGATCCGCTCCAAGAGGTTTTTGCCGTGAAATCGTCCTCATTTTGGAAACTGGTGTTTGGAAAGCTCTGCGAAATCAGAGAATATGCTTCAAAGCTTCAATATGTCTTCTATTTTGTTTAAAGTCCTGGAATCCACATGGAAACAACTCTGTAGTGTATTTTTGTCGAATCATTTCTGCATGTAGCGTGTTCAGAACACGGAATTTCACGGTGAGCGAATCCATGGAATTTACATATCTATTGGGTAGAACACGCTCCAACAGTTTTTTCTTTTGTAAACTGCCTGATTTTCGAAACTGCTATTAGGAAAAAGCTGCGAACTCAGAGTGAATGTTTCTAGGTGTACATATGCCTTGTATGGTGTATGAAAGTTCTGTAATACACATGTACACAACCCTTTAAAAATGTTTGTCAAATCCATGATGTATGTAGCCTGTTCGGAACACGGACTGTCACGGTGAGGGAAACTATGTAAATTACATATCTATTGGTTAGAACACGCTCCAGGAGCATTTTACTGGAAAATCTGCCTCAGTTTGGAAACTGGTGTCATGAAAACGCTGCAAAATCTGAGTAAATTCTTTAAGGTGACAATATGTCTTCAATGGGTTATTCAAGATGTGTAATTCACATGCTAACAACTCAGCAGTGTATATTGGTTGAATCCGTGGTGCATGTACCGTTTTCAGAACACAGAATGTCACGGTGATGGTATCTATGAAAATGAGATGTCTATTGGATAGAACATGCACCAAGAGTGTTTTTCTGCGAAAACTGCCTGATTTTCTTAACTGACGTTAGGAAAACCTGCGAAATCTAAGTAAATGTTTCTAGGTGTAAATATGCCTTCTATTGTGGTTGAAAAGTCGGTAATCCACATGCTCACGGTCATTAAATAATGTTTGTCAAAGCCGTGATGAATGTAACGTTTTCGGAACACGGAATGTCTCGGTGAGTGAAACTCTGAAAATAACAATTCTACTGGATAGAACTCGCTTGGATTCAATATTTCTGTGAAAATTTCATGATTTTTGAAACTGGATGTAAGGACAAACCTGCGAAATCAGAATAACTACTTCTAGGTTTAAATATGCCTTGTATGGTGGATGAAAGTTCGGTAATCCACATGCTCACTCTCATTAAAGAATGTTTGTCGAATTCGTGATGCATGTAACGTGTTTGGAATACGGAATGTCATAGTGAAGGAAACAATGTAAGTTACATGTCTATTGGGGAGAACTCGCTTGAAGAGATTTTTTCTGCGAAATGTGCCTCATTTTCCAAACTGCCATTAGGAGAACCCTGTGAAATCTGAGAAAATGCTTCTAAGTGTCAATATGCCTTGAATGCTGAATGAAAGTCCGGTATTCCACATGTTAATAACAGTGAAGTAATTATTTTTCAAACCGTGATTCATGTAGCGCTTTTGGAAAACGGAATTTCACGGTAATGAAACGATGTAAATTACAATTCTATTGAGTAGAACGACCTAGAAGAGAATGTTTCTGTGAAAATTGCATGATTATCGAATCTGAAGTTTGGAAAAAGCTGCAAAACGGGAGTCAATATTTGTAGGTGTAAATGTGCCTTTATGTTGCAAGAAAGTTCGGTAATCCACATGTTCACAACATACTAAAGAATCTTTTTCTAATCCGTGATGCATGAACCGTGTTCAGAACGTGGAATTTCACGGTGATTGAAACAATGTAAATTACTTCTCTATTGGGTAGAACTAGCTCGGAGAGTGTTTTTTGGAGAAAACTTCGTCATTTTTAAACTGGCAATTGCAAAACGCTACAAAATATGAGAAAATACTTCTAAGAATCAATATTCAATGTATTGTGATGAAAGTTCGGTAATCCACATGCTAACAAATTTGTAGTGAATATTTGTCGAATCCTTTATGCATGTAGCATGTTCGGAACACGGAATTTCACGGCCAGGGATTTATGTAAATTACATTTCTCTTGGTTAGAAATCACTCCAAGAGATTTTTCCTAGAAAACGGCCGGATTTTCTATACTGGCGAAAGGAAAACCCTGCAAACTCAGATTAATAGATTCTCGGTGTAAATATGCCTTGTATGGTGGATGAAAGTTCGGTAATCCGCATGCTAACAACTCTGTACTGAATATTTGTCGAATCCGAGATACGTGAAGCATGTTTGGAACACAGAATATCACGGTGAGCGAATCTATGTAAAATACATGTCTCTTCGGTAGAACTCGCTCCAAGAGATTTTTCTGGGAAATCTGCCTCATTTTCGAAACTGGCGTTTGATAATATACGCAAAATCTGAGAAAATGCTTCAAAGTGTCAATATGCCTTGTATTGTGATGGAAGTTCCTAAAACCACATGCAAACAATTCTGTGGTGAATATTTGTAGAAAGCGTTATGCATGTAGCGTGATCGTATCACAGAAAATCCCGGCGATGGAATCTATGTAAATTACACGCCTATTGGTTAGAATTCGCTCCAAAAATGTTTCCCTGAGAAAACGGCCTGATTTTCGAAACTGGCATTAGGAAAAAGCTGCAAATTCAGAGCTAAGGTTTCTAGGTGTAAATATGCCATGTATGTTGGATGAAAGTTCTGTAATCTACATGTTCACAACTCATTCGAGAAAGTTTGTTGAAACCTTGATGCGTGTAGCGTGTTCGGAAATTGGAATGTCACTGTGAGGAAAACAATTTAAATTACATTTCTATTGGGAAGTACTCGCTCCACGAGAATTTTTCTGCGTATCTGCCTCCTTTTCAAAACTGGCATTAGGAAAAACCTTCGAAATATGAGAAAATGCTTCAAAGAGCCAATATGGCTTTTATGGTGGATGAAAGTTCGGTAATCCTTATGCTATCAACTCTGTAGTGAATATTTGTCGAATCTGTGATGCATGTAGCTTTTCCGGAACACGGAATTTCACGATGACGGGTTCTATGTAAATTGCATGTCTATAGGGTAGAACTCGCTCCAAGAGGATTTTTCTGCAAAAACTGCATGATTTTAGAAACTGACATTAGGAGAAATCTACTAAATCAAAATAAAACTTTCTATGTATAAATATGCATTGTCAGTTGGATGAAAGTTTGGTAATACACATGTTCACAACTCATTAAAGAATGTTTGTTGAATCCGTGATGCATGGAACGCGTTCAGAACACGGAATGTCACGGTGAGTGAAACTAGGTAAATTACATATCTTTTGGGTACAACTGGCTCCAAGAGCATTTTTCTGCTAAATCTGCCTCATTTTCAAAACTGGCGTTAAAACTAACCTGTGAAATCTGAGAAAATTCTTCAAAGTGTCAGTAAGCCTTGTATGGTGGATGAAAGTGCTGTAATCTACTTGCTAACAACTCTGAAGTGAATATTTGTCGCATCGGTGATGCATGCAGCGTGTTCGGATCACGGAATTTCACGGTGAGTGAATCCATGTAAATTACACGTCTATTGGTTAGACCCGCTCCAAGAGGTTATTGCCGTGAAATGGGCCTCATTTTGGAAACTGGCTTTTGGAAAGCACTGCGAAATCAGAGAAAATGCTTCAAAGCGTCAATATGCATTCTATTTTGATGAAAGTCCTGGAATCCACATGCAAACAACTCTGTAGTGTATTTTTGTCGAATCATTTCTGCATGTAGCGTGTTCAGAACACGGAATTTCACGGTGAGCGAATCCATGGAATTTACATATCTATTGGGTAGAACACGCTCCAACAGTTTTTTCCTTTGTAAACTGCCTGATTTTCGAAACTGCTATTAGGAAAAAGCTGTGAACTCAGAGTGAATGTTTCTAGCTGTACATATGCCTTGTATGGTGGATGAAAGTTCTGTAATACACATGTACACAACTCTAAAAATGTTTGTCAAATCCGTGATGTATGTAGCCTGTTCGGAACACGGACTGTCACGGTGAGGGAAACTATGTAAATTGCATATCTATTGGTTAGAACACACTCCAGGAGCATTTTACTGGAACATCTGCCTCAGTGTGGAAACTGGTGTTATGAAAACGCTGCAAAATCTGAGTAAATTCTTTAAGGTGACAATATGTCTTCAATGGGTTATTCAAGATGTGTAATTCACATGCTAACAACTCAGCAGTGTATATTGGTTGAATCCGTGGTGCATGTACCGTTTTCAGAACACGGAATGTTACGGTGATGGTATCTATGAAAATGAGATGTCTATTGGATAGAACATGCACCAAGAGTGTTTTTCTGCGAAAACTGCCTGATTTTCTTAACTGACGTTAGGAAAACCTGCGAAATCTAAGTAAATGTTTCTAGGTGTAAATATGCCTTGTATTGTGGTTGAAAAATCGGTAATCCACATGCTCACGGTCATTAAATAATGTTTGTCAAAGCCGTGATGAATGTAACGTTTTCGGAACACGGAATATCTCGGTGAGTGAAACTCTGAAAATAACAATTCTACTGGATAGAACTCGCTTGAATTGAATGTTTCTGTGAAAATTTCATGCTTTTTGGAACTGGATGTAAGGACAAACCTGCGAAATCAGAATAACTACTTCTAGGTGTAAATATGCCTTGTATGGTGGATGAAAGTTCGGTAATACACATGCTCACTCTCATTAAAGAATGTTTGTCGAATTCGTGATGCATGTAACGTGTTTGGAATATGGAATGTCATAGTGAAGGAAACAATGTAAATTACATGTCTATTTGGTAGAACTCACTTGAAGAGGATTTTTCTGCGAAATGTGCATCATTTTCAAAACTGCCATTAGGAGAACCCTGTGAAATCTGAGAAAATGCTTCTAAGTGTCAATATGCCTTGAATGGTGAATGAAAGTCCGGTATTCCACATGTTAATAACAGTGAAGTAATTATTTTTCAAACCGTGATTCATGTAGCGCTTTTGGAAAACGGAATTTCACGGTAATGAAACGATGTAAATTAAATTCTATTGAGTAGAACGAGCTAGAAGAGAATGTTTCTGCGAAAATTGCATGATTATCGAATCTGAAGTTTGGAAAAAGCTGCAAAACGGGAGTCAATATTTGTAGGTGTAAATGTGCCTTTATGTTGCAAGAAAGTTCGGTAATCCACATGATCACAACATACTAAAGAATCTTTTTCTATTCTGTGGTGCATGAACCTTGTTCAGAACGTGGAATTTCACGGTGATTGAAACAATGTAAATTACTTCTCTATTGGGTACAACTAGCTCGGAGAATGTTTTTCGGTGAAAACTTCGTCATTTTTGAAACTGGCATTTGCAAAACACTGCAAAAACTGAGAAAATACATCTAAGAATCAATATTCAACGTTTTGTGATGACAGTTCGGTAATCCACATGCTAACAAATTTGTAGTGAATATTTGTCGAATCCTTTATGCATGTAGCATGTTCGGAACACGGAATTTCACGGCCAGGGGATTTATGTAAATTACATTTCTCTTGGTTAGAAATCACTCCAAGAGATTTTTCCTGAGAAATCGGCCGGATTTTCGATACTGGCGAAAGGAAAACCCTGCGAACTCAGATTAATAGATTCTCGGTGTAAATATGCCTTGTATGGTGGATGAAAGTTCGGTAATCCGCATGCTAAAATCTCTGTACTGAATATTTGTCGAATCCGAGATACGTGAAGCGTGTTTGGAACACAGAATATCACGGTGAGCGAATCTATGTAAAATACATGTCTCTTCGGTAGAACTCGCTCCAAGAGATTTTTCTGGGAAATCTGCCTCATTTTCGAAACTGGCGTTTCATAATATACCCAAAATCTGAGAAAATGCTTCAAAGTGTCAATATGCCTTGTATTGTGATGGAAGTTCGTAAAACCACATGCAAACAATTCTGTGGTGAATATTTGTAGAAAGCGTTATGCATGTAGCGTGATCGTATCACAGAAATTCCCGGCGATGGAATCTATGTAAATTACACGCCTATTGGTTAGAATTCGCTCCAAAAATGTTTCCCTGAGAAAACGGCCTGATTTTCGAAACTGGCATTAGGAAAAAGCTGCAAATTCAGAGTTAATGTTTCTAGGTGTAAATATGCCATGTATGGTGGATGAAAGTTCTGTAATCTACATGTTCACAACTCATTCGAGAAAGTTTGTTGAAACCTTGATGCATGTAGCGTGTTCGGAAATTGGAATGTCACTGTGAGGAAAACAATTTAAATTACATTTCTATTGGGAAGTACTCGCTCCACGAGAATTTTTCTGCGTATCTGCCTCCTTTTCAAAACTGGCATTAGGAAAAACTTTCGAAATATGAGAAAATGCTTCAAAGAGCCTATATGGCTTTTATGGTGGATGAAAGTTCGGTAATCCTTATGCTAACAACTCTGTAGTGAATATTTTTCGAATCTGTGATGCATGTAGCTTTTCCGGAACACGGAATTTCACGATGACGGGTTCTATGTAAATTGCATGTCTATAGGGTAGAACTCGCTCCAAGAGGATTTTTCTGCAAAAACTGCATGATATTAGAAACTGACATTAGGAGAAATCTACTAAATCAAAATAAAACTTTCTATGTATAAATATGCATTGTCAGTTGGATAAAAGTTTGGTAACACACATGTTCACAACTCATTAAAGAATGTTTGTTGAATCCGTGATGAATGGAACGCGTTCAGAACACGGAATGTCACGGTGAGTGAAACTAGGTAAATTACATATCTTTTGGGTACAACTGGCTCCAAGAGCATTTTTCTGCCAAATCTGCCTCATTTTCAAAACTGGCGTTAAAACTAACCTGTGAAATCTGAGAAAATTCTTCAAAGTGTCAGTAAGCCTTGTATGGTGGATGAAAGTGCTGTAATCTACTTGCTAACAACTCTGAAGTGAATATTTGTCGCATCCGTGATGCATGTAGCGTGTTCGGAACACGGAATTTCACGGTGAGCGAATCCATGTAAATTACACGTCTATTGGTTAGACCCGCTCCAAGAGGTTATTGCCGTGAAATGGGCCTCATTTTGGAAACTGGCTTTTGGAAAGCACTGCGAAATCTGAGAAAATGCTTCAAAGCGTCAATATGCATTCTATTTTGATGAAAGTCCTCGAATCCACATGCAAACAACTCTGTAGTGTATTTTTGTCGAATCATTTCTGCATGTAGCGTGTTCAGAACACGGAATTTCACGGTGAGCGAATCCATGGAATTTACATATCTATTGGATAGAACACGCTCCAACAGTTTTTTCCTTTGTAAACTGCCTGATTTTCGAAACTGCTATTAGGAAAAAGCTGTGAACTCAGAGTGAATGTTTCTAGGTGTACATATGCCTTGTATGGTGGATGAAAGTTCTGTAATACACATGTACACAACTCTAAAAATGTTTGTCAAATCCGTGATGTATGTAGCCTGTTCGGAACACGGACTGTCACGGTGAGGGAAACTATGTAAATTGCATATCTATTGGTTAGAACACACTCCAGGAGCATTTTACTGGAAAATCTGCCTCAGTGTGGAAACTGGTGTTATGAAAACGCTGCAAAATCTGAGTAAATTCTTTAAGGTGACAATATGTCTTCAATGGGTTATTCAAGATGTGTAATTCACATGCTAACAACTCAGCAGTGTATATTGGTTGAATCCGTGGTGCATGTACCGTTTTCAGAACACGGAATGTCACGGTGATGGTATCGATGAAAATGAGATGTCTATTGGATAGAACATGCACCAAGAGTGTTTTTCTGCGAAAACTGCCTGATTTTCTTAACTGACGTTAGGAAAACCTGCGAAATCTAAGTAAATGTTTCTAGGTGTAAATATGCCTTGTATTGTGGTTGAAAAATCGGTAATCCACATGCTCACGGTCATTAAATAATGTTTGTCAAAGCCGTGATGAATGTAACGATTTCGGAACACGGAATATCTCGGTGAGTGAAACTCTGAAAATAACAATTCTACTGGATAGAACTCGCTTGAATTGAATGTTTCTGTGAAAATTTCATGCTTTTTGGAACTGGATGTAAGGACAAACCTGCGAAATCAGAATAACTACTTCTAGGTTTAAATATGCCTTGTATGGTGGATGAAAGTTCGGTAATACACATGCTCACTCTCATTAAAGAATGTTTGTCGAATTCGTGATGCATGTAACGTGTTTGGAATATGGAATGTCACAGTGAAGGAAACAATGTAAATTACATGTCTATTAGGTAAAACTCACTTGAAGAGATTTTTTCTGCGAAATGTGCCTCATTTTCCAAACTGCCATTAGGAGAACCCTGTGAAATCTGAGAAAATGCTTCTAAGTGTCAATATGCCTTGAATGCTGAATGAAAGTCCGGTATTCCACATGTTAATAACAGTGAAGTAATTATTTTTCAAACCGTGATTCATGTAGCGCTTTTGGAAAACGGAATTTCACGGTAATGAAACGATGTAAATTACAATTCTATTGAGTAGAACGACCTAGAAGAGAATGTTTCTGTGAAAATTGCATGATTATCGAATCTGAAGTTTGGAAAAAGCTGCAAAACGGGAGTCAATATTTGTAGGTGTAAATGTGCCTTTATGTTGCAAGAAAGTTCGGTAATCCACATGTTCACAACATACTAAAGAATCTTTTTCTAATCCGTGATGCATGAACCGTGTTCAGAACGTGGAATTTCACGGTGATTGAAACAATGTAAATTACTTCTCTATTGGGTAGAACTAGCTCGGAGAGTGTTTTTTGGAGAAAACTTCGTCATTTTTAAACTGGCAATTGCAAAACGCTACAAAATATGAGAAAATACTTCTAAGAATCAATATTCAATGTATTGTGATGAAAGTTCGGTAATCCACATGCTAACAAATTTGTAGTGAATATTTGTCGAATCCTTTATGCATGTAGCATGTTCGGAACACGGAATTTCACGGCCAGGGATTTATGTAAATTACATTTCTCTTGGTTAGAAATCACTCCAAGAGATTTTTCCTAGAAAACGGCCGGATTTTCTATACTGGCGAAAGGAAAACCCTGCAAACTCAGATTAATAGATTCTCGGTGTAAATATGCCTTGTATGGTGGATGAAAGTTCGGTAATCCGCATGCTAACAACTCTGTACTGAATATTTGTCGAATCCGAGATACGTGAAGCATGTTTGGAACACAGAATATCACGGTGAGCGAATCTATGTAAAATACATGTCTCTTCGGTAGAACTCGCTCCAAGAGATTTTTCTGGGAAATCTGCCTCATTTTCGAAACTGGCGTTTGATAATATACGCAAAATCTGAGAAAATGCTTCAAAGTGTCAATATGCCTTGTATTGTGATGGAAGTTCCTAAAACAACATGCAAACAATTCTGTGGTGAATATTTGTAGAAAGCGTTATGCATGTAGCGTGATCGTATCACAGAAAATCCCGGCGATGGAATCTATGTAAATTACACGCCTATTGGTTAGAATTCGCTCCAAAAATGTTTCCCTGAGAAAACGGCCTGATTTTCGAAACTGGCATTAGGAAAAAGCTGCAAATTCAGAGCTAATGTTTCTAGGTGTAAATATGCCATGTATGTTGGATGAAAGTTCTGTAATCTACATGTTCACAACTCATTCGAGAAAGTTTGTTGAAACCTTGATGCGTGTAGCGTGTTCGGAAATTGGAATGTCACTGTGAGGAAAACAATTTAAATTACATTTCTATTGGGAAGTACTCGCTCCACGAGAATTTTTCTGCGTATCTGCCTCCTTTTCAAAACTGGCATTAGGAAAAACTTTCGAAATATGAGAAAATGCTTCAAAGAGCCAATATGGCTTTTATGGTGGATGAAAGTTCGGTAATCCTTATGCTAACAACTCTGTAGTGAATATTTGTCGAATCTGTGATGCATGTAGCTTTTCCGGAACACGGAATTTCACGATGACGGGTTCTATGTAAATTGCATGTCTATAGGGTAGAACTCGCTCCAAGAGGATTTTTCTGCAAAAACTGCATGATATTAGAAACTGACATTAGGAGAAATCTACTAAATCAAAATAAAACTTTCTATGTATAAATATGCATTGTCAGTTGGATAAAAGTTTGGTAACACACATGTTCACAACTCATTAAAGAATGTTTGTTGAATCCGTGATGAATGGAACGCGTTCAGAACACGGAATGTCACGGTGAGTGAAACTAGGTAAATTACATATCTTTTGGGTACAACTGGCTCCAAGAGCATTTTTCTGCCAAATCTGCCTCATTTTCAAAACTGGCGTTAAAACTAACCTGTGAAATCTGAGAAAATTCTTCAAAGTGTCAGTAAGCCTTGTATGGTGGATGAAAGTGCTGTAATCTACTTGCTAACAACTGTGAAGTGAATATTTGTCGCATCCGTGATGCATGTAGCGTGTTCGGAACACGGAATTTCACGGTGAGCGAATCCATGTAAATTACACGTCTATTGGTTAGACCCGCTCCAAGAGGTTATTGCCGTGAAATGGGCCTCATTTTGGAAACTGGCTTTTGGAAAGCACTGCGAAATCAGAGAAAATGCTTCAAAGCGTCAATATGCATTCTATTTTGATGAAAGTCCTCGAATCCACATGCAAACAACTCTGTAGTGTATTTTTGTCGAATCATTTCTGCATGTAGCGTGTTCATAACACGGAATTTCACGGTGAGCGAATCCATGGAATTTACATATCTATTGGATAGAACACGCTCCAAGAGTTTTTTCCTTTGTAAACTGCCTGATTTTCGAAACTGCTATTAGGAAAAAGCTGTGAACTCAGAGTGAATGTTTCTAGGTGTACATATGCCTTGTATGGTGGATGAAAGTTCTGTAATACACATGTACACAACTCTAAAAATGTTTGTCAAATCCGTGATGTATGTAGCCTGTTCGGAACACGGACTGTCACGGTGAGGGAAACTATGTAAATTGCATATCTATTGGTTAGAACACACTCCAGGAGCATTTTACTGGAAAATCTGCCTCAGTGTGGAAACTGGTGTTATGAAAACGCTGCAAAATCTGAGTAAATTCTTTAAGGTGACAATATGTCTTCAATGGGTTATTCAAGATGTGTAATTCACATGCTAACAACTCAGCAGTGTATATTGGTTGAATCCGTGGTGCATGTACCGTTTTCAGAACACGGAATGTCACGGTGATGGTATCTATGAAAATGAGATATCTATTGGATAGAACATGCACCAAGAGTGTTTTTCTGCGAAAACTGCCTGATTTTCTTAACTGACGTTAGGAAAACCTGCGAAATCTAAGTAAATGTTTCTAGGTGTAAATATGCCTTGTATTGTGGTTGAAAAATCGGTAATCCACATGCTCACGGTCATTAAATAATGTTTGTCAAAGCCGTGATGAATGTAACGATTTCGGAACACGGAATATCTCGGTGAGTGAAACTCTGAAAATAACAATTCTACTGGATAGAACTCGCTTGAATTGAATGTTTCTGTGAAAATTTCATGCTTTTTGGAACTGGATGTAAGGACAAACCTGCGAAATCAGAATAACTACTTCTAGGTTTAAATATGCCTTGTATGGTGGATGAAAGTTCGGTAATACACATGCTCACTCTCATTAAAGAATGTTTGTCGAATTCGTGATGCATGTAACGTGTTTGGAATATGGAATGTCACAGTGAAGGAAACAATGTAAATTACATGTCTATTAGGTAAAACTCACTTGAAGAGATTTTTTCTGCGAAATGTGCCTCATTTTCCAAACTGCCATTAGGAGAACCCTGTGAAATCTGAGAAAATGCTTCTAAGTGTCAATATGCCTTGAATGCTGAATGAAAGTCCGGTATTCCACATGTTAATAACAGTGAAGTAATTATTTTTCAAACCGTGATTCATGTAGCGCTTTTGGAAAACGGAATTTCACGGTAATGAAACGATGTAAATTACAATTCTATTGAGTAGAACGACCTAGAAGAGAATGTTTCTGTGAAAATTGCATGATTATCGAATCTGAAGTTTGGAAAAAGCTGCAAAACGGGAGTCAATATTTGTAGGTGTAAATGTGCCTTTATGTTGCAAGAAAGTTCGGTAATCCACATGTTCACAACATACTAAAGAATCTTTTTCTAATCCGTGATGCATGAACCGTGTTCAGAACGTGGAATTTCACGGTGATTGAAACAATGTAAATTACTTCTCTATTGGGTAGAACTAGCTCGGAGAGTGTTTTTTGGAGAAAACTTCGTCATTTTTAAACTGGCAATTGCAAAACGCTACAAAATATGAGAAAATACTTCTAAGAATCAATATTCAATGTATTGTGATGAAAGTTCGGTAATCCACATGCTAACAAATTTGTAGTGAATATTTGTCGAATCCTTTATGCATGTAGCATGTTCGGAACACGGAATTTCACGGCCAGGGATTTATGTAAATTACATTTCTCTTGGTTAGAAATCACTCCAAGAGATTTTTCCTAGAAAACGGCCGGATTTTCTATACTGGCGAAAGGAAAACCCTGCAAACTCAGATTAATAGATTCTCGGTGTAAATATGCCTTGTATGGTGGATGAAAGTTCGGTAATCCGCATGCTAACAACTCTGTACTGAATATTTGTCGAATCCGAGATACGTGAAGCATGTTTGGAACACAGAATATCACGGTGAGCGAATCTATGTAAAATACATGTCTCTTCGGTAGAACTCGCTCCAAGAGATTTTTCTGGGAAATCTGCCTCATTTTCGAAACTGGCGTTTGATAATATACGCAAAATCTGAGAAAATGCTTCAAAGTGTCAATATGCCTTGAATGGTGAATGAAAGTCCGGTATTCCACATGTTAATAACAGTGAAGTAATTATTTTTCAAACCGTGATTCATGTAGCGCTTTTGGAAAATGGAATTTCACGGTAATGAAACGATGTAAATTACAATTCTGTTGAGTAGAACGAGCTAGAAGAGAATGTTTCTGCGAAAATTGCATGATTATCGAATCTGAAGTTTGGAAAAAGCTGCAAAACGGGAGTCAATATTTGTAGGTGTAAATGTGCCTTTATGTTGCAAGAAAGTTCGGTAATCCAAATGATCACAACATACTAAAGAATCTTTTTCTATTCTGTGGTGCATGAACCTTGTTCAGAACGTGGAATTTCACGGTGATTGAAACAATGTAAATTACTTCTCTATTGGGTAGAACTAGCTCGGAGAATGTTTTTCGGCGAAAACTTCGTCATTTTTGAAACTGGCATTTGCAAAACACTGCAAAATCTGAGAAAATACATCTAAGAATCAATATTCAATGTTTTGTGATGACAGTTCCGTAATCCGCATGCTAACAACTCTGTACTGAATATTTGTCGAATCCGAGATACGTGAAGCGTGTCTGGAACACAGAATATCACGGTGAGCGAATCTATGTAAAATACATGTCTCTTCGGTAGAACTCGCTCCAAGAGATTTTTCTGGGAAATCTGCCTCATTTTCGAAACTGGCGTTTGATAATATACGCAAAATCTGAGAAAATGCTTCAAAGTGTCTATATGCCTTTATTGTGATGGAAGTTCGTAAAACCACATGCAAACAATTCTGTGGTGAATATTTGTAGAAAGCGTTATGCATGTAGCGTGATCGTATCACAGAAATTCCCGGCGATGGAATCTATGTAAATTACACGCCTATTGGTTCGAATTCGCTCCAAAAATGTTTCCCTGAGAAAACGGCCTGATTTTCGAAACTGGCATTAGGGAAAAGCTGCAAATTCAGAGTGAATGTTTCTAGGTGTAAATATGCCATGTATGGTGGATGAAAGTTCTGTAATCTACATGTTCACAACTCATTCGAGAAAGTTTGTTGAAACCTTGATGCATGTAGCGTTTTCGGAAATTGGAATGTCACTGTGAGGAAAACAATTTAAATTACATTTCTATTGGGAAGTACTCGCTCCACGAGAATTTTTCTGCGTATCTGCCTCCTTTTCAAAACTGGCATTAGGAAAAACTTTCGAAATATGAGAAAATGCTTCAAAGAGTCAATATGGCTTTTATGGTGGATGAAAGTTCGGTAATCCTTATGCTAACAACTCTGTAGTGAATATTTGTCGAATCCGTGATGCATGTAGCTTTTCCGGAACATGGAATTTCACGATGACGGGTTCTATGTAAATTGCATGTCTATTGGGTATAACTCAATCCAAGAGGATTTTTCTGCAAAAACTGCATGATTTTAGAAACTGACATTAGGAGAAATCTACTAAATCAGAATAAAACATTCTATGTATAAACATGCATTGTCAGTTGGATGAAAGTTCGGTAATACACATGTTCACAACTCATTAAAGAATGTTTGTTGAATCCATGATGTATGGAACGTGTTCAGAACACGGAATGTCACGGTGAGTGAAACTAGGTAAATTACATATCTTTTGGGTACAACTCGCTCCAAGAGCATTTTTCTGCCAAATCTGTCTCATTTTCAAAACTGGCGTTAAAACTAACCTGTGAAATCTGAGAAAATTCTTCAAAGTTTCAGTAAGCCTTGTATGGTGGATGAAAGTGCTGTAATCTACTTGCTAACAACTCTGAAGTGAATATTTGTCACATCCGTGATGCATGTAGCGTGTTTGGAACACGGAAATTCATGGTGAGCGAATCCATGTAAATTACACGTCTATTGGTTAGATCCGCTCCAAGAGGTTTTTGCCGTGAAATCGTCCTCATTTTGGAAACTGGTGTTTGGAAAGCTCTGCGAAATCAGAGAATATGCTTCAAAGCTTCAATATGTCTTCTATTTTGTTTAAAGTCCTGGAATCCACATGGAAACAACTCTGTAGTGTATTTTTGTCGAATCATTTCTGCATGTAGCGTGTTCAGAACACGGAATTTCACGGTGAGCGAATCCATGGAATTTACATATCTATTGGGTAGAACACGCTCCAACAGTTTTTTCCTTTGTAAACTGCCTGATTTTCGAAACTGCTATTAGGAAAAAGCTGCGAACTCAGAGTGAATGTTTCTAGGTGTACATATGCCTTGTATGGTGGATGAAAGTTCTGTAATACACATGTACACAACCCTTTAAAAATGTTTGTCAAATCCATGATGTATGTAGCCTGTTCGGAACACGGACTGTCACGGTGAGGGAAACTATGTAAATTACATATCTATTGGTTAGAACACGCTCCAGGAGCATTTTACTGGAAAATCTGCCTCAGTTTGGAAACTGGTGTCATGAAAACGCTGCAAAATCTGAGTAAATTCTTTAAGGTGACAATATGTCTTCAATGGGTTATTCAAGATGTGTAATTCACATGCTAACATCTCAGCAGTGTATATTGGTTGAATCCGTGGTGCATGTACCGTTTTCAGAACACAGAATGTCACGGTGATGGTATCTATGAAAATGAGATGTCTATTGGATAGAACATGCACCAAGAGTGTTTTTCTGCGAAAACTGCCTGATTTTCTTAACTGACGTTAGGAAAACCTGCGAAATCTAAGTAAATGTTTCTAGGTGTAAATATGCCTTCTATTGTGGTTGAGAAGTCGGTAATCCACATGCTCACGGTCATTAAATAATGTTTGTCAAAGCCGTGATGAATGTAACGTTTTCGGAACACGGAATGTCTCGGTGAGTGAAACTCTGAAAATAACAATTCTACTGGATAGAACTCGCTTGAATTGAATGTTTCTGTGAAAATTTCATGCTTTTTGGAACTGGATGTAAGGACAAACCTGCGAAATCAGAATAACTACTTCTAGGTGTAAATATGCCTTGTATGGTGGATGAAAGTTCGGTAATCCACATGCTCACTCTCATTAAAGAATGTTTGTCGAATTCGTGATGCATGTAACGTGTTTGGAATACGGAATGTCATAGTGAAGGAAACAATGTAAGTTACATGTCTATTGGGTAGAACTCGCTTGAAGAGATTTTTTCTGCGAAATGTGCCTCATTTTCCAAACTGCCATTAGGAGAACCCTGTGAAATCTGAGAAAATGCTTCTAAGTGTCAATATGCCTTGAATGGTGAATGAAAGTCCGGTATTCCACATGTTAATAACAGTGAAGTAATTATTTTTCAAACCGTGATTCATGTAGCGCTTTTGGAAAACGGAATTTCACGGTAATGAAACGATGTAAATTAAATTCTATTGAGTAGAACGAGCTAGAAGAGAATGTTTCTGCGAAAATTGCATGATTATCGAATCTGAAGTTTGGAAAAAGCTGCAAAACGGGAGTCAATATTTGTAGGTGTAAATGTGCCTTTATGTTGCAAGAAAGTTCGGTAATCCACATGATCACAACATACTAAAGAATCTTTTTCTATTCTGTGGTGCATGAACCTTGTTCAGAACGTGGAATTTCACGGTGATTGAAACAATGTAAATTACTTCTCTATTGGGTAGAACTAGCTCGGAGAATGTTTTTCGGTGAAAACTTCGTCATTTTTGAAACTGGCATTTGCAAAACACTGCAAAAACTGAGAAAATACATCTAAGAATCAATATTCAACGTTTTGTGATGACAGTTCGGTAATCCACATGCTAACAAATTTGTAGTGAATATTTGTCGAATCCTTTATGCATGTAGCATGTTCGGAACACGGAATTTCACGGCCAGGGGATTTATGTAAATTACATTTCTCTTGGTTAGAAATCACTCCAAGAGATTTTTCCTGAGAAATCGGCCGGATTTTCGATACTGGCGAAAGGAAAACCATGCGAACTCAGATTAATAGATTCTCGGTGTAAATATGCCTTGTATGGTGGATGAAAGTTCGGTAATCCGCATGCTAAAATCTCTGTACTGAATATTTTTCGAATCCGAGATACGTGAAGCGTGTTTGGAACACAGAATATCACGGTGAGCGAATCTATGTAAAATACATGTCTCTTCGGTAGAACTCGCTCCAAGAGATTTTTCTGGGAAATCTGCCTCATTTTCGAAACTGGCGTTTCATAATATACCCAAAATCTGAGAAAATGCTTCAAAGTGTCAATATGCCTTGTATTGTGATGGAAGTTCGTAAAACCACATGCAAACAATTCTGTGGTGAATATTTGTAGAAAGCGTTATGCATGTAGCGTGATCGTATCACAGAAATTCCCGGCGATGGAATCTATGTAAATTACACGCCTATTGGTTCGAATTCGCTCCAAAAATTTTTCCCTGAGAAAACGGCCTGATTTTCGAAACTGGCATTAGGAAAAAGCTGCAAATTCAGAGTTAATGTTTCTAGGTGTAAATATGCCATGTATGGTGGATGAAAGTTCTGTAATCTACATGTTCACAACTCATTCGAGAAAGTTTGTTGAAACCTTGATGCATGTAGCGTGTTCGGAAATTGGAATGTCACTGTGAGGAAAACAATTTAAATTACATTTCTATTGGGAAGTACTCGCTCCACGAGAATTTTTCTGCGTATCTGCCTCCTTTTCAAAACTGGCATTAGGAAAAACTTTCGAAATATGGGAAAATGCTTCAAAGAGCCAATATGGCTTTTATGGTGGATGAAAGTTCGGTAATCCTTATGCTAACAACTCTGTAGTGAATATTTGTCGAATCTGTGATGCATGTAGCTTTTCCGGAACACGGAATTTCACGATGACGGGTTCTATGTAAATTGCATGTCTATAGGGTAGAACTCGCTCCAAGAGGATTTTTCTGCAAAAACTGCATGATATTAGAAACTGACATTAGGAGAAATCTATTAAATCAAAATAAAACTTTCTATGTATAAATATGCATTGTCAGTTGGATAAAAGTTTGGTAACACACATGTTCACAACTCATTAAAGAATGTTTGTTGAATCCGTGATGAATGGAACGCGTTCAGAACACGGAATGTCACGGTGAGTGAAACTAGGTAAATTACATATCTTTTGGGTACAACTGGCTCCAAGAGCATTTTTCTGCCAAATCTGCCTCATTTTCAAAACTGGCGTTAAAACTAACCTGTGAAATCTGAGAAAATTCTTCAAAGTGTCAGTAAGCCTTGTATGGTGGATGAAAGTGCTGTAATCTACTTGCTAACAACTGTGAAGTGAATATTTGTCGCATCCGTGATGCATGTAGCGTGTTCGGAACACGGAATTTCACGGTGAGCGAATCCATGTAAATTACACGTCTATTGGTTAGACCCGCTCCAAGAGGTTATTGCCGTGAAATGGGCCTCATTTTGGAAACTTTCTTTTGGAAAGCACTGCGAAATCAGAGAAAATGCTTCAAAGCGTCAATATGCATTCTATTTTGATGAAAGTCCTGGAATCCACATGGAAACAACTCTGTAGTGTATTTTTGTCGAATCATTTCTGCATGTAGCGTGTTCAGAACACGGAATTTCACGGTGAGCGAATCCATGGAATTTACATATCTATTGGGTAGAACACGCTCCAACAGTTTTTTCCTTTGTAAACTGCCTGATTTTCGAAACTGCTATTAGGAAAAAGCTGCGAACTCAGAGTGAATGTTTCTAGGTGTACATATGCCTTGTATGGTGGATGAAAGTTCTGTAATACACATGTACACAACCCTTTAAAAATGTTTGTCAAATCCATGATGTATGTAGCCTGTTCGGAACACGGACTGTCACGGTGAGGGAAACTATGTAAATTACATATCTATTGGTTAGAACACGCTCCAGGAGCATTTTACTGGAAAATCTGCCTCAGTTTGGAAACTGGTGTCATGAAAACGCTGCAAAATCTGAGTAAATTCTTTAAGGTGACAATATGTCTTCAATGGGTTATTCAAGATGTGTAATTCACATGCTAACATCTCAGCAGTGTATATTGGTTGAATCCGTGGTGCATGTACCGTTTTCAGAACACAGAATGTCACGGTGATGGTATCTATGAAAATGAGATGTCTATTGGATAGAACATGCACCAAGAGTGTTTTTCTGCGAAAACTGCCTGATTTTCTTAACTGACGTTAGGAAAACCTGCGAAATCTAAGTAAATGTTTCTAGGTGTAAATATGCCTTCTATTGTGGTTGAGAAGTCGGTAATCCACATGCTCACGGTCATTAAATAATGTTTGTCAAAGCCGTGATGAATGTAACGTTTTCGGAACACGGAATGTCTCGGTGAGTGAAACTCTGAAAATAACAATTCTACTGGATAGAACTCGCTTGAATTGAATGTTTCTGTGAAAATTTCATGCTTTTTGGAACTGGATGTAAGGACAAACCTGCGAAATCAGAATAACTACTTCTAGGTGTAAATATGCCTTGTATGGTGGATGAAAGTTCGGTAATCCACATGCTCACTCTCATTAAAGAATGTTTGTCGAATTCGTGATGCATGTAACGTGTTTGGAATACGGAATGTCATAGTGAAGGAAACAATGTAAGTTACATGTCTATTGGGTAGAACTCGCTTGAAGAGATTTTTTCTGCGAAATGTGCCTCATTTTCCAAACTGCCATTAGGAGAACCCTGTGAAATCTGAGAAAATGCTTCTAAGTGTCAATATGCCTTGAATGGTGAATGAAAGTCCGGTATTCCACATGTTAATAACAGTGAAGTAATTATTTTTCAAACCGTGATTCATGTAGCGCTTTTGGAAAACGGAATTTCACGGTAATGAAACGATGTAAATTAAATTCTATTGAGTAGAACGAGCTAGAAGAGAATGTTTCTGCGAAAATTGCATGATTATCGAATCTGAAGTTTGGAAAAAGCTGCAAAACGGGAGTCAATATTTGTAGGTGTAAATGTGCCTTTATGTTGCAAGAAAGTTCGGTAATCCACATGATCACAACATACTAAAGAATCTTTTTCTATTCTGTGGTGCATGAACCTTGTTCAGAACGTGGAATTTCACGGTGATTGAAACAATGTAAATTACTTCTCTATTGGGTAGAACTAGCTCGGAGAATGTTTTTCGGTGAAAACTTCGTCATTTTTGAAACTGGCATTTGCAAAACACTGCAAAAACTGAGAAAATACATCTAAGAATCAATATTCAACGTTTTGTGATGACAGTTCGGTAATCCACATGCTAACAAATTTGTAGTGAATATTTGTCGAATCCTTTATGCATGTAGCATGTTCGGAACACGGAATTTCACGGCCAGGGGATTTATGTAAATTACATTTCTCTTGGTTAGAAATCACTCCAAGAGATTTTTCCTGAGAAATCGGCCGGATTTTCGATACTGGCGAAAGGAAAACCATGCGAACTCAGATTAATAGATTCTCGGTGTAAATATGCCTTGTATGGTGGATGAAAGTTCGGTAATCCGCATGCTAAAATCTCTGTACTGAATATTTTTCGAATCCGAGATACGTGAAGCGTGTTTGGAACACAGAATATCACGGTGAGCGAATCTATGTAAAATACATGTCTCTTCGGTAGAACTCGCTCCAAGAGATTTTTCTGGGAAATCTGCCTCATTTTCGAAACTGGCGTTTCATAATATACCCAAAATCTGAGAAAATGCTTCAAAGTGTCAATATGCCTTGTATTGTGATGGAAGTTCGTAAAACCACATGCAAACAATTCTGTGGTGAATATTTGTAGAAAGCGTTATGCATGTAGCGTGATCGTATCACAGAAATTCCCGGCGATGGAATCTATGTAAATTACACGCCTATTGGTTCGAATTCGCTCCAAAAATTTTTCCCTGAGAAAACGGCCTGATTTTCGAAACTGGCATTAGGAAAAAGCTGCAAATTCAGAGTTAATGTTTCTAGGTGTAAATATGCCATGTATGGTGGATGAAAGTTCTGTAATCTACATGTTCACAACTCATTCGAGAAAGTTTGTTGAAACCTTGATGCATGTAGCGTGTTCGGAAATTGGAATGTCACTGTGAGGAAAACAATTTAAATTACATTTCTATTGGGAAGTACTCGCTCCACGAGAATTTTTCTGCGTATCTGCCTCCTTTTCAAAACTGGCATTAGGAAAAACTTTCGAAATATGGGAAAATGCTTCAAAGAGCCAATATGGCTTTTATGGTGGATGAAAGTTCGGTAATCCTTATGCTAACAACTCTGTAGTGAATATTTGTCGAATCTGTGATGCATGTAGCTTTTCCGGAACACGGAATTTCACGATGACGGGTTCTATGTAAATTGCATGTCTATAGGGTAGAACTCGCTCCAAGAGGATTTTTCTGCAAAAACTGCATGATATTAGAAACTGACATTAGGAGAAATCTATTAAATCAAAATAAAACTTTCTATGTATAAATATGCATTGTCAGTTGGATAAAAGTTTGGTAACACACATGTTCACAACTCATTAAAGAATGTTTGTTGAATCCGTGATGAATGGAACGCGTTCAGAACACGGAATGTCACGGTGAGTGAAACTAGGTAAATTACATATCTTTTGGGTACAACTGGCTCCAAGAGCATTTTTCTGCCAAATCTGCCTCATTTTCAAAACTGGCGTTAAAACTAACCTGTGAAATCTGAGAAAATTCTTCAAAGTGTCAGTAAGCCTTGTATGGTGGATGAAAGTGCTGTAATCTACTTGCTAACAACTGTGAAGTGAATATTTGTCGCATCCGTGATGCATGTAGCGTGTTCGGAACACGGAATTTCACGGTGAGCGAATCCATGTAAATTACACGTCTATTGGTTAGACCCGCTCCAAGAGGTTATTGCCGTGAAATGGGCCTCATTTTGGAAACTTTCTTTTGGAAAGCACTGCGAAATCAGAGAAAATGCTTCAAAGCGTCAATATGCATTCTATTTTGATGAAAGTCCTGGAATCCACATGCAAACAACTCTGTAGTGTATTTTTGTCGAATCATTTCTGCATGTAGCGTGTTCAGAACACGGAATTTCACGGTGAGCGAATCCATGGAATTTACATATCTATTGGATAGAACACGCTCCAACAGTTTTTTCCTTTCTAAACTGCCTGATTTTCGAAACTGCTATTAGGAAAAAGCTGTGAACTCAGAGTGAATGTTTCTAGGTGTACATATGCCTTGTATGGTGGATGAAAGTTCTGTAATACACATGTACACAACTCTAAAAATGTTTGTCAAATCCGTGATGTATGTAGCCTGTTCGGAACACGGACTGTCACGGTGAGGGAAACTATGTAAATTGCATATCTATTGGTTAGAACACGCTCCAGGAGCATTTTACTGGAAAATCTGCCTCAGTGTGGAAACTGGTGTTATGAAAACGCTGCAAAATCTGAGTAAATTCTTTAAGGTGACAATATGTCTTCAATGGGTTATTCAAGATGTGTAATTCACATGCTAACAACTCAGCAGTGTATATTGGTTGAATCCGTGGTGCATGTACCGTTTTCAGAACACGGAATGTCACGGTGATGGTATCTATGAAAATGAGATATCTATTGGATAGAACATGCACCAAGAGTGTTTTTCTGCGAAAACTGCCTGATTTTCTTAACTGACGTTAGGAAAACCTGCGAAATCTAAGTAAATGTTTCTAGGTGTAAATATGCCTTGTATTGTGGTTGAAAAATCGGTAATCCACATGCTCACGGTCATTAAATAATGTTTGTCAAAGCCGTGATGAATGTAACGATTTCGGAACACGGAATATCTCGGTGAGTGAAACTCTGAAAATAACAATTCTACTGGATAGAACTCGCTTGAATTGAATGTTTCTGTGAAAATTTCATGCTTTTTGGAACTGGATGTAAGGACAAACCTGCGAAATCAGAATAACTACTTCTAGGTTTAAATATGCCTTGTATGGTGGATGAAAGTTCGGTAAAACACATGCTCACTCTCATTAAAGAATGTTTGTCGAATTCGTGATGCATGTAACGTGTTTGGAATATGGAATGTCACAGTGAAGGAAAAAATGTAAATTACATGTCTATTAGGTAAAACTCACTTGAAGAGGATTTTTCTGCGAAATGTGCATCATTTTCAAAACTGCCATTAGGAGAACACTGTGAAATCTGAGAAAATGCTTCTAAGTGTCAATATGCCTTGAATGGTGAATGAAAGTCCGGTATTCCACATGTTAATAACAGTGAAGTAATTATTTTTCAAACCGTGATTCATGTAGCGCTTTTGGAAAATGGAATTTCACGGTAATGAAACGATGTAAATTACAATTCTATTGAGTAGAACGAGCTAGAAGAGAATGTTTCTGCGAAAATTGCATGATTATCGAATCTGAAGTTTGGAAAAAGCTGCAAAACGGGAGTCAATATTTGTAGGTGTAAATGTGCCTTTATGTTGCAAGAAAGTTCGGTAATCCAAATGATCACAACATACTAAAGAATCTTTTTCTATTCTGTGGTGCATGAACCTTGTTCAGAACGTGGAATTTCACGGTGATTGAAACAATGTAAATTACTTCTCTATTGGGTAGAACTAGCTCGGAGAATGTTTTTCGGCGAAAACTTCGTCATTTTTGAAACTGGCATTTGCAAAACACTGCAAAATCTGAGAAAATACATCTAAGAATCAATATTCAATGTTTTGTGATGACAGTTCCGTAATCCGCATGCTAACAACTCTGTACTGAATATTTGTCGAATCCGAGATACGTGAAGCATGTCTGGAACACAGAATATCACGGTGAGCGAATCTATGTAAAATACATGTCTCTTCGGTAGAACTCGCTCCAAGAGATTTTTCTGGGAAATCTGCCTCATTTTCGAAACTGGCGTTTGATAATATACGCAAAATCTGAGAAAATGCTTCAAAGTGTCTATATGCCTTTATTGTGATGGAAGTTCGTAAAACCACATGCAAACAATTCTGTGGTGAATATTTGTACAAAGCGTTATGCATGTAGCGTGATCGTATCACAGAAATTCCCGGCGATGGAATCTATGTAAATTACACGCCTATTGGTTCGAATTCGCTCCAAAAATGTTTCCCTGAGAAAACGGCCTGATTTTCGAAACTGGCATTAGGGAAAAGCTGCAAATTCAGAGTGAATGTTTCTAGGTGTAAATATGCCATGTATGGTGGATGAAAGTTCTGTAATCTACATGTTCACAACTCATTCGAGAAAGTTTGTTGAAACCTTGATGCATGTAGCGTGTTCGGAAATTGGAATGTCACTGTGAGGAAAACAATTTAAATTACATTTCTATTGGGAAGTACTCGCTCCACGAGAATTTTTCGGCGTATCTGCCTCCTTTTCAAAACTGGCATTAGGAAAAACTTTCGAAATATGAGAAAATGCTTCAAAGAGTCAATATGGCTTTTATGGTGGATGAAAGTTCGGTAATCCTTATGCTAACAACTCTGTAGTGAATATTTGTCGAATCCGTGATGCATGTATCTTTTCCGGAACATTTAATTTCACGATGACGGGTTCTATGTAAATTACATGTCTATTGGGTAGAACTCACTCCAAGAGGATTTTTCTGCAAAAACTGCATGATTTTAGAAACTGACATTAGGAGAATTCTACTAAATCAGAATAAAATTTTCTATGTATATATATGCATTGTCAGTTTTATGAAAGTTCTGTAATGCACATGTTCACCACTCATTAAAGAATGTTTGTTGAATCCGTGTTGCATGGGACGTGTTCAGAACACGGAATGTCACCGTGAGTGATACTAGGTAAATTACATATCTTTTGGGTACAACTCGCTCCAAGAGAATTTTTCTGCCAAATCTGCCTCATTTTCAAAACTGGCGTTAAAACAAACCTGTGAAATCTGAGAAAATTCTTCAAAGTGTCAGAAAGCCTTGTATGGTGGATGAAAGTGCTGTAATCTACTTGCTAACAACTCTGTAGTGAATATATGTCACATCCGTGATGCATGTAGCGTTTTCAGAACACGGAATTTCATGGTGAGCGAATCCATGTAAATTACACGTCTATTGGTTAGACCCGCTCGAAGAGGTATTTGCCGTGAAATGGGCCTCATTTTGGAAACTGGCGTTTGGAAAGCTCTGCGAAATCAGAGAAAATGCTTCAAAGCGTCAATATGCCTTCTATTTTGATGAAAGTCCTGGAATCCACATGCAAACAACTCTGTAGTGTATTTTTGTCGAATCATTTCTTCATGTAGAGTGTTCCGAACACGGAATTTCAAGGTGAGCGAATCCATGGAATTTACATATCTATTGGATAGAATACGCTCCAACAGTATTTTCTTTTGTAAACTGCCTGATTTTCGAAACTGCTATTAGGAAAATGCTGCGAAATCAGAGTGAATGTTTCTAGGTGTACATATGCCTTGTATGGTGGATGAAAGTTCTGTAATACAGATGTACACAACTCTTTAAAAATGTTTGTCAAATCCGTGATATATGTAGCCTGTTCAGAACACGGACTGTCACAGTGAGGGAAACTATGTAAATTTCATATCTATTGGTTAGAACACGCTCCAGGAGCATTTTACTGGAATATCTGCCTCAGTTTGGAAACTGGTGTTATGAAAACGCTGCAAAATCTGAGTAAGTTCTTTAAGGTGACAATATGTCTTCAATGGGTTATTCAAGATGTGTAATTCACATGCTAACAACTCAGCAGTGTATAATGGTTGAATCCGTGGTGCATGTACCGTTTTCAGAACACGGAATGTTACGGTGAGTTTACCTATCAAAATGAGATGTCTATTTCATAGAACATGCACCAAGAGTGTTTTTCTGTGAAAACTGCCTGATTTTCTTAACTGATGTTAGGAAAACCTGCGAAATTTAAGTAAATGTTTCTAGGTGTAAATATGCCTTGTATTGTGGTTGAAATATCGGTAATCCACATGCTCACGGTCATTAATTAATGTTTGTCAAAGCCGTGATGAATGTAACGTTTTCAGAACACGGAATGTCTCGGTGAGTGAAACTCTGAAAATAACAATTCTACTGGATAGAACTCACTTGAATTGAATGTTTCTGTGAAAATTTCATGATTTTTGAAACTGGATGTAAGGACAAACCTGCGAAATCAGAATAAATACATCTAAGTTTAAATATGCCTTGTATGTTGGATGAAAGTTCGGTAATCCACATGCTCACACTCATCAAAGAATGTTTGTCGAATTCGTGATACATGTAACGTGTTTGGAATACGGAATGTCATAGTGAAGGAAACAATGTAAGTTACATATCTATTGGGTAGAACTCACTTGAAGAGAATTTTTCTGCGAAATGTGCCTCATTTTCAAAACTGCCATTAGGAGAACCCTGTGAAATCTTAGAAAATGCTTCTAAGTGTCAATATGCCTTGAATGGTGAATGAAAGTCCGGTAATCCACATGTTAATAACAGTGTAGTAATTATTTTGTAAACCGTGATTCATGTAGCTCTTTTGGAAAACGGAATTTCACGGTAATGAAACGATGTAAATTACAATTCTATTGAGTAGAACGAGCTAGAAGAGAATGTTTCTGCGAAAATTGCATGATTATCGAATCTGAAGTTTGGAAAAAGCTGCAAAACGGGAGTCAATATTTGTAGGTGTAAATGTGCCTTTATGTTGCAAGAAAGTTCGGTAATCCACATGTTCACAACATACTAAAGAATCTTTTTCTAATCTGTGATGCATGTACCGTGTTCAGAACGTGGAATTTCACAGTGATTGAAACAATGTAAATTACTTCTCTATTGGGTAGAACTAGCTCGGAGAGAGTTTTTCGGGGAAAATTTCGTCATTTTTGAAACTGGCATTTGCAAAACGCTGCAAAATCTGAGAAAATACTTCTAAGAATCAATATTCAATGTATTGTGATGAAAGTTTGGTAATCCACATGCTAACAAATTTGTAGTGAATATTTGTCGAATCCTTTATGCATGTAACATGTTCGGAACAC
Source organism: Camelus dromedarius (assembly GCF_036321535.1). Lineage (NCBI taxonomy): Eukaryota > Metazoa > Chordata > Mammalia > Artiodactyla > Camelidae > Camelus > Camelus dromedarius. Next base: position 650,214 of record NW_026989824.1, read on the forward strand.
GGAATTTCACGGCCAGGGGATTTATGTAAATTACATTTCTCTTGGTTAGAAATCACTCCAAGAGATTTTTCCTGAGAAATCGGCCAGATTTTCGATAATGGCGATAGGAAAAGCCTTCGAACTCAGATTAATAGATTCTCGGTGTAAATATGCCTTGTATGGTGGATGAAAGTTCGGTAATCCGCATGCTAACAACTCTGTACTGAATATTTGTCGAATCCGAGATACGTGAAGCGTGTTTGGAACACAGAATATCACGGTGAGCGAATCTATGTAAAATACATGTCTCTTCGGTAGAACTCGCTCCAAGAGATTTTTCTGGGAAATCTGCCTCATTTTCGAAACTGGCGTTTGATAATATACGCAAAATCTGAGAAAATGCTTCAAAGTGTCTATATGCCTTTATTGTGATGGAAGTTCGTAAAACCACATGCAAACAATTCTGTGGTGAATATTTGTAGAAAGCGTTATGCATGTAGCGTGATCGTATCACAGAAATTCCCGGCGATGGAATCTATGTAAATTACACGCCTATTGGTTCGAATTCGCTCCAAAAATGTTTCCCTGAGAAAACGGCCTGATTTTCGAAACTGGCATTAGGGAAAAGCTGCAAATTCAGAGTGAATGTTTCTAGGTGTAAATATGCCATGTATGGTGGATGAAAGTTCTGTAATCTACATGTTCACAACTCATTCGAGAAAGTTTGTTGAAACCTTGATGCATGTAGCGTTTTCGGAAATTGGAATGTCACTGTGAGGAAAACAATTTAAATTACATTTCTATTGGGAAGTACTCGCTCCACGAGAATTTTTCTGCGTATCTGCCTCCTTTCCAAAACTGGCATTAGGAAAAACTTTCGAAATATGAGAAAATGCTTCAAAGAGTCAATATGGCTTTTATGGTGGATGAAAGTTCGGTAATCCTTATGCTAACAACTCTGTAGTGAATATTTGTCGAATCCGTGATGCATGTAGCTTTTCCGGAACATGGAATTTCACGATGACGGGTTCTATGTAAATTGCATGTCTATTGGGTATAACTGAATCCAAGAGGATTTTTCTGCAAAAACTGCATGATTTTAGAAACTGACATTAGGAGAAATCTACTAAATCAGAATAAAACATTCTATGTATAAACATGCATTGTCAGTTGGATGAAAGTTCGGTAATACACATGTTCACAACTCATTAAAGAATGTTTGTTGAATCCATGATGTATGGAACGTGTTCAGAACACGGAATGTCACGGTGAGTGAAACTAGGTAAATTACATATCTTTTGGGTACAACTCGCTCCAAGAGCATTTTTCTGCCAAATCTGTCTCATTTTCAAAACTGGCGTTAAAACTAACCTGTGAAATCTGAGAAAATTCTTCAAAGTTTCAGTAAGCCTTGTATGGTGGATGAAAGTGCTGTAATCTACTTGCTAACAACTCTGAAGTGAATATTTGTCACATCCGTGATGCATGTAGCGTGTTTGGAACACGGAAATTCATGGTGAGCGAATCCATGTAAATTACACGTCTATTGGTTAGATCCGCTCCAAGAGGTTTTTGCCGTGAAATCGTCCTCATTTTGGAAACTGGTGTTTGGAAAGCTCTGCGAAATCAGAGAATATGCTTCAAAGCTTCAATATGTCTTCTATTTTGTTTAAAGTCCTGGAATCCACATGGAAACAACTCTGTAGTGTATTTTTGTCGAATCATTTCTGCATGTAGCGTGTTCCGAACACGGAAATTCACGTTGAGCGAATCCATGGAATTTACATATCTATTGGATAGTAAACGCTCCAACAGAATTTTCCTTTGTAAACTGCCTGATTTTCGAAACTGCTCTTAGGAAAAAGCTGCGAACTCAGAGTGAATGTTTCTAGGTGTACATATGCCTTGTATGGTGGATGAAAGTTCTGTAATACACATGTACACAACTCTTTAAAAATGTTTGTCAAATCCGTGATGTATGTAGCCTGTTCGGAACACGGACTGTCACGGTGAGGGAAACTATGTAAATTACATATCTATTGGTTAGAACACGCTCCAGGAGCATTTTACTGGAATATCTGCCTCAGTTTGGATACTGGAGTTATGAAAACGCTGCAAAATATGAGTAAGTTCTTTAAGGTGACAATATGTCTTCAATGGGTTATTCAAGATGTGTAATTCACATGCTAACAACTCAGCAGTGTATATTGGTTGAATCCGTGGTGCATGTACCGTATTCAGAACACGGAATGTTAAGGTGATGGTATCTATGAAAATAAGATGTCTATTGGATAGAATATGCACCAAGAGTGTTTTTCTGCGAAAACTGCCTGATTTTCTTAACTGACGATAGGAAAACCTGCGAAATCTAAGTAAATGTTTCTAGGTGTAAATATGCCTTGTATTGTGGTTGAAAAATCGGTAATCCACATGCTCACGATCATTAAATAATGTTTGTCAAAGCCGTGATGAATGTAACGTTTTCAGAACACGGAATGTCTCGGTGAGTGAAACTCTGAAAATAACAATTCTACTGGATAGAACTCGCTTGAATTGAATGTTTCTGTGAAAATTTCATGAATTTTGAAACTGGATGTTAGGACAAACCTGCAAAATCAGAATAAATACATCTAGGTTTAAATATGCCTTGTATGTTGGATGAAAGTTCGGTAATCCACACGCTCACACTCATTAAAAATGTTTGTCGAATTCGTGATACATGTAACGTGTTTGGAATACGGAATGTCATAGTGAAGGAAACAATGTAAGTTACATATCTATTGGGTAGAACTCGCTTAAAGAGAATTTTTCTGCGAAATGTGCCTCATTTTCAAAACTGCCATTAGGAGAACTCTGTGAAATCTTAGAAAATGCTTCTAAGTGTCAATATGCCTTGAATGGTGAATGAAAGTCCGGTAATCCACATGTTAATAACAGTGTAGTAATTATTTTGTAAACCGTGATTCATGTAGCTCTTTTGGAAAACGGAATTTCACGGTAATGAAACGATGTAAATTACAATTCTATTGAGTAGAACGAGCTAGAAGAGAATGTTTCTGCGAAAATTGCATGATTATCGAATCTGAAGTTTGGAAAAAGCTGCAAAACGGGAGTCAATATTTGTAGGTGTAAATGTGCCTTTATGTTGCAAGAAAGTTCGGTAATCCACATGTTCACAACATACTAAAGAATCTTTTTCTAATCTGTGATGCATGTACCGTGTTCAGAACGTGGAATTTCACAGTGATTGAAACAATGTAAATTACTCCTCTATTGGGTAGAACTAGCTCGGAGAGAGTTTTTCGGGGAAAATTTCGTCATTTTTGAAACTGGCATTTGCAAAACGCTGCAAAATCTGAGAAAATACTTCTAAGAATCAATATTCAATGTATTGTGATGAAAGTTCGGTAATCCACATGCTAACAAATTTGTAGTGAATATTTGTCGAATCCTTTATGCATGTAACATGTTCGGAACACGGAATTTCACGGCCAGGGGATTTATGTAAATTACATTTCTCTTGGTTAGAAATCACTCCAAGAGATTTTTCCTGAGAAATCGGCCAGATTTTCGATAATGGCGATAGGAAAAGCCTTCGAACTCAGATTAATAGATTCTCGGTGTAAATATGCCTTGTATGGTGGATGAAAGTTCGGTAATCCGCATGCTAACAACTCTGTACTGAATATTTGTCGAATCCGAGATACGTGAAGCGTGTTTGGAACACAGAATATCACGGTGAGCGAATCTATGTAAAATACATGTCTCTTCGGTAGAACTCGCTCCAAGAGATTTTTCTGGGAAATCTGCCTCATTTTCGAAACTGGCGTTTGATAATATACGCAAAATCTGAGAAAATGCTTCAAAGTGTCTATATGCCTTTATTGTGATGGAAGTTCGTAAAACCACATGCAAACAATTCTGTGGTGAATATTTGTACAAAGCGTTATGCATGTAGCGTGATCGTATCACAGAAATTCCCGGCGATGGAATCTATGTAAATTACACGCCTATTGGTTCGAATTCGCTCCAAAAATGTTTCCCTGAGAAAACGGCCTGATTTTCGAAACTGGCATTAGGGAAAAGCTGCAAATTCAGAGTGAATGTTTCTAGGTGTAAATATGCCATGTATGGTGGATGAAAGTTCTGTAATCTACATGTTCACAACTCATTCGAGAAAGTTTGTTGAAACCTTGATGCATGTAGCGTTTTCGGAAATTGGAATGTCACTGTGAGGAAAAAAATTTAAATTACATTTCTATTGGGAAGTACTCGCTCCACGAGAATTTTTCTGCGTATCTGCCTCCTTTTCAAAACTGGCATTAGGAAAAACTTTCGAAATATGAGAAAATGCTTCAAAGAGTCAATATGGCTTTTATGGTGGATGAAAGTTCGGTAATCCTTATGCTAACAACTCTGTAGTGAATATTTGTCGAATCCGTGATGCATGTATCTTTTACGGAACATTTAATTTCACGATGACGGGTTCTATGTAAATTACATGTCTATTGGGTAGAACTCACTCCAAGAGGATTTTTCTGCAAAAACTGCATGATTTTAGAAACTGACATTAGGAGAAATCTACTAAATCAGAATAAAATTTTCTATGTATAAATATGCATTGTCAGTTTTATGAAAGTTCTGTAATGCACATGTTCACAACTCATTAAAGAATGTTTGTTGAATCGGTGATGCATGGAACACGTTCAAAACACAGAATATCGGGATGAGTGAAACTAGGTAAATTACATATCATTTGGGTACAACTCGCTCCAAGAGAATTTTTCTGCCAAATCTGCCTCATTTTCAAAACTGGCGTTAAAACTAACCTGTGAAATCTGAGAAAATTCTTCAAAGTGTCAGTAAGCCTTGTACAGTGGATGAAAGTGCTGTAATCTACTTGCTAACAACTCTGAAGTGAATATTTGTCGCAACCATGATGCATGTAGCGTGCTCGGAACACGGAATTTCATGGTGAGCGAATCCATGTAAATTACACGTCTATTGGTTAGACTGGCTCCAAGAGGTTTTTGCCGTGAAATGGGCCTCATTTTGGAAACTGGTGTTTGGAAAGCTCTGCGAAATCAGAGAAAATGCTTCAAAGAGTCAATATGCCTTCTATTTTGTTCAAAGTCCTGGAATACACATGCAAACAACTCTGTAGTGTATTTTTGTCGAATCATTTCTGCATGTAGCGTGTTCCGAACACGGAATTTCACAGTGAGCGAATCCATGGAATTTACATATCTATTGTATAGAACACGCTCCAAATGTTTTTTCCTTTGTAAACTGCCTGATTTTCGAAACTGGTATTAGGAAAAAGCGGCGAACTCAGTGTTAATATTTCTAGGTGTACATATGCCTTGTATGGTGGATGAAAGTTCTGTAATACACATGTACACAACTCTTTAAAAATGTTTGTCAAATCCGTGATATATGTAGCCTGTTCAGAACACGGACTGTCACGTTGAGGGAAACTATGTAAATTTCATATCTATTGGTTAGAACACGCTCCAGGAGCATTTTACTGGAAAATCTGCCTCAGTTTGGAAATTGGTGTCATGAAAACGCTGCAATATCTGAGTAAATTTTTTAAGGTGGCAATATGACTTCAATGGGTTATTCAAGATGTGTAATTCACATGCTAACAACTCAGCAGTGTATATTGGTTGAATCCTTGGTGCATGTACCCTATTCATAACACGGAATGTTATGGTGATGGTATCTATGAAAATGAGATGTCTATTTCATAGAACATGCACCAAGAGTGTTTTTCTGCGAAAACTGCCTGATTTTCTTAACTGACGTTAGGAAAACCTGCGAAATCTAAGTAAATGTTTCTAGGTGTAAATATGCCTTGTATTGTGGTTGAAAAATCGGTAATCCACATGCTCACGATCATTAAATAATATTTGTCAAAGCCGTGATGAATGTAACGTTTTCAGAACACGGAATGTCTCGGTGAGTGAAACTCTGAAAATAACAATTCTACTGGATAGAACTCGCTTGAATTGTATGTTTCTGTGAAAATTTCATGAATTTTGAAACTGGATGTTAGGACAAACCTGCGAAATCAGAATAAATACATCTAGGTTTAAATATGCCTTGTATGTTGGATGAAAGTTCGGTAATCCACATGCTCACACTCATTAAAGAATGTTTGTCGAATTCGTAATACATGTAACGTGTTTGGAATACGGAATGTCATAGTGAAGGAAACAATGTAAGTTACATGTCTATTGGGTAGAACTCGCTTAAAGAGTATTTTTCTGCGAAATGTGCCTCATTTTCAAAACTGCCATTAGGAGAACCCTGTGAAATCTTAGAAAATGCTTCTAAGTGTCAATATGCCTTGAATGGTGAATGAAAGTCCGGTAATCCACATGTTAATAACAGTGTAGTAATTATTTTGTAAACCGTGATTCATGTAGCTCTTTTGGAAAACGGAATTTCACGGTAATGAAACGATGTAAATTACAATTCTATTGAGTAGAACGAGCTAGAAGAGAATGTTTCTGCGAAAATTGCATGATTATCGAATCTGAAGTTTGGAAAAAGCTGCAAAACGGGAGTCAATATTTGTAGGTGTAAATGTGCCTTTATGTTGCAAGAAAGTTCGGTAATCCACATGTTCACAACATACTAAAGAATCTTTTTCTAATCTGTGATGCATGTACCGTGTTCAGAACGTGGAATTTCACAGTGATTGAAACAATGTAAATTACTCCTCTATTGGGTAGAACTAGCTCGGAGAGAGTTTTTCGGGGAAAATTTCGTCATTTTTGAAACTGGCATTTGCAAAACGCTGCAAAATCTGAGAAAATACTTCTAAGAATCAATATTCAATGTATTGTGATGAAAGTTTGGTAATCCACATGCTAACAAATTTGTAGTGAATATTTGTCGAATCCTTTATGCATGTAACATGTTCGGAACACGGAATTTCACGGCCAGGGGAGTTATGTAAATTACATTTCTCTTGGTTAGAAATCACTCCAAGAGATTTTTCCTGAGAAATCGGCCAGATTTTCGATAATGGCGATAGGAAAAGCCTTCGAACTCAGATTAATAGATTCTCGGTGTAAATATGCCTTGTATGGTGGATGAAAGTTCGGTAATCCGCATGCTAACAACTCTGTACTGAATATTTGTCGAATCCGAGATACGTGAAGCGTGTTTGGAACACAGAATATCACGGTGAGCGAATCTATGTAAAATACATGTCTCTTCGGTAGAACTCGCTCCAAGAGATTTTTCTGGGAAATCTGCCTCATTTTCGAAACTGGCGTTTGATAATATACGCAAAATCTGAGAAAATGCTTCAAAGTGTCTATATGCCTTTATTGTGATGGAAGTTCGTAAAACCACATGCAAACAATTCTGTGGTGAATATTTGTACAAAGCGTTATGCATGTAGCGTGATCGTATCACAGAAATTCCCGGCGATGGAATCTATGTAAATTACACGCCTATTGGTTCGAATTCGCTCCAAAAATGTTTCCCTGAGAAAACGGCCTGATTTTCGAAACTGGCATTAGGGAAAAGCTGCAAATTCAGAGTGAATGTTTCTAGGTGTAAATATGCCATGTATGGTGGATGAAAGTTCTGTAATCTACATGTTCACAACTCATTCGAGAAAGTTTGTTGAAACCTTGATGCATGTAGCGTTTTCGGAAATTGGAATGTCACTGTGAGGAAAACAATTTAAATTACATTTCTATTGGGAAGTACTCGCTCCACGAGAATTTTTCTGCGTATCTGCCTCCTTTTCAAAACTGGCATTAGGAAAAACTTTCGAAATATGAGAAAATGCTTCAAAGAGTCAATATGGCTTTTATGGTGGATGAAAGTTCGGTAATCCTTATGCTAACAACTCTGTAGTGAATATTTGTCGAATCCGTGATGCATGTAGCTTTTCCGGAACATGGAATTTCACGATGACGGGTTCTATGTAAATTGCATGTCTATTGGGTATAACTGAATCCAAGAGGATTTTTCTGCAAAAACTGCATGATTTTAGAAACTGACATTAGGAGAAATCTACTAAATCAGAATAAAACATTCTATGTATAAACATGCATTGTCAGTTGGATGAAAGTTCGGTAATACACATGTTCACAACTCATTAAAGAATGTTTGTTGAATCCATGATGTATGGAACGTGTTCAGAACACGGAATGTCACGGTGAGTGAAACTAGATAAATTACATATCTTTTGGGTACAACTCGCTCCAAGAGCATTTTTCTGCCAAATCTGTCTCATTTTCAAAACTGGCGTTAAAACTAACCTGTGAAATCTGAGAAAATTCTTCAAAGTTTCAGTAAGCCTTGTATGGTGGATGAAAGTGCTGTAATCTACTTGCTAACAACTCTGAAGTGAATATTTGTCACATCCGTGATGCATGTAGCGTGTTTGGAACACGGAAATTCATGGTGAGCGAATCCATGTAAATTACACGTCTATTGGTTAGATCCGCTCCAAGAGGTTTTTGCCGTGAAATCGTCCTCATTTTGGAAACTGGTGTTTGGAAAGCTCTGCGAAATCAGAGAATATGCTTCAAAGCTTCAATATGTCTTCTATTTTGTTTAAAGTCCTGGAATCCACATGGAAACAACTCTGTAGTGTATTTTTGTCGAATCATTTCTGCATGTAGCGTGTTCCGAACACGGAAATTCACGTTGAGCGAATCCATGGAATTTACATATCTATTGGATAGAAAACGCTCCAACAGAATTTTCCTTTGTAAACTGCCTGATTTTCGAAACTGCTCTTAGGAAAAAGCTGCGAACTCAGAGTGAATGTTTCTAGGTGTACATATGCCTTGTATGGTGGATGAAAGTTCTGTAATACACATGTACACAACTCTTTAAAAATGTTTGTCAAATCCGTGATGTATGTAGCCTGTTCGGAACACGGACTGTCACGGTGAGGGAAACTATGTAAATTACATATCTATTGGTTAGAACACGCTCCAGGAGCATTTTACTGGAATATCTGCCTCAGTTTGGATACTGGAGTTATGAAAACGCTGCAAAATATGAGTAAGTTCTTTAAGGTGACAATATGTCTTCAATGGGTTATTCAAGATGTGTAATTCACATGCTAACAACTCAGCAGTGTATATTGGTTGAATCCGTGGTGCATGTACCGTATTCAGAACACGGAATGTTAAGGTGATGGTATCTATGAAAATAAGATGTCTATTGGATAGAACATGCACCAAGAGTGTTTTTCTGCGAAAACTGCCTGATTTTCTTAACTGACGATAGGAAAACCTGCGAAATCTAAGTAAATGTTTCTAGGTGTAAATATGCCTTGTATTGTGGTTGAAAAATCGGTAATCCACATGCTCACGATCATTAAATAATGTTTGTCAAAGCCGTGATGAATGTAACGTTTTCAGAACACGGAATGTCTCGGTGAGTGAAACTCTGAAAATAACAATTCTACTGGATAGAACTCGCTTGAATTGAATGTTTCTGTGAAAATTTCATGAATTTTGAAACTGGATGTTAGGACAAACCTGCAAAATCAGAATAAATACATCTAGGTTTAAATATGCCTTGTATGTTGGATGAAAGTTCGGTAATCCACACGCTCACACTCATTAAAAATGTTTGTCGAATTCGTAATACATGTAACGTGTTTGGAATACGGAATGTCATAGTGAAGGAAACAATGTAAGTTACATATCTATTGGGTAGAACTCGCTTAAAGAGAATTTTTCTGCGAAATGTGCCTCATTTTCAAAACTGCCATTAGGAGAACTCTGTGAAATCTTAGAAAATGCTTCTAAGTGTCAATATGCCTTGAATGGTGAATGAAAGTCCGGTAATCCACATGTTAATAACAGTGTAGTAATTATTTTGTAAACCGTGATTCATGTAGCTCTTTTGGAAAACGGAATTTCACGGTAATGAAACGATGTAAATTACAATTCTATTGAGTAGAACGAGCTAGAAGAGAATGTTTCTGCGAAAATTGCATGATTATCGAATCTGAAGTTTGGAAAAAGCTGCAAAACGGGAGTCAATATTTGTAGGTGTAAATGTGCCTTTATGTTGCAAGAAAGTTCGGTAATCCACATGTTCACAACATACTAAAGAATCTTTTTCTAATCTGTGATGCATGTACCGTGTTCAGAACGTGGAATTTCACAGTGATTGAAACAATGTAAATTACTCCTCTATTGGGTAGAACTAGCTCGGAGAGAGTTTTTCGGGGAAAATTTCGTCATTTTTGAAACTGGCATTTGCAAAACGCTGCAAAATCTGAGAAAATACTTCTAAGAATCAATATTCAATGTATTGTGATGAAAGTTCGGTAATCCACATGCTAACAAATTTGTAGTGAATATTTGTCGAATCCTTTATGCATGTAACATGTTCGGAACACGGAATTTCACGGCCAGGGGATTTATGTAAATTACATTTCTCTTGGTTAGAAATCACTCCAAGAGATTTTTCCTGAGAAATCGGCCAGATTTTCGATAATGGCGATAGGAAAAGCCTTCGAACTCAGATTAATAGATTCTCGGTGTAAATATGCCTTGTATGGTGGATGAAAGTTCGGTAATCCGCATGCTAACAACTCTGTACTGAATATTTGTCGAATCCGAGATACGTGAAGCGTGTCTGGAACACAGAATATCACGGTGAGCGAATCTATGTAAAATACATGTCTCTTCGGTAGAACTCGCTCCAAGAGATTTTTCTGGGAAATCTGCCTCATTTTCGAAACTGGCGTTTGATAATATACGCAAAATCTGAGAAAATGCTTCAAAGTGTCTATATGCCTTTATTGTGATGGAAGTTCGTAAAACCACATGCAAACAATTCTGTGGTGAATATTTGTACAAAGCGTTATGCATGTAGCGTGATCGTATCACAGAAATTCCCGGCGATGGAATCTATGTAAATTACACGCCTATTGGTTCGAATTCGCTCCAAAAATGTTTCCCTGAGAAAACGGCCTGATTTTCGAAACTGGCATTAGGGAAAAGCTGCAAATTCAGAGTGAATGTTTCTAGGTGTAAATATGCCATGTATGGTGGATGAAAGTTCTGTAATCTACATGTTCACAACTCATTCGAGAAAGTTTGTTGAAACCTTGATGCATGTAGCGTTTTCGGAAATTGGAATGTCACTGTGAGGAAAAAAATTTAAATTACATTTCTATTGGGAAGTACTCGCTCCACGAGAATTTTTCTGCGTATCTGCCTCCTTTTCAAAACTGGCATTAGGAAAAACTTTCGAAATATGAGAAAATGCTTCAAAGAGTCAATATGGCTTTTATGGTGGATGAAAGTTCGGTAATCCTTATGCTATCAACTCTGTAGTGAATATTTGTCGAATCCGTGATGCATGTATCTTTTACGGAACATTTAATTTCACGATGACGGGTTCTATGTAAATTACATGTCTATTGGGTAGAACTCACTCCAAGAGGATTTTTCTGCAAAAACTGCATGATTTTAGAAACTGACATTAGGAGAAATCTACTAAATCAGAATAAAATTTTCTATGTATAAATATGCATTGTCAGTTTTATGAAAGTTCTGTAATGCACATGTTCACAACTCATTAAAGAATGTTTGTTGAATCGGTGATGCATGGAACACGTTCAAAACACAGAATATCGGGATGAGTGAAACTAGGTAAATTACATATCATTTGGGTACAACTCGCTCCAAGAGAATTTTTCTGCCAAATCTGCCTCATTTTCAAAACTGGCGTTAAAACTAACCTGTGAAATCTGAGAAAATTCTTCAAAGTGTCAGTAAGCCTTGTACAGTGGATGAAAGTGCTGTAATCTACTTGCTAACAACTCTGAAGTGAATATTTGTCGCAACCATGATGCATGTAGCGTGCTCGGAACACGGAATTTCATGGTGAGCGAATCCATGTAAATTACACGTCTATTGGTTAGACTGGCTCCAAGAGGTTTTTGCCGTGAAATGGGCCTCATTTTGGAAACTGGCGTTTGGAAAGCTCTGCGAAATCAGAGAAAATGCTTCAAAGAGTCAATATGCCTTCTATTTTGTTCAAAGTCCTGGAATACACATGCAAACAACTCTGTAGTGTATTTTTGTCGAATCATTTCTGCATGTAGCGTGTTCCGAACACGGAATTTCACAGTGAGCGAATCCATGGAATTTACATATCTATTGTATAGAACACGCTCCAAATGTTTTTTCCTTTGTAAACTGCCTGATTTTCGAAACTGGTATTAGGAAAAAGCGGCGAACTCAGTGTTAATATTTCTAGGTGTACATATGCCTTGTATGGTGGATGAAAGTTCTGTAATACACATGTACACAACTCTTTAAAAATGTTTGTCAAATCCGTGATATATGTAGCCTGTTCAGAACACGGACTGTCACGTTGAGGGAAACTATGTAAATTTCATATCTATTGGTTAGAACACGCTCCAGGAGCATTTTACTGGAAAATCTGCCTCAGTTTGGAAATTGGTGTCATGAAAACGCTGCAATATCTGAGTAAATTTTTTAAGGTGGCAATATGACTTCAATGGGTTATTCAAGATGTGTAATTCACATGCTAACAACTCAGCAGTGTATATTGGTTGAATCCGTGGTGCATGTACCCTATTCATAACACGGAATGTTATGGTGATGGTATCTATGAAAATGAGATGTCTATTTCATAGAACATGCACCAAGAGTGTTTTTCTGCGAAAACTGCCTGATTTTCTTAACTGACGTTAGGAAAACCTGCGAAATCTAAGTAAATGTTTCTAGGTGTAAATATGCCTTGTATTGTGGTTGAAAAATCGGTAATCCACATGCTCACGATCATTAAATAATATTTGTCAAAGCCGTGATGAATGTAACGTTTTCAGAACACGGAATGTCTCGGTGAGTGAAACTCTGAAAATAACAATTCTACTGGATAGAACTCGCTTGAATTGTATGTTTCTGTGAAAATTTCATGAATTTTGAAACTGGATGTTAGGACAAACCTGCGAAATCAGAATAAATACATCTAGGTTTAAATATGCCTTGTATGTTGGATGAAAGTTCGGTAATCCACATGCTCACACTCATTAAAGAATGTTTGTCGAATTCGTAATACATGTAACGTGTTTGGAATACGGAATGTCATAGTGAAGGAAACAATGTAAGTTACATGTCTATTGGGTAGAACTCGCTTAAAGAGTATTTTTCTGCGAAATGTGCCTCATTTTCAAAACTGCCATTAGGAGAACCCTGTGAAATCTTAGAAAATGCTTCTAAGTGTCAATATGCCTTGAATGGTGAATGAAAGTCCGGTAATCCACATGTTAATAACAGTGTAGTAATTATTTTGTAAACCGTGATTCATGTAGCTCTTTTGGAAAACGGAATTTCACGGTAATGAAACGATGTAAATTACAATTCTATTGAGTAGAACGAGCTAGAAGAGAATGTTTCTGCGAAAATTGCATGATTATCGAATCTGAAGTTTGGAAAAAGCTGCAAAACGGGAGTCAATATTTGTAGGTGTAAATGTGCCTTTATGTTGCAAGAAAGTTCGGTAATCCACATGTTCACAACATACTAAAGAATCTTTTTCTAATCTGTGATGCATGTACCGTGTTCAGAACGTGGAATTTCACAGTGATTGAAACAATGTAAATTACTCCTCTATTGGGTAGAACTAGCTCGGAGAGAGTTTTTCGGGGAAAATTTCGTCATTTTTGAAACTGGCATTTGCAAAACGCTGCAAAATCTGAGAAAATACTTCTAAGAATCAATATTCAATGTATTGTGATGAAAGTTTGGTAATCCACATGCTAACAAATTTGTAGTGAATATTTGTCGAATCCTTTATGCATGTAACATGTTCGGAACACGGAATTTCACGGCCAGGGGATTTATGTAAATTACATTTCTCTTGGTTAGAAATCACTCCAAGAGATTTTTCCTGAGAAATCGGCCAGATTTTCGATAATGGCGATAGGAAAAGCCTTCGAACTCAGATTAATAGATTCTCGGTGTAAATATGCCTTGTATGGTGGATGAAAGTTCGGTAATCCGCATGCTAACAACTCTGTACTGAATATTTGTCGAATCCGAGATACGTGAAGCGTGTTTGGAACACAGAATATCACGGTGAGCGAATCTATGTAAAATACATGTCTCTTCGGTAGAACTCGCTCCAAGAGATTTTTCTGGGAAATCTGCCTCATTTTCGAAACTGGCGTTTGATAATATACGCAAAATCTGAGAAAATGCTTCAAAGTGTCTATATGCCTTTATTGTGATGGAAGTTCGTAAAACCACATGCAAACAATTCTGTGGTGAATATTTGTAGAAAGCGTTATGCATGTAGCGTGATCGTATCACAGAAATTCCCGGCGATGGAATCTATGTAAATTACACGCCTATTGGTTCGAATTCGCTCCAAAAATGTTTCCCTGAGAAAACGGCCTGATTTTCGAAACTGGCATTAGGGAAAAGCTGCAAATTCAGAGTGAATGTTTCTAGGTGTAAATATGCCATGTATGGTGGATGAAAGTTCTGTAATCTACATGTTCACAACTCATTCGAGAAAGTTTGTTGAAACCTTGATGCATGTAGCGTTTTCGGAAATTGGAATGTCACTGTGAGGAAAACAATTTAAATTACATTTCTATTGGGAAGTACTCGCTCCACGAGAATTTTTCTGCGTATCTGCCTCCTTTTCAAAACTGGCATTAGGAAAAACTTTCGAAATATGAGAAAATGCTTCAAAGAGTCAATATGGCTTTTATGGTGGATGAAAGTTCGGTAATCCTTATGCTAACAACTCTGTAGTGAATATTTGTCGAATCCGTGATGCATGTAGCTTTTCCGGAACATGGAATTTCACGATGACGGGTTCTATGTAAATTGCATGTCTATTGGGTATAACTGAATCCAAGAGGATTTTTCTGCAAAAACTGCATGATTTTAGAAACTGACATTAGGAGAAATCTACTAAATCAGAATAAAACATTCTATGTATAAACATGCATTGTCAGTTGGATGAAAGTTCGGTAATACACATGTTCACAACTCATTAAAGAATGTTTGTTGAATCCATGATGTATGGAACGTGTTCAGAACACGGAATGTCACGGTGAGTGAAACTAGGTAAATTACATATCTTTTGGGTACAACTCGCTCCAAGAGCATTTTTCTGCCAAATCTGTCTCATTTTCAAAACTGGCGTTAAAACTAACCTGTGAAATCTGAGAAAATTCTTCAAAGTTTCAGTAAGCCTTGTATGGTGGATGAAAGTGCTGTAATCTACTTGCTAACAACTCTGAAGTGAATATTTGTCACATCCGTGATGCATGTAGCGTGTTTGGAACACGGAAATTCATGGTGAGCGAATCCATGTAAATTACACGTCTATTGGTTAGATCCGCTCCAAGAGGTTTTTGCCGTGAAATCGTCCTCATTTTGGAAACTGGTGTTTGGAAAGCTCTGCGAAATCAGAGAATATGCTTCAAAGCTTCAATATGTCTTCTATTTTGTTTAAAGTCCTGGAATCCACATGGAAACAACTCTGTAGTGTATTTTTGTCGAATCATTTCTGCATGTAGCGTGTTCCGAACACGGAAATTCACGTTGAGCGAATCCATGGAATTTACATATCTATTGGATAGAAAACGCTCCAACAGAATTTTCCTTTGTAAACTGCCTGATTTTCGAAACTGCTCTTAGGAAAAAGCTGCGAACTCAGAGTGAATGTTTCTAGGTGTACATATGCCTTGTAAGGTGGATGAAAGTTCTGTAATACACATGTACACAACTCTTTAAAAATGTTTGTCAAATCCGTGATGTATGTAGCCTGTTCGGAACACGGACTGTCACGGTGAGGGAAACTATGTAAATTACATATCTATTGGTTAGAACACGCTCCAGGAGCATTTTACTGGAATATCTGCCTCAGTTTGGATACTGGAGTTATGAAAACGCTGCAAAATATGAGTAAGTTCTTTAAGGTGACAATATGTCTTCAATGGGTTATTCAAGATGTGTAATTCACATGCTAACAACTCAGCAGTGTATATTGGTTGAATCCGTGGTGCATGTACCGTATTCAGAACACGGAATGTTAAGGTGATGGTATCTATGAAAATAAGATGTCTATTGGATAGAACATGCACCAAGAGTGTTTTTCTGCGAAAACTGCCTGATTTTCTTAACTGACGATAGGAAAACCTGCGAAATCTAAGTAAATGTTTCTAGGTGTAAATATGCCTTGTATTGTGGTTGAAAAATCGGTAATCCACATGCTCACGATCATTAAATAATGTTTGTCAAAGCCGTGATGAATGTAACGTTTTCAGAACACGGAATGTCTCGGTGAGTGAAACTCTGAAAATAACAATTCTACTGGATAGAACTCGCTTGAATTGAATGTTTCTGTGAAAATTTCATGAATTTTGAAACTGGATGTTAGGACAAACCTGCAAAATCAGAATAAATACATCTAGGTTTAAATATGCCTTGTATGTTGGATGAAAGTTCGGTAATCCACACGCTCACACTCATTAAAAATGTTTGTCGAATTCGTAATACATGTAACATGTTTGGAATACGGAATGTCATAGTGAAGGAAACAATGTAAGTTACATATCTATTGGGTAGAACTCGCTTAAAGAGAATTTTTCTGCGAAATGTGCCTCATTTTCAAAACTGCCATTAGGAGAACTCTGTGAAATCTTAGAAAATGCTTCTAAGTGTCAATATGCCTTGAATGGTGAATGAAAGTCCGGTAATCCACATGTTAATAACAGTGTAGTAATTATTTTGTAAACCGTGATTCATGTAGCTCTTTTGGAAAACGGAATTTCACGGTAATGAAACGATGTAAATTACAATTCTATTGAGTAGAACGAGCTAGAAGAGAATGTTTCTGCGAAAATTGCATGATTATCGAATCTGAAGTTTGGAAAAAGCTGCAAAACGGGAGTCAATATTTGTAGGTGTAAATGTGCCTTTATGTTGCAAGAAAGTTCGGTAATCCACATGTTCACAACATACTAAAGAATCTTTTTCTAATCTGTGATGCATGTACCGTGTTCAGAACGTGGAATTTCACAGTGATTGAAACAATGTAAATTACTCCTCTATTGGGTAGAACTAGCTCGGAGAGAGTTTTTCGGGGAAAATTTCGTCATTTTTGAAACTGGCATTTGCAAAACGCTGCAAAATCTGAGAAAATACTTCTAAGAATCAATATTCAATGTATTGTGATGAAAGTTTGGTAATCCACATGCTAACAAATTTGTAGTGAATATTTGTCGAATCCTTTATGCATGTAACATGTTCGGAACACGGAATTTCACGGCCAGGGGATTTATGTAAATTACATTTCTCTTGGTTAGAAATCACTCCAAGAGATTTTTCCTGAGAAATCGGCCAGATTTTCGATAATGGCGATAGGAAAAGCCTTCGAACTCAGATTAATAGATTCTCGGTGTAAATATGCCTTGTATGGTGGATGAAAGTTCGGTAATCCGCATGCTAACAACTCTGTACTGAATATTTGTCGAATCCGAGATACGTGAAGCGTGTTTGGAACACAGAATATCACGGTGAGCGAATCTATGTAAAATACATGTCTCTTCGGTAGAACTCGCTCCAAGAGATTTTTCTGGGAAATCTGCCTCATTTTCGAAACTGGCGTTTGATAATATACGCAAAATCTGAGAAAATGCTTCAAAGTGTCTATATGCCTTTATTGTGATGGAAGTTCGTAAAACCACATGCAAACAATTCTGTGGTGAATATTTGTACAAAGCGTTATGCATGTAGCGTGATCGTATCACAGAAATTCCCGGCGATGGAATCTATGTAAATTACACGCCTATTGGTTCGAATTCGCTCCAAAAATGTTTCCCTGAGAAAACGGCCTGATTTTCGAAACTGGCATTAGGGAAAAGCTGCAAATTCAGAGTGAATGTTTCTAGGTGTAAATATGCCATGTATGGTGGATGAAAGTTCTGTAATCTACATGTTCACAACTCATTCGAGAAAGTTTGTTGAAACCTTGATGCATGTAGCTTTTTCGGAAATTGGAATGTCACTGTGAGGAAAACAATTTAAATTACATTTCTATTGGGAAGTACTCGCTCCACGAGAATTTTTCTGCGTATCTGCCTCCTTTTCAAAACTGGCATTAGGAAAAACTTTCGAAATATGAGAAAATGCTTCAAAGAGTCAATATGGCTTTTATGGTGGATGAAAGTTCGGTAATCCTTATGCTAACAACTCTGTAGTGAATATTTGTCGAATCCGTGATGCATGTATCTTTTACGGAACATTTAATTTCACGATGACGGGTTCTATGTAAATTACATGTCTATTGGGTAGAACACACTCCAAGAGGATTTTTCTGCAAAAACTGCATGATTTTAGAAACTGACATTAGGAGAAATCTACTAAATCAGAATAAAATTTTCTATGTATAAATATGCATTGTCAGTTTTATGAAAGTTCTGTAATGCACATGTTCACAACTCATTAAAGAATGTTTGTTGAATCGGTGATGCATGGAACACGTTCAAAACACAGAATATCGGGATGAGTGAAACTAGGTAAATTACATATCATTTGGGTACAACTCGCTCCAAGAGAATTTTTCTGCCAAATCTGCCTCATTTTCAAAACTGGCGTTAAAACTAACCTGTGAAATCTGAGAAAATTCTTCAAAGTGTCAGTAAGCCTTGTACAGTGGATGAAAGTGCTGTAATCTACTTGCTAACAACTCTGAAGTGAATATTTGTCGCAACCATGATGCATGTAGCGTGCTCGGAACACGGAATTTCATGGTGAGCGAATCCATGTAAATTACACGTCTATTGGTTAGACTGGCTCCAAGAGGTTTTTGCCGTGAAATGGGCCTCATTTTGGAAACTGGTGTTTGGAAAGCTCTGCGAAATCAGAGAAAATGCTTCAAAGAGTCAATATGCCTTCTATTTTGTTCAAAGTCCTGGAATACACATGCAAACAACTCTGTAGTGTATTTTTGTCGAATCATTTCTGCATGTAGCGTGTTCCGAACACGGAATTTCACAGTGAGCGAATCCATGGAATTTACATATCTATTGTATAGAACACGCTCCAAATGTTTTTTCCTTTGTAAACTGCCTGATTTTCGAAACTGGTATTAGGAAAAAGCGGCGAACTCAGTGTTAATATTTCTAGGTGTACATATGCCTTGTATGGTGGATGAAAGTTCTGTAATACACATGTACACAACTCTTTAAAAATGTTTGTCAAATCCGTGATATATGTAGCCTGTTCAGAACACGGACTGTCACGTTGAGGGAAACTATGTAAATTTCATATCTATTGGTTAGAACACGCTCCAGGAGCATTTTACTGGAAAATCTGCCTCAGTTTGGAAACTGGTGTCATGAAAACGCTGCAATATCTGAGTAAATTTTTTAAGGTGGCAATATGACTTCAATGGGTTATTCAAGATGTGTAATTCACATGCTAACAACTCAGCAGTGTATATTGGTTGAATCCGTGGTGCATGTACCCTATTCATAACACGGAATGTTATGGTGATGGTATCTATGAAAATGAGATGTCTATTTCATAGAACATGCACCAAGAGTGTTTTTCTGCGAAAACTGCCTGATTTTCTTAACTGACGTTAGGAAAACCTGCGAAATCTAAGTAAATGTTTCTAGGTGTAAATATGCCTTGTATTGTGGTTGAAAAATCGGTAATCCACATGCTCACGATCATTAAATAATATTTGTCAAAGCCGTGATGAATGTAACGTTTTCAGAACACGGAATGTCTCGGTGAGTGAAACTCTGAAAATAACAATTCTACTGGATAGAACTCGCTTGAATTGTATGTTTCTGTGAAAATTTCATGAATTTTGAAACTGGATGTTAGGACAAACCTGCGAAATCAGAATAAATACATCTAGGTTTAAATATGCCTTGTATGTTGGATGAAAGTTCGGTAATCCACATGCTCACACTCATTAAAGAATGTTTGTCGAATTCGTAATACATGTAACGTGTTTGGAATACGGAATGTCATAGTGAAGGAAACAATGTAAGTTACATGTCTATTGGGTAGAACTCGCTTAAAGAGTATTTTTCTGCGAAATGTGCCTCATTTTCAAAACTGCCATTAGGAGAACCCTGTGAAATCTTAGAAAATGCTTCTAAGTGTCAATATGCCTTGAATGGTGAATGAAAGTCCGGTAATCCACATGTTAATAACAGTGTAGTAATTATTTTGTAAACCGTGATTCATGTAGCTCTTTTGGAAAACGGAATTTCACGGTAATGAAACGATGTAAATTACAATTCTATTGAGTAGAACGAGCTAGAAGAGAATGTTTCTGCGAAAATTGCATGATTATCGAATCTGAAGTTTGGAAAAAGCTGCAAAACGGGAGTCAATATTTGTAGGTGTAAATGTGCCTTTATGTTGCAAGAAAGTTCGGTAATCCACATGTTCACAACATACTAAAGAATCTTTTTCTAATCTGTGATGCATGTACCATGTTCAGAACGTGGAATTTCACAGTGATTGAAACAATGTAAATTACTCCTCTATTGGGTAGAACTAGCTCGGAGAGAGTTTTTCGGGGAAAATTTCGTCATTTTTGAAACTGGCATTTGCAAAACGCTGCAAAATCTGAGAAAATACTTCTAAGAATCAATATTCAATGTATTGTGATGAAAGTTTGGTAATCCACATGCTAACAAATTTGTAGTGAATATTTGTCGAATCCTTTATGCATGTAACATGTTCGGAACACGGAATTTCACTGTCAGGGGATTTATGTAAGTTACATTTCTCTTGGTTAAAAATCACTCCAAGAGATTTTTCCTGAGAAATCGGCCAGATTTTCGATAATGGCGATAGGAAAAGCCTTCGAACTCAGATTAATAGATTCTCGGTGTAAATATGCCTTGTATGGTGGATGAAAGTTCGGTAATCCGCATGCTAACAACTCTGTACTGAATATTTGTCGAATCCGAGATACGTGAAGCGTGTTTGGAACACAGAATATCACGGTGAGCGAATCTATGTAAAATACATGTCTCTTCGGTAGAACTCGCTCCAAGAGATTTTTCTGGGAAATCTGCCTCATTTTCGAAACTGGCGTTTGATAATATACGCAAAATCTGAGAAAATGCTTCAAAGTGTCTATATGCCTTTATTGTGATGGAAGTTCGTAAAACCACATGCAAACAATTCTGTGGTGAATATTTGTAGAAAGCGTTATGCATGTAGCGTGATCGTATCACAGAAATTCCCGGCGATGGAATCTATGTAAATTACACGCCTATTGGTTCGAATTCGCTCCAAAAATGTTTCCCTGAGAAAACGGCCTGATTTTCGAAACTGGCATTAGGGAAAAGCTGCAAATTCAGAGTGAATGTTTCTAGGTGTAAATATGCCATGTATGGTGGATGAAAGTTCTGTAATCTACATGTTCACAACTCATTCGAGAAAGTTTGTTGAAACCTTGATGCATGTAGCGTTTTCGGAAATTGGAATGTCACTGTGAGGAAAACAATTTAAATTACATTTCTATTGGGAAGTACTCGCTCCACGAGAATTTTTCTGTGTATCTGCCTCCTTTTCAAAACTGGCATTAGGAAAAACTTTCGAAATATGAGAAAATGCTTCAAAGAGTCAATATGGCTTTTATGGTGGATGAAAGTTCGTTAATCCTTATGCTAACAACTCTGTAGTGAATATTTGTCGAATCCGTGATGCATGTAGCTTTTCCGGAACATGGAATTTCACGATGACGGGTTCTATGTAAATTGCATGTCTATTGGGTATAACTCAATCCAAGAGGATTTTTCTGCAAAAACTGCATGATTTTAGAAACTGACATTAGGAGAAATCTACTAAATCAGAATAAAACATTCTATGTATAATCATGCATTGTCAGTTGGATGAAAGTTCGGTAATACACATGTTCACAACTCATTAAAGAATGTTTGTTGAATCCATGATGTATGGAACGTGTTCAGAACACGGAATGTCACGGTGAGTGAAACTAGGTAAATTACATATCTTTTGGGTACAACTCGCTCCAAGAGCATTTTTCTGCCAAATCTGTCTCATTTTCAAAACTGGCGTTAAAACTAACCTGTGAAATCTGAGAAAATTCTTCAAAGTTTCAGTAAGCCTTGTATGGTGGATGAAAGTGCTGTAATCTACTTGCTAACAACTCTGAAGTGAATATTTGTCACATCCGTGATGCATGTAGCGTGTTTGGAACACGGAAATTCATGGTGAGCGAATCCATGTAAATTACACGTCTATTGGTTAGATCCGCTCCAAGAGGTTTTTGCCGTGAAATCGTCCTCATTTTGGAAACTGGTGTTTGGAAAGCTCTGCGAAATCAGAGAATATGCTTCAAAGCTTCAATATGTCTTCTATTTTATTTAAAGTCCTGGAATCCACATGGAAACAACTCTGTAGTGTATTTTTGTCGAATCATTTCTGCATGTAGCGTGTTCCGAACACGGAAATTCACGTTGAGCGAATCCATGGAATTTACATATCTATTGGATAGAAAACGCTCCAACAGAATTTTCCTTTGTAAACTGCCTGATTTTCGAAACTGCTCTTAGGAAAAAGCTGCGAACTCAGAGTGAATGTTTCTAGGTGTACATATGCCTTGTATGGTGGATGAAAGTTCTGTAATACACATGTACACAACTCTTTAAAAATGTTTGTCAAATCCGTGATGTATGTAGCCTGTTCGGAACACGGACTGTCACGGTGAGGGAAACTATGTAAATTACATATCTATTGGTTAGAACACGCTCCAGGAGCATTTTACTGGAATATCTGCCTCAGTTTGGATACTGGAGTTATGAAAACGCTGCAAAATATGAGTAAGTTCTTTAAGGTGACAATATGTCTTTAATGGGTTATTCAAGATGTGTAATTCACATGCTAACAACTCAGCAGTGTATATTGGTTGAATCCGTGGTGCATGTACCGTATTCAGAACACGGAATGTTATGGTGATGGTATCTATGAAAATAAGATGTCTATTGGATAGAACATGCACCAAGAGTGTTTTTCTGCGAAAACTGCCTGATTTTCTTAACTGACGTTAGGAAAACCTGCGAAATCTAAGTAAATGTTTCTCGGTGTAAATATGCCTTGTATTGTGGTTGAAAAATCGGTAATCCACATGCTCACGATCATTAAATAATGTTTGTAAAAGCCGTGATGAATGTAACGTTTTCAGAACACGGAATGTCTCGGTGAGTGAAACTCTGAAAATAACAATTCTACTGGATAGAACTCGCTTGAATTGAATGTTTCTGTGAAAATTTCATGAATTTTGAAACTGGATGTTAGGACAAACCTGCAAAATCAGAATAAATACATCTAGGTTTAAATATGCCTTGTATGTTGGATGAAAGTTCGGTAATCCACATGCTCACACTCATTAAAGAATGTTTGTCGAATTCGTGATACATGTAACGTGTTTGGAATACGGAATGTCATAGTGAAGGAAACAATGTAAGTTACATGTCTATTGGGTAGAACTCGCTTAAAGAGAATTTTTCTGCGAAATGTGCCTCATTTTCAAACTACCATTAGGAGAACTCTGTGAAATCTTAGAAAATGCTTCTAAGTGTCAATATGCCTTGAATGGTGAATGAAAGTCCGGTAATCCACATGTTAATAACAGTGTAGTAATTATTTTGTAAACCGTGATTCATGTAGCTCTTTTGGAAAACGGAATTTCACGGTAATGAAACGATGTAAATTACAATTCTATTGAGTAGAACGAGCTAGAAGAGAATGTTTCTGCGAAAATTGCATGATTATCGAATCTGAAGTTTGGAAAAAGCTGCAAAACGGGAGTCAATATTTGTAGGTGTAAATGTGCCTTTATGTTGCAAGAAAGTTCGGTAATCCACATGTTCACAACATACTAAAGAATCTTTTTCTAATCTGTGATGCATGTACCGTGTTCAGAACGTGGAATTTCACAGTGATTGAAACAATGTAAATTACTCCTCTATTGGGTAGAACTAGCTCGGAGAGAGTTTTTCGGGGAAAATTTCGTCATTTTTGAAACTGGCATTTGCAAAACGCTGCAAAATCTGAGAAAATACTTCTAAGAATCAATATTCAATGTATTGTGATGAAAGTTTGGTGATCCACATGCTAACAAATTTGTAGTGAATATTTGTCGAATCCTTTATGCATGTAACATGTTCGGAACACGGAATTTCACGGCCAGGGGATTTATGTAAATTACATTTCTCTTGGTTAGAAATCACTCCAAGAGATTTTTCCTGAGAAATCGGCCAGATTTTCGATAATGGCGATAGGAAAAGCCTTCGAAATCAGATTAATAGATTCTCGGTGTAAATATGCCTTGTATGGTGGATGAAAGTTCGGTAATCCGCATGCTAACAACTCTGTACTGAATATTTGTCGAATCCGAGATACGTGAAGCGTGTTTGGAACACAGAATATCACGGTGAGCGAATCTATGTAAAATACATGTCTCTTCGGTAGAACTCGCTCCAAGAGATTTTTCTGGGAAATCTGCCTCATTTTCGAAACTGGCGTTTGATAATATACGCAAAATCTGAGAAAATGCTTCAAAGTGTCTATATGCCTTTATTGTGATGGAAGTTCGTAAAACCACATGCAAACAATTCTGTGGTGAATATTTGTAGAAAGCGTTATGCATGTAGCGTGATCGTATCACAGAAATTCCCGGCGATGGAATCTATGTAAATTACACGCCTATTGGTTCGAATTCGCTCCAAAAATGTTTCCCTGAGAAAACGGCCTGATTTTCGAAACTGGCATTAGGGAAAAGCTGCAAATTCAGAGTGAATGTTTCTAGGTGTAAATATGCCATGTATGGTGGATGAAAGTTCTGTAATCTACATGTTCACAACTCATTCGAGAAAGTTTGTTGAAACCTTGATGCATGTAGCGTTTTCGGAAATTGGAATGTCACTGTGAGGAAAACAATTTAAATTACATTTCTATTGGGAAGTACTCGCTCCACGAGAATTTTTCTGCGTATCTGCCTCCTTTTCAAAACTGGCATTAGGAAAAACTTTCGAAATATGAGAAAATGCTTCAAAGAGTCAATATGGCTTTTATGGTGGATGAAAGTTCGGTAATCCTTATGCTAACAACTCTGTAGTGAATATTTGTCGAATCCGTGATGCATGTAGCTTTTCCGGAACATGGAATTTCACGATGACGGGTTCTATGTAAATTGCATGTCTATTGGGTATAACTCAATCCAAGAGGATTTTTCTGCAAAAACTGCATGATTTTAGAAACTGACATTAGGAGAAATCTACTAAATCAGAATAAAACATTCTATGTATAAACATGCATTTTCAGTTGGATGAAAGTTCGGTAATACACATGTTCACAACTCATTAAAGAATGTTTGTTGAATCCATGATGTATGGAACGTGTTCAGAACACGGAATGTCACGGTGAGTGAAACTAGGTAAATTACATATCTTTTGGGTACAACTCGCTCCAAGAGCATTTTTCTGCCAAATCTGTCTCATTTTCAAAACTGGCGTTAAAACTAACCTGTGAAATCTGAGAAAATTCTTCAAAGTTTCAGTAAGCCTTGTATGGTGGATGAAAGTGCTGTAATCTACTTGCTAACATCTCTGAAGTGAATATTTGTCACATCCGTGATGCATGTAGCGTGTTTGGAACACGGAAATTCATGGTGAGCGAATCCATGTAAATTACACGTCTATTGGTTAGATCCGCTCCAAGAGGTTTTTGCCGTGAAATCGTCCTCATTTTGGAAACTGGTGTTTGGAAAGCTCTGCGAAATCAGAGAATATGCTTCAAAGCTTCAATATGTCTTCTATTTTATTTAAAGTCCTGGAATCCACATGGAAACAACTCTGTAGTGTATTTTTGTCGAATCATTTCTGCATGTAGCGTGTTCCGAACACGGAAATTCACGTTGAGCGAATCCATGGAATTTACATATCTATTGGATAGAATACGCTCCAACAGTATTTTCTTTTGTAAACTGCCTGATTTTCGAAACTGCTATTAGGAAAATGCTGCGAAATCAGAGTGAATGTTTCTAGGTGTACATATGCCTTGTATGGTGGATGAAAGTTCTGTAATACAGATGTACACAACTCTTTAAAAATGTTTGTCAAATCCGTGATATATGTAGCCTGTTCAGAACACGGACTGTCACAGTGAGGGAAACTATGTAAATTTCATATCTATTGGTTAGAACACGCTCCAGGAGCATTTTACTGGAATATCTGCCTCAGTTTGGAAACTGGTGTTATGAAAACGCTGCAAAATCTGAGTAAGTTCTTTAAGGTGACAATATGTCTTCAATGGGTTATTCAAGATGTGTAATTCACATGCTAACAACTCAGCAGTGTATAATGGTTGAATCCGTGGTGCATGTACCGTTTTCAGAACACGGAATGTTACGGTGAATTTACCTATCAAAATGAGATGTCTATTTCATAGAACATGCACCAAGAGTGTTTTTCTGTGAAAACTGCCTGATTTTCTTAACTGATGTTAGGAAAACCTGCGAAATTTAAGTAAATGTTTCTAGGTGTAAATATGCCTTGTATTGTGGTTGAAATATCGGTAATCCACATGCTCACGGTCATTGATTAATGTTTGTCAAAGCCGTGATGAATGTAACATTTTCAGAACACGGAATGTCTCGGTGAGTGAAACTCTGAAAATAACAATTCTACTGGATAGAACTCACTTGAATTGAATGTTTCTGTGAAAATTTCATGATTTTTGAAACTGGATGTAAGGACAAACCTGCGAAATCAGAATAAATACATCTAAGTTTAAATATGCCTTGTATGTTGGATGAAAGTTCGGTAATCCACATGCTCACACTCATCAAAGAATGTTTGTCGAATTCGTGATACATGTAACGTGTTTGGAATACGGAATGTCATAGTGAAGGAAACAATGTAAGTTACATATCTATTGGGTAGAACTCACTTGAAGAGAATTTTTCTGCGAAATGTGCCTCATTTTCAAAACTGCCATTAGGAGAACCCTGTGAAATCTTAGAAAATGCTTCTAAGTGTCAATATGCCTTGAATGGTGAATGAAAGTCCGGTAATCCACATGTTAATAACAGTGTAGTAATTATTTTGTAAACCGTGATTCATGTAGCTCTTTTGGAAAACGGAATTTCACGGTAATGAAACGATGTAAATTACAATTCTATTGAGTAGAACGAGCTAGAAGAGAATGTTTCTGCGAAAATTGCATGATTATCGAATCTGAAGTTTGGAAAAAGCTGCAAAACGGGAGTCAATATTTGTAGGTGTAAATGTGCCTTTATGTTGCAAGAAAGTTCGGTAATCCACATGTTCACAACATACTAAAGAATCTTTTTCTAATCTGTGATGCATGTACCGTGTTCAGAACGTGGAATTTCACAGTGATTGAAACAATGTAAATTAATCCTCTATTGGGTAGAACTAGCTCGGAGAGGGTTTTTCGGGGAAAATTTCGTCATTTTTGAAACTGGCATTTGCAAAACGCTGCAAAATCTGAGAAAATACTTCTAAGAATCAATATTCAATGTATTGTGATGAAAGTTTGGTAATCCACATGCTAACAAATTTGTAGTGAATATTTGTCGAATCCTTTATGCATGTAACATGTTCGGAACACGGAATTTCACGGCCAGGGGATTTATGTAAATTACATTTCTCTTGGTTAGAAATCACTCCAAGAGATTTTTCCTGAGAAATCGGCCAGATTTTCGATAATGGCGATAGGAAAAGCCTTCGAACTCAGATTAATAGATTCTCGGTGTAAATATGCCTTGTATGGTGGATGAAAGTTCGGTAATCCGCATGCTAACAACTCTGTACTGAATATTTGTCGAATCCGAGATACGTGAAGCGTGTTTGGAACACAGAATATCACGGTGAGCGAATCTATGTAAAATACATGTCTCTTCGGTAGAACTCGCTCCAAGAGATTTTTCTGGGAAATCTGCCTCATTTTCGAAACTGGCGTTTGATAATATACGCAAAATCTGAGAAAATGCTTCAAAGTGTCTATATGCCTTTATTGTGATGGAAGTTCGTAAAACCACATGCAAACAATTCTGTGGTGAATATTTGTACAAAGCGTTATGCATGTAGCGTGATCGTATCACAGAAATTCCCGGCGATGGAATCTATGTAAATTACACGCCTATTGGTTCGAATTCGCTCCAAAAATGTTTCCCTGAGAAAACGGCCTGATTTTCGAAACTGGCATTAGGGAAAAGCTGCAAATTCAGAGTGAATGTTTCTAGGTGTAAATATGCCATGTATGGTGGATGAAAGTTCTGTAATCTACATGTTCACAACTCATTCGAGAAAGTTTGTTGAAACCTTGATGCATGTAGCGTGTTCGGAAATTGGAATGTCACTGTGAGGAAAACAATTTAAATTACATTTCTATTGGGAAGTACTCGCTCCACGAGAATTTTTCTGCGTATCTGCCTCCTTTTCAAAACTGGCATTAGGAAAAACTTTCGAAATATGAGAAAATGCTTCAAAGAGTCAATATGGCTTTTATGGTGGATGAAAGTTCGTTAATCCTTATGCTAACAACTCTGTAGTGAATATTTGTCGAATCCGTGATGCATGTAGCTTTTCCGGAACATGGAATTTCACGATGACGGGTTCTATGTAAATTGCATGTCTATTGGGTATAACTCAATCCAAGAGGATTTTTCTGCAAAAACTGCATGATTTTAGAAACTGACATTAGGAGAATTCTACTAAATCAGAATAAAACTTTCTATGTATAAACATGCATTGTCAGTTGGATGAAAGTTCGGTAATACACATGTTCACCACTCATTAAAGAATGTTTGTTGAATCCGTGTTGCATGGAACGTGTTCAGAACACGGAATGTCACCGTGAGTGAAACTAGGTAAATTACATATCTTTTGGGTACAACTCGCTCCAAGAGCATTTTTCTGCCAAATCTGCCTCATTTTCAAAACTGGCGTTAAAACAAACCTGTGAAATCTGAGAAAATTCTTCAAAGTGTCAGAAAGCCTTGTATGGTGGATGAAAGTGCTGTAATCTACTTGCTAACAACTCTGTAGTGAATATATGTCACATCCGTGATGCATGTAGCGTTTTCAGAACACGGAATTTCATGGTGAGCGAATCCATGTAAATTACACGTCTATTGGTTAGACCCGCTCGAAGAGGTATTTGCCGTGAAATGGGCCTCATTTTGGAAACTGGCGTTTGGAAAGCTCTGCGAAATCAGAGAAAATGCTTCAAAGCGTCAATATGCCTTCTATTTTGATGAAAGTCCTGGAATCCACATGCAAACAACTCTGTAGTGTATTTTTGTCGAATCATTTCTTCATGTAGAGTGTTCCGAACACGGAATTTCAAGGTGAGCGAATCCATGGAATTTACATATCTATTGGATAGAATACGCTCCAACAGTATTTTCTTTTGTAAACTGCCTGATTTTCGAAACTGCTATTAGGAAAATGCTGCGAAATCAGAGTGAATGTTTCTAGGTGTACATATGCCTTGTATGGTGGATGAAAGTTCTGTAATACAGATGTACACAACTCTTTAAAAATGTTTGTCAAATCCGTGATATATGTAGCCTGTTCAGAACACGGACTGTCACAGTGAGGGAAACTATGTAAATTTCATATCTATTGGTTAGAACACGCTCCAGGAGCATTTTACTGGAATATCTGCCTCAGTTTGGAAACTGGTGTTATGAAAACGCTGCAAAATCTGAGTAAGTTCTTTAAGGTGACAATATGTCTTCAATGGGTTATTCAAGATGTGTAATTCACATGCTAACAACTCAGCAGTGTATAATGGTTGAATCCGTGGTGCATGTACCGTTTTCAGAACACGGAATGTTACGGTGAATTTACCTATCAAAATGAGATGTCTATTTCATAGAACATGCACCAAGAGTGTTTTTCTGTGAAAACTGCCTGATTTTCTTAACTGATGTTAGGAAAACCTGCGAAATTTAAGTAAATGTTTCTAGGTGTAAATATGCCTTGTATTGTGGTTGAAATATCGGTAATCCACATGCTCACGGTCATTGATTAATGTTTGTCAAAGCCGTGATGAATGTAACGTTTTCAGAACACGGAATGTCTCGGTGAGTGAAACTCTGAAAATAACAATTCTACTGGATAGAACTCACTTGAATTGAATGTTTCTGTGAAAATTTCATGATTTTTGAAACTGGATGTAAGGACAAACCTGCGAAATCAGAATAAATACATCTAAGTTTAAATATGCCTTGTATGTTGGATGAAAGTTCGGTAATCCACATGCTCACACTCATCAAAGAATGTTTGTCGAATTCGTGATACATGTAACGTGTTTGGAATACGGAATGTCATAGTGAAGGAAACAATGTAAGTTACATATCTATTGGGTAGAACTCACTTGAAGAGAATTTTTCTGCGAAATGTGCCTCATTTTCAAAACTGCCATTAGGAGAACCCTGTGAAATCTTAGAAAATGCTTCTAAGTGTCAATATGCCTTGAATGGTGAATGAAAGTCCGGTAATCCACATGTTAATAACAGTGTAGTAATTATTTTGTAAACCGTGATTCATGTAGCTCTTTTGGAAAACGGAATTTCACGGTAATGAAACGATGTAAATTACAATTCTATTGAGTAGAACGAGCTAGAAGAGAATGTTTCTGCGAAAATTGCATGATTATCGAATCTGAAGTTTGGAAAAAGCTGCAAAACGGGAGTCAATATTTGTAGGTGTAAATGTGCCTTTATGTTGCAAGAAAGTTCGGTAATCCACATGTTCACAACATACTAAAGAATCTTTTTCTAATCTGTGATGCATGTACCGTGTTCAGAACGTGGAATTTCACAGTGATTGAAACAATGTAAATTAATCCTCTATTGGGTAGAACTAGCTCGGAGAGGGTTTTTCGGGGAAAATTTCGTCATTTTTGAAACTGGCATTTGCAAAACGCTGCAAAATCTGAGAAAATACTTCTAAGAATCAATATTCAATGTATTGTGATGAAAGTTTGGTAATCCACATGCTAACAAATTTGTAGTGAATATTTGTCGAATCCTTTATGCATGTAACATGTTCGGAACACGGAATTTCACGGCCAGGGGATTTATGTAAATTACATTTCTCTTGGTTAGAAATCACTCCAAGAGATTTTTCCTGAGAAATCGGCCAGATTTTCGATAATGGCGATAGGAAAAGCCTTCGAACTCAGATTAATAGATTCTCGGTGTAAATATGCCTTGTATGGTGGATGAAAGTTCGGTAATCCGCATGCTAACAACTCTGTACTGAATATTTGTCGAATCCGAGATACGTGAAGCGTGTTTGGAACACAGAATATCACGGTGAGCGAATCTATGTAAAATACATGTCTCTTCGGTAGAACTCGCTCCAAGAGATTTTTCTGGGAAATCTGCCTCATTTTCGAAACTGGCGTTTGATAATATACGCAAAATCTGAGAAAATGCTTCAAAGTGTCTATATGCCTTTATTGTGATGGAAGTTCGTAAAACCACATGCAAACAATTCTGTGGTGAATATTTGTACAAAGCGTTATGCATGTAGCGTGATCGTATCACAGAAATTCCCGGCGATGGAATCTATGTAAATTACACGCCTATTGGTTCGAATTCGCTCCAAAAATGTTTCCCTGAGAAAACGGCCTGATTTTCGAAACTGGCATTAGGGAAAAGCTGCAAATTCAGAGTGAATGTTTCTAGGTGTAAATATGCCATGTATGGTGGATGAAAGTTCTGTAATCTACATGTTCACAACTCATTCGAGAAAGTTTGTTGAAACCTTGATGCATGTAGCGTGTTCGGAAATTGGAATGTCACTGTGAGGAAAACAATTTAAATTACATTTCTATTGGGAAGTACTCGCTCCACGAGAATTTTTCTGCGTATCTGCCTCCTTTTCAAAACTGGCATTAGGAAAAACTTTCGAAATATGAGAAAATGCTTCAAAGAGTCAATATGGCTTTTATGGTGGATGAAAGTTCGTTAATCCTTATGCTAACAACTCTGTAGTGAATATTTGTCGAATCCGTGATGCATGTAGCTTTTCCGGAACATGGAATTTCACGATGACGGGTTCTATGTAAATTGCATGTCTATTGGGTATAACTCAATCCAAGAGGATTTTTCTGCAAAAACTGCATGATTTTAGAAACTGACATTAGGAGAATTCTACTAAATCAGAATAAAACTTTCTATGTATAAACATGCATTGTCAGTTGGATGAAAGTTCGGTAATACACATGTTCACCACTCATTAAAGAATGTTTGTTGAATCCGTGTTGCATGGAACGTGTTCAGAACACGGAATGTCACCGTGAGTGAAACTAGGTAAATTACATATCTTTTGGGTACAACTCGCTCCAAGAGCATTTTTCTGCCAAATCTGCCTCATTTTCAAAACTGGCGTTAAAACAAACCTGTGAAATCTGAGAAAATTCTTCAAAGTGTCAGAAAGCCTTGTATGGTGGATGAAAGTGCTGTAATCTACTTGCTAACAACTCTGTAGTGAATATATGTCACATCCGTGATGCATGTAGCGTTTTCAGAACACGGAATTTCATGGTGAGCGAATCCATGTAAATTACACGTCTATTGGTTAGACCCGCTCGAAGAGGTATTTGCCGTGAAATGGGCCTCATTTTGGAAACTGGCGTTTGGAAAGCTCTGCGAAATCAGAGAAAATGCTTCAAAGCGTCAATATGCCTTCTATTTTGATGAAAGTCCTGGAATCCACATGCAAACAACTCTGTAGTGTATTTTTGTCGAATCATTTCTTCATGTAGAGTGTTCCGAACACGGAATTTCAAGGTGAGCGAATCCATGGAATTTACATATCTATTGGATAGAATACGCTCCAACAGTATTTTCTTTTGTAAACTGCCTGATTTTCGAAACTGCTATTAGGAAAATGCTGCGAAATCAGAGTGAATGTTTCTAGGTGTACATATGCCTTGTATGGTGGATGAAAGTTCTGTAATACAGATGTACACAACTCTTTAAAAATGTTTGTCAAATCCGTGATATATGTAGCCTGTTCAGAACACGGACTGTCACAGTGAGGGAAACTATGTAAATTTCATATCTATTGGTTAGAACACGCTCCAGGAGCATTTTACTGGAATATCTGCCTCAGTTTGGAAACTGGTGTTATGAAAACGCTGCAAAATCTGAGTAAGTTCTTTAAGGTGACAATATGTCTTCAATGGGTTATTCAAGATGTGTAATTCACATGCTAACAACTCAGCAGTGTATAATGGTTGAATCCGTGGTGCATGTACCGTTTTCAGAACACGGAATGTTACGGTGAATTTACCTATCAAAATGAGATGTCTATTTCATAGAACATGCACCAAGAGTGTTTTTCTGTGAAAACTGCCTGATTTTCTTAACTGATGTTAGGAAAACCTGCGAAATTTAAGTAAATGTTTCTAGGTGTAAATATGCCTTGTATTGTGGTTGAAATATCGGTAATCCACATGCTCACGGTCATTGATTAATGTTTGTCAAAGCCGTGATGAATGTAACGTTTTCAGAACACGGAATGTCTCGGTGAGTGAAACTCTGAAAATAACAATTCTACTGGATAGAACTCACTTGAATTGAATGTTTCTGTGAAAATTTCATGATTTTTGAAACTGGATGTAAGGACAAACCTGCGAAATCAGAATAAATACATCTAAGTTTAAATATGCCTTGTATGTTGGATGAAAGTTCGGTAATCCACATGCTCACACTCATCAAAGAATGTTTGTCGAATTCGTGATACATGTAACGTGTTTGGAATACGGAATGTCATAGTGAAGGAAACAATGTAAGTTACATATCTATTGGGTAGAACTCACTTGAAGAGAATTTTTCTGCGAAATGTGCCTCATTTTCAAAACTGCCATTAGGAGAACCCTGTGAAATCTTAGAAAATGCTTCTAAGTGTCAATATGCCTTGAATGGTGAATGAAAGTCCGGTAATCCACATGTTAATAACAGTGTAGTAATTATTTTGTAAACCGTGATTCATGTAGCTCTTTTGGAAAACGGAATTTCACGGTAATGAAACGATGTAAATTACAATTCTATTGAGTAGAACGAGCTAGAAGAGAATGTTTCTGCGAAAATTGCATGATTATCGAATCTGAAGTTTGGAAAAAGCTGCAAAACGGGAGTCAATATTTGTAGGTGTAAATGTGCCTTTATGTTGCAAGAAAGTTCGGTAATCCACATGTTCACAACATACTAAAGAATCTTTTTCTAATCTCTGATGCATGTACCGTGTTCAGAACGTGGAATTTCACAGTGATTGAAACAATGTAAATTAATCCTCTATTGGGTAGAACTAGCTCGGAGAGGGTTTTTCGGGGAAAATTTCGTCATTTTTGAAACTGGCATTTGCAAAACGCTGCAAAATCTGAGAAAATACTTCTAAGAATCAATATTCAATGTATTGTGATGAAAGTTTGGTAATCCACATGCTAACAAATTTGTAGTGAATATTTGTCGAATCCTTTATGCATGTAACATGTTCGGAACACGGAATTTCACGGCCAGGGGATTTATGTAAATTACATTTCTCTTGGTTAGAAATCACTCCAAGAGATTTTTCCTGAGAAATCGGCCAGATTTTCGATAATGGCGATAGGAAAAGCCTTCGAACTCAGATTAATAGATTCTCGGTGTAAATATGCCTTGTATGGTGGATGAAAGTTCGGTAATCCGCATGCTAACAACTCTGTACTGAATATTTGTCGAATCCGAGATACGTGAAGCGTGTTTGGAACACAGAATATCACGGTGAGCGAATCTATGTAAAATACATGTCTCTTCGGTAGAACTCGCTCCAAGAGATTTTTCTGGGAAATCTGCCTCATTTTCGAAACTGGCGTTTGATAATATACGCAAAATCTGAGAAAATGCTTCAAAGTGTCTATATGCCTTTATTGTGATGGAAGTTCGTAAAACCACATGCAAACAATTCTGTGGTGAATATTTGTACAAAGCGTTATGCATGTAGCGTGATCGTATCACAGAAATTCCCGGCGATGGAATCTATGTAAATTACACGCCTATTGGTTCGAATTCGCTCCAAAAATGTTTCCCTGAGAAAACGGCCTGATTTTCGAAACTGGCATTAGGGAAAAGCTGCAAATTCAGAGTGAATGTTTCTAGGTGTAAATATGCCATGTATGGTGGATGAAAGTTCTGTAATCTACATGTTCACAACTCATTCGAGAAAGTTTGTTGAAACCTTGATGCATGTAGCGTGTTCGGAAATTGGAATGTCACTGTGAGGAAAACAATTTAAATTACATTTCTATTGGGAAGTACTCGCTCCACGAGAATTTTTCTGCGTATCTGCCTCCTTTTCAAAACTGGCATTAGGAAAAACTTTCGAAATATGAGAAAATGCTTCAAAGAGTCAATATGGCTTTTATGGTGGATGAAAGTTCGTTAATCCTTATGCTAACAACTCTGTAGTGAATATTTGTCGAATCCGTGATGCATGTAGCTTTTCCGGAACATGGAATTTCACGATGACGGGTTCTATGTAAATTGCATGTCTATTGGGTATAACTCAATCCAAGAGGATTTTTCTGCAAAAACTGCATGATTTTAGAAACTGACATTAGGAGAATTCTACTAAATCAGAATAAAACTTTCTATGTATAAACATGCATTGTCAGTTGGATGAAAGTTCGGTAATACACATGTTCACCACTCATTAAAGAATGTTTGTTGAATCCGTGTTGCATGGAACGTGTTCAGAACACGGAATGTCACCGTGAGTGAAACTAGGTAAATTACATATCTTTTGGGTACAACTCGCTCCAAGAGAATTTTTCTGCCAAATCTGCCTCATTTTCAAAACTGGCGTTAAAACAAACCTGTGAAATCTGAGAAAATTCTTCAAAGTGTCAGAAAGCCTTGTATGGTGGATGAAAGTGCTGTAATCTACTTGCTAACAACTCTGTAGTGAATATATGTCACATCCGTGATGCATGTAGCGTTTTCAGAACACGGAATTTCATGGTGAGCGAATCCATGTAAATTACACGTCTATTGGTTAGACCCGCTCGAAGAGGTATTTGCCGTGAAATGGGCCTCATTTTGGAAACTGGCGTTTGGAAAGCTCTGCGAAATCAGAGAAAATGCTTCAAAGCGTCAATATGCCTTCTATTTTGATGAAAGTCCTGGAATCCACATGCAAACAACTCTGTAGTGTATTTTTGTCGAATCATT
This sequence comes from Camelus dromedarius, assembly GCF_036321535.1. NCBI lineage: Eukaryota > Metazoa > Chordata > Mammalia > Artiodactyla > Camelidae > Camelus > Camelus dromedarius. The sequence continues at coordinate 686,505 of NW_026989824.1, forward strand.
TCTTCATGTAGAGTGTTCCGAACACGGAATTTCAAGGTGAGCGAATCCATGGAATTTACATATCTATTGGGTAGAATACGCTCCAACAGTATTTTCTTTTGTAAACTGCCTGATTTTCGAAACTGCTATTAGGAAAATGCTGCGAAATCAGAGTGAATGTTTCTAGGTGTACATATGCCTTGTATGGTGGATGAAAGTTCTGTAATACAGATGTACACAACTCTTTAAAAATGTTTGTCAAATCCGTGATATATGTAGCCTGTTCAGAACACGGACTGTCACAGTGAGGGAAACTATGTAAATTTCATATCTATTGGTTAGAACACGCTCCAGGAGCATTTTACTGGAATATCTGCCTCAGTTTGGAAACTGGTGTTATGAAAACGCTGCAAAATCTGAGTAAGTTCTTTAAGGTGACAATATGTCTTCAATGGGTTATTCAAGATGTGTAATTCACATGCTAACAACTCAGCAGTGTATAATGGTTGAATCCGTGGTGCATGTACCGTTTTCAGAACACGGAATGTTACGGTGAATTTACCTATCAAAATGAGATGTCTATTTCATAGAACATGCACCAAGAGTGTTTTTCTGTGAAAACTGCCTGATTTTCTTAACTGATGTTAGGAAAACCTGCGAAATTTAAGTAAATGTTTCTAGGTGTAAATATGCCTTGTATTGTGGTTGAAATATCGGTAATCCACATGCTCACGGTCATTGATTAATATTTGTCAAAGCCGTGATGAATGTAACGTTTTCAGAACATGGAATGTCTCGGTGAGTGAAACTCTGAAAATAACAATTCTACTGGATAGAACTCACTTGAATTGAATGTTTCTGTGAAAATTTCATGATTTTTGAAACTGGATGTAAGGACAAACCTGCGAAATCAGAATAAATACATCTAAGTTTAAATATGCCTTGTATGTTGGATGAAAGTTCGGTAATCCACATGCTCACACTCATCAAAGAATGTTTGTCGAATTCGTGATACATGTAACGTGTTTGGAATACGGAATGTCATAGTGAAGGAAACAATGTAAGTTACATATCTATTGGGTAGAACTCACTTGAAGAGAATTTTTCTGCGAAATGTGCCTCATTTTCAAAACTGCCATTAGGAGAACCCTGTGAAATCTTAGAAAATGCTTCTAAGTGTCAATATGCCTTGAATGGTGAATGAAAGTCCGGTAATCCACATGTTAATAACAGTGTAGTAATTATTTTGTAAACCGTGATTCATGTAGCTCTTTTGGAAAACGGAATTTCACGGTAATGAAACGATGTAAATTACAATTCTATTGAGTAGAACGAGCTAGAAGAGAATGTTTCTGCGAAAATTGCATGATTATCGAATCTGAAGTTTGGAAAAAGCTGCAAAACGGGAGTCAATATTTGTAGGTGTAAATGTGCCTTTATGTTGCAAGAAAGTTCGGTAATCCACATGTTCACAACATACTAAAGAATCTTTTTCTAATCTGTGATGCATGTACCGTGTTCAGAACGTGGAATTTCACAGTGATTGAAACAATGTAAATTAATCCTCTATTGGGTAGAACTAGCTCGGAGAGGGTTTTTCGGGGAAAATTTCGTCATTTTTGAAACTGGCATTTGCAAAACGCTGCAAAATCTGAGAAAATACTTCTAAGAATCAATATTCAATGTATTGTGATGAAAGTTTGGTAATCCACATGCTAACAAATTTGTAGTGAATATTTGTCGAATCCTTTATGCATGTAACATGTTCGGAACACGGAATTTCACGGCCAGGGGATTTATGTAAATTACATTTCTCTTGGTTAGAAATCACTCCAAGAGATTTTTCCTGAGAAATCGGCCAGATTTTCGATAATGGCGATAGGAAAAGCCTTCGAACTCAGATTAATAGATTCTCGGTGTAAATATGCCTTGTATGGTGGATGAAAGTTCGGTAATCCGCATGCTAACAACTCTGTACTGAATATTTGTCGAATCCGAGATACGTGAAGCGTGTTTGGAACACAGAATATCACGGTGAGCGAATCTATGTAAAATACATGTCTCTTCGGTAGAACTCGCTCCAAGAGATTTTTCTGGGAAATCTGCCTCATTTTCGAAACTGGCGTTTGATAATATACGCAAAATCTGAGAAAATGCTTCAAAGTGTCTATATGCCTTTATTGTGATGGAAGTTCGTAAAACCACATGCAAACAATTCTGTGGTGAATATTTGTACAAAGCGTTATGCATGTAGCGTGATCGTATCACAGAAATTCCCGGCGATGGAATCTATGTAAATTACACGCCTATTGGTTCGAATTCGCTCCAAAAATGTTTCCCTGAGAAAACGGCCTGATTTTCGAAACTGGCATTAGGGAAAAGCTGCAAATTCAGAGTGAATGTTTCTAGGTGTAAATATGCCATGTATGGTGGATGAAAGTTCTGTAATCTACATGTTCACAACTCATTCGAGAAAGTTTGTTGAAACCTTGATGCATGTAGCGTGTTCGGAAATTGGAATGTCACTGTGAGGAAAACAATTTAAATTACATTTCTATTGGGAAGTACTCGCTCCACGAGAATTTTTCTGCGTATCTGCCTCCTTTTCAAAACTGGCATTAGGAAAAACTTTCAAAATATGAGAAAATGCTTCAAAGAGTCAATATGGCTTTTATGGTGGATGAAAGTTCGTTAATCCTTATGCTAACAACTCTGTAGTGAATATTTGTCGAATCCGTGATGCATGTAGCTTTTCCGGAACATGGAATTTCACGATGACGGGTTCTATGTAAATTGCATGTCTATTGGGTATAACTCAATCCAAGAGGATTTTTCTGCAAAAACTGCATGATTTTAGAAACTGACATTAGGAGAATTCTACTAAATCAGAATAAAACTTTCTATGTATAAACATGCATTGTCAGTTGGATGAAAGTTCGGTAATACACATGTTCACCACTCATTAAAGAATGTTTGTTGAATCCGTGTTGCATGGAACGTGTTCAGAACACGGAATGTCACCGTGAGTGAAACTAGGTAAATTACATATCTTTTGGGTACAACTCGCTCCAAGAGAATTTTTCTGCCAAATCTGCCTCATTTTCAAAACTGGCGTTAAAACAAACCTGTGAAATCTGAGAAAATTCTTCAAAGTGTCAGAAAGCCTTGTATGGTGGATGAAAGTGCTGTAATCTACTTGCTAACAACTCTGTAGTGAATATATGTCACATCCGTGATGCATGTAGCGTTTTCAGAACACGGAATTTCATGGTGAGCGAATCCATGTAAATTACACGTCTATTGGTTAGACCCGCTCGAAGAGGTATTTGCCGTGAAATGGGCCTCATTTTGGAAACTGGCGTTTGGAAAGCTCTGCGAAATCAGAGAAAATGCTTCAAAGCGTCAATATGCCTTCTATTTTGATGAAAGTCCTCGAATCCACATGCAAACAACTCTGTAGTGTATTTTTGTCGAATCATTTCTTCATGTAGAGTGTTCCGAACACGGAATTTCAAGGTGAGCGAATCCATGGAATTTACATATCTATTGGATAGAATACGCTCCAACAGTATTTTCTTTTGTAAACTGCCTGATTTTCGAAACTGCTATTAGGAAAATGCTGCGAAATCAGAGTGAATGTTTCTAGGTGTACATATGCCTTGTATGGTGGATGAAAGTTCTGTAATACAGATGTACACAACTCTTTAAAAATGTTTGTCAAATCCGTGATATATGTAGCCTGTTCAGAACACGGACTGTCACAGTGAGGGAAACTATGTAAATTTCATATCTATTGGTTAGAACACGCTCCAGGAGCATTTTACTGGAATATCTGCCTCAGTTTGGAAACTGGTGTTATGAAAACGCTGCAAAATCTGAGTAAGTTCTTTAAGGTGACAATATGTCTTCAATGGGTTATTCAAGATGTGTAATTCACATGCTAACAACTCAGCAGTGTATAATGGTTGAATCCGTGGTGCATGTACCGTTTTCAGAACACGGAATGTTACGGTGAATTTACCTATCAAAATGAGATGTCTATTTCATAGAACATGCACCAAGAGTGTTTTTCTGTGAAAACTGCCTGATTTTATTAACTGATGTTAGGAAAACCTGCGAAATTTAAGTAAATGTTTCTAGGTGTAAATATGCCTTGTATTGTGGTTGAAATATCGGTAATCCACATGCTCACGGTCATTGATTAATGTTTGTCAAAGCCGTGATGAATGTAACGTTTTCAGAACACGGAATGTCTCGGTGAGTGAAACTCTGAAAATAACAATTCTACTGGATAGAACTCACTTGAATTGAATGTTTCTGTGAAAATTTCATGATTTTTGAAACTGGATGTAAGGACAAACCTGCGAAATCAGAATAAATACATCTAAGTTTAAATATGCCTTGTATGTTGGATGAAAGTTCGGTAATCCACATGCTCACACTCATCAAAGAATGTTTGTCGAATTCGTGATACATGTAACGTGTTTGGAATACGGAATGTCATAGTGAAGGAAACAATGTAAGTTACATATCTATTGGGTAGAACTCACTTGAAGAGAATTTTTCTGCGAAATGTGCCTCATTTTCAAAACTGCCATTAGGAGAACCCTGTGAAATCTTAGAAAATGCTTCTAAGTGTCAATATGCCTTGAATGGTGAATGAAAGTCCGGTAATCCACATGTTAATAACAGTGTAGTAATTATTTTGTAAACCGTGATTCATGTAGCTCTTTTGGAAAACGGAATTTCACGGTAATGAAACGATGTAAATTACAATTCTATTGAGTAGAACGAGCTAGAAGAGAATGTTTCTGCGAAAATTGCATGATTATCGAATCTGAAGTTTGGAAAAAGCTGCAAAACGGGAGTCAATATTTGTAGGTGTAAATGTGCCTTTATGTTGCAAGAAAGTTCGGTAATCCACATGTTCACAACATACTAAAGAATCTTTTTCTAATCTCTGATGCATGTACCGTGTTCAGAACGTGGAATTTCACAGTGATTGAAACAATGTAAATTAATCCTCTATTGGATAGAACTAGCTCGGAGAGGGTTTTTCGGGGAAAATTTCGTCATTTTTGAAACTGGCATTTGCAAAACGCTGCAAAATCTGAGAAAATACTTCTAAGAATCAATATTCAATGTATTGTGATGAAAGTTTGGTAATCCACATGCTAACAAATTTGTAGTGAATATTTGTCGAATCCTTTATGCATGTAACATGTTCGGAACACGGAATTTCACGGCCAGGGGATTTATGTAAATTACATTTCTCTTGGTTAGAAATCACTCCAAGAGATTTTTCCTGAGAAATCGGCCAGATTTTCGATAATGGCGATAGGAAAAGCCTTCGAACTCAGATTAATAGATTCTCGGTGTAAATATGCCTTGTATGGTGGATGAAAGTTCGGTAATCCGCATGCTAACAACTCTGTACTGAATATTTGTCGAATCCGAGATACGTGAAGCGTGTTTGGAACACAGAATATCACGGTGAGCGAATCTATGTAAAATACATGTCTCTTCGGTAGAACTCGCTCCAAGAGATTTTTCTGGGAAATCTGCCTCATTTTCGAAACTGGCGTTTGATAATATACGCAAAATCTGAGAAAATGCTTCAAAGTGTCTATATGCCTTTATTGTGATGGAAGTTCGTAAAACCACATGCAAACAATTCTGTGGTGAATATTTGTACAAAGCGTTATGCATGTAGCGTGATCGTATCACAGAAATTCCCGGCGATGGAATCTATGTAAATTACACGCCTATTGGTTCGAATTCGCTCCAAAAATGTTTCCCTGAGAAAACGGCCTGATTTTCGAAACTGGCATTAGGGAAAAGCTGCAAATTCAGAGTGAATGTTTCTAGGTGTAAATATGCCATGTATGGTGGATGAAAGTTCTGTAATCTACATGTTCACAACTCATTCGAGAAAGTTTGTTGAAACCTTGATGCATGTAGCGTGTTCGGAAATTGGAATGTCACTGTGAGGAAAACAATTTAAATTACATTTCTATTGGGAAGTACTCGCTCCACGAGAATTTTTCTGCGTATCTGCCTCCTTTTCAAAACTGGCATTAGGAAAAACTTTCGAAATATGAGAAAATGCTTCAAAGAGTCAATATGGCTTTTATGGTGGATGAAAGTTCGGTAATCCTTATGCTAACAACTCTGTAGTGAATATTTGTCGAATCCGTGATGCATGTAGCTTTTCCGGAACATGGAATTTCACGATGACGGGTTCTATGTAAATTGCATGTCTATTGGGTATAACTCAATCCAAGAGGATTTTTCTGCAAAAACTGCATGATTTTAGAAACTGACATTAGGAGAAATCTACTAAATCAGAATAAAACTTTCTATGTATAAACATGCATTGTCAGTTGGATGAAAGTTCGGTAATACACATGTTCACCACTCATTAAAGAATGTTTGTTGAATCCGTGTTGCATGGAACGTGTTCAGAACACGGAATGTCACCGTGAGTGAAACTAGGTAAATTACATATCTTTTGGGTACAACTCGCTCCAAGAGCATTTTTCTGCCAAATCTGCCTCATTTTCAAAACTGGCGTTAAAACAAACCTGTGAAATCTGAGAAAATTCTTCAAAGTGTCAGAAAGCCTTGTATGGTGGATGAAAGTGCTGTAATCTACTTGCTAACAACTCTGTAGTGAATATATGTCACATCCGTGATGCATGTAGCGTTTTCAGAACACGGAATTTCATGGTGAGCGAATCCATGTAAATTACACGTCTATTGGTTAGACCCGCTCGAAGAGGTATTTGCCGTGAAATGGGCCTCATTTTGGAAACTGGCGTTTGGAAAGCTCTGCGAAATCAGAGAAAATGCTTCAAAGCGTCAATATGCCTTCTATTTTGATGAAAGTCCTGGAATCCACATGCAAACAACTCTGTAGTGTATTTTTGTCGAATCATTTCTTCATGTAGAGTGTTCCGAACACGGAATTTCAAGGTGAGCGAATCCATGGAATTTACATATCTATTGGATAGAATACGCTCCAACAGTATTTTCTTTTGTAAACTGCCTGATTTTCGAAACTGCTATTAGGAAAATGCTGCGAAATCAGAGTGAATGTTTCTAGGTGTACATATGCCTTGTATGGTGGATGAAAGTTCTGTAATACAGATGTACACAACTCTTTAAAAATGTTTGTCAAATCCGTGATATATGTAGCCTGTTCAGAACACGGACTGTCACAGTGAGGGAAACTATGTAAATTTCATATCTATTGGTTAGAACACGCTCCAGGAGCATTTTACTGGAATATCTGCCTCAGTTTGGAAACTGGTGTTATGAAAACGCTGCAAAATCTGAGTAAGTTCTTTAAGGTGACAATATGTCTTCAATGGGTTATTCAAGATGTGTAATTCACATGCTAACAACTCAGCAGTGTATAATGGTTGAATCCGTGGTGCATGTACCGTTTTCAGAACACGGAATGTTACGGTGAATTTACCTATCAAAATGAGATGTCTATTTCATAGAACATGCACCAAGAGTGTTTTTCTGTGAAAACTGCCTGATTTTATTAACTGATGTTAGGAAAACCTGCGAAATTTAAGTAAATGTTTCTAGGTGTAAATATGCCTTGTATTGTGGTTGAAATATCGGTAATCCACATGCTCACGGTCATTGATTAATGTTTGTCAAAGCCGTGATGAATGTAACGTTTTCAGAACACGGAATGTCTCGGTGAGTGAAACTCTGAAAATAACAATTCTACTGGATAGAACTCACTTGAATTGAATGTTTCTGTGAAAATTTCATGATTTTTGAAACTGGATGTAAGGACAAACCTGCGAAATCAGAATAAATACATCTAAGTTTAAATATGCCTTGTATGTTGGATGAAAGTTCGGTAATCCACATGCTCACACTCATCAAAGAATGTTTGTCGAATTCGTGATACATGTAACGTGTTTGGAATACGGAATGTCATAGTGAAGGAAACAATGTAAGTTACATATCTATTGGGTAGAACTCACTTGAAGAGAATTTTTCTGCGAAATGTGCCTCATTTTCAAAACTGCCATTAGGAGAACCCTGTGAAATCTTAGAAAATGCTTCTAAGTGTCAATATGCCTTGAATGGTGAATGAAAGTCCGGTAATCCACATGTTAATAACAGTGTAGTAATTATTTTGTAAACCGTGATTCATGTAGCTCTTTTGGAAAACGGAATTTCACGGTAATGAAACGATGTAAATTACAATTCTATTGAGTAGAACGAGCTAGAAGAGAATGTTTCTGCGAAAATTGCATGATTATCGAATCTGAAGTTTGGAAAAAGCTGCAAAACGGGAGTCAATATTTGTAGGTGTAAATGTGCCTTTATGTTGCAAGAAAGTTCGGTAATCCACATGTTCACAACATACTAAAGAATCTTTTTCTAATCTCTGATGCATGTACCGTGTTCAGAACGTGGAATTTCACAGTGATTGAAACAATGTAAATTAATCCTCTATTGGGTAGAACTAGCTCGGAGAGGGTTTTTCGGGGAAAATTTCGTCATTTTTGAAACTGGCATTTGCAAAACGCTGCAAAATCTGAGAAAATACTTCTAAGAATCAATATTCAATGTATTGTGATGAAAGTTTGGTAATCCACATGCTAACAAATTTGTAGTGAATATTTGTCGAATCCTTTATGCATGTAACATGTTCGGAACACGGAATTTCACGGCCAGGGGATTTATGTAAATTACATTTCTCTTGGTTAGAAATCACTCCAAGAGATTTTTCCTGAGAAATCGGCCAGATTTTCGATAATGGCGATAGGAAAAGCCTTCGAACTCAGATTAATAGATTCTCGGTGTAAATATGCCTTGTATGGTTGATGAAAGTTCGGTAATCCGCATGCTAACAACTCTGTACTGAATATTTGTCGAATCCGAGATACGTGAAGCGTGTTTGGAACACAGAATATCACGGTGAGCGAATCTATGTAAAATACATGTCTCTTCGGTAGAACTCGCTCCAAGAGATTTTTCTGGGAAATCTGCCTCATTTTCGAAACTGGCGTTTGATAATATACGCAAAATCTGAGAAAATGCTTCAAAGTGTCTATATGCCTTTATTGTGATGGAAGTTCGTAAAACCACATGCAAACAATTCTGTGGTGAATATTTGTACAAAGCGTTATGCATGTAGCGTGATCGTATCACAGAAATTCCCGGCGATGGAATCTATGTAAATTACACGCCTATTGGTTCGAATTCGCTCCAAAAATGTTTCCCTGAGAAAACGGCCTGATTTTCGAAACTGGCATTAGGGAAAAGCTGCAAATTCAGAGTGAATGTTTCTAGGTGTAAATATGCCATGTATGGTGGATGAAAGTTCTGTAATCTACATGTTCACAACTCATTCGAGAAAGTTTGTTGAAACCTTGATGCATGTAGCGTGTTCGGAAATTGGAATGTCACTGTGAGGAAAACAATTTAAATTACATTTCTATTGGGAAGTACTCGCTCCACGAGAATTTTTCTGCGTATCTGCCTCCTTTTCAAAACTGGCATTAGGAAAAACTTTCGAAATATGAGAAAATGCTTCAAAGAGTCAATATGGCTTTTATGGTGGATGAAAGTTCGTTAATCCTTATGCTAACAACTCTGTAGTGAATATTTGTCGAATCCGTGATGCATGTAGCTTTTCCGGAACATGGAATTTCACGATGACGGGTTCTATGTAAATTGCATGTCTATTGGGTATAACTCAATCCAAGAGGATTTTTCTGCAAAAACTGCATGATTTTAGAAACTGACATTAGGAGAAATCTACTAAATCAGAATAAAACTTTCTATGTATAAACATGCATTGTCAGTTGGATGAAAGTTCGGTAATACACATGTTCACAACTCATTAAAGAATGTTTGTTGAATCCGTGTTGCATGGGACGTGTTCAGAACACGGAATGTCACCGTGAGTGAAACTAGGTAAATTACATATCTTTTGGGTACAACTCGCTCCAAGAGAATTTTTCTGCCAAATCTGCCTCATTTTCAAAACAGGCGTTAAAACAAACCTGTGAAATCTGAGAAAATTCTTCAAAGTGTCAGAAAGCCTTGTATGGTGGATGAAAGTGCTGTAATCTACTTGCTAACAACTCTGTAGTGAATATATGTCACATCCGTGATGCATGTAGCGTTTTCAGAACACGGAATTTCATGGTGAGCGAATCCATGTAAATTACACGTCTATTGGTTAGACCCGCTCGAAGAGGTATTTGCCGTGAAATGGGCCTCATTTTGGAAACTGGCGTTTGGAAAGCTCTGCGAAATCAGAGAAAATGCTTCAAAGCGTCAATATGCCTTCTATTTTGATGAAAGTCCTCGAATCCACATGCAAACAACTCTGTAGTGTATTTTTGTCGAATCATTTCTTCATGTAGAGTGTTCCGAACACGGAATTTCAAGGTGAGCGAATCCATGGAATTTACATATCTATTGGATAGAATACGCTCCAACAGTATTTTCTTTTGTAAACTGCCTGATTTTCGAAACTGCTATTAGGAAAATGCTGCGAAATCAGAGTGAATGTTTCTAGGTGTACATATGCCTTGTATGGTGGATGAAAGTTCTGTAATACAGATGTACACAACTCTTTAAAAATGTTTGTCAAATCCGTGATATATGTAGCCTGTTCAGAACACGGACTGTCACAGTGAGGGAAACTATGTAAATTTCATATCTATTGGTTAGAACACGCTCCAGGAGCATTTTACTGGAATATCTGCCTCAGTTTGGAAACTGGTGTTATGAAAACGCTGCAAAATCTGAGTAAGTTCTTTAAGGTGACAATATGTCTTCAATGGGTTATTCAAGATGTGTAATTCACATGCTAACAACTCAGCAGTGTATAATGGTTGAATCCGTGGTGCATGTACCGTTTTCAGAACACGGAATGTTACGGTGAATTTACCTATCAAAATGAGATGTCTATTTCATAGAACATGCACCAAGAGTGTTTTTCTGTGAAAACTGCCTGATTTTATTAACTGATGTTAGGAAAACCTGCGAAATTTAAGTAAATGTTTCTAGGTGTAAATATGCCTTGTATTGTGGTTGAAATATCGGTAATCCACATGCTCACGGTCATTGATTAATGTTTGTCAAAGCCGTGATGAATGTAACGTTTTCAGAACACGGAATGTCTCGGTGAGTGAAACTCTGAAAATAACAATTCTACTGGATAGAACTCACTTGAATTGAATGTTTCTGTGAAAATTTCATGATTTTTGAAACTGGATGTAAGGACAAACCTGCGAAATCAGAATAAATACATCTAAGTTTAAATATGCCTTGTATGTTGGATGAAAGTTCGGTAATCCACATGCTCACACTCATCAAAGAATGTTTGTCGAATTCGTGATACATGTAACGTGTTTGGAATACGGAATGTCATAGTGAAGGAAACAATGTAAGTTACATATCTATTGGGTAGAACTCACTTGAAGAGAATTTTTTTGCGAAATGTGCCTCATTTTCAAAACTGCCATTAGGAGAACCCTGTGAAATCTTAGAAAATGCTTCTAAGTGTCAATATGCCTTGAATGGTGAATGAAAGTCCGGTAATCCACATGTTAATAACAGTGTAGTAATTATTTTGTAAACCGTGATTCATGTAGCTCTTTTGGAAAACGGAATTTCACGGTAATGAAACGATGTAAATTACAATTCTATTGAGTAGAACGAGCTAGAAGAGAATGTTTCTGCGAAAATTGCATGATTATCGAATCTGAAGTTTGGAAAAAGCTGCAAAACGGGAGTCAATATTTGTAGGTGTAAATGTGCCTTTATGTTGCAAGAAAGTTCGGTAATCCACATGTTCACAACATACTAAAGAATCTTTTTCTAATCTGTGATGCATGTACCGTGTTCAGAACGTGGAATTTCACAGTGATTGAAACAATGTAAATTAATCCTCTATTGGGTAGAACTAGCTCGGAGAGGGTTTTTCGGGGAAAATTTCGTCATTTTTGAAACTGGCATTTGCAAAACGCTGCAAAATCTGAGAAAATACTTCTAAGAATCAATATTCAATGTATTGTGATGAAAGTTTGGTAATCCACATGCTAACAAATTTGTAGTGAATATTTGTCGAATCCTTTATGCATGTAACATGTTCGGAACACGGAATTTCACGGCCAGGGGATTTATGTAAATTACATTTCTCTTGGTTAGAAATCACTCCAAGAGATTTTTCCTGAGAAATCGGCCAGATTTTCGATAATGGCGATAGGAAAAGCCTTCGAACTCAGATTAATAGATTCTCGGTGTAAATATGCCTTGTATGGTGGATGAAAGTTCGGTAATCCGCATGCTAACAACTCTGTACTGAATATTTGTCGAATCCGAGATACGTGAAGCGTGTTTGGAACACAGAATATCACGGTGAGCGAATCTATGTAAAATACATGTCTCTTCGGTAGAACTCGCTCCAAGAGATTTTTCTGGGAAATCTGCCTCATTTTCGAAACTGGCGTTTGATAATATACGCAAAATCTGAGAAAATGCTTCAAAGTGTCTATATGCCTTTATTGTGATGGAAGTTCGTAAAACCACATGCAAACAATTCTGTGGTGAATATTTGTACAAAGCGTTATGCATGTAGCGTGATCGTATCACAGAAATTCCCGGCGATGGAATCTATGTAAATTACACGCCTATTGGTTCGAATTCGCTCCAAAAATGTTTCCCTGAGAAAACGGCCTGATTTTCGAAACTGGCATTAGGGAAAAGCTGCAAATTCAGAGTGAATGTTTCTAGGTGTAAATATGCCATGTATGGTGGATGAAAGTTCTGTAATCTACATGTTCACAACTCATTCGAGAAAGTTTGTTGAAACCTTGATGCATGTAGCGTGTTCGGAAATTGGAATGTCACTGTGAGGAAAACAATTTAAATTACATTTCTATTGGGAAGTACTCGCTCCACGAGAATTTTTCTGCGTATCTGCCTCCTTTTCAAAACTGGCATTAGGAAAAACTTTCGAAATATGAGAAAATGCTTCAAAGAGTCAATATGGCTTTTATGGTGGATGAAAGTTCGGTAATCCTTATGCTAACAACTCTGTAGTGAATATTTGTCGAATCCGTGATGCATGTAGCTTTTCCGGAACATGGAATTTCACGATGACGGGTTCTATGTAAATTGCATGTCTATTGGGTAGAACTCGTTACAAGAGGATTTTTCTGCAAAAACTGCATGATTTTAGAAACTGACATTAGGAGAATTCTACTAAATCAGAATAAAACTTTCTATGTATAAACATGCATTGTCAGTTGGATGAAAGTTCGGTAATACACATGTTCACCACTCATTAAAGAATGTTTGTTGAATCCGTGTTGCATGGAACGTGTTCAGAACACGGAATGTCACCGTGAGTGAAACTAGGTAAATTACATATCTTTTGGGTACAACTCGCTCCAAGAGAATTTTTCTGCCAAATCTGCCTCATTTTCAAAACTGGCGTTAAAACAAACCTGTGAAATCTGAGAAAATTCTTCAAAGTGTCAGAAAGCCTTGTATGGTGGATGAAAGTGCTGTAATCTACTTGCTAACAACTCTGTAGTGAATATATGTCACATCCGTGATGCATGTAGCGTTTTCAGAACACGGAATTTCATGGTGAGCGAATCCATGTAAATTACACGTCTATTGGTTAGACCCGCTCGAAGAGGTATTTGCCGTGAAATGGGCCTCATTTTGGAAACTGGCGTTTGGAAAGCTCTGCGAAATCAGAGAAAATGCTTCAAAGCGTCAATATGCCTTCTATTTTGATGAAAGTCCTCGAATCCACATGCAAACAACTCTGTAGTGTATTTTTGTCGAATCATTTCTTCATGTAGAGTGTTCCGAACACGGAATTTCAAGGTGAGCGAATCCATGGAATTTACATATCTATTGGATAGAATACGCTCCAACAGTATTTTCTTTTGTAAACTGCCTGATTTTCGAAACTGCTATTAGGAAAATGCTGCGAAATCAGAGTGAATGTTTCTAGGTGTACATATGCCTTGTATGGTGGATGAAAGTTCTGTAATACAGATGTACACAACTCTTTAAAAATGTTTGTCAAATCCGTGATATATGTAGCCTGTTCAGAACACGGACTGTCACAGTGAGGGAAACTATGTAAATTTCATATCTATTGGTTAGAACACGCTCCAGGAGCATTTTACTGGAATATCTGCCTCAGTTTGGAAACTGGTGTTATGAAAACGCTGCAAAATCTGAGTAAGTTCTTTAAGGTGACAATATGTCTTCAATGGGTTATTCAAGATGTGTAATTCACATGCTAACAACTCAGCAGTGTATAATGGTTGAATCCGTGGTGCATGTACCGTTTTCAGAACACGGAATGTTACGGTGAATTTACCTATCAAAATGAGATGTCTATTTCATAGAACATGCACCAAGAGTGTTTTTCTGTGAAAACTGCCTGATTTTCTTAACTGATGTTAGGAAAACCTGCGAAATTTAAGTAAATGTTTCTAGGTGTAAATATGCCTTGTATTGTGGTTGAAATATCGGTAATCCACATGCTCACGGTCATTGATTAATGTTTGTCAAAGCCGTGATGAATGTAATGTTTTCAGAACACGGAATGTCTCGGTGAGTGAAACTCTGAAAATAACAATTCTACTGGATAGAACTCACTTGAATTGAATGTTTCTGTGAAAATTTCATGATTTTTGAAACTGGATGTAAGGACAAACCTGCGAAATCAGAATAAATACATCTAAGTTTAAATATGCCTTGTATGTTGGATGAAAGTTCGGTAATCCACATGCTCACACTCATCAAAGAATGTTTGTCGAATTCGTGATACATGTAACGTGTTTGGAATACGGAATGTCATAGTGAAGGAAACAATGTAAGTTACATATCTATTGGGTAGAACTCACTTGAAGAGAATTTTTCTGCGAAATGTGCCTCATTTTCAAAACTGCCATTAGGAGAACCCTGTGAAATCTTAGAAAATGCTTCTAAGTGTCAATATGCCTTGAATGGTGAATGAAAGTCCGGTAATCCACATGTTAATAACAGTGTAGTAATTATTTTGTAAACCGTGATTCATGTAGCTCTTTTGGAAAACGGAATTTCACGGTAATGAAACGATGTAAATTACAATTCTATTGAGTAGAACGAGCTAGAAGAGAATGTTTCTGCGAAAATTGCATGATTATCGAATCTGAAGTTTGGAAAAAGCTGCAAAACGGGAGTCAATATTTGTAGGTGTAAATGTGCCTTTATGTTGCAAGAAAGTTCGGTAATCCACATGTTCACAACATACTAAAGAATCTTTTTCTAATCTCTGATGCATGTACCGTGTTCAGAACGTGGAATTTCACAGTGATTGAAACAATGTAAATTAATCCTCTATTGGGTAGAACTAGCTCGGAGAGGGTTTTTCGGGGAAAATTTCGTCATTTTTGAAACTGGCATTTGCAAAACGCTGCAAAATCTGAGAAAATACTTCTAAGAATCAATATTCAATGTATTGTGATGAAAGTTTGGTAATCCACATGCTAACAAATTTGTAGTGAATATTTGTCGAATCCTTTATGCATGTAACATGTTCGGAACACGGAATTTCACGGCCAGGGGATTTATGTAAATTACATTTCTCTTGGTTAGAAATCACTCCAAGAGATTTTTCCTGAGAAATCGGCCAGATTTTCGATAATGGCGATAGGAAAAGCCTTCGAACTCAGATTAATAGATTCTCGGTGTAAATATGCCTTGTATGGTGGATGAAAGTTCGGTAATCCGCATGCTAACAACTCTGTACTGAATATTTGTCGAATCCGAGATACGTGAAGCGTGTTTGGAACACAGAATATCACGGTGAGCGAATCTATGTAAAATACATGTCTCTTCGGTAGAACTCGCTCCAAGAGATTTTTCTGGGAAATCTGCCTCATTTTCGAAACTGGCGTTTGATAATATACGCAAAATCTGAGAAAATGCTTCAAAGTGTCTATATGCCTTTATTGTGATGGAAGTTCGTAAAACCACATGCAAACAATTCTGTGGTGAATATTTGTACAAAGCGTTATGCATGTAGCGTGATCGTATCACAGAAATTCCCGGCGATGGAATCTATGTAAATTACACGCCTATTGGTTCGAATTCGCTCCAAAAATGTTTCCCTGAGAAAACGGCCTGATTTTCGAAACTGGCATTAGGGAAAAGCTGCAAATTCAGAGTGAATGTTTCTAGGTGTAAATATGCCATGTATGGTGGATGAAAGTTCTGTAATCTACATGTTCACAACTCATTCGAGAAAGTTTGTTGAAACCTTGATGCATGTAGCGTGTTCGGAAATTGGAATGTCACTGTGAGGAAAACAATTTAAATTACATTTCTATTGGGAAGTACTCGCTCCACGAGAATTTTTCTGCGTATCTGCCTCCTTTTCAAAACTGGCATTAGGAAAAACTTTCGAAATATGAGAAAATGCTTCAAAGAGTCAATATGGCTTTTATGGTGGATGAAAGTTCGTTAATCCTTATGCTAACAACTCTGTAGTGAATATTTGTCGAATCCGTGATGCATGTAGCTTTTCCGGAACATGGAATTTCACGATGACGGGTTCTATGTAAATTGCATGTCTATTGGGTATAACTCAATCCAAGAGGATTTTTCTGCAAAAACTGCATGATTTTAGAAACTGACATTAGGAGAAATCTACTAAATCAGAATAAAACTTTCTATGTATAAACATGCATTGTCAGTTGGATGAAAGTTCGGTAATACACATGTTCACAACTCATTAAAGAATGTTTGTTGAATCCGTGTTGCATGGGACGTGTTCAGAACACGGAATGTCACCGTGAGTGAAACTAGGTAAATTACATATCTTTTGGGTACAACTCGTTCCAAGAGAATTTTTCTGCCAAATCTGCCTCATTTTCAAAACAGGCGTTAAAACAAACCTGTGAAATCTGAGAAAATTCTTCAAAGTGTCAGAAAGCCTTGTATGGTGGATGAAAGTGCTGTAATCTACTTGCTAACAACTCTGTAGTGAATATATGTCACATCCGTGATGCATGTAGCGTTTTCAGAACACGGAATTTCATGGTGAGCGAATCCATGTAAATTACACGTCTATTGGTTAGACCCGCTCGAAGAGGTATTTGCCGTGAAATGGGCCTCATTTTGGAAACTGGCGTTTGGAAAGCTCTGCGAAATCAGAGAAAATGCTTCAAAGCGTCAATATGCCTTCTATTTTGATGAAAGTCCTGGAATCCACATGCAAACAACTCTGTAGTGTATTTTTGTCGAATCATTTCTTCATGTAGAGTGTTCCGAACACGGAATTTCAAGGTGAGCGAATCCATGGAATTTACATATCTATTGGATAGAATACGCTCCAACAGTATTTTCTTTTGTAAACTGCCTGATTTTCGAAACTGCTATTAGGAAAATGCTGCGAAATCAGAGTGAATGTTTCTAGGTGTACATATGCCTTGTATGGTGGATGAAAGTTCTGTAATACAGATGTACACAACTCTTTAAAAATGTTTGTCAAATCCGTGATATATGTAGCCTGTTCAGAACACGGACTGTCACAGTGAGGGAAACTATGTAAATTTCATATCTATTGGTTAGAACACGCTCCAGGAGCATTTTACTGGAATATCTGCCTCAGTTTGGAAACTGGTGTTATGAAAACGCTGCAAAATCTGAGTAAGTTCTTTAAGGTGACAATATGTCTTCAATGGGTTATTCAAGATGTGTAATTCACATGCTAACAACTCAGCAGTGTATAATGGTTGAATCCGTGGTGCATGTACCGTTTTCAGAACACGGAATGTTACGGTGAATTTACCTATCAAAATGAGATGTCTATTTCATAGAACATGCACCAAGAGTGTTTTTCTGTGAAAACTGCCTGATTTTATTAACTGATGTTAGGAAAACCTGCGAAATTTAAGTAAATGTTTCTAGGTGTAAATATGCCTTGTATTGTGGTTGAAATATCGGTAATCCACATGCTCACGGTCATTGATTAATGTTTGTCAAAGCCGTGATGAATGTAACGTTTTCAGAACACGGAATGTCTCGGTGAGTGAAACTCTGAAAATAACAATTCTACTGGATAGAACTCACTTGAATTGAATGTTTCTGTGAAAATTTCATGATTTTTGAAACTGGATGTAAGGACAAACCTGCGAAATCAGAATAAATACATCTAAGTTTAAATATGCCTTGTATGTTGGATGAAAGTTCGGTAATCCACATGCTCACACTCATCAAAGAATGTTTGTCGAATTCGTGATACATGTAACGTGTTTGGAATACGGAATGTCATAGTGAAGGAAACAATGTAAGTTACATATCTATTGGGTAGAACTCACTTGAAGAGAATTTTTCTGCGAAATGTGCCTCATTTTCAAAACTGCCATTAGGAGAACCCTGTGAAATCTTAGAAAATGCTTCTAAGTGTCAATATGCCTTGAATGGTGAATGAAAGTCCGGTAATCCACATGTTAATAACAGTGTAGTAATTATTTTGTAAACCGTGATTCATGTAGCTCTTTTGGAAAACGGAATTTCACGGTAATGAAACGATGTAAATTACAATTCTATTGAGTAGAACGAGCTAGAAGAGAATGTTTCTGCGAAAATTGCATGATTATCGAATCTGAAGTTTGGAAAAAGCTGCAAAACGGGAGTCAATATTTGTAGGTGTAAATGTGCCTTTATGTTGCAAGAAAGTTCGGTAATCCACATGTTCACAACATACTAAAGAATCTTTTTCTAATCTGTGATGCATGTACCGTGTTCAGAACGTGGAATTTCACAGTGATTGAAACAATGTAAATTAATCCTCTATTGGGTAGAACTAGCTCGGAGAGGGTTTTTCGGGGAAAATTTCGTCATTTTTGAAACTGGCATTTGCAAAACGCTGCAAAATCTGAGAAAATACTTCTAAGAATCAATATTCAATGTATTGTGATGAAAGTTTGGTAATCCACATGCTAACAAATTTGTAGTGAATATTTGTCGAATCCTTTATGCATGTAACATGTTCGGAACACGGAATTTCACGGCCAGGGGATTTATGTAAATTACATTTCTCTTGGTTAGAAATCACTCCAAGAGATTTTTCCTGAGAAATCGGCCAGATTTTCGATAATGGCGATAGGAAAAGCCTTCGAACTCAGATTAATAGATTCTCGGTGTAAATATGCCTTGTATGGTGGATGAAAGTTCGGTAATCCGCATGCTAACAACTCTGTACTGAATATTTGTCGAATCCGAGATACGTGAAGCGTGTTTGGAACACAGAATATCACGGTGAGCGAATCTATGTAAAATACATGTCTCTTCGGTAGAACTCGCTCCAAGAGATTTTTCTGGGAAATCTGCCTCATTTTCGAAACTGGCGTTTGATAATATACGCAAAATCTGAGAAAATGCTTCAAAGTGTCTATATGCCTTTATTGTGATGGAAGTTCGTAAAACCACATGCAAACAATTCTGTGGTGAATATTTGTACAAAGCGTTATGCATGTAGCGTGATCGTATCACAGAAATTCCCGGCGATGGAATCTATGTAAATTACACGCCTATTGGTTCGAATTCGCTCCAAAAATGTTTCCCTGAGAAAACGGCCTGATTTTCGAAACTGGCATTAGGGAAAAGCTGCAAATTCAGAGTGAATGTTTCTAGGTGTAAATATGCCATGTATGGTGGATGAAAGTTCTGTAATCTACATGTTCACAACTCATTCGAGAAAGTTTGTTGAAACCTTGATGCATGTAGCGTGTTCGGAAATTGGAATGTCACTGTGAGGAAAACAATTTAAATTACATTTCTATTGGGAAGTACTCGCTCCACGAGAATTTTTCTGCGTATCTGCCTCCTTTTCAAAACTGGCATTAGGAAAAACTTTCGAAATATGAGAAAATGCTTCAAAGAGTCAATATGGCTTTTATGGTGGATGAAAGTTCGTTAATCCTTATGCTAACAACTCTGTAGTGAATATTTGTCGAATCCGTGATGCATGTAGCTTTTCCGGAACATGGAATTTCACGATGACGGGTTCTATGTAAATTGCATGTCTATTGGGTATAACTCAATCCAAGAGGATTTTTCTGCAAAAACTGCATGATTTTAGAAACTGACATTAGGAGAATTCTACTAAATCAGAATAAAACTTTCTATGTATAAACATGCATTGTCAGTTGGATGAAAGTTCGGTAATACACATGTTCACCACTCATTAAAGAATGTTTGTTGAATCCGTGTTGCATGGAACGTGTTCAGAACACGGAATGTCACCGTGAGTGAAACTAGGTAAATTACATATCTTTTGGGTACAACTCGCTCCAAGAGAATTTTTCTGCCAAATCTGCCTCATTTTCAAAACTGGCGTTAAAACAAACCTGTGAAATCTGAGAAAATTCTTCAAAGTGTCAGAAAGCCTTGTATGGTGGATGAAAGTGCTGTAATCTACTTGCTAACAACTCTGTAGTGAATATATGTCACATCCGTGATGCATGTAGCGTTTTCAGAACACGGAATTTCATGGTGAGCGAATCCATGTAAATTACACGTCTATTGGTTAGACCCACTCGAAGAGGTATTTGCCGTGAAATGGGCCTCATTTTGGAAACTGGCGTTTGGAAAGCTCTGCGAAATCAGAGAAAATGCTTCAAAGCGTCAATATGCCTTCTATTTTGATGAAAGTCCTCGAATCCACATGCAAACAACTCTGTAGTGTATTTTTGTCGAATCATTTCTTCATGTAGAGTGTTCCGAACACGGAATTTCAAGGTGAGCGAATCCATGGAATTTACATATCTATTGGATAGAATACGCTCCAACAGTATTTTCTTTTGTAAACTGCCTGATTTTCGAAACTGCTATTAGGAAAATGCTGCGAAATCAGAGTGAATGTTTCTAGGTGTACATATGCCTTGTATGGTGGATGAAAGTTCTGTAATACAGATGTACACAACTCTTTAAAAATGTTTGTCAAATCCGTGATATATGTAGCCTGTTCAGAACACGGACTGTCACAGTGAGGGAAACTATGTAAATTTCATATCTATTGGTTAGAACACGCTCCAGGAGCATTTTACTGGAATATCTGCCTCAGTTTGGAAACTGGTGTTATGAAAACGCTGCAAAATCTGAGTAAGTTCTTTAAGGTGACAATATGTCTTCAATGGGTTATTCAAGATGTGTAATTCACATGCTAACAACTCAGCAGTGTATAATGGTTGAATCCGTGGTGCATGTACCGTTTTCAGAACACGGAATGTTACGGTGAATTTACCTATCAAAATGAGATGTCTATTTCATAGAACATGCACCAAGAGTGTTTTTCTGTGAAAACT
This sequence comes from Camelus dromedarius, assembly GCF_036321535.1. Classification (NCBI taxonomy): domain Eukaryota; kingdom Metazoa; phylum Chordata; class Mammalia; order Artiodactyla; family Camelidae; genus Camelus; species Camelus dromedarius. The sequence goes on from NW_026989824.1 coordinate 707,861, forward strand.
GCCTGATTTTATTAACTGATGTTAGGAAAACCTGCGAAATTTAAGTAAATGTTTCTAGGTGTAAATATGCCTTGTATTGTGGTTGAAATATCGGTAATCCACATGCTCACGGTCATTGATTAATGTTTGTCAAAGCCGTGATGAATGTAACGTTTTCAGAACACGGAATGTCTCGGTGAGTGAAACTCTGAAAATAACAATTCTACTGGATAGAACTCACTTGAATTGAATGTTTCTGTGAAAATTTCATGATTTTTGAAACTGGATGTAAGGACAAACCTGCGAAATCAGAATAAATACATCTAAGTTTAAATATGCCTTGTATGTTGGATGAAAGTTCGGTAATCCACATGCTCACACTCATCAAAGAATGTTTGTCGAATTCGTGATACATGTAACGTGTTTGGAATACGGAATGTCATAGTGAAGGAAACAATGTAAGTTACATATCTATTGGGTAGAACTCACTTGAAGAGAATTTTTCTGCGAAATGTGCCTCATTTTCAAAACTGCCATTAGGAGAACCCTGTGAAATCTTAGAAAATGCTTCTAAGTGTCAATATGCCTTGAATGGTGAATGAAAGTCCGGTAATCCACATGTTAATAACAGTGTAGTAATTATTTTGTAAACCGTGATTCATGTAGCTCTTTTGGAAAACGGAATTTCACGGTAATGAAACGATGTAAATTACAATTCTATTGAGTAGAACGAGCTAGAAGAGAATGTTTCTGCGAAAATTGCATGATTATCGAATCTGAAGTTTGGAAAAAGCTGCAAAACGGGAGTCAATATTTGTAGGTGTAAATGTGCCTTTATGTTGCAAGAAAGTTCGGTAATCCACATGTTCACAACATACTAAAGAATCTTTTTCTAATCTCTGATGCATGTACCGTGTTCAGAACGTGGAATTTCACAGTGATTGAAACAATGTAAATTAATCCTCTATTGGATAGAACTAGCTCGGAGAGGGTTTTTCGGGGAAAATTTCGTCATTTTTGAAACTGGCATTTGCAAAACGCTGCAAAATCTGAGAAAATACTTCTAAGAATCAATATTCAATGTATTGTGATGAAAGTTTGGTAATCCACATGCTAACAAATTTGTAGTGAATATTTGTCGAATCCTTTATGCATGTAACATGTTCGGAACACGGAATTTCACGGCCAGGGGATTTATGTAAATTACATTTCTCTTGGTTAGAAATCACTCCAAGAGATTTTTCCTGAGAAATCGGCCAGATTTTCGATAATGGCGATAGGAAAAGCCTTCGAACTCAGATTAATAGATTCTCGGTGTAAATATGCCTTGTATGGTGGATGAAAGTTCGGTAATCCGCATGCTAACAACTCTGTACTGAATATTTGTCGAATCCGAGATACGTGAAGCGTGTTTGGAACACAGAATATCACGGTGAGCGAATCTATGTAAAATACATGTCTCTTCGGTAGAACTCGCTCCAAGAGATTTTTCTGGGAAATCTGCCTCATTTTCGAAACTGGCGTTTGATAATATACGCAAAATCTGAGAAAATGCTTCAAAGTGTCTATATGCCTTTATTGTGATGGAAGTTCGTAAAACCACATGCAAACAATTCTGTGGTGAATATTTGTACAAAGCGTTATGCATGTAGCGTGATCGTATCACAGAAATTCCCGGCGATGGAATCTATGTAAATTACACGCCTATTGGTTCGAATTCGCTCCAAAAATGTTTCCCTGAGAAAACGGCCTGATTTTCGAAACTGGCATTAGGGAAAAGCTGCAAATTCAGAGTGAATGTTTCTAGGTGTAAATATGCCATGTATGGTGGATGAAAGTTCTGTAATCTACATGTTCACAACTCATTCGAGAAAGTTTGTTGAAACCTTGATGCATGTAGCGTGTTCGGAAATTGGAATGTCACTGTGAGGAAAACAATTTAAATTACATTTCTATTGGGAAGTACTCGCTCCACGAGAATTTTTCTGCGTATCTGCCTCCTTTTCAAAACTGGCATTAGGAAAAACTTTCAAAATATGAGAAAATGCTTCAAAGAGTCAATATGGCTTTTATGGTGGATGAAAGTTCGTTAATCCTTATGCTAACAACTCTGTAGTGAATATTTGTCGAATCCGTGATGCATGTAGCTTTTCCGGAACATGGAATTTCACGATGACGGGTTCTATGTAAATTGCATGTCTATTGGGTATAACTCAATCCAAGAGGATTTTTCTGCAAAAACTGCATGATTTTAGAAACTGACATTAGGAGAATTCTACTAAATCAGAATAAAACTTTCTATGTATAAACATGCATTGTCAGTTGGATGAAAGTTCGGTAATACACATGTTCACCACTCATTAAAGAATGTTTGTTGAATCCGTGTTGCATGGAACGTGTTCAGAACACGGAATGTCACCGTGAGTGAAACTAGGTAAATTACATATCTTTTGGGTACAACTCGCTCCAAGAGAATTTTTCTGCCAAATCTGCCTCATTTTCAAAACTGGCGTTAAAACAAACCTGTGAAATCTGAGAAAATTCTTCAAAGTGTCAGAAAGCCTTGTATGGTGGATGAAAGTGCTGTAATCTACTTGCTAACAACTCTGTAGTGAATATATGTCACATCCGTGATGCATGTAGCGTTTTCAGAACACGGAATTTCATGGTGAGCGAATCCATGTAAATTACACGTCTATTGGTTAGACCCGCTCGAAGAGGTATTTGCCGTGAAATGGGCCTCATTTTGGAAACTGGCGTTTGGAAAGCTCTGCGAAATCAGAGAAAATGCTTCAAAGCGTCAATATGCCTTCTATTTTGATGAAAGTCCTCGAATCCACATGCAAACAACTCTGTAGTGTATTTTTGTCGAATCATTTCTTCATGTAGAGTGTTCCGAACACGGAATTTCAAGGTGAGCGAATCCATGGAATTTACATATCTATTGGATAGAATACGCTCCAACAGTATTTTCTTTTGTAAACTGCCTGATTTTCGAAACTGCTATTAGGAAAATGCTGCGAAATCAGAGTGAATGTTTCTAGGTGTACATATGCCTTGTATGGTGGATGAAAGTTCTGTAATACAGATGTACACAACTCTTTAAAAATGTTTGTCAAATCCGTGATATATGTAGCCTGTTCAGAACACGGACTGTCACAGTGAGGGAAACTATGTAAATTTCATATCTATTGGTTAGAACACGCTCCAGGAGCATTTTACTGGAATATCTGCCTCAGTTTGGAAACTGGTGTTATGAAAACGCTGCAAAATCTGAGTAAGTTCTTTAAGGTGACAATATGTCTTCAATGGGTTATTCAAGATGTGTAATTCACATGCTAACAACTCAGCAGTGTATAATGGTTGAATCCGTGGTGCATGTACCGTTTTCAGAACACGGAATGTTACGGTGAATTTACCTATCAAAATGAGATGTCTATTTCATAGAACATGCACCAAGAGTGTTTTTCTGTGAAAACTGCCTGATTTTCTTAACTGATGTTAGGAAAACCTGCGAAATTTAAGTAAATGTTTCTAGGTGTAAATATGCCTTGTATTGTGGTTGAAATATCGGTAATCCACATGCTCACGGTCATTGATTAATGTTTGTCAAAGCCGTGATGAATGTAACGTTTTCAGAACACGGAATGTCTCGGTGAGTGAAACTCTGAAAATAACAATTCTACTGGATAGAACTCACTTGAATTGAATGTTTCTGTGAAAATTTCATGATTTTTGAAACTGGATGTAAGGACAAACCTGCGAAATCAGAATAAATACATCTAAGTTTAAATATGCCTTGTATGTTGGATGAAAGTTCGGTAATCCACATGCTCACACTCATCAAAGAATGTTTGTCGAATTCGTGATACATGTAACGTGTTTGGAATACGGAATGTCATAGTGAAGGAAACAATGTAAGTTACATATCTATTGGGTAGAACTCACTTGAAGAGAATTTTTCTGCGAAATGTGCCTCATTTTCAAAACTGCCATTAGGAGAACCCTGTGAAATCTTAGAAAATGCTTCTAAGTGTCAATATGCCTTGAATGGTGAATGAAAGTCCGGTAATCCACATGTTAATAACAGTGTAGTAATTATTTTGTAAACCGTGATTCATGTAGCTCTTTTGGAAAACGGAATTTCACGGTAATGAAACGATGTAAATTACAATTCTATTGAGTAGAACGAGCTAGAAGAGAATGTTTCTGCGAAAATTGCATGATTATCGAATCTGAAGTTTGGAAAAAGCTGCAAAACGGGAGTCAATATTTGTAGGTGTAAATGTGCCTTTATGTTGCAAGAAAGTTCGGTAATCCACATGTTCACAACATACTAAAGAATCTTTTTCTAATCTGTGATGCATGTACCGTGTTCAGAACGTGGAATTTCACAGTGATTGAAACAATGTAAATTAATCCTCTATTGGGTAGAACTAGCTCGGAGAGGGTTTTTCGGGGAAAATTTCGTCATTTTTGAAACTGGCATTTGCAAAACGCTGCAAAATCTGAGAAAATACTTCTAAGAATCAATATTCAATGTATTGTGATGAAAGTTTGGTAATCCACATGCTAACAAATTTGTAGTGAATATTTGTCGAATCCTTTATGCATGTAACATGTTCGGAACACGGAATTTCACGGCCAGGGGATTTATGTAAATTACATTTCTCTTGGTTAGAAATCACTCCAAGAGATTTTTCCTGAGAAATCGGCCAGATTTTCGATAATGGCGATAGGAAAAGCCTTCGAACTCAGATTAATAGATTCTCGGTGTAAATATGCCTTGTATGGTGGATGAAAGTTCGGTAATCCGCATGCTAACAACTCTGTACTGAATATTTGTCGAATCCGAGATACGTGAAGCGTGTTTGGAACACAGAATATCACGGTGAGCGAATCTATGTAAAATACATGTCTCTTCGGTAGAACTCGCTCCAAGAGATTTTTCTGGGAAATCTGCCTCATTTTCGAAACTGGCGTTTGATAATATACGCAAAATCTGAGAAAATGCTTCAAAGTGTCTATATGCCTTTATTGTGATGGAAGTTCGTAAAACCACATGCAAACAATTCTGTGGTGAATATTTGTACAAAGCGTTATGCATGTAGCGTGATCGTATCACAGAAATTCCCGGCGATGGAATCTATGTAAATTACACGCCTATTGGTTCGAATTCGCTCCAAAAATGTTTCCCTGAGAAAACGGCCTGATTTTCGAAACTGGCATTAGGGAAAAGCTGCAAATTCAGAGTGAATGTTTCTAGGTGTAAATATGCCATGTATGGTGGATGAAAGTTCTGTAATCTACATGTTCACAACTCATTCGAGAAAGTTTGTTGAAACCTTGATGCATGTAGCGTGTTCGGAAATTGGAATGTCACTGTGAGGAAAACAATTTAAATTACATTTCTATTGGGAAGTACTCGCTCCACGAGAATTTTTCTGCGTATCTGCCTCCTTTTCAAAACTGGCATTAGGAAAAACTTTCGAAATATGAGAAAATGCTTCAAAGAGTCAATATGGCTTTTATGGTGGATGAAAGTTCGGTAATCCTTATGCTAACAACTCTGTAGTGAATATTTGTCGAATCCGTGATGCATGTAGCTTTTCTGGAACATGGAATTTCACGATGACGGGTTCTATGTAAATTGCATGTCTATTGGGTATAACTCAATCCAAGAGGATTTTTCTGCAAAAACTGCATGATTTTAGAAACTGACATTAGGAGAATTCTACTAAATCAGAATAAAACTTTCTATGTATAAACATGCATTGTCAGTTGGATGAAAGTTCGGTAATACACATGTTCACAACTCATTAAAGAATGTTTGTTGAATCCGTGTTGCATGGGACGTGTTCAGAACACGGAATGTCACCGTGAGTGAAACTAGGTAAATTACATATCTTTTGGGTACAACTCGCTCCAAGAGAATTTTTCTGCCAAATCTGCCTCATTTTCAAAACAGGCGTTAAAACAAACCTGTGAAATCTGAGAAAATTCTTCAAAGTGTCAGAAAGCCTTGTATGGTGGATGAAAGTGCTGTAATCTACTTGCTAACAACTCTGTAGTGAATATTTGTCGAATCCGTGATGCATGTAGCTTTTCCGGAACATGGAATTTCACGATGACGGGTTCTATGTAAATTGCATGTCTATTGGGTATAACTCAATCCAAGAGGATTTTTCTGCAAAAACTGCATGATTTTAGAAACTGACATTAGGAGAATTCTACTAAATCAGAATAAAACTTTCTATGTATAAACATGCATTGTCAGTTGGATGAAAGTTCGGTAATACACATGTTCACCACTCATTAAAGAATGTTTGTTGAATCCGTGTTGCATGGAACGTGTTCAGAACACGGAATGTCACCGTGAGTGAAACTAGGTAAATTACATATCTTTTGGGTACAACTCGCTCCAAGAGAATTTTTCTGCCAAATCTGCCTCATTTTCAAAACTGGCGTTAAAACAAACCTGTGAAATCTGAGAAAATTCTTCAAAGTGTCAGAAAGCCTTGTATGGTGGATGAAAGTGCTGTAATCTACTTGCTAACAACTCTGTAGTGAATATATGTCACATCCGTGATGCATGTAGCGTTTTCAGAACACGGAATTTCATGGTGAGCGAATCCATGTAAATTACACGTCTATTGGTTAGACCCGCTCGAAGAGGTATTTGCCGTGAAATGGGCCTCATTTTGGAAACTGGCGTTTGGAAAGCTCTGCGAAATCAGAGAAAATGCTTCAAAGCGTCAATATGCCTTCTATTTTGATGAAAGTCCTCGAATCCACATGCAAACAACTCTGTAGTGTATTTTTGTCGAATCATTTCTTCATGTAGAGTGTTCCGAACACGGAATTTCAAGGTGAGCGAATCCATGGAATTTACATATCTATTGGATAGAATACGCTCCAACAGTATTTTCTTTTGTAAACTGCCTGATTTTCGAAACTGCTATTAGGAAAATGCTGCGAAATCAGAGTGAATGTTTCTAGGTGTACATATGCCTTGTATGGTGGATGAAAGTTCTGTAATACAGATGTACACAACTCTTTAAAAATGTTTGTCAAATCCGTGATATATGTAGCCTGTTCAGAACACGGACTGTCACAGTGAGGGAAAGTATGTAAATTTCATATCTATTGGTTAGAACACGCTCCAGGAGCATTTTACTGGAATATCTGCCTCAGTTTGGAAACTGGTGTTATGAAAACGCTGCAAAATCTGAGTAAGTTCTTTAAGGTGACAATATGTCTTCAATGGGTTATTCAAGATGTGTAATTCACATGCTAACAACTCAGCAGTGTATAATGGTTGAATCCGTGGTGCATGTACCGTTTTCAGAACACAGAATGTTACGGTGAATTTACCTATCAAAATGAGATGTCTATTTCATAGAACATGCACCAAGAGTGTTTTTCTGTGAAAACTGCCTGATTTTCTTAACTGATGTTAGGAAAACCTGCGAAATTTAAGTAAATGTTTCTAGGTGTAAATATGCCTTGTATTGTGGTTGAAATATCAGTAATCCACATGCTCACGGTCATTAATTAATGTTTGTCAAAGCCGTGATGAATGTAACGTTTTCAGAACACGGAATGTCTCGGTGAGTGAAACTCTGAAAATAACAATTCTACTGGATAGAACTCACTTGAATTGAATGTTTCTGTGAAAATTTCATGATTTTTGAAACTGGATGTAAGGACAAACCTGCGAAATCAGAATAAATACATCTAAGTTTAAATATGCCTTGTATGTTGGATGAAAGTTCGGTAATCCACATGCTCACACTCATCAAAGAATGTTTGTCGAATTCGTGATACATGTAACGTGTTTGGAATACGGAATGTCATAGTGAAGGAAACAATGTAAGTTACATATCTATTGGGTAGAACTCACTTGAAGAGAATTTTTCTGCGAAATGTGCCTCATTTTCAAAACTGCCATTAGGAGAACCCTGTGAAATCTTAGAAAATGCTTCTAAGTGTCAATATGCCTTGAATGGTGAATGAAAGTCCGGTAATCCACATGTTAATAACAGTGTAGTAATTATTTTGTAAACCGTGATTCATGTAGCTCTTTTGGAAAACGGAATTTCACGGTAATGAAACGATGTAAATTACAATTCTATTGAGTAGAACGAGCTAGAAGAGAATGTTTCTGCGAAAATTGCATGATTATCGAATCTGAAGTTTGGAAAAAGCTGCAAAATGGGAGTCAATATTTGTAGGTGTAAATGTGCCTTTATGTTGCAAAAAAGTTCGGTAATCCACATGTTCACAACATACTAAAGAATCTTTTTCTAATCTGTGATGCATGAACCGTGTTCAGATCGTGGAAATTCACGGTAATTGAAACAATGTAAATTACTTCTCTATTGGGTAGAACTAGCTCGGAGAGTGTTTTTCGGAGAAAACTTCGTCATTTTTGAAACTGGCATTTGCAAAACGCTGCAAAATCTGAGAAAATACTTCTAAGAATCAATATTCAATGTATTGTGATGAAAGTTTGGTAATCCACATGCTAACAAATTTGTAGTGAATATTTGTCGAATCCTTTATGCATGTAACATGTTCGGAACACGGAATTTCACGGCCAGGGGATTTATGTAAATTACATTTCTCTTGGTTAGAAATCACTCCAAGAGATTTTTCCTGAGAAATCGGCCAGATTTTCGATAATGGCGATAGGAAAAGCCTTCGAACTCAGATTAATAGATTCTCGGTGTAAATATGCCTTGTATGGTGGATGAAAGTTCGGTAATCCGCATGCTAACAACTCTGTACTGAATATTTGTCGAATCCGAGATACGTGAAGCGTGTTTGGAACACAGAATATCACGGTGAGCGAATCTATGTAAAATACATGTCTCTTCGGTAGAACTCGCTCCAAGAGATTTTTCTGGGAAATCTGCCTCATTTTCGAAACTGGCGTTTGATAATATACGCAAAATCTGAGAAAATGCTTCAAAGTGTCTATATGCCTTTATTGTGATGGAAGTTCGTAAAACCACATGCAAACAATTCTGTGGTGAATATTTGTACAAAGCGTTATGCATGTAGCGTGATCGTATCACAGAAATTCCCGGCGATGGAATCTATGTAAATTACACGCCTATTGGTTCGAATTCGCTCCAAAAATGTTTCCCTGAGAAAACGGCCTGATTTTCGAAACTGGCATTAGGGAAAAGCTGCAAATTCAGAGTGAATGTTTCTAGGTGTAAATATGCCATGTATGGTGGATGAAAGTTCTGTAATCTACATGTTCACAACTCATTCGAGAAAGTTTGTTGAAACCTTGATGCATGTAGCGTGTTCGGAAATTGGAATGTCACTGTGAGGAAAACAATTTAAATTACATTTCTATTGGGAAGTACTCGCTCCACGAGAATTTTTCTGCGTATCTGCCTCCTTTTCAAAACTGGCATTAGGAAAAACTTTCGAAATATGAGAAAATGCTTCAAAGAGTCAATATGGCTTTTATGGTGGATGAAAGTTCGGTAATCCTTATGCTAACAACTCTGTAGTGAATATTTGTCGAATCCGTGATGCATGTAGCTTTTCCGGAACATGGAATTTCACGATGACGGGTTCTATGTAAATTGCATGTCTATTGGGTATAACTCAATCCAAGAGGATTTTTCTGCAAAAACTGCATGATTTTAGAAACTGACATTAGGAGAATTCTACTAAATCAGAATAAAACTTTCTATGTATAAACATGCATTGTCAGTTGGATGAAAGTTCGGTAATACACATGTTCACCACTCATTAAAGAATGTTTGTTGAATCCGTGTTGCATGGAACGTGTTCAGAACACGGAATGTCACCGTGAGTGAAACTAGGTAAATTACATATCTTTTGGGTACAACTCGCTCCAAGAGAATTTTTCTGCCAAATCTGCCTCATTTTCAAAACTGGCGTTAAAACAAACCTGTGAAATCTGAGAAAATTCTTCAAAGTGTCAGAAAGCCTTGTATGGTGGATGAAAGTGCTGTAATCTACTTGCTAACAACTCTGTAGTGAATATTTGTCGAATCCGTGATGCATGTAGCTTTTCCGGAACATGGAATTTCACGATGACGGGTTCTATGTAAATTGCATGTCTATTGGGTATAACTCAATCCAAGAGGATTTTTCTGCAAAAACTGCATGATTTTAGAAACTGACATTAGGAGAATTCTACTAAATCAGAATAAAACTTTCTATGTATAAACATGCATTGTCAGTTGGATGAAAGTTCGGTAATACACATGTTCACCACTCATTAAAGAATGTTTGTTGAATCCGTGTTGCATGGAACGTGTTCAGAACACGGAATGTCACCGTGAGTGAAACTAGGTAAATTACATATCTTTTGGGTACAACTCGCTCCAAGAGAATTTTTCTGCCAAATCTGCCTCATTTTCAAAACTGGCGTTAAAACAAACCTGTGAAATCTGAGAAAATTCTTCAAAGTGTCAGAAAGCCTTGTATGGTGGATGAAAGTGCTGTAATCTACTTGCTAACAACTCTGTAGTGAATATATGTCACATCCGTGATGCATGTAGCGTTTTCAGAACACGGAATTTCATGGTGAGCGAATCCATGTAAATTACACGTCTATTGGTTAGACCCGCTCGAAGAGGTATTTGCCGTGAAATGGGCCTCATTTTGGAAACTGGCGTTTGGAAAGCTCTGCGAAATCAGAGAAAATGCTTCAAAGCGTCAATATGCCTTCTATTTTGATGAAAGTCCTCGAATCCACATGCAAACAACTCTGTAGTGTATTTTTGTCGAATCATTTCTTCATGTAGAGTGTTCCGAACACGGAATTTCAAGGTGAGCGAATCCATGGAATTTACATATCTATTGGATAGAATACGCTCCAACAGTATTTTCTTTTGTAAACTGCCTGATTTTCGAAACTGCTATTAGGAAAATGCTGCGAAATCAGAGTGAATGTTTCTAGGTGTACATATGCCTTGTATGGTGGATGAAAGTTCTGTAATACAGATGTACACAACTCTTTAAAAATGTTTGTCAAATCCGTGATATATGTAGCCTGTTCAGAACACGGACTGTCACAGTGAGGGAAACTATGTAAATTTCATATCTATTGGTTAGAACACGCTCCAGGAGCATTTTACTGGAATATCTGCCTCAGTTTGGAAACTGGTGTTATGAAAACGCTGCAAAATCTGAGTAAGTTCTTTAAGGTGACAATATGTCTTCAATGGGTTATTCAAGATGTGTAATTCACATGCTAACAACTCAGCAGTGTATAATGGTTGAATCCGTGGTGCATGTACCGTTTTCAGAACACAGAATGTTACGGTGAATTTACCTATCAAAATGAGATGTCTATTTCATAGAACATGCACCAAGAGTGTTTTTCTGTGAAAACTGCCTGATTTTCTTAACTGATGTTAGGAAAACCTGCGAAATTTAAGTAAATGTTTCTAGGTGTAAATATGCCTTGTATTGTGGTTGAAATATCGGTAATCCACATGCTCACGGTCATTAATTAATGTTTGTCAAAGCCGTGATGAATGTAACGTTTTCAGAACACGGAATGTCTCGGTGAGTGAAACTCTGAAAATAACAATTCTACTGGATAGAACTCACTTGAATTGAATGTTTCTGTGAAAATTTCATGATTTTTGAAACTGGATGTAAGGACAGACCTGCGAAATCAGAATAAATACATCTAAGTTTAAATATGCCTTGTATGTTGGATGAAAGTTCGGTAATCCACATGCTCACACTCATCAAAGAATGTTTGTCGAATTCGTGATACATGTAACGTGTTTGGAATACGGAATGTCATAGTGAAGGAAACAATGTAAGTTACATATCTATTGGGTAGAACTCACTTGAAGAGAATTTTTCTGCGAAATGTGCCTCATTTTCAAAACTGCCATTAGGAGAACCCTGTGAAATCTTAGAAAATGCTTCTAAGTGTCAATATGCCTTGAATGGTGAATGAAAGTCCGGTAATCCACATGTTAATAACAGTGTAGTAATTATTTTGTAAACCGTGATTCATGTAGCTCTTTTGGAAAACGGAATTTCACGGTAATGAAACGATGTAAATTACAATTCTATTGAGTAGAACGAGCTAGAAGAGAATGTTTCTGCGAAAATTGCATGATTATCGAATCTGAAGTTTGGAAAAAGCTGCAAAACGGGAGTCAATATTTGTAGGTGTAAATGTGCCTTTATGTTGCAAAAAAGTTCGGTAATCCACATGTTCACAACATACTAAAGAATCTTTTTCTAATCTGTGATGCATGAACCGTGTTCAGATCGTGGAAATTCACGGTAATTGAAACAATGTAAATTACTTCTCTATTGGGTAGAACTAGCTCGGAGAGTGTTTTTCGGAGAAAACTTCGTCATTTTTGAAACTGGCATTTGCAAAACGCTGCAAAATCTGAGAAAATACTTCTAAGAATCAATATTCAATGTATTGTGATGAAAGTTTGGTAATCCACATGCTAACAAATTTGTAGTGAATATTTGTCGAATCCTTTATGCATGTAACATGTTCGGAACACGGAATTTCACGGCCAGGGGATTTATGTAAATTACATTTCTCTTGGTTAGAAATCACTCCAAGAGATTTTTCCTGAGAAATCGGCCAGATTTTCGATAATGGCGATAGGAAAAGCCTTCGAACTCAGATTAATAGATTCTCGGTGTAAATATGCCTTGTATGGTGGATGAAAGTTCGGTAATCCGCATGCTAACAACTCTGTACTGAATATTTGTCGAATCCGAGATACGTGAAGCGTGTTTGGAACACAGAATATCACGGTGAGCGAATCTATGTAAAATACATGTCTCTTCGGTAGAACTCGCTCCAAGAGATTTTTCTGGGAAATCTGCCTCATTTTCGAAACTGGCGTTTGATAATATACGCAAAATCTGAGAAAATGCTTCAAAGTGTCTATATGCCTTTATTGTGATGGAAGTTCGTAAAACCACATGCAAACAATTCTGTGGTGAATATTTGTACAAAGCGTTATGCATGTAGCGTGATCGTATCACAGAAATTCCCGGCGATGGAATCTATGTAAATTACACGCCTATTGGTTCGAATTCGCTCCAAAAATGTTTCCCTGAGAAAACGGCCTGATTTTCGAAACTGGCATTAGGGAAAAGCTGCAAATTCAGAGTGAATGTTTCTAGGTGTAAATATGCCATGTATGGTGGATGAAAGTTCTGTAATCTACATGTTCACAACTCATTCGAGAAAGTTTGTTGAAACCTTGATGCATGTAGCGTGTTCGGAAATTGGAATGTCACTGTGAGGAAAACAATTTAAATTACATTTCTATTGGGAAGTACTCGCTCCACGAGAATTTTTCTGCGTATCTGCCTCCTTTTCAAAACTGGCATTAGGAAAAACTTTCGAAATATGAGAAAATGCTTCAAAGAGTCAATATGGCTTTTATGGTGGATGAAAGTTCGGTAATCCTTATGCTAACAACTCTGTAGTGAATATTTGTCGAATCCGTGATGCATGTAGCTTTTCCGGAACATGGAATTTCACGATGACGGGTTCTATGTAAATTGCATGTCTATTGGGTATAACTCAATCCAAGAGGATTTTTCTGCAAAAACTGCATGATTTTAGAAACTGACATTAGGAGAATTCTACTAAATCAGAATAAAACTTTCTATGTATAAACATGCATTGTCAGTTGGATGAAAGTTCGGTAATACACATGTTCACCACTCATTAAAGAATGTTTGTTGAATCCGTGTTGCATGGAACGTGTTCAGAACACGGAATGTCACCGTGAGTGAAACTAGGTAAATTACATATCTTTTGGGTACAACTCGCTCCAAGAGAATTTTTCTGCCAAATCTGCCTCATTTTCAAAACAGGCGTTAAAACAAACCTGTGAAATCTGAGAAAATTTTTCAAAGTGTCAGAAAGCCTTGTATGGTGGATGAAAGTGCTGTAATCTACTTGCTAACAACTCTGTAGTGAATATTTGTCGAATCCGTGATGCATGTAGCTTTTCCGGAACATGGAATTTCACGATGACGGGTTCTATGTAAATTGCATGTCTATTGGGTATAACTCAATCCAAGAGGATTTTTCTGCAAAAACTGCATGATTTTAGAAACTGACATTAGGAGAATTCTACTAAATCAGAATAAAACTTTCTATGTATAAACATGCATTGTCAGTTGGATGAAAGTTCGGTAATACACATGTTCACCACTCATTAAAGAATGTTTGTTGAATCCGTGTTGCATGGAACGTGTTCAGAACACGGAATGTCACCGTGAGTGAAACTAGGTAAATTACATATCTTTTGGGTACAACTCGCTCCAAGAGAATTTTTCTGCCAAATCTGCCTCATTTTCAAAACTGGCGTTAAAACAAACCTGTGAAATCTGAGAAAATTCTTCAAAGTGTCAGAAAGCCTTGTATGGTGGATGAAAGTGCTGTAATCTACTTGCTAACAACTCTGTAGTGAATATATGTCACATCCGTGATGCATATAGCGTTTTCAGAACACGGAATTTCATGGTGAGCGAATCCATGTAAATTACACGTCTATTGGTTAGACCCGCTCGAAGAGGTATTTGCCGTGAAATGGGCCTCATTTTGGAAACTGGCGTTTGGAAAGCTCTGCGAAATCAGAGAAAATGCTTCAAAGCGTCAATATGCCTTCTATTTTGATGAAAGTCCTCGAATCCACATGCAAACAACTCTGTAGTGTATTTTTGTCGAATCATTTCTTCATGTAGAGTGTTCCGAACACGGAATTTCAAGGTGAGCGAATCCATGGAATTTACATATCTATTGGATAGAATACGCTCCAACAGTATTTTCTTTTGTAAACTGCCTGATTTTCGAAACTGCTATTAGGAAAATGCTGCGAAATCAGAGTGAATGTTTCTAGGTGTACATATGCCTTGTATGGTGGATGAAAGTTCTGTAATACAGATGTACACAACTCTTTAAAAATGTTTGTCAAATCCGTGATATATGTAGCCTGTTCAGAACACGGACTGTCACAGTGAGGGAAACTATGTAAATTTCATATCTATTGGTTAGAACACGCTCCAGGAGCATTTTACTGGAATATCTGCCTCAGTTTGGAAACTGGTGTTATGAAAACGCTGCAAAATCTGAGTAAGTTCTTTAAGGTGACAATATGTCTTCAATGGGTTATTCAAGATGTGTAATTCACATGCTAACAACTCAGCAGTGTATAATGGTTGAATCCGTGGTGCATGTACCGTTTTCAGAACACAGAATGTTACGGTGAATTTACCTATCAAAATGAGATGTCTATTTCATAGAACATGCACCAAGAGTGTTTTTCTGTGAAAACTGCCTGATTTTCTTAACTGATGTTAGGAAAACCTGCGAAATTTAAGTAAATGTTTCTAGGTGTAAATATGCCTTGTATTGTGGTTGAAATATCGGTAATCCACATGCTCACGGTCATTAATTAATGTTTGTCAAAGCCGTGATGAATGTAACGTTTTCAGAACACGGAATGTCTCGGTGAGTGAAACTCTGAAAATAACAATTCTACTGGATAGAACTCACTTGAATTGAATGTTTCTGTGAAAATTTCATGATTTTTGAAACTGGATGTAAGGACAAACCTGCGAAATCAGAATAAATACATCTAAGTTTAAATATGCCTTGTATGTTGGATGAAAGTTCGGTAATCCACATGCTCACACTCATCAAAGAATGTTTGTCGAATTCGTGATACATGTAACGTGTTTGGAATACGGAATGTCATAATGAAGGAAACAATGTAAGTTACATATCTATTGGGTAGAACTCACTTGAAGAGAATTTTTCTGCGAAATGTGCCTCATTTTCAAAACTGCCATTAGGAGAACCCTGTGAAATCTTAGAAAATGCTTCTAAGTGTCAATATGCCTTGAATGGTGAATGAAAGTCCGGTAATCCACATGTTAATAACAGTGTAGTAATTATTTTGTAAACCGTGATTCATGTAGCTCTTTTGGAAAACGGAATTTCACGGTAATGAAACGATGTAAATTACAATTCTATTGAGTAGAACGAGCTAGAAGAGAATGTTTCTGCGAAAATTGCATGATTATCGAATCTGAAGTTTGGAAAAAGCTGCAAAACGGGAGTCAATATTTGTAGGTGTAAATGTGCCTTTATGTTGCAAAAAAGTTCGGTAATCCACATGTTCACAACATACTAAAGAATCTTTTTCTAATCTGTGATGCATGAACCGTGTTCAGATCGTGGAAATTCACGGTAATTGAAACAATGTAAATTACTTCTCTATTGGGTAGAACTAGCTCGGAGAGTGTTTTTCGGAGAAAACTTCGTCATTTTTGAAACTGGCATTTGCAAAACGCTGCAAAATCTGAGAAAATACTTCTAAGAATCAATATTCAATGTATTGTGATGAAAGTTTGGTAATCCACATGCTAACAAATTTGTAGTGAATATTTGTCGAATCCTTTATGCATGTAACATGTTCGGAACACGGAATTTCACGGCCAGGGGATTTATGTAAATTACATTTCTCTTGGTTAGAAATCACTCCAAGAGATTTTTCCTGAGAAATCGGCCAGATTTTCGATAATGGCGATAGGAAAAGCCTTCGAACTCAGATTAATAGATTCTCGGTGTAAATATGCCTTGTATGGTGGATGAAAGTTCGGTAATCCGCATGCTAACAACTCTGTACTGAATATTTGTCGAATCCGAGATACGTGAAGCGTGTTTGGAACACAGAATATCACGGTGAGCGAATCTATGTAAAATACATGTCTCTTCGGTAGAACTCGCTCCAAGAGATTTTTCTGGGAAATCTGCCTCATTTTCGAAACTGGCGTTTGATAATATACGCAAAATCTGAGAAAATGCTTCAAAGTGTCTATATGCCTTTATTGTGATGGAAGTTCGTAAAACCACATGCAAACAATTCTGTGGTGAATATTTGTAGAAAGCATTATGCATGTAGCGTGATCGTATCACAGAAATTCCCGGCGATGGAATCTATGTAAATTACACGCCTATTGGTTCGAATTCGCTCCAAAAATGTTTCCCTGAGAAAACGGCCTGATTTTCGAAACTGGCATTAGGAAAAAGCTGCAAATTCAGAGTGAATGTTTCTAGGTGTAAATATGCCATGTATGGTGGATGAAAGTTCTGTAATCTACATGTTCACAACTCATTCGAGAAAGTTTGTTGAAACCTTGATGCATGTAGCGTGTTCGGAAATTGGAATGTCACTGTGAGGAAAACGATGTAAATTACATTTCTATTGGGAAGTACTCGCTCCACGAGAATTTTTCTGCGTATCTGCCTCCTTTTCAAAACTGGCATTAGGAAAAACTTTCGAAATATGAGAAAATGCTTCAAAGAGTCAATATGGCTTTTATGGTGGATGAAAGTTCGGTAATCCTTATGCTAACAACTCTGTAGTGAATATTTGTCGAATCCGTGGTGCATGTAGCTTTTTCAGAACACAGAATTTCACGATGACGGGTTCTGTGTAAATTGCATTTCTATTGGGTAGAACTCGTTCCAAGAGGATTTTTCTGCAAAAACTGCATGATTTTAGAAACTGACATTAGGAGAAATCTACTAAATCAGAATAAAACTTTCTATGTATAAACATGCATTGTCAGTTGGATGAAAGTTCGGTAATACACATGTTCACAACTCATTAAAGAATGTTTGTTGAATCCGTGTTGCATGGAACGTGTTCAGAACACGGAATGTCACCGTGAGTGAAACTAGGTAAATTACATATCTTTTGGGTACAACTCGCTCCAAGAGAATTTTTCTGCCAAATCTGCCTCATTTTCAAAACTGGCGTTAAAACAAACCTGTGAAATCTGAGAAAATTATTCAAAGTGTCAGAAAGCCTTGTATGGTGGATGAAAGTGCTGTTATCTACTTGCTAACAACTCTGTAGTGAATATTTGTCACATCCGTGATGCATGTAGCGTTTTCAGAACACGGAATTTCATGGTGAGCGAATCCATGTAAATTACACGTCTATTGGTTAGACCCGCTCGAAGAGGTATTTGCCGTGAAATGGGCCTCATTTTGGAAACTGGCGTTTGGAAAGCTCTGCGAAATCAGAGAAAATGCTTCAAAGCGTCAATATGCCTTCTATTTTGATGAAAGTCCTGGAATCCACATGCAAACAACTCTGTAGTGTATTTTTTTCGAATCATTTCTTCATGTAGAGTGTTCCGAACACGGAATTTCAAGGTGAGCGAATCCATGGAATTTACATATCTATTGGATAGAATACGCTCCAACAGTATTTTCTTTTGTAAACTGCCTGATTTTCGAAACTGCTATTAGGAAAATGCTGCGAAATCAGAGTGAATGTTTCTAGGTGTACATATGCCTTGTATGGTGGATGAAAGTTCTGTAATACAGATGTACACAACTCTTTAAAAATGTTTGTCAAATCCGTGATATATGTAGCCTGTTCAGAACACGGACTGTCACAGTGAGGGAAACTATGTAAATTTCATATCTATTGGTTAGAACACGCTCCAGGAGCATTTTACTGGAATATCTGCCTCAGTTTGGAAACTGGTGTTATGAAAACGCTGCAAAATCTGAGTAAGTTCTTTAAGGTGACAATATGTCTTCAATGGGTTATTCAAGATGTGTAATTCACATGCTAACAACTCAGCAGTGTATAATGGTTGAATCCGTGGTGCATGTACCGTGTTCAGAACACGGAATGTTACGGTGAATTTACCTATCAAAATGAGATGTCTATTTCATAGAACATGCACCAAGAGTGTTTTTCTGCGAAAACTGCCTGATTTTCTTAACTGATGTTAGGAAAACCTGCGAAATCTAAGTAAATGTTTCTACGTGTAAATATGCCTTGTATTGTGGTTGAAATATCGGTAATCCACATGCTCACGGTCATTAATTAATGTTTGTCAAAGCCGTGATGAATGTAACGTTTTCAGAACACGGAATGTCTCGGTGAGGGAAACTCTGAAAATAACAATTCTACTGGATAGAACTCACTTGAATTGAATGTTTCTGTGAAAATTTCATGATTTTTGAAACTGGATGTAAGGACAAACCTGCGAAATCAGAATAAATACATCTAAGTTTAAATATGCCTTGTATGTTGGATGAAAGTTCGGTAATCCACATGCTCACACTCATTAAAGAATGTCGAATTCGTGATACATGTAACGTGTTTGGAATACGGAATGTCATAGTGAAGGAAACAATGTAAGTTACATATCTATTGGGTAGAACTCACTTGAAGAGAATTTTTCTGCGAAATGTGCCTCATTTTCAAAACTGCCATTAGGAGAACCCTGTGAAATCTTAGAAAATGCTTCTAAGTGTCAATATGCCTTGAA
The DNA here is from genome assembly GCF_036321535.1 of Camelus dromedarius. Lineage (NCBI taxonomy): Eukaryota > Metazoa > Chordata > Mammalia > Artiodactyla > Camelidae > Camelus > Camelus dromedarius. The sequence continues at coordinate 727,211 of NW_026989824.1, forward strand.
TGGTGAATGAAAGTCCGGTAATCCACATGTTAATAACAGTGTAGTAATTATTTTGTAAACCGTGATTCATGTAGCTCTTTTGGAAAACGGAATTTCACGGTAATGAAACGATGTAAATTACAATTCTATTGAGTAGAACGAGCTAGAAGAGAATGTTTCTGCGAAAATTGCATGATTATCGAATCTGAAGTTTGGAAAAAGCTGCAAAACGGGAGTCAATATTTGTAGGTGTAAATGTGCCTTTATGTTGCAAAAAAGTTCGGTAATCCACATGTTCACAACATACTAAAGAATCTTTTTCTAATCTGTGATGCATGTACCGTGTTCAGAACGTGGAATTTCACGGTGATTGAAACAATGTAAATTACTTCTCTATTGGGTAGAACTAGCTCGGAGAGTGTTTTTCGGAGAAAACTTCGTCATTTTTGAAACTGACATTTGCAAAACGCTGCAAAATCTGAGAAAATACTTCTAAGAATCAATATTCAATGTATTGTGATGAAAGTTTGGTAATCCACATGCTAACAAATTTGTAGTGAATATTTGTCGAATCCTTTATGCATGTAACATGTTCGGAACACGGAATTTCACGGCCAGGGGATTTATGTAAACTACATTTCTCTTGGTTAGAAATCCCTCCAAGAGATTTTTCCTGAGAAATCGGCCGGAATTTTGATAATGGCGATAGGAAAAGCCTTCGAACTCAGATTAAAAGTTTCTCGGTGTAAATATGCCTTGTATGGTGGATGAAAGTTCGGGAATCCGCATGCTAACAACTCTGTACTGAATATTTGTCGAATCCGAGATACGTGAAGCGTGTTTGGAACACAGAATATCACGGTGAGCGAATCTATGTAAAATACATGTCTCTTCGGTAGAACTGGCTCCAAGAGATTTTTCTGGGAAATCTGCCTCATTTTCGAAACTGGCGTTTGATAATATACGCAAAATCTGAGAAAATGCTTCAAAGTGTCAATATGCCTTGTATTGTGATGGAAGTTCATAAAACCACATGCAAACAATTCTGTGGTGAATATTTGTAGAAAGCGTTATGCATGTAGCGTGATCGTATCACAGAAATTCCCGGCGATGGAATCTATGTAAATTACACGCCTATTGGTTCGAATTCGCTCCAAAAATGTTTCCCTGAGAAAACGGCCTGATTTTCGAAACTGGCATTAGGAAAAAGCTGCAAATTCAGAGTGAATGTTTCTAGGTGTAAATATGCCATGTATGGTGGATGAAAGTTCTGTAATCTACATGTTCACAACTCATTCGAGAAAGTTTGTTGAAACCTTGATGCATGTAGCGTGTTCGGAAATTGGAATGTCACTGTGAGGAAAACGATGTAAATTACATTTCTATTGGGAAGTACTCGCTCCACGAGAATTTTTCTGCGTATCTGCCTCCTTTTCAAAACTGGCATTAGGAAAAACTTTCGAAATATGAGAAAATGCTTCAAAGAGTCAATATGGCTTTTATGGTGGATGAAAGTTCGGTAATCCTTATGCTAACAACTCTGTAGTGAATATTTGTCGAATCCGTGGTGCATGTAGCTTTTTCAGAACACAGAATTTCACGATGACGGGTTCTGTGTAAATTGCATTTCTATTGGGTAGAACTCGTTCCAAGAGGATTTTTCTGCAAAAACTGCATGATTTTAGAAACTGACATTAGGAGAAATCTACTAAATCAGAATAAAACTTTCTATGTATAAACATGCATTGTCAGTTGGATGAAAGTTCGGTAATACACATGTTCACAACTCATTAAAGAATGTTTGTTGAATCCGTGTTGCATGGAACGTGTTCAGAACACGGAATGTCACCGTGAGTGAAACTAGGTAAATTACATATCTTTTGGGTACAACTCGCTCCAAGAGAATTTTTCTGCCAAATCTGCCTCATTTTCAAAACTGGCGTTAAAACAAACCTGTGAAATCTGAGAAAATTATTCAAAGTGTCAGAAAGCCTTGTATGGTGGATGAAAGTGCTGTTATCTACTTGCTAACAACTCTGTAGTGAATATTTGTCACATCCGTGATGCATGTAGCGTTTTCAGAACACGGAATTTCATGGTGAGCGAATCCATGTAAATTACACGTCTATTGGTTAGACCCGCTCGAAGAGGTATTTGCCGTGAAATGGGCCTCATTTTGGAAACTGGCGTTTGGAAAGCTCTGCGAAATCAGAGAAAATGCTTCAAAGCGTCAATATGCCTTCTATTTTGATGAAAGTCCTGGAATCCACATGCAAACAACTCTGTAGTGTATTTTTTTCGAATCATTTCTTCATGTAGAGTGTTCCGAACACGGAATTTCAAGGTGAGCGAATCCATGGAATTTACATATCTATTGGATAGAATACGCTCCAACAGTATTTTCTTTTGTAAACTGCCTGATTTTCGAAACTGCTATTAGGAAAATGCTGCGAAATCAGAGTGAATGTTTCTAGGTGTACATATGCCTTGTATGGTGGATGAAAGTTCTGTAATACAGATGTACACAACTCTTTAAAAATGTTTGTCAAATCCGTGATATATGTAGCCTGTTCAGAACACGGACTGTCACAGTGAGGGAAACTATGTAAATTTCATATCTATTGGTTAGAACACGCTCCAGGAGCATTTTACTGGAATATCTGCCTCAGTTTGGAAACTGGTGTTATGAAAACGCTGCAAAATCTGAGTAAGTTCTTTAAGGTGACAATATGTCTTCAATGGGTTATTCAAGATGTGTAATTCACATGCTAACAACTCAGCAGTGTATAATGGTTGAATCCGTGGTGCATGTACCGTTTTCAGAACACGGAATGTTACGGTGAATTTACCTATCAAAATGAGATGTCTATTTCATAGAACATGCACCACGAGTGTTTTTCTGTGAAAACTGCCTGATTTTCTTAACTGATGTTAGGAAAACCTGCGAAATTTAAGTAAATGTTTCTAGGTGTAAATATGCCTTGTATTGTGGTTGAAATATCGGTAATCCACATGCTCACGGTCATTAATTAATGTTTGTCAAAGCCGTGATGAATGTAACGTTTTCAGAACACGGAATGTCTCGGTGAGTGAAACTCTGAAAATAACAATTCTACTGGATAGAACTCACTTGAATTGAATGTTTCTGTGAAAATTTCATGATTTTTGAAACTGGATGTAAGGACAAACCTGCGAAATCAGAATAAATACATCTAAGTTTAAATATGCCTTGTATGTTGGATGAAAGTTCGGTAATCCACATGCTCACACTCATCAAAGAATGTTTGTCGAATTCGTGATACATGTAACGTGTTTGGAATACGGAATGTCATAGTGAAGGAAACAATGTAAGTTACATATCTATTGGGTAGAACTCACTTGAAGAGAATTTTTCTGCGAAATGTGCCTCATTTTCAAAACTGCCATTAGGAGAACCCTGTGAAATCTTAGAAAATGCTTCTAAGTGTCAATATGCCTTGAATGGTGAATGAAAGTCCGGTAATCCACATGTTAATAACAGTGTAGTAATTATTTTGTAAACCGTGATTCATGTAGCTCTTTTGGAAAACGGAATTTCACGGTAATGAAACGATGTAAATTACAATTCTATTGAGTAGAACGAGCTAGAAGAGAATGTTTCTGCGAAAATTGCATGATTATCGAATCTGAAGTTTGGAAAAAGCTGCAAAACGGGAGTCAATATTTGTAGGTGTAAATGTGCCTTTATGTTGCAAAAAAGTTCGGTAATCCACATGTTCACAACATACTAAAGAATCTTTTTCTAATCTGTGATGCATGAACCGTGTTCAGATCGTGGAAATTCACGGTGATTGAAACAATGTAAATTACTTCTCTATTGGGTAGAACTAGCTCGGAGAGTGTTTTTCGGAGAAAACTTCGTCATTTTTGAAACTGGCATTTGCAAAACGCTGCAAAATCTGAGAAAATACTTCTAAGAATCAATATTCAGTGTATTGTGATGAAAGTTTGGTAATCCACATGCTAACAAATTTGTAGTGAATATTTGTCGAATCCTTTATGCATGTAGCATGTTCGGAACAAGGAATTTCATGGCCAGGGGATTTATGTAAATTACATTTCTCTTGGTTAGAAATCACTCCAAGAAATTTTTCCTGAGAAATCGGCCGGATTTTTGATACTGGCGAAAGGAAAACCCTGCGAACTCAGATTAATAGATTCTCGGTGTAAATATGCCTTTTATGGTGGATGAAAGTTCGGTAATCTGCATGCTAACAACTCTGTACTGAATATTTGTCGAATCCGAGATACGTGAAGCGTGTTTGGAACACAGAATATCACGGTGAGCGAATGTATGTAAAATGCATGTCTCTTCGGTAGAACTGGCTCCAAGAGATTTTTCTGGGAAATCTGCCTCATTTTCGAAACTGACGTTTGATAATATACGCAAAATCTGAGAAAATGCTTCAAAGTGTCAATATTCCTTGTATTGTGATGGAAGTTCCTAAAACCTCATGCAAACAATTCTGTGGTGAATATTTGTAGAAAGCATTATGCATGTAGCGTGATCGTATCACAGAAATTCCCGGCGATGGAATCTATGTAAATTACACGCCTATTGGTTAGAATTCGCTCCAAAAATGTTTCCCTGAGAAAACGGCCTGATTTTCGAAACTGGCATTAGGAAAAAGCTGCAAATTCAGAGTTAATATTTCTAGGTGTAAATATGCCATGTATGGTGGATGAAAGTTCTGTAATCTACATGTTCACAACTCATTCGAGAAAGTTTGTTGAAACCTTGATGCATGTAGCGTGTTCGGAAATTGGAATGTCACTGTGAGGAAAACGATGTAAATTACATTTCTATTGGGAAGTACTCGCTCCACGAGAATTTTTCTGCGTATCTGCCTCCTTTTCAAAACTGGCATTAGGAAAAACTTTCGAAATATGAGAAAATGCTTCAAAGAGTCAATATGGCTTTTATGGTGGATGAAAGTTCGGTAATCCTTATGCTAACAACTCTGTAGTGAATATTTGTCGAATCCGTGGTGCATGTAGCTTTTTCAGAACACAGAATTTCACGATGACGGGTTCTGTGTAAATTGCATTTCTATTGGGTAGAACTCGTTCCAAGAGGATTTTTCTGCAAAAACTGCATGATTTTAGAAACTGACATTAGGAGAAATCTACTAAATCAGAATAAAACTTTCTATGTATAAACATGCATTGTCAGTTGGATGAAAGTTCGGTAATACACATGTTCACAACTCATTAAAGAATGTTTGTTGAATCCGTGTTGCATGGAACGTGTTCAGACCACGGAATGTCACCGTGAGTGAAACTAGGTAAATTACATATCTTTTGGGTACAACTCGCTCCAAGAGAATTTTTCTGCCAAATCTGCCTCATATTCAAAACTGGCGTTAAAACAAACCTGTGAAATCTGAGAAAATTATTCAAAGTGTCAGAAAGCCTTGTATGGTGGATGAAAGTGCTGTTATCTACTTGCTAACAACTCTGTAGTGAATATTTGTCACATCCGTGATGCATGTAGCGTTTTCAGAACACGGAATTTCATGGTGAGCGAATCCATGTAAATTACACGTCTATTGGTTAGACCCGCTCGAAGAGGTATTTGCCGTGAAATGGGCCTCATTTTGGAAACTGGCGTTTGGAAAGCTCTGCGAAATCAGAGAAAATGCTTCAAAGCGTCAATATGCCTTCTATTTTGATGAAAGTCCTGGAATCCACATGCAAACAACTCTGTAGTGTATTTTTGTCGAATCATTTCTTCATGTAGAGTGTTCCGAACACGGAATTTCAAGGTGAGCGAATCCATGGAATTTACATATCTATTGGATAGAATACGCTCCAACAGTATTTTCTTTTGTAAACTGCCTGATTTTCGAAACTGCTATTAGGAAAATGCTGCGAAATCAGAGTGAATGTTTCTAGGTGTACATATGCCTTGTATGGTGGATGAAAGTTCTGTAATACAGATGTACACAACTCTTTAAAAATGTTTGTCAAATCCGTGATATATGTAGCCTGTTCAGAACACGGACTGTCACAGTGAGGGAAACTATGTAAATTTCATATCTATTGGTTAGAACACGCTCCAGGAGCATTTTACTGGAATATCTGCCTCAGTTTGGAAACTGGTGTTATGAAAACGCTGCAAAATCTGAGTAAGTTCTTTAAGGTGACAATATGTCTTCAATGGGTTATTCAAGATGTGTAATTCACATGCTAACAACTCAGCAGTGTATAATGGTTGAATCCGTGGTGCATGTACCGTGTTCAGAACACGGAATGTTACGGTGAATTTACCTATCAAAATGAGATGTCTATTTCATAGAACATGCACCAAGAGTGTTTTTCTGCGAAAACTGCCTGATTTTCTTAACTGATGTTAGGAAAACCTGCGAAATCTAAGTAAATGTTTCTACGTGTAAATATGCCTTGTATTGTGGTTGAAATATCGGTAATCCACATGCTCACGGTCATTAATTAATGTTTGTCAAAGCCGTGATGAATGTAACGTTTTCAGAACACGGAATGTCTCGGTGAGTGAAACTCTGAAAATAACAATTCTACTGGATAGAACTCACTTGAATTGAATGTTTCTGTGAAAATTTCATGATTTTTGAAACTGGATGTAAGGACAAACCTGCGAAATCAGAATAAATACATCTAAGTTTAAATATGCCTTGTATGTTGGATGAAAGTTCGGTAATCCACATGCTCACACTCATTAAAGAATGTCGAATTCGTGATACATGTAACGTGTTTGGAATACGGAATGTCATAGTGAAGGAAACAATGTAAGTTACATATCTATTGGGTAGAACTCACTTGAAGAGAATTTTTCTGCGAAATGTGCCTCATTTTCAAAACTGCCATTAGGAGAACCCTTGTGAAATCTTAGAAAATGCTTCTAAGTGTCAATATGCCTTGAATGGTGAATGAAAGTCCGGTAATCCACATGTTAATAACAGTGTAGTAATTATTTTGTAAACCGTGATTCATGTAGCTCTTTTGGAAAACGGAATTTCACGGTAATGAAACGATGTAAATTACAATTCTATTGAGTAGAACGAGCTAGAAGAGAATGTTTCTGCGAAAATTGCATGATTATCGAATCTGAAGTTTGGAAAAAGCTGCAAAACGGGAGTCAATATTTGTAGGTGTAAATGTGCCTTTATGTTGCAAGAAAGTTCGGTAATCCACATGTTCACAACATACTAAAGAATCTTTTTCTAATCTGTGATGCATGTACCGTGTTCAGAACGTGGAATTTCACGGTGATTGAAACAATGTAAATTACTTCTCTATTGGGTAGAACTAGTTCGGAGAGTGTTTTTCGGCGAAAACTTCGTCATTTTTGAAACTGACATTTGCAAAACGCTGCAAAATCTGAGAAAATACTTCTAAGAATCAATATTCAATGTATTGTGATGAAAGTTTGGTAATCCACATGCTAACAAATTTGTAGTGAATAATTGTCGAATCCTTTATGCATGTAGCATGTTCGGAACACGGAATTTCACGGCCAGGGGATTTATGTAAATTACATTTCTCTTGGTTAGAAATCACTCCAAGAGATTTTTCCTGAGAAATCTGTCGGATTTTCGATAATGGCGATAGGAAAAGCCTTTGTACTCAGATTAAAAGTTTCTCGGTGTAAATATGCCTTGTATGGTGGATGAAAGTTCGGTAATCCGCATGCTAACAACTCTGTACTGAATATTTGTCGAATCCGAGATACGTGAAGCGTGTTTGGAACACAGAATATCACGGTGAGCGAATCTATGTAAAATACATGTCTCTTCGGTAGAACTCGCTCCAAGAGATTTTTCTGGGAAATCTGCCTCATTTTCGAAACTGGCGTTTGATAATATATGCAAAATCTGAGAAAATGCTTCAAAGTGTCTGTATGCCTTTATTGTGATGGAAGTTCGTAAAACCACATGCAAACAATTCTGTGGTGAATATTTGTAGAAAGCGTTATGCATGTAGCGTGATCGTATCACAGAAATTCCCGGCGATGGAATCTATGTAAATTACACGCCTATTGGTTCGAATTCGCTCCAAAAATGTTTCCCTGAGAAAACGGCCTGATTTTCGAAACTGGCATTAGGAAAATCTGCAAATTCAGAGTTAATATTTCTAGGTGTAAATATGCCATGTATGGTGGATGAAAGTTCTGTAATCTACATGTTCACAACTCATTCGAGAAAGTTTGTTGAAACCTTGATGCATGTAGCGTGTTCAGAAATTGGAATGTCACTGTGAGGAAAACTATGTAAATTACATTTCTATTGGAAGTACTCGCTCCACGAGAATTTTTCTGCGTATCTGCCTCCTTTTCAAAACTGGCATTAGGAAAAATTTTCGAAATATGAGAAAATGCTTCAAAGAGTCAATATGGCTTTTATGGTGGATGAAAGTTCGGTAATCCTTATTCTAACAACTCTGTAGTGAATATTTTTCGAATCCGTGATGCATGTAGCTTTTCCGGAACATGGAATTTCACGATGACTGGTTCTATGTAAATTGCATGTCTATTGGGTATAACTCAATCCAAGAGGATTTTTCTGCAAAAACTGCATGATTTTAGAAACTGACATTAGGAGAAATCTACTAAATCAAAGTAAAACTTTCTATGTATAAACATGCATTGTCAGTTGGATGAAAGTTCGGTAATACACATGTTCACAACTCATTAAAGAATGTTTGTTGAATCCATGATGTATGGAACGTGTTCAGAACACGGAATGTCACGGTGAGTGAAACTAGGTAAATTACATATCTTTTGGGTACAACTCGCTCCAAGAGCATTTTTCTGCCAAATCTGTCTCATTTTCAAAACTGGCGTTAAAACTAACCTGTGAAATCTGAGAAAATTCTTCAAAGTTTCAGTAAGCCTTGTATGGTGGATGAAAGTGCTGTAATCTACTTGCTAACAACTCTGAAGTGAATATTTGTCACATCCGTGATGCATGTAGCGTGTTTGGAACACGGAAATTCATGGTGAGCGAATCCATGTAAATTACACGTCTATTGGTTAGATCCGCTCCAAGAGGTTTTTGATGTGAAATCGGCCTCATTTTGGAAACTGGCGTTTGGAAAGCTCTGCGAAATCAGAGAATATGCTTCAAAGCTTCAATATGTCTTCTATTTTGTTTAAAGTCCTGGAATACACATGGAAACAACTCTATAGTGTATTTTTGTCGAATCATTTCTGCATGTAGCGTGTTCCGAACACGGAATTTCAAGGTGAGCGAATCCATGGAATTTACATATCTATTGGATAGAACACGCTCCAACAGTATTTTCCTTTGTAAACTGCCTGATTTTCGAAACTGCTCTTAGGAAAAAGCTGCGAACTCAGAGTGAATGTTTCTAGGTGTACATATGCCTTGTATGGTGGATGAAAGTTCTGTAATACACATGTACACAACTCTTTAAAAATGTTTGTCAAATCCGTGATGTATTTAGCCTGTTCGGAACACGGACTGTCACGGTGAGGGAAACTATGTAAATTACATATCTATTGGTTAGAACACACTCCAGGAGTATTTTACTGGAAAATCTGCCTCAGTTTGGAAACTGGAGTTATGAAAACGCTGCAAAATATGAGTAAGTTCTTTAAGGTGACAATATGTCTTCAATGGGTTATTCAAGATGTGTAATTCACATGCTAAAAACTCAGCAGTGTATATTGGTTGAATCCGTGGTGCATGTACCGTATTCAGAACACGGAATGTTATGGTGATGGTATCTATGAAAATAAGATGTCTATTTGATAGAACATGCACCAAGAGTGTTTTTCTGCGAAACCTGCCTGATTTCCTTAACTGACGTTATGAAAACCTGCGAAATCTAAGTAAATGTTTCTAGGTGTAAATATGCCTTGTATTGTGGTTGAAAAATCGGTAATCCACATGCTCACGATCATTAAATAATATTTGTCAAAGCCGTGATGAATGTAACGTTTTCAGAACACGGAATGTCTCGGTGAGTGAAACTCTGAAAATAACAATTCTACTGGATAGAACTCGCTTGAATTGAATGTTTCTGTGAAAACGCAGCGCTCGACTGTACTGGATGTTAGGACAAACCTGCGAAATCAGAATAAATACATCTAGGTTTAAATATGCCTTGTATGTTGGATGAAAGTTCGGTAATCCACATGCTCACACTCATTAAAGAATGTTTGTCGAATTCGTGATACATGTAACGTGTTTGGAATACGGAATGTCATAGTGAAGGAAACAATGTAAGTTACATGTCTATTGGGTAGAACTCGCTTAAAGAGAATTTTTCTGCGAAATGTGCCTCATTTCCAAAACTGCCATTAGGAGAACCCTGTGAAATCTTAGAAAATGCTTCTAAGTGTCAATATGCCTTGAATGGTGAATGAAAGTCCGGTAATCCACATGTTAATAACAGTGTAGTAATTATTTTGTAAACCGTGATTCATGTAGCTCTTTTGGAAAACGGAATTTCACGGTAATGAAACGATGTAAATTACAATTCTATTGAGTAGAACGAGCTAGAAGAGAATGTTTCTGCGAAAATTGCATGATTATCGAATCTGAAGTTTGGAAAAAGCTGCAAAACGGGAGTCAATATTTGTAGGTGTAAATGTGCCTTTATGTTGCAAAAAAGTTCGGTAATCCACATGTTCACAACATACTAAAGAATCTTTTTCTAATCTGTGATGCATGAACCGTGTTCAGATCGTGGAAATTCACGGTGATTGAAACAATGTAAATTACTTCTCTATTGAGTAGAACTAGCTCGGAGAGTGTTTTTCGGAGAAAACTTCGTCATTTTTGAAACTGGCATTTGCAAAACGCTGCAAAATCTGAGAAAATACTTCTAAGAATCAATATTCAGTGTATTGTGATGAAAGTTTGGTAATCCACATGCTAACAAATTTGTAGTGAATATTTGTCGAATCCTTTATGCATGTAGCATGTTCGGAACAAGGAATTTCATGGCCAGGGGATTTATGTAAATTACATTTCTCTTGGTTAGAAATCACTCCAAGAAATTTTTCCTGAGAAATCGGCCGGATTTTTGATACTGGCGAAAGGAAAACCCTGCGAACTCAGATTAATAGATTCTCGGTGTAAATATGCCTTTTATGGTGGATGAAAGTTCGGTAATCTGCATGCTAACAACTCTGTACTGAATATTTGTCGAATCCGAGATACGTGAAGCGTGTTTGGAACACAGAATATCACGGTGAGCGAATGTATGTAAAATGCATGTCTCTTCGGTAGAACTGGCTCCAAGAGATTTTTCTGGGAAATCTGCCTCATTTTCGAAACTGACGTTTGATAATATACGCAAAATCTGAGAAAATGCTTCAAAGTGTCAATATTCCTTGTATTGTGATGGAAGTTCCTAAAACCTCATGCAAACAATTCTGTGGTGAATATTTGTAGAAAGCATTATGCATGTAGCGTGATCGTATCACAGAAATTCCTGGCGATGGAATCTATGTAAATTACACGCCTATTGGTTAGAATTCGCTCCAAAAATGTTTCCCTGAGAAAACGGCCTGATTTTCGAAACTGGCATTAGGAAAAAGCTGCAAATTCAGAGTTAATATTTCTAGGTGTAAATATGCCATGTATGGTGGATGAAAGTTCTGTAATCTACATGTTCACAACTCATTCGAGAAAGTTTGTTGAAACCTTGATGCATGTAGCGTGTTCGGAAATTGGAATGTCACTGTGAGGAAAACGATGTAAATTACATTTCTATTGGGAAGTACTCGCTCCACGAGAATTTTTCTGCGTATCTGCCTCCTTTTCAAAACTGGCATTAGGAAAAACTTTCGAAATATGAGAAAATGCTTCAAAGAGTCAATATGGCTTTTATGGTGGATGAAAGTTCGGTAATCCTTATGCTAACAACTCTGTAGTGAATATTTGTCGAATCCGTGGTGCATGTAGCTTTTTCAGAACACAGAATTTCACGATGACGGGTTCTGTGTAAATTGCATTTCTATTGGGTAGAACTCGTTCCAAGAGGATTTTTCTGCAAAAACTGCATGATTTTAGAAACTGACATTAGGAGAAATCTACTAAATCAGAATAAAACTTTCTATGTATAAACATGCATTGTCAGTTGGATGAAAGTTCGGTAATACACATGTTCACAACTCATTAAAGAATGTTTGTTGAATCCGTGTTGCATGGAACGTGTTCAGAACACGGAATGTCACCGTGAGTGAAACTAGGTAAATTACATATCTTTTGGGTACAACTCGCTCCAAGAGAATTTTTCTGCCAAATCTGCCTCATTTTCAAAACTGGCATTAAAACAAACCTGTGAAATCTGAGAAAATTATTCAAAGTGTCAGAAAGCCTTGTATGGTGGATGAAAGTGCTGTTATCTACTTGCTAACAACTCTGTAGTGAATATTTGTCACATCCGTGATGCATGTAGCGTTTTCAGAACACGGAATTTCATGGTGAGCGAATCCATGTAAATTACACGTCTATTGGTTAGACCCGCTCGAAGAGGTATTTGCCGTGAAATGGGCCTCATTTTGGAAACTGGCGTTTGGAAAGCTCTGCGAAATCAGAGAAAATGCTTCAAAGCGTCAATATGCCTTCTATTTTGATGAAAGTCCTGGAATCCACATGCAAACAACTCTGTAGTGTATTTTTTTCGAATCATTTCTTCATGTAGAGTGTTCCGAACACGGAATTTCAAGGTGAGCGAATCCATGGAATTTACATATCTATTGGATAGAATACGCTCCAACAGTATTTTCTTTTGTAAACTGCCTGATTTTCGAAACTGCTATTAGGAAAATGCTGCGAAATCAGAGTGAATGTTTCTAGGTGTACATATGCCTTGTATGGTGGATGAAAGTTCTGTAATACAGATGTACACAACTCTTTAAAAATGTTTGTCAAATCCGTGATATATGTAGCCTGTTCAGAACACGGACTGTCACAGTGAGGGAAACTATGTAAATTTCATATCTATTGGTTAGAACACGCTCCAGGAGCATTTTACTGGAATATCTGCCTCAGTTTGGAAACTGGTGTTATGAAAACGCTGCAAAATCTGAGTAAGTTCTTTAAGGTGACAATATGTCTTCAATGGGTTATTCAAGATGTGTAATTCACATGCTAACAACTCAGCAGTGTATAATGGTTGAATCCGTGGTGCATGTACCGTGTTCAGAACACGGAATGTTACGGTGAATTTACCTATCAAAATGAGATGTCTATTTCATAGAACATGCACCAAGAGTGTTTTTCTGCGAAAACTGCCTGATTTTCTTAACTGATGTTAGGAAAACCTGCGAAATCTAAGTAAATGTTTCTACGTGTAAATATGCCTTGTATTGTGGTTGAAATATCGGTAATCCACATGCTCACGGTCATTAATTAATGTTTGTCAAAGCCGTGATGAATGTAACGTTTTCAGAACACGGAATGTCTCGGTGAGGGAAACTCTGAAAATAACAATTCTACTGGATAGAACTCACTTGAATTGAATGTTTCTGTGAAAATTTCATGATTTTTGAAACTGGATGTAAGGACAAACCTGCGAAATCAGAATAAATACATCTAAGTTTAAATATGCCTTGTATGTTGGATGAAAGTTCGGTAATCCACATGCTCACACTCATTAAAGAATGTCGAATTCGTGATACATGTAACGTGTTTGGAATACGGAATGTCATAGTGAAGGAAACAATGTAAGTTACATATCTATTGGGTAGAACTCACTTGAAGAGAATTTTTCTGCGAAATGTGCCTCATTTTCAAAACTGCCATTAGGAGAACCCTGTGAAATCTTAGAAAATGCTTCTAAGTGTCAATATGCCTTGAATGGTGAATGAAAGTCCGGTAATCCACATGTTAATAACAGTGTAGTAATTATTTTGTAAACCGTGATTCATGTAGCTCTTTTGGAAAACGGAATTTCACGGTAATGAAACGATGTAAATTACAATTCTATTGAGTAGAACGAGCTAGAAGAGAATGTTTCTGCGAAAATTGCATGATTATCGAATCTGAAGTTTGGAAAAAGCTGCAAAACGGGAGTCAATATTTGTAGGTGTAAATGTGCCTTTATGTTGCAAAAAAGTTCGGTAATCCACATGTTCACAACATACTAAAGAATCTTTTTCTAATCTGTGATGCATGTACCGTGTTCAGAACGTGGAATTTCACGGTGATTGAAACAATGTAAATTACTTCTCTATTGGGTAGAACTAGTTCGGAGAGTGTTTTTCGGCGAAAACTTCGTCATTTTTGAAACTGACATTTACGCAGCGCTCGACTGTCTGAGAAAATACTTCTAAGAATCAATATTCAATGTATTGTGATGAAAGTTTGGTAATCCACATGCTAACAAATTTGTAGTGAATAATTGTCGAATCCTTTATGCATGTAGCATGTTCGGAACACGGAATTTCACGGCCAGGGGATTTATGTAAATTACATTTCTCTTGGTTAGAAATCACTCCAAGAGATTTTTCCTGAGAAATCTGTCGGATTTTCGATAATGGCGATAGGAAAAGCCTTTGTACTCAGATTAAAAGTTTCTCGGTGTAAATATGCCTTGTATGGTGGATGAAAGTTCGGTAATCCGCATGCTAACAACTCTGTACTGAATATTTGTCGAATCCGAGATACGTGAAGCGTGTTTGGAACACAGAATATCACGGTGAGCGAATCTATGTAAAATACATGTCTCTTCGGTAGAACTCGCTCCAAGAGATTTTTCTGGGAAATCTGCCTCATTTTCGAAACTGGCGTTTGATAATATATGCAAAATCTGAGAAAATGCTTCAAAGTGTCTGTATGCCTTTATTGTGATGGAAGTTCGTAAAACCACATGCAAACAATTCTGTGGTGAATATTTGTAGAAAGCGTTATGCATGTAGCGTGATCGTATCACAGAAATTCCCGGCGATGGAATCTATGTAAATTACACGCCTATTGGTTCGAATTCGCTCCAAAAATGTTTCCCTGAGAAAACGGCCTGATTTTCGAAACTGGCATTAGGAAAATCTGCAAATTCAGTGTTAATATTTCTAGGTGTAAATATGCCATGTATGGTGGATGAAAGTTCTGTAATCTACATGTTCACAACTCATTCGAGAAAGTTTGTTGAAACCTTGATGCATGTAGCGTGTTCGGAAATTGGAATGTCACTGTGAGGAAAACTATGTAAATTACATTTCTATTGGGAAGTACTCGCTCCACGAGAATTTTTCTGCGTATCTGCCTCCTTTTCAAAACTGGCATTAGGAAAAATTTTCGAAATATGAGAAAATGCTTCAAAGAGTCAATATGGCTTTTATGGTGGATGAAAGTTCGGTAATCCTTATTCTAACAACTCTGTAGTGAATATTTTTCGAATCCGTGATGCATGTAGCTTTTCCGGAACATGGAATTTCACGATGACTGGTTCTATGTAAATTGCATGTCTATTGGGTATAACTCAATCCAAGAGGATTTTTCTGCAAAAACTGCATGATTTTAGAAACTGACATTAGGAGAAATCTACTAAATCAGAGTAAAACTTTCTATGTATAAACATGCATTGTCAGTTGGATGAAAGTTCGGTAATACACATGTTCACAACTCATTAAAGAATGTTTGTTGAATCCATGATGTATGGAACGTGTTCAGAACACGGAATGTCACGGTGAGTGAAACTAGGTAAATTACATATCTTTTGGGTACAACTCGCTCCAAGAGCATTTTTCTGCCAAATCTGTCTCATTTTCAAAACTGGCGTTAAAACTAACCTGTGAAATCTGAGAAAATTCTTCAAAGTTTCAGTAAGCCTTGTATGGTGGATGAAAGTGCTGTAATCTACTTGCTAACAACTCTGAAGTGAATATTTGTCACATCCGTGATGCATGTAGCGTGTTTGGAACACGGAAATTCATGGTGAGCGAATCCATGTAAATTACACGTCTATTGGTTAGATCCGCTCCAAGAGGTTTTTGATGTGAAATCGGCCTCATTTTGGAAACTGGCGTTTGGAAAGCTCTGCGAAATCAGAGAATATGCTTCAAAGCTTCAATATGTCTTCTATTTTGTTTAAAGTCCTGGAATACACATGGAAACAACTCTATAGTGTATTTTTGTCGAATCATTTCTGCATGTAGCGTGTTCCGAACACGGAATTTCACGGTGAGCGAATCCATGGAATTTACATATCTATTGGATAGAACACGCTCCAACAGTATTTTCCTTTGTAAACTGCCTGATTTTCGAAACTGCTCTTAGGAAAAAGCTGCGAACTCAGAGTGAATGTTTCTAGGTGTACATATGCCTTGTATGGTGGATGAAAGTTCTGTAATACACATGTACACAACTCTTTAAAAATGTTTGTCAAATCCGTGATGTATTTAGCCTGTTCGGAACACGGACTGTCACGGTGAGGGAAACTATGTAAATTACATATCTATTGGTTAGAACACACTCCAGGAGTATTTTACTGGAAAATCTGCCTCAGTTTGGAAACTGGAGTTATGAAAACGCTGAAAATATGAGTAAGTTCTTTAAGGTGACAATATGTCTTCAATGGGTTATTCAAGATGTGTAATTCACATGCTAAAAACTCAGCAGTGTATATTGGTTGAATCGGTGGTGCATGTACCGTATTCAGAACACGGAATGTTATGGTGATGGTATCTATGAAAATAAGATGTCTATTTGATAGAACATGCACCAAGAGTGTTTTTCTGCGAAACCTGCCTGATTTCCTTAACTGACGTTATGAAAACCTGCGAAATCTAAGTAAATGTTTCTAGGTGTAAATATGCCTTGTATTGTGGTTGAAAAATCGGTAATCCACATGCTCACGATCATTAAATAATATTTGTCAAAGCCGTGATGAATGTAACGTTTTCAGAACACGGAATGTCTCGGTGAGTGAAACTCTGAAAATAACAATTCTACTGGATAGAACTCGCTTGAATTGAATGTTTCTGTGAAAATTTCATGAATTTTGAAACTGGATGTTAGGACAAACCTGCGAAATCAGAATAAATACATCTAGGTTTAAATATGCCTTGTATGTTGGATGAAAGTTCGGTAATCCACATGCTCACACTCATTAAAGAATGTTTGTCGAATTCGTGATACATGTAACGTGTTTGGAATACGGAATGTCATAGTGAAGGAAACAATGTAAGTTACATGTCTATTGGGTAGAACTCGCTTAAAGAGAATTTTTCTGCGAAATGTGCCTCATTTCCAAAACTGCCATTAGGAGAACCCTGTGAAATCTTAGAAAATGCTTCTAAGTGTCAATATGCCTTGAATGGTGAATGAAAGTCCGGTAATCCACATGTTAATAACAGTGTAGTAATTATTTTGTAAACCGTGATTCATGTAGCTCTTTTGGAAAACGGAATTTCACGGTAATGAAACGATGTAAATTACAATTCTATTGAGTAGAACGAGCTAGAAGAGAATGTTTCTGCGAAAATTGCATGATTATCGAATCTGAAGTTTGGAAAAAGCTGCAAAACGGGAGTCAATATTTGTAGGTGTAAATGTGCCTTTATGTTGCAAAAAAGTTCGGTAATCCACATGTTCACAACATACTAAAGAATCTTTTTCTAATCTGTGATGCATGTACCGTGTTCAGAACGTGGAATTTCACAGTGATTGAAACAATGTAAATTAATCCTCTATTGGGTAGAACTAGCTCGGAGACGGTTTTTCGGGGAAAATTTCGTCATTTTTGAAACTGGCATTTGCAAAACGCTGCAAAATCTGAGAAAATACTTCTAAGAATCAATATTCAATGTATTGTGATGAAAGTTTGGTAATCCACATGCTAACAAATTTGTAGTGAATATTTGTCGAATCCTTTATGCATGTAACATGTTCGGAACACGGAATTTCACGGCCAGGGGATTTATGTAAATTACATTTCTCTTGGTTAGAAATCACTCCAAGAGATTTTTCCTGAGAAATCGGCCAGATTTTCGATAATGGCGATAGGAAAAGCCTTCGAACTCAGATTAATAGATTCTCGGTGTAAATATGCCTTGTATGGTGGATGAAAGTTCGGTAATCCGCATGCTAACAACTCTGTACTGAATATTTGTCGAATCCGAGATACGTGAAGCGTGTTTGGAACACAGAATATCACGGTGAGCGAATCTATGTAAAATACATGTCTCTTCAGTAGAACTCGCTCCAAGAGATTTTTCTGGGAAATCTGCCTCATTTTCGAAACTGGCGTTTGATAATATACGCAAAATCTGAGAAAATGCTTCAAAGTGTCTATATGCCTTTATTGTGATGGAAGTTCGTAAAACCACATGCAAACAATTCTGTGGTGAATATTTGTACAAAGCGTTATGCATGTAGCGTGATCGTATCACAGAAATTCCCGGCGATGGAATCTATGTAAATTACACGCCTATTGGTTCGAATTCGCTCCAAAAATGTTTCCCTGAGAAAACGGCCTGATTTTCGAAACTGGCATTAGGGAAAAGCTGCAAATTCAGAGTGAATGTTTCTAGGTGTAAATATGCCATGTATGGTGGATGAAAGTTCTGTAATCTACATGTTCACAACTCATTCGAGAAAGTTTGTTGAAACCTTGATGCATGTAGCGTGTTCGGAAATTGGAATGTCACTGTGAGGAAAACAATTTAAATTACATTTCTATTGGGAAGTACTCGCTCCACGAGAATTTTTCTGCGTATCTGCCTCCTTTTCAAAACTGGCATTAGGAAAAACTTTTGAAATATGAGAAAATGCTTCAAAGAGTCAATATGGCTTTTATGGTGGATGAAAGTTCGTTAATCCTTATGCTAACAACTCTGTAGTGAATATTTGTCGAATCCGTGATGCATGTAGCTTTTCCGGAACATGGAATTTCACGATGACGGGTTCTATGTAAATTGCATGTCTATTGGGTATAACTCAATCCAAGAGGATTTTTCTGCAAAAACTGCATGATTTTAGAAACTGACATTAGGAGAAATCTACTAAATCAGAATAAAACTTTCTATGTATAAACATGCATTGTCAGTTGGATGAAAGTTCGGTAATACACATGTTCACAACTCATTAAAGAATGTTTGTTGAATCCGTGTTGCATGGGACGTGTTCAGAACACGGAATGTCACCGTGAGTGAAACTAGGTAAATTACATATCTTTTGGGTACAACTCGCTCCAAGAGAATTTTTCTGCCAAATCTGCCTCATTTTCAAAACAGGCGTTAAAACAAACCTGTGAAATCTGAGAAAATTCTTCAAAGTGTCAGAAAGCCTTGTATGGTGGATGAAAGTGCTGTAATCTACTTGCTAACAACTCTGTAGTGAATATATGTCACATCCGTGATGCATGTAGCGTTTTCAGAACACGGAATTTCATGGTGAGCGAATCCATGTAAATTACACGTCTATTGGTTAGACCCGCTCGAAGAGGTATTTGCCGTGAAATGGGCCTCATTTTGGAAACTGGCGTTTGGAAAGCTCTGCGAAATCAGAGAAAATGCTTCAAAGCGTCAATATGCCTTCTATTTTGATGAAAGTCCTCGAATCCACATGCAAACAACTCTGTAGTGTATTTTTGTCGAATCATTTCTTCATGTAGAGTGTTCCGAACACGGAATTTCAAGGTGAGCGAATCCATGGAATTTACATATCTATTGGATAGAATACGCTCCAACAGCATTTTCTTTTGTAAACTGCCTGATTTTGAAACTGCTATTAGGAAAATGCTGCGAAATCAGAGTGAATGTTTCTAGGTGTACATATGCCTTGTATGGTGGATGAAAGTTCTGTAATACAGATGTACACAACTCTTTAAAAATGTTTGTCAAATCCGTGATATATGTAGCCTGTTCAGAACACGGACTGTCACAGTGAGGGAAACTATGTAAATTTCATATCTATTGGTTAGAACACGCTCCAGGAGCATTTTACTGGAATATCTGCCTCAGTTTGGAAACTGGTGTTATGAAAACGCTGCAAAATCTGAGTAAGTTCTTTAAGGTGACAATATGTCTTCAATGGGTTATTCAAGATGTGTAATTCACATGCTAACAACTCAGCAGTGTATAATGGTTGAATCCGTGGTGCATGTACCGTTTTCAGAACACGGAATGTTACGGTGAATTTACCTATCAAAATGAGATGTCTATTTCATAGAACATGCACCAAGAGTGTTTTTCTGTGAAAACTGCCTGATTTTCTTAACTGATGTTAGGAAAACCTGCGAAATTTAAGTAAATGTTTCTAGGTGTAAATATGCCTTGTATTGTGGTTGAAATATCGGTAATCCACATGCTCACGGTCATTGATTAATGTTTGTCAAAGCCGTGATGAATGTAACGTTTTCAGAACACGGAATGTCTCAGTGAGTGAAACTCTGAAAATAACAATTCTACTGGATAGAACTCACTTGAATTGAATGTTTCTGTGAAAATTTCATGATTTTTGAAACTGGATGTAAGGACAAACCTGCGAAATCAGAATAAATACATCTAAGTTTAAATATGCCTTGTATGTTGGATGAAAGTTCGGTAATCCACATGCTCACACTCATCAAAGAATGTTTGTCGAATTCGTGATACATGTAACGTGTTTGGAATACGGAATGTCATAGTGAAGGAAACAATGTAAGTTACATATCTATTGGGTAGAACTCACTTGAAGAGAATTTTTTTGCGAAATGTGCCTCATTTTCAAAACTGCCATTAGGAGAACCCTGTGAAATCTTAGAAAATGCTTCTAAGTGTCAATATGCCTTGAATGGTGAATGAAAGTCCGGTAATCCACATGTTAATAACAGTGTAGTAATTATTTTGTAAACCGTGATTCATGTAGCTCTTTTGGAAAACGGAATTTCACGGTAATGAAACGATGTAAATTACAATTCTATTGAGTAGAACGAGCTAGAAGAGAATGTTTCTGCGAAAATTGCATGATTATCGAATCTGAAGTTTGGAAAAAGCTGCAAAACGGGAGTCAATATTTGTAGGTGTAAATGTGCCTTTATGTTGCAAGAAAGTTCGGTAATCCACATGTTCACAACATACTAAAGAATCTTTTTCTAATCTGTGATGCATGTACCGTGTTCAGAACGTGGAATTTCACAGTGATTGAAACAATGTAAATTAATCCTCTATTGGGTAGAACTAGCTCGGAGAGGGTTTTTCGGGGAAAATTTCGTCATTTTTGAAACTGGCATTTGCAAAACGCTGCAAAATCTGAGAAAATACTTCTAAGAATCAATATTCAATGTATTGTGATGAAAGTTTGGTAATCCACATGCTAACAAATTTGTAGTGAATATTTGTCGAATCCTTTATGCATGTAACATGTTCGGAACACGGAATTTCACGGCCAGGGGATTTATGTAAATTACATTTCTCTTGGTTAGAAATCACTCCAAGAGATTTTTCCTGAGAAATCGGCCAGATTTTCGATAATGGCGATAGGAAAAGCCTTCGAACTCAGATTAATAGATTCTCGGTGTAAATATGCCTTGTATGGTGGATGAAAGTTCGGTAATCCGCATGCTAACAACTCTGTACTGAATATTTGTCGAATCCGAGATACGTGAAGCGTGTTTGGAACACAGAATATCACGGTGAGCGAATCTATGTAAAATACATGTCTCTTCGGTAGAACTCGCTCCAAGAGATTTTTCTGGGAAATCTGCCTCATTTTCGAAACTGGCGTTTGATAATATACGCAAAATCTGAGAAAATGCTTCAAAGTGTCTATATGCCTTTATTGTGATGGAAGTTCGTAAAACCACATGCAAACAATTCTGTGGTGAATATTTGTACAAAGCGTTATGCATGTAGCGTGATCGTATCACAGAAATTCCCGGCGATGGAATCTATGTAAATTACACGCCTATTGGTTCGAATTCGCTCCAAAAATGTTTCCCTGAGAAAACGGCCTGATTTTCGAAACTGGCATTAGGGAAAAGCTGCAAATTCAGAGTGAATGTTTCTAGGTGTAAATATGCCATGTATGGTGGATGAAAGTTCTGTAATCTACATGTTCACAACTCATTCGAGAAAGTTTGTTGAAACCTTGATGCATGTAGCGTGTTCGGAAATTGGAATGTCACTGTGAGGAAAACAATTTAAATTACATTTCTATTGGGAAGTACTCGCTCCACGAGAATTTTTCTGCGTATCTGCCTCCTTTTCAAAACTGGCATTAGGAAAAACTTTCGAAATATGAGAAAATGCTTCAAAGAGTCAATATGGCTTTTATGGTGGATGAAAGTTCGGTAATCCTTATGCTAACAACTCTGTAGTGAATATTTGTCGAATCCGTGATGCATGTAGCTTTTCCGGAACATGGAATTTCACGATGACGGGTTCTATGTAAATTGCATGTCTATTGGGTATAACTCAATCCAAGAGGATTTTTCTGCAAAAACTGCATGATTTTAGAAACTGACATTAGGAGAATTCTACTAAATCAGAATAAAACTTTCTATGTATAAACATGCATTGTCAGTTGGATGAAAGTTCGGTAATACACATGTTCACCACTCATTAAAGAATGTTTGTTGAATCCGTGTTGCATGGAACGTGTTCAGAACACGGAATGTCACCGTGAGTGAAACTAGGTAAATTACATATCTTTTGGGTACAACTCGCTCCAAGAGAATTTTTCTGCCAAATCTGCCTCATTTTCAAAACTGGCGTTAAAACAAACCTGTGAAATCTGAGAAAATTCTTCAAAGTGTCAGAAAGCCTTGTATGGTGGATGAAAGTGCTGTAATCTACTTGCTAACAACTCTGTAGTGAATATATGTCACATCCGTGATGCATGTAGCGTTTTCAGAACACGGAATTTCATGGTGAGCGAATCCATGTAAATTACACGTCTATTGGTTAGACCCGCTCGAAGAGGTATTTGCCGTGAAATGGGCCTCATTTTGGAAACTGGCGTTTGGAAAGCTCTGCGAAATCAGAGAAAATGCTTCAAAGCGTCAATATGCCTTCTATTTTGATGAAAGTCCTGGAATCCACATGCAAACAACTCTGTAGTGTATTTTTGTCGAATCATTTCTTCATGTAGAGTGTTCCGAACACGGAATTTCAAGGTGAGCGAATCCATGGAATTTACATATCTATTGGATAGAATACGCTCCAACAGTATTTTCTTTTGTAAACTGCCTGATTTTCGAAACTGCTATTAGGAAAATGCTGCGAAATCAGAGTGAATGTTTCTAGGTGTACATATGCCTTGTATGGTGGATGAAAGTTCTGTAATACAGATGTACACAACTCTTTAAAAATGTTTGTCAAATCCGTGATATATGTAGCCTGTTCAGAACACGGACTGTCACAGTGAGGGAAACTATGTAAATTTCATATCTATTGGTTAGAACACGCTCCAGGAGCATTTTACTGGAATATCTGCCTCAGTTTGGAAACTGGTGTTATGAAAACGCTGCAAAATCTGAGTAAGTTCTTTAAGGTGACAATATGTCTTCAATGGGTTATTCAAGATGTGTAATTCACATGCTAACAACTCAGCAGTGTATAATGGTTGAATCCGTGGTGCATGTACCGTGTTCAGAACACGGAATGTTACGGTGAATTTACCTATCAAAATGAGATGTCTATTTCATAGAACATGCACCAAGAGTGTTTTTCTGTGAAAACTGCCTGATTTTCTTAACTGATGTTAGGAAAACCTGCGAAATTTAAGTAAATGTTTCTAGGTGTAAATATGCCTTGTATTGTGGTTGAAATATCGGTAATCCACATGCTCACGGTCATTGATTAATGTTTGTCAAAGCCGTGATGAATGTAACGTTTTCAGAACACGGAATGTCTCGGTGAGTGAAACTCTGAAAATAACAATTCTACTGGATAGAACTCACTTGAATTGAATGTTTCTGTGAAAATTTCATGATTTTTGAAACTGGATGTAAGGACAAACCTGCGAAATCAGAATAAATACATCTAAGTTTAAATATGCCTTGTATGTTGGATGAAAGTTCGGTAATCCACATGCTCACACTCATCAAAGAATGTTTGTCGAATTCGTGATACATGTAACGTGTTTGGAATACGGAATGTCATAGTGAAGGAAACAATGTAAGTTACATATCTATTGGGTAGAACTCACTTGAAGAGAATTTTTTTGCGAAATGTGCCTCATTTTCAAAACTGCCATTAGGAGAACCCTGTGAAATCTTAGAAAATGCTTCTAAGTGTCAATATGCCTTGAATGGTGAATGAAAGTCCGGTAATCCACATGTTAATAACAGTGTAGTAATTATTTTGTAAACCGTGATTCATGTAGCTCTTTTGGAAAACGGAATTTCACGGTAATGAAACGATGTAAATTACAATTCTATTGAGTAGAACGAGCTAGAAGAGAATGTTTCTGCGAAAATTGCATGATTATCGAATCTGAAGTTTGGAAAAAGCTGCAAAACGGGAGTCAATATTTGTAGGTGTAAATGTGCCTTTATGTTGCAAGAAAGTTCGGTAATCCACATGTTCACAACATACTAAAGAATCTTTTTCTAATCTGTGATGCATGTACCGTGTTCAGAACGTGGAATTTCACAGTGATTGAAACAATGTAAATTAATCCTCTATTGGGTAGAACTAGCTCGGAGAGGGTTTTTCGGGGAAAATTTCGTCATTTTTGAAACTGGCATTTGCAAAACGCTGCAAAATCTGAGAAAATACTTCTAAGAATCAATATTCAATGTATTGTGATGAAAGTTTGGTAATCCACATGCTAACAAATTTGTAGTGAATATTTGTCGAATCCTTTATGCATGTAACATGTTCGGAACACGGAATTTCACGGCCAGGGGATTTATGTAAATTACATTTCTCTTGGTTAGAAATCACTCCAAGAGATTTTTCCTGAGAAATCGGCCAGATTTTCGATAATGGCGATAGGAAAAGCCTTCGAACTCAGATTAATAGATTCTCGGTGTAAATATGCCTTGTATGGTGGATGAAAGTTCGGTAATCCGCATGCTAACAACTCTGTACTGAATATTTGTCGAATCCGAGATACGTGAAGCGTGTTTGGAACACAGAATATCACGGTGAGCGAATCTATGTAAAATACATGTCTCTTCGGTAGAACTCGCTCCAAGAGATTTTTCTGGGAAATCTGCCTCATTTTCGAAACTGGCGTTTGATAATATACACAAAATCTGAGAAAATGCTTCAAAGTGTCTATATGCCTTTATTGTGATGGAAGTTCGTAAAACCACATGCAAACAATTCTGTGGTGAATATTTGTACAAAGCGTTATGCATGTAGCGTGATCGTATCACAGAAATTCCCGGCGATGGAATCTATGTAAATTACACGCCTATTGGTTCGAATTCGCTCCAAAAATGTTTCCCTGAGAAAACGGCCTGATTTTCGAAACTGGCATTAGGGAAAAGCTGCAAATTCAGAGTGAATGTTTCTAGGTGTAAATATGCCATGTATGGTGGATGAAAGTTCTGTAATCTACATGTTCACAACTCATTCGAGAAAGTTTGTTGAAACCTTGATGCATGTAGCGTGTTCGGAAATTGGAATGTCACTGTGAGGAAAACAATTTAAATTACATTTCTATTGGGAAGTACTCGCTCCACGAGAATTTTTCTGCGTATCTGCCTCCTTTTCAAAACTGGCATTAGGAAAAACTTTCGAAATATGAGAAAATGCTTCAAAGAGTCAATATGGCTTTTATGGTGGATGAAAGTTCGGTAATCCTTATGCTAACAACTCTGTAGTGAATATTTGTCGAATCCGTGATGCATGTAGCTTTTCCGGAACATGGAATTTCACGATGACGGGTTCTATGTAAATTGCATGTCTATTGGGTATAACTCAATCCAAGAGGATTTTTCTGCAAAAACTGCATGATTTTAGAAACTGACATTAGGAGAATTCTACTAAATCAGAATAAAACTTTCTATGTATAAACATGCATTGTCAGTTGGATGAAAGTTCGGTAATACACATGTTCACCACTCATTAAAGAATGTTTGTTGAATCCGTGTTGCATGGAACGTGTTCAGAACACGGAATGTCACCGTGAGTGAAACTAGGTAAATTACATATCTTTTGGGTACAACTCGCTCCAAGAGAATTTTTCTGCCAAATCTGCCTCATTTTCAAAACTGGCGTTAAAACAAACCTGTGAAATCTGAGAAAATTCTTCAAAGTGTCAGAAAGCCTTGTATGGTGGATGAAAGTGCTGTAATCTACTTGCTAACAACTCTGTAGTGAATATATGTCACATCCGTGATGCATGTAGCGTTTTCAGAACACGGAATTTCATGGTGAGCGAATCCATGTAAATTACACGTCTATTGGTTAGACCCGCTCGAAGAGGTATTTGCCGTGAAATGGGCCTCATTTTGGAAACTGGCGTTTGGAAAGCTCTGCGAAATCAGAGAAAATGCTTCAAAGCGTCAATATGCCTTCTATTTTGATGAAAGTCCTGGAATCCACATGCAAACAACTCTGTAGTGTATTTTTGTCGAATCATTTCTTCATGTAGAGTGTTCCGAACACGGAATTTCAAGGTGAGCGAATCCATGGAATTTACATATCTATTGGATAGAATACGCTCCAACAGTATTTTCTTTTGTAAACTGCCTGATTTTCGAAACTGCTATTAGGAAAATGCTGCGAAATCAGAGTGAATGTTTCTAGGTGTACATATGCCTTGTATGGTGGATGAAAGTTCTGTAATACAGATGTACACAACTCTTTAAAAATGTTTGTCAAATCCGTGATATATGTAGCCTGTTCAGAACACGGACTGTCACAGTGAGGGAAACTATGTAAATTTCATATCTATTGGTTAGAACACGCTCCAGGAGCATTTTACTGGAATATCTGCCTCAGTTTGGAAACTGGTGTTATGAAAACGCTGCAAAATCTGAGTAAGTTCTTTAAGGTGACAATATGTCTTCAATGGGTTATTCAAGATGTGTAATTCACATGCTAACAACTCAGCAGTGTATAATGGTTGAATCCGTGGTGCATGTACCGTGTTCAGAACACGGAATGTTACGGTGAATTTACCTATCAAAATGAGATGTCTATTTCATAGAACATGCACCAAGAGTGTTTTTCTGTGAAAACTGCCTGATTTTCTTAACTGATGTTAGGAAAACCTGCGAAATTTAAGTAAATGTTTCTAGGTGTAAATATGCCTTGTATTGTGGTTGAAATATCGGTAATCCACATGCTCACGGTCATTGATTAATGTTTGTCAAAGCCGTGATGAATGTAACGTTTTCAGAACACGGAATGTCTCGGTGAGTGAAACTCTGAAAATAACAATTCTACTGGATAGAACTCACTTGAATTGAATGTTTCTGTGAAAATTTCATGATTTTTGAAACTGGATGTAAGGACAAACCTGCGAAATCAGAATAAATACATCTAAGTTTAAATATGCCTTGTATGTTGGATGAAAGTTCGGTAATCCACATGCTCACACTCATCAAAGAATGTTTGTCGAATTCGTGATACATGTAACGTGTTTGGAATACGGAATGTCATAGTGAAGGAAACAATGTAAGTTACATATCTATTGGGTAGAACTCACTTGAAGAGAATTTTTTTGCGAAATGTGCCTCATTTTCAAAACTGCCATTAGGAGAACCCTGTGAAATCTTAGAAAATGCTTCTAAGTGTCAATATGCCTTGAATGGTGAATGAAAGTCCGGTAATCCACATGTTAATAACAGTGTAGTAATTATTTTGTAAACCGTGATTCATGTAGCTCTTTTGGAAAACGGAATTTCACGGTAATGAAACGATGTAAATTACAATTCTATTGAGTAGAACGAGCTAGAAGAGAATGTTTCTGCGAAAATTGCATGATTATCGAATCTGAAGTTTGGAAAAAGCTGCAAAACGGGAGTCAATATTTGTAGGTGTAAATGTGCCTTTATGTTGCAAGAAAGTTCGGTAATCCACATGTTCACAACATACTAAAGAATCTTTTTCTAATCTGTGATGCATGTACCGTGTTCAGAACGTGGAATTTCACAGTGATTGAAACAATGTAAATTAATCCTCTATTGGGTAGAACTAGCTCGGAGAGGGTTTTTCGGGGAAAATTTCGTCATTTTTGAAACTGGCATTTGCAAAACGCTGCAAAATCTGAGAAAATACTTCTAAGAATCAATATTCAATGTATTGTGATGAAAGTTTGGTAATCCACATGCTAACAAATTTGTAGTGAATATTTGTCGAATCCTTTATGCATGTAACATGTTCGGAACACGGAATTTCACGGCCAGGGGATTTATGTAAATTACATTTCTCTTGGTTAGAAATCACTCCAAGAGATTTTTCCTGAGAAATCGGCCAGATTTTCGATAATGGCGATAGGAAAAGCCTTCGAACTCAGATTAATAGATTCTCGGTGTAAATATGCCTTGTATGGTGGATGAAAGTTCGGTAATCCGCATGCTAACAACTCTGTACTGAATATTTGTCGAATCCGAGATACGTGAAGCGTGTTTGGAACACAGAATATCACGGTGAGCGAATCTATGTAAAATACATGTCTCTTCGGTAGAACTCGCTCCAAGAGATTTTTCTGGGAAATCTGCCTCATTTTCGAAACTGGCGTTTGATAATATACGCAAAATCTGAGAAAATGCTTCAAAGTGTCTATATGCCTTTATTGTGATGGAAGTTCGTAAAACCACATGCAAACAATTC
Organism: Camelus dromedarius; assembly: GCF_036321535.1. Taxonomy (NCBI): domain Eukaryota; kingdom Metazoa; phylum Chordata; class Mammalia; order Artiodactyla; family Camelidae; genus Camelus; species Camelus dromedarius. The sequence goes on from NW_026989824.1 coordinate 755,898, forward strand.
TGTGGTGAATATTTGTACAAAGCGTTATGCATGTAGCGTGATCGTATCACAGAAATTCCCGGCGATGGAATCTATGTAAATTACACGCCTATTGGTTCGAATTCGCTCCAAAAATGTTTCCCTGAGAAAACGGCCTGATTTTCGAAACTGGCATTAGGGAAAAGCTGCAAATTCAGAGTGAATGTTTCTAGGTGTAAATATGCCATGTATGGTGGATGAAAGTTCTGTAATCTACATGTTCACAACTCATTCGAGAAAGTTTGTTGAAACCTTGATGCATGTAGCGTGTTCGGAAATTGGAATGTCACTGTGAGGAAAACAATTTAAATTACATTTCTATTGGGAAGTACTCGCTCCACGAGAATTTTTCTGCGTATCTGCCTCCTTTTCAAAACTGGCATTAGGAAAAACTTTCGAAATATGAGAAAATGCTTCAAAGAGTCAATATGGCTTTTATGGTGGATGAAAGTTCGGTAATCCTTATGCTAACAACTCTGTAGTGAATATTTGTCGAATCCGTGATGCATGTAGCTTTTCCGGAACATGGAATTTCACGATGACGGGTTCTATGTAAATTGCATGTCTATTGGGTATAACTCAATCCAAGAGGATTTTTCTGCAAAAACTGCATGATTTTAGAAACTGACATTAGGAGAATTCTACTAAATCAGAATAAAACTTTCTATGTATAAACATGCATTGTCAGTTGGATGAAAGTTCGGTAATACACATGTTCACCACTCATTAAAGAATGTTTGTTGAATCCGTGTTGCATGGAACGTGTTCAGAACACGGAATGTCACCGTGAGTGAAACTAGGTAAATTACATATCTTTTGGGTACAACTCGCTCCAAGAGAATTTTTCTGCCAAATCTGCCTCATTTTCAAAACTGGCGTTAAAACAAACCTGTGAAATCTGAGAAAATTCTTCAAAGTGTCAGAAAGCCTTGTATGGTGGATGAAAGTGCTGTAATCTACTTGCTAACAACTCTGTAGTGAATATATGTCACATCCGTGATGCATGTAGCGTTTTCAGAACACGGAATTTCATGGTGAGCGAATCCATGTAAATTACACGTCTATTGGTTAGACCCGCTCGAAGAGGTATTTGCCGTGAAATGGGCCTCATTTTGGAAACTGGCGTTTGGAAAGCTCTGCGAAATCAGAGAAAATGCTTCAAAGCGTCAATATGCCTTCTATTTTGATGAAAGTCCTGGAATCCACATGCAAACAACTCTGTAGTGTATTTTTGTCGAATCATTTCTTCATGTAGAGTGTTCCGAACACGGAATTTCAAGGTGAGCGAATCCATGGAATTTACATATCTATTGGATAGAATACGCTCCAACAGTATTTTCTTTTGTAAACTGCCTGATTTTCGAAACTGCTATTAGGAAAATGCTGCGAAATCAGAGTGAATGTTTCTAGGTGTACATATGCCTTGTATGGTGGATGAAAGTTCTGTAATACAGATGTACACAACTCTTTAAAAATGTTTGTCAAATCCGTGATATATGTAGCCTGTTCAGAACACGGACTGTCACAGTGAGGGAAACTATGTAAATTTCATATCTATTGGTTAGAACACGCTCCAGGAGCATTTTACTGGAATATCTGCCTCAGTTTGGAAACTGGTGTTATGAAAACGCTGCAAAATCTGAGTAAGTTCTTTAAGGTGACAATATGTCTTCAATGGGTTATTCAAGATGTGTAATTCACATGCTAACAACTCAGCAGTGTATAATGGTTGAATCCGTGGTGCATGTACCGTGTTCAGAACACGGAATGTTACGGTGAATTTACCTATCAAAATGAGATGTCTATTTCATAGAACATGCACCAAGAGTGTTTTTCTGTGAAAACTGCCTGATTTTCTTAACTGATGTTAGGAAAACCTGCGAAATTTAAGTAAATGTTTCTAGGTGTAAATATGCCTTGTATTGTGGTTGAAATATCGGTAATCCACATGCTCACGGTCATTGATTAATGTTTGTCAAAGCCGTGATGAATGTAACGTTTTCAGAACACGGAATGTCTCGGTGAGTGAAACTCTGAAAATAACAATTCTACTGGATAGAACTCACTTGAATTGAATGTTTCTGTGAAAATTTCATGATTTTTGAAACTGGATGTAAGGACAAACCTGCGAAATCAGAATAAATACATCTAAGTTTAAATATGCCTTGTATGTTGGATGAAAGTTCGGTAATCCACATGCTCACACTCATCAAAGAATGTTTGTCGAATTCGTGATACATGTAACGTGTTTGGAATACGGAATGTCATAGTGAAGGAAACAATGTAAGTTACATATCTATTGGGTAGAACTCACTTGAAGAGAATTTTTTTGCGAAATGTGCCTCATTTTCAAAACTGCCATTAGGAGAACCCTGTGAAATCTTAGAAAATGCTTCTAAGTGTCAATATGCCTTGAATGGTGAATGAAAGTCCGGTAATCCACATGTTAATAACAGTGTAGTAATTATTTTGTAAACCGTGATTCATGTAGCTCTTTTGGAAAACGGAATTTCACGGTAATGAAACGATGTAAATTACAATTCTATTGAGTAGAACGAGCTAGAAGAGAATGTTTCTGCGAAAATTGCATGATTATCGAATCTGAAGTTTGGAAAAAGCTGCAAAACGGGAGTCAATATTTGTAGGTGTAAATGTGCCTTTATGTTGCAAGAAAGTTCGGTAATCCACATGTTCACAACATACTAAAGAATCTTTTTCTAATCTGTGATGCATGTACCGTGTTCAGAACGTGGAATTTCACAGTGATTGAAACAATGTAAATTAATCCTCTATTGGGTAGAACTAGCTCGGAGAGGGTTTTTCGGGGAAAATTTCGTCATTTTTGAAACTGGCATTTGCAAAACGCTGCAAAATCTGAGAAAATACTTCTAAGAATCAATATTCAATGTATTGTGATGAAAGTTTGGTAATCCACATGCTAACAAATTTGTAGTGAATATTTGTCGAATCCTTTATGCATGTAACATGTTCGGAACACGGAATTTCACGGCCAGGGGATTTATGTAAATTACATTTCTCTTGGTTAGAAATCACTCCAAGAGATTTTTCCTGAGAAATCGGCCAGATTTTCGATAATGGCGATAGGAAAAGCCTTCGAACTCAGATTAATAGATTCTCGGTGTAAATATGCCTTGTATGGTGGATGAAAGTTCGGTAATCCGCATGCTAACAACTCTGTACTGAATATTTGTCGAATCCGAGATACGTGAAGCGTGTTTGGAACACAGAATATCACGGTGAGCGAATCTATGTAAAATACATGTCTCTTCGGTAGAACTCGCTCCAAGAGATTTTTCTGGGAAATCTGCCTCATTTTCGAAACTGGCGTTTGATAATATACGCAAAATCTGAGAAAATGCTTCAAAGTGTCTATATGCCTTTATTGTGATGGAAGTTCGTAAAACCACATGCAAACAATTCTGTGGTGAATATTTGTACAAAGCGTTATGCATGTAGCGTGATCGTATCACAGAAATTCCCGGCGATGGAATCTATGTAAATTACACGCCTATTGGTTCGAATTCGCTCCAAAAATGTTTCCCTGAGAAAACGGCCTGATTTTCGAAACTGGCATTAGGGAAAAGCTGCAAATTCAGAGTGAATGTTTCTAGGTGTAAATATGCCATGTATGGTGGATGAAAGTTCTGCAATCTACATGTTCACAACTCATTCGAGAAAGTTTGTTGAAACCTTGATGCATGTAGCGTGTTCGGAAATTGGAATGTCACTGTGAGGAAAACAATTTAAATTACATTTCTATTGGGAAGTACTCGCTCCACGAGAATTTTTCTGCGTATCTGCCTCCTTTTCAAAACTGGCATTAGGAAAAACTTTCGAAATATGAGAAAATGCTTCAAAGAGTCAATATGGCTTTTATGGTGGATGAAAGTTCGGTAATCCTTATGCTAACAACTCTGTAGTGAATATTTGTCGAATCCGTGATGCATGTAGCTTTTCCGGAACATGGAATTTCACGATGACGGGTTCTATGTAAATTGCATGTCTATTGGGTATAACTCAATCCAAGAGGATTTTTCTGCAAAAACTGCATGATTTTAGAAACTGACATTAGGAGAATTCTACTAAATCAGAATAAAACTTTCTATGTATAAACATGCATTGTCAGTTGGATGAAAGTTCGGTAATACACATGTTCACCACTCATTAAAGAATGTTTGTTGAATCCGTGTTGCATGGAACGTGTTCAGAACACGGAATGTCACCGTGAGTGAAACTAGGTAAATTACATATCTTTTGGGTACAACTCGCTCCAAGAGAATTTTTCTGCCAAATCTGCCTCATTTTCAAAACTGGCGTTAAAACAAACCTGTGAAATCTGAGAAAATTCTTCAAAGTGTCAGAAAGCCTTGTATGGTGGATGAAAGTGCTGTAATCTACTTGCTAACAACTCTGTAGTGAATATATGTCACATCCGTGATGCATGTAGCGTTTTCAGAACACGGAATTTCATGGTGAGCGAATCCATGTAAATTACACGTCTATTGGTTAGACCCGCTCGAAGAGGTATTTGCCGTGAAATGGGCCTCATTTTGGAAACTGGCGTTTGGAAAGCTCTGCGAAATCAGAGAAAATGCTTCAAAGCGTCAATATGCCTTCTATTTTGATGAAAGTCCTGGAATCCACATGCAAACAACTCTGTAGTGTATTTTTGTCGAATCATTTCTTCATGTAGAGTGTTCCGAACACGGAATTTCAAGGTGAGCGAATCCATGGAATTTACATATCTATTGGATAGAATACGCTCCAACAGTATTTTCTTTTGTAAACTGCCTGATTTTCGAAACTGCTATTAGGAAAATGCTGCGAAATCAGAGTGAATGTTTCTAGGTGTACATATGCCTTGTATGGTGGATGAAAGTTCTGTAATACAGATGTACACAACTCTTTAAAAATGTTTGTCAAATCCGTGATATATGTAGCCTGTTCAGAACACGGACTGTCACAGTGAGGGAAACTATGTAAATTTCATATCTATTGGTTAGAACACGCTCCAGGAGCATTTTACTGGAATATCTGCCTCAGTTTGGAAACTGGTGTTATGAAAACGCTGCAAAATCTGAGTAAGTTCTTTAAGGTGACAATATGTCTTCAATGGGTTATTCAAGATGTGTAATTCACATGCTAACAACTCAGCAGTGTATAATGGTTGAATCCGTGGTGCATGTACCGTGTTCAGAACACGGAATGTTACGGTGAATTTACCTATCAAAATGAGATGTCTATTTCATAGAACATGCACCAAGAGTGTTTTTCTGTGAAAACTGCCTGATTTTCTTAACTGATGTTAGGAAAACCTGCGAAATTTAAGTAAATGTTTCTAGGTGTAAATATGCCTTGTATTGTGGTTGAAATATCGGTAATCCACATGCTCACGGTCATTGATTAATGTTTGTCAAAGCCGTGATGAATGTAACGTTTTCAGAACACGGAATGTCTCGGTGAGTGAAACTCTGAAAATAACAATTCTACTGGATAGAACTCACTTGAATTGAATGTTTCTGTGAAAATTTCATGATTTTTGAAACTGGATGTAAGGACAAACCTGCGAAATCAGAATAAATACATCTAAGTTTAAATATGCCTTGTATGTTGGATGAAAGTTCGGTAATCCACATGCTCACACTCATCAAAGAATGTTTGTCGAATTCGTGATACATGTAACGTGTTTGGAATACGGAATGTCATAGTGAAGGAAACAATGTAAGTTACATATCTATTGGGTAGAACTCACTTGAAGAGAATTTTTCTGCGAAATGTGCCTCATTTTCAAAACTGCCATTAGGAGAACCCTGTGAAATCTTAGAAAATGCTTCTAAGTGTCAATATGCCTTGAATGGTGAATGAAAGTCCGGTAATCCACATGTTAATAACAGTGTAGTAATTATTTTGTAAACCGTGATTCATGTAGCTCTTTTGGAAAACGGAATTTCACGGTAATGAAACGATGTAAATTACAATTCTATTGAGTAGAACGAGCTAGAAGAGAATGTTTCTGCGAAAATTGCATGATTATCGAATCTGAAGTTTGGAAAAAGCTGCAAAACGGGAGTCAATATTTGTAGGTGTAAATGTGCCTTTATGTTGCAAGAAAGTTCGGTAATCCACATGTTCACAACATACTAAAGAATCTTTTTCTAATCTGTGATGCATGTACCGTGTTCAGAACGTGGAATTTCACAGTGATTGAAACAATGTAAATTAATCCTCTATTGGGTAGAACTAGCTCGGAGAGGGTTTTTCGGGGAAAATTTCGTCATTTTTGAAACTGGCATTTGCAAAACGCTGCAAAATCTGAGAAAATACTTCTAAGAATCAATATTCAATGTATTGTGATGAAAGTTTGGTAATCCACATGCTAACAAATTTGTAGTGAATATTTGTCGAATCCTTTATGCATGTAACATGTTCGGAACACGGAATTTCACGGCCAGGGGATTTATGTAAATTACATTTCTCTTGGTTAGAAATCACTCCAAGAGATTTTTCCTGAGAAATCGGCCAGATTTTCGATAATGGCGATAGGAAAAGCCTTCGAACTCAGATTAATAGATTCTCGGTGTAAATATGCCTTGTATGGTGGATGAAAGTTCGGTAATCCGCATGCTAACAACTCTGTACTGAATATTTGTCGAATCCGAGATACGTGAAGCGTGTTTGGAACACAGAATATCACGGTGAGCGAATCTATGTAAAATACATGTCTCTTCGGTAGAACTCGCTCCAAGAGATTTTTCTGGGAAATCTGCCTCATTTTCGAAACTGGCGTTTGATAATATACGCAAAATCTGAGAAAATGCTTCAAAGTGTCTATATGCCTTTATTGTGATGGAAGTTCGTAAAACCACATGCAAACAATTCTGTGGTGAATATTTGTACAAAGCGTTATGCATGTAGCGTGATCGTATCACAGAAATTCCCGGCGATGGAATCTATGTAAATTACACGCCTATTGGTTCGAATTCGCTCCAAAAATGTTTCCCTGAGAAAACGGCCTGATTTTCGAAACTGGCATTAGGGAAAAGCTGCAAATTCAGAGTGAATGTTTCTAGGTGTAAATATGCCATGTATGGTGGATGAAAGTTCTGTAATCTACATGTTCACAACTCATTCGAGAAAGTTTGTTGAAACCTTGATGCATGTAGCGTGTTCGGAAATTGGAATGTCACTGTGAGGAAAACAATTTAAATTACATTTCTATTGGGAAGTACTCGCTCCACGAGAATTTTTCTGCGTATCTGCCTCCTTTTCAAAACTGGCATTAGGAAAAACTTTCGAAATATGAGAAAATGCTTCAAAGAGTCAATATGGCTTTTATGGTGGATGAAAGTTCGGTAATCCTTATGCTAACAACTCTGTAGTGAATATTTGTCGAATCCGTGATGCATGTAGCTTTTCCGGAACATGGAATTTCACGATGACGGGTTCTATGTAAATTGCATGTCTATTGGGTATAACTCAATCCAAGAGGATTTTTCTGCAAAAACTGCATGATTTTAGAAACTGACATTAGGAGAATTCTACTAAATCAGAATAAAACTTTCTATGTATAAACATGCATTGTCAGTTGGATGAAAGTTCGGTAATACACATGTTCACCACTCATTAAAGAATGTTTGTTGAATCCGTGTTGCATGGAACGTGTTCAGAACACGGAATGTCACCGTGAGTGAAACTAGGTAAATTACATATCTTTTGGGTACAACTCGCTCCAAGAGAATTTTTCTGCCAAATCTGCCTCATTTTCAAAACTGGCGTTAAAACAAACCTGTGAAATCTGAGAAAATTCTTCAAAGTGTCAGAAAGCCTTGTATGGTGGATGAAAGTGCTGTAATCTACTTGCTAACAACTCTGTAGTGAATATATGTCACATCCGTGATGCATGTAGCGTTTTCAGAACACGGAATTTCATGGTGAGCGAATCCATGTAAATTACACGTCTATTGGTTAGACCCGCTCGAAGAGGTATTTGCCGTGAAATGGGCCTCATTTTGGAAACTGGCGTTTGGAAAGCTCTGCGAAATCAGAGAAAATGCTTCAAAGCGTCAATATGCCTTCTATTTTGATGAAAGTCCTGGAATCCACATGCAAACAACTCTGTAGTGTATTTTTGTCGAATCATTTCTTCATGTAGAGTGTTCCGAACACGGAATTTCAAGGTGAGCGAATCCATGGAATTTACATATCTATTGGATAGAATACGCTCCAACAGTATTTTCTTTTGTAAACTGCCTGATTTTCGAAACTGCTATTAGGAAAATGCTGCGAAATCAGAGTGAATGTTTCTAGGTGTACATATGCCTTGTATGGTGGATGAAAGTTCTGTAATACAGATGTACACAACTCTTTAAAAATGTTTGTCAAATCCGTGATATATGTAGCCTGTTCAGAACACGGACTGTCACAGTGAGGGAAACTATGTAAATTTCATATCTATTGGTTAGAACACGCTCCAGGAGCATTTTACTGGAATATCTGCCTCAGTTTGGAAACTGGTGTTATGAAAACGCTGCAAAATCTGAGTAAGTTCTTTAAGGTGACAATATGTCTTCAATGGGTTATTCAAGATGTGTAATTCACATGCTAACAACTCAGCAGTGTATAATGGTTGAATCCGTGGTGCATGTACCGTGTTCAGAACACGGAATGTTACGGTGAATTTACCTATCAAAATGAGATGTCTATTTCATAGAACATGCACCAAGAGTGTTTTTCTGTGAAAACTGCCTGATTTTCTTAACTGATGTTAGGAAAACCTGCGAAATTTAAGTAAATGTTTCTAGGTGTAAATATGCCTTGTATTGTGGTTGAAATATCGGTAATCCACATGCTCACGGTCATTGATTAATGTTTGTCAAAGCCGTGATGAATGTAACGTTTTCAGAACACGGAATGTCTCGGTGAGTGAAACTCTGAAAATAACAATTCTACTGGATAGAACTCACTTGAATTGAATGTTTCTGTGAAAATTTCATGATTTTTGAAACTGGATGTAAGGACAAACCTGCGAAATCAGAATAAATACATCTAAGTTTAAATATGCCTTGTATGTTGGATGAAAGTTCGGTAATCCACATGCTCACACTCATCAAAGAATGTTTGTCGAATTCGTGATACATGTAACGTGTTTGGAATACGGAATGTCATAGTGAAGGAAACAATGTAAGTTACATATCTATTGGGTAGAACTCACTTGAAGAGAATTTTTTTGCGAAATGTGCCTCATTTTCAAAACTGCCATTAGGAGAACCCTGTGAAATCTTAGAAAATGCTTCTAAGTGTCAATATGCCTTGAATGGTGAATGAAAGTCCGGTAATCCACATGTTAATAACAGTGTAGTAATTATTTTGTAAACCGTGATTCATGTAGCTCTTTTGGAAAACGGAATTTCACGGTAATGAAACTATGTAAATTACAATTCTATTGAGTAGAACGAGCTAGAAGAGAATGTTTCTGCGAAAATTGCATGATTATCGAATCTGAAGTTTGGAAAAAGCTGCAAAACGGGAGTCAATATTTGTAGGTGTAAATGTGCCTTTATGTTGCAAGAAAGTTCGGTAATCCACATGTTCACAACATACTAAAGAATCTTTTTCTAATCTGTGATGCATGTACCGTGTTCAGAACGTGGAATTTCACAGTGATTGAAACAATGTAAATTAATCCTCTATTGGGTAGAACTAGCTCGGAGAGGGTTTTTCGGGGAAAATTTCGTCATTTTTGAAACTGGCATTTGCAAAACGCTGCAAAATCTGAGAAAATACTTCTAAGAATCAATATTCAATGTATTGTGATGAAAGTTTGGTAATCCACATGCTAACAAATTTGTAGTGAATATTTGTCGAATCCTTTATGCATGTAACATGTTCGGAACACGGAATTTCACGGCCAGGGGATTTATGTAAATTACATTTCTCTTGGTTAGAAATCACTCCAAGAGATTTTTCCTGAGAAATCGGCCAGATTTTCGATAATGGCGATAGGAAAAGCCTTCGAACTCAGATTAATAGATTCTCGGTGTAAATATGCCTTGTATGGTGGATGAAAGTTCGGTAATCCGCATGCTAACAACTCTGTACTGAATATTTGTCGAATCCGAGATACGTGAAGCGTGTTTGGAACACAGAATATCACGGTGAGCGAATCTATGTAAAATACATGTCTCTTCGGTAGAACTCGCTCCAAGAGATTTTTCTGGGAAATCTGCCTCATTTTCGAAACTGGCGTTTGATAATATACGCAAAATCTGAGAAAATGCTTCAAAGTGTCTATATGCCTTTATTGTGATGGAAGTTCGTAAAACCACATGCAAACAATTCTGTGGTGAATATTTGTACAAAGCGTTATGCATGTAGCGTGATCGTATCACAGAAATTCCCGGCGATGGAATCTATGTAAATTACACGCCTATTGGTTCGAATTCGCTCCAAAAATGTTTCCCTGAGAAAACGGCCTGATTTTCGAAACTGGCATTAGGGAAAAGCTGCAAATTCAGAGTGAATGTTTCTAGGTGTAAATATGCCATGTATGGTGGATGAAAGTTCTGTAATCTACATGTTCACAACTCATTCGAGAAAGTTTGTTGAAACCTTGATGCATGTAGCGTGTTCGGAAATTGGAATGTCACTGTGAGGAAAACAATTTAAATTACATTTCTATTGGGAAGTACTCGCTCCACGAGAATTTTTCTGCGTATCTGCCTCCTTTTCAAAACTGGCATTAGGAAAAACTTTCGAAATATGAGAAAATGCTTCAAAGAGTCAATATGGCTTTTATGGTGGATGAAAGTTCGGTAATCCTTATGCTAACAACTCTGTAGTGAATATTTGTCGAATCCGTGATGCATGTAGCTTTTCCGGAACATGGAATTTCACGATGACGGGTTCTATGTAAATTGCATGTCTATTGGGTATAACTCAATCCAAGAGGATTTTTCTGCAAAAACTGCATGATTTTAGAAACTGACATTAGGAGAATTCTACTAAATCAGAATAAAACTTTCTATGTATAAACATGCATTGTCAGTTGGATGAAAGTTCGGTAATACACATGTTCACCACTCATTAAAGAATGTTTGTTGAATCCGTGTTGCATGGAACGTGTTCAGAACACGGAATGTCACCGTGAGTGAAACTAGGTAAATTACATATCTTTTGGGTACAACTCGCTCCAAGAGAATTTTTCTGCCAAATCTGCCTCATTTTCAAAACTGGCGTTAAAACAAACCTGTGAAATCTGAGAAAATTCTTCAAAGTGTCAGAAAGCCTTGTATGGTGGATGAAAGTGCTGTAATCTACTTGCTAACAACTCTGTAGTGAATATATGTCACATCCGTGATGCATGTAGCGTTTTCAGAACACGGAATTTCATGGTGAGCGAATCCATGTAAATTACACGTCTATTGGTTAGACCCGCTCGAAGAGGTATTTGCCGTGAAATGGGCCTCATTTTGGAAACTGGCGTTTGGAAAGCTCTGCGAAATCAGAGAAAATGCTTCAAAGCGTCAATATGCCTTCTATTTTGATGAAAGTCCTCGAATCCACATGCAAACAACTCTGTAGTGTATTTTTGTCGAATCATTTCTTCATGTAGAGTGTTCCGAACACGGAATTTCAAGGTGAGCGAATCCATGGAATTTACATATCTATTGGATAGAATACGCTCCAACAGTATTTTCTTTTGTAAACTGCCTGATTTTCGAAACTGCTATTAGGAAAATGCTGCGAAATCAGAGTGAATGTTTCTAGGTGTACATATGCCTTGTATGGTGGATGAAAGTTCTGTAATACAGATGTACACAACTCTTTAAAAATGTTTGTCAAATCCGTGATATATGTAGCCTGTTCAGAACACGGACTGTCACAGTGAGGGAAACTATGTAAATTTCATATCTATTGGTTAGAACACGCTCCAGGAGCATTTTACTGGAATATCTGCCTCAGTTTGGAAACTGGTGTTATGAAAACGCTGCAAAATCTGAGTAAGTTCTTTAAGGTGACAATATGTCTTCAATGGGTTATTCAAGATGTGTAATTCACATGCTAACAACTCAGCAGTGTATAATGGTTGAATCCGTGGTGCATGTACCGTTTTCAGAACACGGAATGTTACGGTGAATTTACCTATCAAAATGAGATGTCTATTTCATAGAACATGCACCAAGAGTGTTTTTCTGTGAAAACTGCCTGATTTTCTTAACTGATGTTAGGAAAACCTGCGAAATTTAAGTAAATGTTTCTAGGTGTAAATATGCCTTGTATTGTGGTTGAAATATCGGTAATCCACATGCTCACGGTCATTGATTAATGTTTGTCAAAGCCGTGATGAATGTAACGTTTTCAGAACACGGAATGTCTCGGTGAGTGAAACTCTGAAAATAACAATTCTACTGGATAGAACTCACTTGAATTGAATGTTTCTGTGAAAATTTCATGATTTTTGAAACTGGATGTAAGGACAAACCTGCGAAATCAGAATAAATACATCTAAGTTTAAATATGCCTTGTATGTTGGATGAAAGTTCGGTAATCCACATGCTCACACTCATCAAAGAATGTTTGTCGAATTCGTGATACATGTAACGTGTTTGGAATACGGAATGTCATAGTGAAGGAAACAATGTAAGTTACATATATATTGGGTAGAACTCACTTGAAGAGAATTTTTCTGCGAAATGTGCCTCATTTTCAAAACTGCCATTAGGAGAACCCTGTGAAATCTTAGAAAATGCTTCTAAGTGTCAATATGCCTTGAATGGTGAATGAAAGTCCGGTAATCCACATGTTAATAACAGTGTAGTAATTATTTTGTAAACCGTGATTCATGTAGCTCTTTTGGAAAACGGAATTTCACGGTAATGAAACGATGTAAATTACAATTCTATTGAGTAGAACGAGCTAGAAGAGAATGTTTCTGCGAAAATTGCATGATTATCGAATCTGAAGTTTGGAAAAAGCTGCAAAACGGGAGTCAATATTTGTAGGTGTAAATGTGCCTTTATGTTGCAAGAAAGTTCGGTAATCCACATGTTCACAACATACTAAAGAATCTTTTTCTAATCTGTGATGCATGTACCGTGTTCAGAACGTGGAATTTCACAGTGATTAAAACAATGTAAATTAATCCTCTATTGGGTAGAACTAGCTCGGAGAGGGTTTTTCGGGGAAAATTTCGTCATTTTTGAAACTGGCATTTGCAAAACGCTGCAAAATCTGAGAAAATACTTCTAAGAATCAATATTCAATGTATTGTGATGAAAGTTTGGTAATCCACATGCTAACAAATTTGTAGTGAATATTTGTCGAATCCTTTATGCATGTAACATGTTCGGAACACGGAATTTCACGGCCAGGGGATTTATGTAAATTACATTTCTCTTGGTTAGAAATCACTCCAAGAGATTTTTCCTGAGAAATCGGCCAGATTTTCGATAATGGCGATAGGAAAAGCCTTCGAACTCAGATTAATAGATTCTCGGTGTAAATATGCCTTGTATGGTGGATGAAAGTTCGGTAATCCGCATGCTAACAACTCTGTACTGAATATTTGTCGAATCCGAGATACGTGAAGCGTGTTTGGAACACAGAATATCACGGTGAGCGAATCTATGTAAAATACATGTCTCTTCGGTAGAACTCGCTCCAAGAGATTTTTCTGGGAAATCTGCCTCATTTTCGAAACTGGCGTTTGATAATATACGCAAAATCTGAGAAAATGCTTCAAAGTGTCTATATGCCTTTATTGTGATGGAAGTTCGTAAAACCACATGCAAACAATTCTGTGGTGAATATTTGTACAAAGCGTTATGCATGTAGCGTGATCGTATCACAGAAATTCCCGGCGATGGAATCTATGTAAATTACACGCCTATTGGTTCGAATTCGCTCCAAAAATGTTTCCCTGAGAAAACGGCCTGATTTTCGAAACTGGCATTAGGGAAAAGCTGCAAATTCAGAGTGAATGTTTCTAGGTGTAAATATGCCATGTATGGTGGATGAAAGTTCTGTAATCTACATGTTCACAACTCATTCGAGAAAGTTTGTTGAAACCTTGATGCATGTAGCGTGTTCGGAAATTGGAATGTCACTGTGAGGAAAACAATTTAAATTACATTTCTATTGGGAAGTACTCGCTCCACGAGAATTTTTCTGCGTATCTGCCTCCTTTTCAAAACTGGCATTAGGAAAAACTTTCGAAATATGAGAAAATGCTTCAAAGAGTCAATATGGCTTTTATGGTGGATGAAAGTTCGGTAATCCTTATGCTAACAACTCTGTAGTGAATATTTGTCGAATCCGTGATGCATGTAGCTTTTCCGGAACATGGAATTTCACGATGACGGGTTCTATGTAAATTGCATGTCTATTGGGTATAACTCAATCCAAGAGGATTTTTCTGCAAAAACTGCATGATTTTAGAAACTGACATTAGGAGAATTCTACTAAATCAGAATAAAACTTTCTATGTATAAACATGCATTGTCAGTTGGATGAAAGTTCGGTAATACACATGTTCACCACTCATTAAAGAATGTTTGTTGAATCCGTGTTGCATGGAACGTGTTCAGAACACGGAATGTCACCGTGAGTGAAACTAGGTAAATTACATATCTTTTGGGTACAACTCGCTCCAAGAGAATTTTTCTGCCAAATCTGCCTCATTTTCAAAACTGGCGTTAAAACAAACCTGTGAAATCTGAGAAAATTCTTCAAAGTGTCAGAAAGCCTTGTATGGTGGATGAAAGTGCTGTAATCTACTTGCTAACAACTCTGTAGTGAATATATGTCACATCCGTGATGCATGTAGCGTTTTCAGAACACGGAATTTCATGGTGAGCGAATCCATGTAAATTACACGTCTATTGGTTAGACCCGCTCGAAGAGGTATTTGCCGTGAAATGGGCCTCATTTTGGAAACTGGCGTTTGGAAAGCTCTGCGAAATCAGAGAAAATGCTTCAAAGCGTCAATATGCCTTCTATTTTGATGAAAGTCCTCGAATCCACATGCAAACAACTCTGTAGTGTATTTTTGTCGAATCATTTCTTCATGTAGAGTGTTCCGAACACGGAATTTCAAGGTGAGCGAATCCATGGAATTTACATATCTATTGGATAGAATACGCTCCAACAGTATTTTCTTTTGTAAACTGCCTGATTTTCGAAACTGCTATTAGGAAAATGCTGCGAAATCAGAGTGAATGTTTCTAGGTGTACATATGCCTTGTATGGTGGATGAAAGTTCTGTAATACAGATGTACACAACTCTTTAAAAATGTTTGTCAAATCCGTGATATATGTAGCCTGTTCAGAACACGGACTGTCACAGTGAGGGAAACTATGTAAATTTCATATCTATTGGTTAGAACACGCTCCAGGAGCATTTTACTGGAATATCTGCCTCAGTTTGGAAACTGGTGTTATGAAAACGCTGCAAAATCTGAGTAAGTTCTTTAAGGTGACAATATGTCTTCAATGGGTTATTCAAGATGTGTAATTCACATGCTAACAACTCAGCAGTGTATAATGGTTGAATCCGTGGTGCATGTACCGTTTTCAGAACACGGAATGTTACGGTGAATTTACCTATCAAAATGAGATGTCTATTTCATAGAACATGCACCAAGAGTGTTTTTCTGTGAAAACTGCCTGATTTTCTTAACTGATGTTAGGAAAACCTGCGAAATTTAAGTAAATGTTTCTAGGTGTAAATATGCCTTGTATTGTGGTTGAAATATCGGTAATCCACATGCTCACGGTCATTGATTAATGTTTGTCAAAGCCGTGATGAATGTAACGTTTTCAGAACACGGAATGTCTCGGTGAGTGAAACTCTGAAAATAACAATTCTACTGGATAGAACTCACTTGAATTGAATGTTTCTGTGAAAATTTCATGATTTTTGAAACTGGATGTAAGGACAAACCTGCGAAATCAGAATAAATACATCTAAGTTTAAATATGCCTTGTATGTTGGATGAAAGTTCGGTAATCCACATGCTCACACTCATCAAAGAATGTTTGTCGAATTCGTGATACATGTAACGTGTTTGGAATACGGAATGTCATAGTGAAGGAAACAATGTAAGTTACATATATATTGGGTAGAACTCACTTGAAGAGAATTTTTCTGCGAAATGTGCCTCATTTTCAAAACTGCCATTAGGAGAACCCTGTGAAATCTTAGAAAATGCTTCTAAGTGTCAATATGCCTTGAATGGTGAATGAAAGTCCGGTAATCCACATGTTAATAACAGTGTAGTAATTATTTTGTAAACCGTGATTCATGTAGCTCTTTTGGAAAACGGAATTTCACGGTAATGAAACGATGTAAATTACAATTCTATTGAGTAGAACGAGCTAGAAGAGAATGTTTCTGCGAAAATTGCATGATTATCGAATCTGAAGTTTGGAAAAAGCTGCAAAACGGGAGTCAATATTTGTAGGTGTAAATGTGCCTTTATGTTGCAAGAAAGTTCGGTAATCCACATGTTCACAACATACTAAAGAATCTTTTTCTAATCTGTGATGCATGTACCGTGTTCAGAACGTGGAATTTCACAGTGATTAAAACAATGTAAATTAATCCTCTATTGGGTAGAACTAGCTCGGAGAGGGTTTTTCGGGGAAAATTTCGTCATTTTTGAAACTGGCATTTGCAAAACGCTGCAAAATCTGAGAAAATACTTCTAAGAATCAATATTCAATGTATTGTGATGAAAGTTTGGTAATCCACATGCTAACAAATTTGTAGTGAATATTTGTCGAATCCTTTATGCATGTAACATGTTCGGAACACGGAATTTCACGGCCAGGGGATTTATGTAAATTACATTTCTCTTGGTTAGAAATCACTCCAAGAGATTTTTCCTGAGAAATCGGCCAGATTTTCGATAATGGCGATAGGAAAAGCCTTCGAACTCAGATTAATAGATTCTCGGTGTAAATATGCCTTGTATGGTGGATGAAAGTTCGGTAATCCGCATGCTAACAACTCTGTACTGAATATTTGTCGAATCCGAGATACGTGAAGCGTGTTTGGAACACAGAATATCACGGTGAGCGAATCTATGTAAAATACATGTCTCTTCGGTAGAACTCGCTCCAAGAGATTTTTCTGGGAAATCTGCCTCATTTTCGAAACTGGCGTTTGATAATATACGCAAAATCTGAGAAAATGCTTCAAAGTGTCTATATGCCTTTATTGTGATGGAAGTTCGTAAAACCACATGCAAACAATTCTGTGGTGAATATTTGTACAAAGCGTTATGCATGTAGCGTGATCGTATCACAGAAATTCCCGGCGATGGAATCTATGTAAATTACACGCCTATTGGTTCGAATTCGCTCCAAAAATGTTTCCCTGAGAAAACGGCCTGATTTTCGAAACTGGCATTAGGGAAAAGCTGCAAATTCAGAGTGAATGTTTCTAGGTGTAAATATGCCATGTATGGTGGATGAAAGTTCTGTAATCTACATGTTCACAACTCATTCGAGAAAGTTTGTTGAAACCTTGATGCATGTAGCGTGTTCGGAAATTGGAATGTCACTGTGAGGAAAACAATTTAAATTACATTTCTATTGGGAAGTACTCGCTCCACGAGAATTTTTCTGCGTATCTGCCTCCTTTTCAAAACTGGCATTAGGAAAAACTTTCGAAATATGAGAAAATGCTTCAAAGAGTCAATATGGCTTTTATGGTGGATGAAAGTTCGGTAATCCTTATGCTAACAACTCTGTAGTGAATATTTGTCGAATCCGTGATGCATGTAGCTTTTCCGGAACATGGAATTTCACGATGACGGGTTCTATGTAAATTGCATGTCTATTGGGTATAACTCAATCCAAGAGGATTTTTCTGCAAAAACTGCATGATTTTAGAAACTGACATTAGGAGAATTCTACTAAATCAGAATAAAACTTTCTATGTATAAACATGCATTGTCAGTTGGATGAAAGTTCGGTAATACACATGTTCACCACTCATTAAAGAATGTTTGTTGAATCCGTGTTGCATGGAACGTGTTCAGAACACGGAATGTCACCGTGAGTGAAACTAGGTAAATTACATATCTTTTGGGTACAACTCGCTCCAAGAGAATTTTTCTGCCAAATCTGCCTCATTTTCAAAACTGGCGTTAAAACAAACCTGTGAAATCTGAGAAAATTCTTCAAAGTGTCAGAAAGCCTTGTATGGTGGATGAAAGTGCTGTAATCTACTTGCTAACAACTCTGTAGTGAATATATGTCACATCCGTGATGCATGTAGCGTTTTCAGAACACGGAATTTCATGGTGAGCGAATCCATGTAAATTACACGTCTATTGGTTAGACCCGCTCGAAGAGGTATTTGCCGTGAAATGGGCCTCATTTTGGAAACTGGCGTTTGGAAAGCTCTGCGAAATCAGAGAAAATGCTTCAAAGCGTCAATATGCCTTCTATTTTGATGAAAGTCCTCGAATCCACATGCAAACAACTCTGTAGTGTATTTTTGTCGAATCATTTCTTCATGTAGAGTGTTCCGAACACGGAATTTCAAGGTGAGCGAATCCATGGAATTTACATATCTATTGGATAGAATACGCTCCAACAGTATTTTCTTTTGTAAACTGCCTGATTTTCGAAACTGCTATTAGGAAAATGCTGCGAAATCAGAGTGAATGTTTCTAGGTGTACATATGCCTTGTATGGTGGATGAAAGTTCTGTAATACAGATGTACACAACTCTTTAAAAATGTTTGTCAAATCCGTGATATATGTAGCCTGTTCAGAACACGGACTGTCACAGTGAGGGAAACTATGTAAATTTCATATCTATTGGTTAGAACACGCTCCAGGAGCATTTTACTGGAATATCTGCCTCAGTTTGGAAACTGGTGTTATGAAAACGCTGCAAAATCTGAGTAAGTTCTTTAAGGTGACAATATGTCTTCAATGGGTTATTCAAGATGTGTAATTCACATGCTAACAACTCAGCAGTGTATAATGGTTGAATCCGTGGTGCATGTACCATTTTCAGAACACGGAATGTTACGGTGAATTTACCTATCAAAATGAGATGTCTATTTCATAGAACATGCACCAAGAGTGTTTTTCTGTGAAAACTGCCTGATTTTCTTAACTGATGTTAGGAAAACCTGCGAAATTTAAGTAAATGTTTCTAGGTGTAAATATGCCTTGTATTGTGGTTGAAATATCGGTAATCCACATGCTCACGGTCATTAATTAATGTTTGTCAAAGCCGTGATGAATGTAACGTTTTCAGAACACGGAATGTCTCGGTGAGTGAAACTCTGAAAATAACAATTCTACTGGATAGAACTCACTTGAATTGAATGTTTCTGTGAAAATTTCATGATTTTTGAAACTGGATGTAAGGACAAACCTGCGAAATCAGAATAAATACATCTAAGTTTAAATATGCCTTGTATGTTGGATGAAAGTTCGGTAATCCACATGCTCACACTCATCAAAGAATGTTTGTCGAATTCGTGATACATGTAACGTGTTTGGAATACGGAATGTCATAGTGAAGGAAACAATGTAAGTTACATATCTATTGGGTAGAACTCACTTGAAGAGAATTTTTCTGCGAAATGTGCCTCATTTTCAAAACTGCCATTAGGAGAAACCTGTGAAATCTTAGAAAATGCTTCTAAGTGTCAATATGCCTTGAATGGTGAATGAAAGTCCGGTAATCCACATGTTAATAACAGTGTAGTAATTATTTTGTAAACCGTGATTCATGTAGCTCTTTTGGAAAACGGAATTTCACGGTAATGAAACGATGTAAATTACAATTCTATTGAGTAGAACGAGCTAGAAGAGAATGTTTCTGTGAAAATTGCATGATTATCGAATCTGAAGTTTGGAAAAAGCTGCAAAACGGGAGTCAATATTTGTAGGTGTAAATGTGCCTTTATGTTGCAAAAAAGTTCGGTAATCCACATGTTCACAACATACTAAAGAATCTTTTTCTAATCTGTGATGCATGAACCGTGTTCAGATCGTGGAAATTCACGGTAATTGAAACAATGTAAATTACTTCTCTATTGGGTAGAACTAGCTCGGAGAGTGTTTTTCGGAGAAAACTTCGTCATTTTTGAAACTGGCATTTGCAAAACGCTGCAAAATCTGAGAAAATACTTCTAAGAATCAATATTCAATGTATTGTGATGAAAGTTTGGTAATCCACATGCTAACAAATTTGTAGTGAATATTTGTCGAATCCTTTATGCATGTAACATGTTCGGAACACGGAATTTCACGGCCAGGGGATTTATGTAAATTACATTTCTCTTGGTTAGAAATCACTCCAAGAGATTTTTCCTGAGAAATCGGCCAGATTTTCGATAATGGCGATAGGAAAAGCCTTCAAACTCAGATTAATAGATTCTCGGTGTAAATATGCCTTGTATGGTGGATGAAAGTTCGGTAATCCGCATGCTAACAACTCTGTACTGAATATTTGTCGAATCCGAGATACGTGAAGCGTGTTTGGAACACAGAATATCACGGTGAGCGAATCTATGTAAAATACATGTCTCTTCGGTAGAACTCGCTCCAAGAGATTTTTCTGGGAAATCTGCCTCATTTTCGAAACTGGCGTTTGATAATATACGCAAAATCTGAGAAAATGCTTCAAAGTGTCTATATGCCTTTATTGTGATGGAAGTTCGTAAAACCACATGCAAACAATTCTGTGGTGAATATTTGTACAAAGCGTTATGCATGTAGCGTGATCGTATCACAGAAATTCCCGGCGATGGAATCTATGTAAATTACACGCCTATTGGTTCGAATTCGCTCCAAAAATGTTTCCCTGAGAAAACGGCCTGATTTTCGAAACTGGCATTAGGGAAAAGCTGCAAATTCAGAGTGAATGTTTCTAGGTGTAAATATGCCATGTATGGTGGATGAAAGTTCTGTAATCTACATGTTCACAACTCATTGGAGAAAGTTTGTTGAAACCTTGATGCATGTAGCGTGTTCGGAAATTGGAATGTCACTGTGAGGAAAACAATTTAAATTACATTTCTATTGGGAAGTACTCGCTCCACGAGAATTTTTCTGCGTATCTGCCTCCTTTTCAAAACTGGCATTAGGAAAAACTTTCAAAATATGAGAAAATGCTTCAAAGAGTCAATATGGCTTTTATGGTGGATGAAAGTTCGTTAATCCTTATGCTAACAACTCTGTAGTGAATATTTGTCGAATCCGTGATGCATGTAGCTTTTCCGGAACATGGAATTTCACGATGACGGGTTCTATGTAAATTGCATGTCTATTGGGTATAACTCAATCCAAGAGGATTTTTCTGCAAAAACTGCATGATTTTAGAAACTGACATTAGGAGAATTCTACTAAATCAGAATAAAACTTTCTATGTATAAACATGCATTGTCAGTTGGATGAAAGTTCGGTAATACACATGTTCACCACTCATTAAAGAATGTTTGTTGAAGCCGTGTTGCATGGAACGTGTTCAGAACACGGAATGTCACCGTGAGTGAAACTAGGTAAATTACATATCTTTTGGGTACAACTCGCTCCAAGAGAATTTTTCTGCCAAATCTGCCTCATTTTCAAAACTGGCGTTAAAACAAACCTGTGAAATCTGAGAAAATTCTTCAAAGTGTCAGAAAGCCTTGTATGGTGGATGAAAGTGCTGTAATCTACTTGCTAACAACTCTGTAGTGAATATATGTCACATCCGTGATGCATGTAGCGTTTTCAGAACACGGAATTTCATGGTGAGCGAATCCATGTAAATTACACGTCTATTGGTTAGACCCGCTCGAAGAGGTATTTGCCGTGAAATGGGCCTCATTTTGGAAACTGGCGTTTGGAAAGCTCTGCGAAATCAGAGAAAATGCTTCAAAGCGTCAATATGCCTTCTATTTTGATGAAAGTCCTGGAATCCACATGCAAACAACTCTGTAGTGTATTTTTGTCGAATCATTTCTTCATGTAGAGTGTTCCGAACACGGAATTTCAAGGTGAGCGAATCCATGGAATTTACATATCTATTGGATAGAATACGCTCCAACAGTATTTTCTTTTGTAAACTGCCTGATTTTCGAAACTGCTATTAGGAAAATGCTGCGAAATCAGAGTGAATGTTTCTAGGTGTACATATGCCTTGTATGGTGGATGAAAGTTCTGTAATACAGATGTACACAACTCTTTAAAAATGTTTGTCAAATCCGTGATATATGTAGCCTGTTCAGAACACGGACTGTCACAGTGAGGGAAACTATGTAAATTTCATATCTATTGGTTAGAACACGCTCCAGGAGCATTTTACTGGAATATCTGCCTCAGTTTGGAAACTGGTGTTATGAAAACGCTGCAAAATCTGAGTAAGTTCTTTAAGGTGACAATATGTCTTCAATGGGTTATTCAAGATGTGTAATTCACATGCTAACAACTCAGCAGTGTATAATGGTTGAATCCGTGGTGCATGTACCGTTTTCAGAACACGGAATGTTACGGTGAATTTACCTATCAAAATGAGATGTCTATTTCATAGAACATGCACCAAGAGTGTTTTTCTGTGAAAACTGCCTGATTTTATTAACTGATGTTAGGAAAACCTGCGAAATTTAAGTAAATGTTTCTAGGTGTAAATATGCCTTGTATTGTGGTTGAAATATCGGTAATCCACATGCTCACGGTCATTGATTAATGTTTGTCAAAGCCGTGATGAATGTAACGTTTTCAGAACACGGAATGTCTCGGTGAGTGAAACTCTGAAAATAACAATTCTACTGGATAGAACTCACTTGAATTGAATGTTTCTGTGAAAATTTCATGATTTTTGAAACTGGATGTAAGGACAAACCTGCGAAATCAGAATAAATACATCTAAGTTTAAATATGCCTTGTATGTTGGATGAAAGTTCGGTAATCCACATGCTCACACTCATCAAAGAATGTTTGTCGAATTCGTGATACATGTAACGTGTTTGGAATACGGAATGTCATAGTGAAGGAAACAATGTAAGTTACATATCTATTGGGTAGAACTCACTTGAAGAGAATTTTTCTGCGAAATGTGCCTCATTTTCAAAACTGCCATTAGGAGAACCCTGTGAAATCTTAGAAAATGCTTCTAAGTGTCAATATGCCTTGAATGGTGAATGAAAGTCCGGTAATCCACATGTTAATAACAGTGTAGTAATTATTTTGTAAACCGTGATTCATGTAGCTCTTTTGGAAAACGGAATTTCACGGTAATGAAACGATGTAAATTACAATTCTATTGAGTAGAACGAGCTAGAAGAGAATGTTTCTGCGAAAATTGCATGATTATCGAATCTGAAGTTTGGAAAAAGCTGCAAAACGGGAGTCAATATTTGTAGGTGTAAATGTGCCTTTATGTTGCAAAAAAGTTCGGTAATCCACATGTTCACAACATACTAAAGAATCTTTTTCTAATCTGTGATGCATGAACCGTGTTCAGATCGTGGAAATTCACGGTGATTGAAACAATGTAAATTACTTCTCTATTGGGTAGAACTAGCTCGGAGAGTGTTTTTCGGAGAAAACTTCGTCATTTTTGAAACTGGCATTTGCAAAACGCTGCAAAATCTGAGAAAATACTTCTAAGAATCAATATTCAGTGTATTGTGATGAAAGTTTGGTAATCCACATGCTAACAAATTTGTAGTGAATATTTGTCGAATCCTTTATGCATGTAGCATGTTCGGAACAAGGAATTTCACGGCCAGGGGATTTATGTAAATTACATTTCTCTTGGTTAGAAATCACTCCAAGAGATTTTTCCTGAGAAATCGGCCGGATTTTTGATACTGGCGAAAGGAAAACCCTGCGAACTCAGATTAATAGATTCTCGGTGTAAATATGCCTTTTATGGTGGATGAAAGTTCGGTAATCCGCATGCTAACAACTCTGTACTGAATATTTGTCGAATCCGAGATACGTGAAGCGTGTTTGGAACACAGAATATCACGGTGAGCGAATGTATGTAAAATGCATGTCTCTTCGGTAGAACTGGCTCCAAGAGATTTTTCTGGGAAATCTGCCTCATTTTCGAAACTGACGTTTGATAATATACGCAAAATCTGAGAAAATGCTTCAAAGTGTCAATATTCCTTGTATTGTGATGGAAGTTCCTAAAACCTCATGCAAACAATTCTGTGGTGAATATTTGTAGAAAGCATTATGCATGTAGCGTGATCGTATCACAGAAATTCCCGGCGATGGAATCTATGTAAATTACACGCCTATTGGTTAGAATTCGCTCCAAAAATGTTTCCCTGAGAAAACGGCCTGATTTTCGAAACTGGCATTAGGGAAAAGCTGCAAATTCAGAGTGAATGTTTCTAGGTGTAAATATGCCATGTATGGTGGATGAAAGTTCTGTAATCTACATGTTCACAACTCATTCGAGAAAGTTTGTTGAAACCTTGATGCATGTAGCGTGTTCGGAAATTGGAATGTCACTGTGAGGAAAACAATTTAAATTACATTTCTATTGGGAAGTACTCGCTCCACGAGAATTTTTCTGCGTATCTGCCTCCTTTTCAAAACTGGCATTAGGAAAAACTTTCGAAATATGAGAAAATGCTTCAAAGAGTCAATATGGCTTTTATGGTGGATGAAAGTTCGGTAATCCTTATGCTAACAACTCTGTAGTGAATATTTGTCGAATCCGTGATGCATGTAGCTTTTTCAGAACACAGAATTTCACGATGACGGGTTCTGTGTAAATTGCATTTCTATTGGGTAGACCTCGTTCCAAGAGGATTTCTCTGCAAAAACTGCATGATTTTAGAAACTGACATTAGGAGAAATCTACTAAATCAGAATAAAACTTTCTATGTATAAACATGCATTGTCAGTTGGATGAAAGTTCGGTAATACACATGTTCACCACTCATTAAAGAATGTTTTTTGAATCCGTGTTGCATGGAACGTGTTCAGAACACGGAATGTCACCGTGAGTGAAACTAGGTAAATTACATATCTTTTGGGTACAACTCGCTCCAAGAGAATTTTTCTGCCAAATCTGCCTCATTTTCAAAACTGGCGTTAAAACAAACCTGTGAAATCTGAGAAAATTCTTCAAAGTGTCAGAAAGCCTTGTATGGTGGATGAAAGTGCTGTTATCTACTTGCTAACAACTCTGTAGTGAATATTTGTCACATCCGTGATGCATGTAGCGTTTTCAGAACACGGAATTTCATGGTGAGCGAATCCATGTAAATTACACGTCTATTGGTTAGACCCGCTCGAAGAGGTATTTGCCGTGAAATGGGCCTCATTTTGGAAACTGGCGTTTGGAAAGCTCTGCGAAATCAGAGAAAATGCTTCAAAGCGTCAATATGCCTTCTATTTTGATGAAAGTCCTCGAATCCACATGCAAACAACTCTGTAGTGTATTTTTTTCGAATCATTTCTTCATGTAGAGTGTTCCGAACACGGAATTTCAAGGTGAGCGAATCCATGGAATTTACATATCTATTGGATAGAATACGCTCCAACAGTATTTTCTTTTGTAAACTGCCTGATTTTCGAAACTGCTATTAGGAAAATGCTGCGAAATCAGAGTGAATGTTTCTAGGTGTACATATGCCTTGTATGGTGGATGAAAGTTCTGTAATACAGATGTACACAACTCTTTAAAAATGTTTGTCAAATCCGTGATATATGTAGCCTGTTCAGAACACGGACTGTCACAGTGAGGGAAACTATGTAAATTTCATATCTATTGGTTAGAACACGCTCCAGGAGCATTTTACTGGAATATCTGCCTCAGTTTGGAAACTGGTGTTATGAAAACGCTGCAAAATCTGAGTAAGTTCTTTAAGGTGACAATATGTCTTCAATGGGTTATTCAAGATGTGTAATTCACATGCTAACAACTCAGCAGTGTATAATGGTTGAATCCGTGGTGCATGTACCGTGTTCAGAACACGGAATGTTACGGTGAATTTACCTATCAAAATGAGATGTCTATTTCATAGAACATGCACCAAGAGTGTTTTTCTGCGAAAACTGCCTGATTTTCTTAACTGATGTTAGGAAAACCTGCGAAATCTAAGTAAATGTTTCTAGGTGTAAATATGCCTTGTATTGTGGTTGAAATATCGGTAATCCACATGCTCACGGTCATTAATTAATGTTTGTCAAAGCCGTGATTAATGTAACGTTTTCAGAACACGGAATGTCTCGGTGAGTGAAACTCTGAAAATAACAATTCTACTGGATAGAACTCACTTGAATTGAATGTTTCTGTGAAAATTTCATGATTTTTGAAACTGGATGTAAGGACAAACCTGCGAAATCAGAATAAATACATCTAAGTTTAAATATGCCTTGTATGTTGGATGAAAGTTCGGTAATCCACATGCTCACACTCATTAAAGAATGTTTGTCGAATTCGTGATACATGTAACGTGTTTGGAATACGGAATGTCATAGTGAAGGAAACAATGTAAGTTACATATCTATTGGGTAGAACTCACTTGAAGAGAATTTTTCTGCGAAATGTGCCTCATTTTCAAAACTGCCATTAGGAGAACCCTGTGAAATCTTAGAAAATGCTTCTAAGTGTCAATATGCCTTGAATGGTGAATGAAAGTCCGGTAATCCACATGTTAATAACAGTGTAGTAATTATTTTGTAAACCGTGATTCATGTAGCTCTTTTGGAAAACGGAATTTCACGGTAATGAAACGATGTAAATTACAATTCTATTGAGTAGAACGAGCTAGAAGAGAATGTTTCTGCGAAAATTGCATGATTATCGAATCTGAAGTTTGGAAAAAGCTGCAAAACGGGAGTCAATATTTGTAGGTGTAAATGTGCCTTTATGTTGCAAAAAAGTTCGGTAATCCACATGTTCACAACATACTAAAGAATCTTTTTCTAATCTGTGATGCATGTACCGTGTTCAGAACGTGGAATTTCACGGTGATTGAAACAATGTAAATTACTTCTCTATTGGGTAGAACTAGTTCGGAGAGTGTTTTTCGGCGAAAACTTCGTCATTTTTGAAACTGACATTTGCAAAACGCTGCAAAATCTGAGAAAATACTTCTAAGAATCAATATTCAATGTATTGTGATGAAAGTTTGGTAATCCACATGCTAACAAATTTGTAGTGAATATTTGTCGAATCCTTTATGCATGTAGCATGTTCGGAACACGGAATTTCACGGCCAGGGGATTTATGTAAATTACATTTCTCTTGGTTAGAAATCACTCCAAGAGATTTTTCCTGAGAAATCTGTCGGATTTTCGATAATGGCGATAGGAAAAGCCTTTGAACTCAGATTAAAAGTTTCTCGGTGTAAATATGCCTTGTATGGTGGATGAAAGTTCGGTAATCCGCATGCTAACAACTCTGTACTGAATATTTGTCGAATCCGAGATACGTGAAGCGTGTTTGGAACACAGAATATCACGGTGAGCGAATCTATGTAAAATACATGTCTCTTCGGTAGAACTGGCTCCAAGAGAATTTTCTGGGAACTCTGCCTCATTTTCGAAACTGGCGTTTGATAATATACGCAAAATCTGAGAAAATGCTTCAAAGTGTCTGTATGCCTTTATTGTGATGGAAGTTCGTAAAACCACATGCAAACAATTCTGTGGTGAATATTTGTAGAAAGCGTTATGCATGTAGCGTGATCGTATCACAGAAATTCCCGGCGATGGAATCTATGTAAATTACACGCCTATTGGTTCGAATTCGCTCCAAAAATGTTTCCCTGAGAAAACGGCCTGATTTTCGAAACTGGCATTAGGAAAATCTGCAAATTCAGAGTTAATATTTCTAGGTGTAAATATGCCATGTATGGTGGATGAAAGTTCTGTAATCTACATGTTCACAACTCATTCGAGAAAGTTTGTTGAAACCTTCATGCATGTAGCGTGTTCAGAAATTGGAATGTCACTGTGAGGAAAACTATGTAAATTACATTTCTATTGGGAAGTACTCGCTCCACGAGAATTTTTCTGCGTATCTGCCTCCTTTTCAAAACTGGCATTAGGAAAAATTTTCGAAATATGAGAAAATGCTTCAAAGAGTCAATATGGCTTTTATGGTGGATGAAAGTTCGGTAATCCTTATTCTAACAACTCTGTAGTGAATATTTTTCGAATCCGTGATGCATGTAGCTTTTCCGGAACATGGAATTTCACGATGACGGGTTCTATGTAAATTGCATGTCTATTGGGTATAACTCAATCCAAGAGGATTTTTCTGCAAAAACTGCATGATTTTAGAAACTGACATTAGGAGAAATCTACTAAATCAGAATAAAACTTTCTATGTATAAACATGCATTGTCAGTTGGATGAAAGTTCGGTAATACACATGTTCACAACTCATTAAAGAATGTTTGTTGAATCCATGATGTATGGAACGTGTTCAGAACACGGAATGTCACGGTGAGTGAAACTAGGTAAATTACATATCTTTTGGGTACAACTCGCTCCAAGAGCATTTTTCTGCCAAATCTGTCTCATTTTCAAAACTGGCGTTAAAACTAACCTGTGAAATCTGAGAAAATTCTTCAAAGTTTCAGTAAGCCTTGTATGGTGGATGAAAGTGCTGTAATCTACTTGCTAACAACTCTGAAGTGAATAATTGTCACATCCGTGATGCATGTAGCGTGTTTGGAACACGGAAATTCATGGTGAGCGAATCCATGTAAATTACACGTCTATTGGTTAGATCCGCTCCAAGAGGTTTTTGATGTGAAATCGGCCTCATTTTGGAAACTGGCGTTTGGAAAGCTCTGCGAAATCAGAGAATATGCTTCAAAGCTTCAATATGTCTTCTATTTTGTTTTAAGTCCTGGAATACACATGGAAACAACTCTATAGTGTATTTTTGTCGAATCATTTCTGCATGTAGCGTGTTCCGAACACGGAATTTCACGGTGAGCGAATCCATGGAATTTACATATCTATTGGATAGAACACGCTCCAACAGTATTTTCCTTTGTAAACTGCCTGATTTTCGAAACTGCTCTTAGGAAAAATCTGCGAACTCAGAGTGAATGTTTCTAGGTGTACATATGCCTTGTATGGTGGATGAAAGTTCTGTAATACACATGTACACAACTCTTTAAAAATGTTTGTCAAATCCGTGATGTATTTAGCCTGTTCGGAACACGGACTGTCACGGTGAGGGAAACTATGTAAATTACATATCTATTGGTTAGAACACACTCCAGGAGTATTTTACTGGAAAATCTGCCTCAGTTTGGAAACTGGAGTTATGAAAACGCTGGAAAATATGATTAAGTTCTTTAAGGTGACAATATGTCTTCAATGGGTTATTCAAGATGTGTAATTCACATGCTAACAACTCAGCAGTGTATATTGGTTGAATCCGTGGTGCATGTACCGTATTCAGAACACGGAATGTTATGGTGATGGTATCTATGAAAATAAGATGTCTATTTGATAGAACATGCACCAAGAGTGTTTTTCTGCGAAACCTGCCTGATTTCCTTAACTGACGTTATGAAAACCTGCGAAATCTAAGTAAATGTTTCTAGGTGTAAATATGCCTTGTATTGTGGTTGAAAAATCGGTAATCCACATGCTCACGATCATTAAATAATATTTGTCAAAGCCGTGATGAATGTAACGTTTTCAGAACACGGAATGTCTCGGTGAGTGAAACTCTGAAAATAACAATTCTACTGGATAGAACTCGCTTGAATTGAATGTTTCTGTGAAAATTTCATGAATTTTGAAACTGGATGTTAGGACAAACCTGCGAAATCAGAATAAATACATCTAGGTTTAAATATGCCTTGTATGTTGGATGAAAGTTCGGTAATCCACATGCTCACACTCATTAAAGAATGTTTGTCGAATTCGTGATACATGTAACGTGTTTGGAATACGGAATGTCATAGTGAAGGAAACAATGTAAGTTACATGTCTATTGGGTAGAACTCGCTTAAAGAGAATTTTTCTGCGAAATGTGCCTCATTTCCAAAACTGCCATTAGGAGAACCCTGTGAAATCTTTGAAAATGCTTCTAAGTGTCAATATGCCTTGAATGGTGAATGAAAGTCCGGTAATCAACATGTTAATAACAGTGTAGTAATTATTTTGTAAACCGTGATTCATGTAGCTCTTTTGGAAAACGGAATTTCACGGTAATGAAACGATGTAAATTACAATTCTATTCAGTAGAACGAGCTAGAAGAGAATGTTTCTGCGAAAATTGCATGATTATCGAATCTGAAGTTTGGAAAAAGCTGCAAAACGGGAGTCAATATTTGTAGGTGTAAATGTGCCTTTATGTTGCAAGAAAGTTCGGTAATCCACATGTTCACAACATACTAAAGAATCTTTTTCTAATCTGTGATGCATGTACCGTGTTCAGAACGTGGAATTTCACAGTGATTGAAACAATGTAAATTACTCCTCTATTGGGTAGAACTAGCTCAGAGAGAGTTTTTCGGGGAAAACTTCGTCATTTTTGAAACTGGCATTTGCAAAACGCTGCAAAATCTGAGAAAATACTTCTAAGAATCAATATTCAATGTATTGTGATGAAAGTTTGGTAATCCACATGCTAACAAATTTGTAGTGAATATTTGTCGAATCCTTTATGCATGTAACATGTTCGGAACACGGAATTTCACGGCCAGGGGATTTATGTAAATTACATTTCTCTTGGTTAGAAATCACTCCAAGAAATTTTTCCTGAGAAATCGGCCAGATTTTCGATAATGGCGATAGGAAAAGCCTTCGAACTCAGATTAATAGATTCTCGGTGTAAATATGCCTTGTATGGTGGATGAAAGTTCGGTAATCCGCATGCTAACAACTCTGTACTGAATATTTGTCGAATCCGAGATACGTGAAGCGTGTTTGGAACACAGAATATCACGGTGAGCGAATCTATGTAAAATACATGTCTCTTCGGTACAACTGGCTCCAAGAGAATTTTCTGGGAAATCTGCCTCATTTTCGAAACTGGCGTTTGATAATAGACGCAAAATCTGAGAAAATGCTTCAAAGTGTCAATATGCCTTGTATTGTGATGGAAGTTCATAAAACCACATGCAAATAATTCTGTGGTGAATATTTGTAGAAAGCGTTATGCATGTAGCGTGATCGTATCACAGAAATTCCCGGCGATGGAATCTATGTAAATTACACGCCTATTGGTTCGAATTCGCTCCAAAAATTTTTCCCTGAGAAAACGGTCTGATTTTCTAAACTGGCATTAGGAAAAAGCTGCAAATTCAGAGTTAATGTTTCTAGGTGTAAATATGCCATGTATGGTGGATGAAAGTTCTGTAATCTACATGTTCACAACTCATTCGAGAAAGTTTGTTGAAACCTTGATGCATGTAGCATGTTCGGAAATTGGAATGTCACTGTGAGGAAAACGATGTAAATTACATTTCTATTGGGAAGTACTCGCTCCACGAGTATTTTTCTGCGTATCTGCCTCCTTTTCAAAACTGGCATTAGGAAAAAATTTCGAAATATGGGAAAATGCTTCAAAGAGTCAATATGGCTTTTATGGTGGATGAAAGTTCGGTAATCCTTATGCTAACATCTCTGTAGTGAATATTTGTCGAATCCCTGATGCATGTATCTTTTCCGAAACATTTAATTTCACGATGACGGGTTCTATGTAAATTACATGTCTATTGGGAAGAACTCACTCCAAGAGGATTTTTCTGCAAAAACTGCATGATTTTAGAAACTGACATTAGAAGAAATCTACTAAATCAGAATAAAATTTTCTATGTATAAATATGCATTGTCAGTTTTATGAAAGTTCTGTAATGCACATGTTCACAACTCATTAAAGAATGTTTGTTGAATCGGTGATGCATGGAACACGTTCAAAACACAGAATATCGGGATGAGTGAAACTAGGTAAATTACATATCTTTTGGGTACAACACGCTCCAAGAGAATTTTTCTGCCAAATCTGCCTCATTTTCAAAACTGGCGTTAAAACTAACCCGTGAAATCTGAGAAAATTCTTCAAAGTGTCAGTAAGCCTTGTACAGTGGATGAAAGTGCTGTAATCTACTTGCTAACAACTCTGAAGTGAATATTTGTCGCATCCATGATGCATGTAGCGTGCTCGGAACACGGAATTTCATGGTGAGCGAATCCATGTAAATTACACGTCTATTGGTTAGACTGGCTCCAAGAGGTTTTTGCCGTGAAATGGGCCTCATTTTGGAAACTGGTGTTTGGAAATCTCTGTGAAATCAGAGAAAATGCTTCAAAGAGTCAATATGCCTTCTATTTTGTTCAAAGTCCTGGAATACACATGCAAACAACTCTGTAGTGTATTTTTGTCGAATCATTTCTGCATGTAGCGTGTTCCGAACACGGAATTTCACAGTGAGCGAATCCATGGAATTTACATATCTATTGTATAGAACACGCTCCAAATGTTTTTTCCTTTGTAAACTGCCTGATTTTCGAAACTGGTATTAGGAAAAAGCTGCGAACTCAGTGTTAATATTTCTAGGTGTTCATATGCCTTGTATGGTGGATGAAAGTTCTGTAATACACATGTACACAACTCTTTAAAAATGTTTGTCAAATCCGTGATATATGTAGCCTGTTCAGAACACGGACTCTCACGTTGAGGGAAACTATGTAAATTTCATATCTATTGGTTAGTACACGCTCCAGGAGCATTTTACTGGAAAATCTGCCTCAGTTTGGAAACTGGAGTTATGAAAACGCTGGAAAATATGATTAAGTTCTTTAAGGTGACAATATGTCTTCAATGGGTTATTCAAGATGTGTAATTCACATGCTAACAACTCAGCAGTGTATATTGGTTGAATCCGTGGTGCATGTACCGTATTCAGAACACGGAATGTTATGGTGATGGTATCTATGAAAATAAGATGTCTATTTGATAGAACATGCACCAAGAGTGTTTTTCTGCGAAACCTGCCTGATTTCCTTAACTGACGTTATGAAAACCTGCGAAATCTAAGTAAATGTTTCTAGGTGTAAATATGCCTTGTATTGTGGTTGAAAAATCGGTAATCCACATGCTCACGATCATTAAATAAT
The DNA here is from genome assembly GCF_036321535.1 of Camelus dromedarius. Lineage (NCBI taxonomy): Eukaryota > Metazoa > Chordata > Mammalia > Artiodactyla > Camelidae > Camelus > Camelus dromedarius. The sequence goes on from NW_026989824.1 coordinate 789,018, forward strand.
ATTTGTCAAAGCCGTGATGAATGTAACGTTTTCAGAACACGGAATGTCTCGGTGAGTGAAACTCTGAAAATAACAATTCTACTGGATAGAACTCGCTTGAATTGAATGTTTCTGTGAAAATTTCATGAATTTTGAAACTGGATGTTAGGACAAACCTGCGAAATCAGAATAAATACATCTAGGTTTAAATATGCCTTGTATGTTGGATGAAAGTTCGGTAATCCACATGCTCACACTCATTAAAGAATGTTTGTCGAATTCGTGATACATGTAATGTGTTTGGAATACGGAATGTCATAGTGAAGGAAACAATGTAAGTTACATGTCTATTGGGTAGAACTCGCTTAAAGAGAATTTTTCTGCGAAATGTGCCTCATTTCCAAAACTGCCATTAGGAGAACACTGTGAAATCTTTGAAAATGCTTCTAAGTGTCAATATGCCTTGAATGGTGAATGAAAGTCCGGTAATCAACATGTTAATAACAGTGTAGTAATTATTTTGTAAACCGTGATTCATGTAGCTCTTTTGGAAAACGGAATTTCACGGTAATGAAACGATGTAAATTACAATTCTATTCAGTAGAACGAGCTAGAAGAGAATGTTTCTGCGAAAATTGCATGATTATCGAATCTGAAGTTTGGAAAAAGCTGCAAAACGGGAGTCAATATTTGTAGGTGTAAATGTGCCTTTATGTTGCAAGAAAGTTCGGTAATCCACATGTTCACAACATACTAAAGAATCTTTTTCTAATCTGTGATGCATGTACCGTGTTCAGAACGTGGAATTTCACAGTGATTGAAACAATTTAAATTACTCCTCTATTGGGTAGAACTAGCTCAGAGAGAGTTTTTCGGGGAAAACTTCGTCATTTTTGAAACTGGCATTTGCAAAACGCTGCAAAATCTGAGAAAATACTTCTAAGAATCAATATTCAATGTATTGTGATGAAAGTTTGGTAATCCACATGCTAACAAATTTGTAGTGAATATTTGTCGAATCCTTTATGCATGTAACATGTTCGGAACACGGAATTTCACGGCCAGGGGATTTATGTAAATTACATTTCTCTTGGTTAGAAATCACTCCAAGAAATTTTTCCTGAGAAATCGGCCGGATTTTCGATAATGGCGATAGGAAAAGCCTTCGAACTCAGATTAATAGATTCTCGGTGTAAATATGCCTTGTATGGTGGATGAAAGTTCGGTAATCCGCATGCTAACAACTCTGTACTGAATATTTGTCGAATCCGAGATACGTGAAGCGTGTTTGGAACACAGAATATCACGGTGAGCGAATCTATGTAAAATACATGTCTCTTCGGTACAACTGGCTCCAAGAGAATTTTCTGGGAAATCTGCCTCATTTTCGAAACTGGCGTTTGATAATAGACGCAAAATCTGAGAAAATGCTTCAAAGTGTCAATATGCCTTGTATTGTGATGGAAGTTCATAAAACCACATGCAAAAAATTCTGTGGTGAATATTTGTAGAAAGCGTTATGCATGTAGCGTGATCGTATCACAGAAATTCCCGGCGATGGAATCTATGTAAATTACACGCCTATTGGTTCGAATTCGCTCCAAAAATTTTTCCCTGAGAAAACGGTCTGATTTTCTAAACTGGCATTAGGAAAAAGCTGCAAATTCAGAGTTAATGTTTCTAGGTGTAAATATGCCATGTATGGTGGATGAAAGTTCTGTAATCTACATGTTCACAACTCATTCGAGAAAGTTTGTTGAAACCTTGATGCATGTAGCATGTTCGGAAATTGGAATGTCACTGTGAGGAAAACGATGTAAATTACATTTCTATTGGGAAGTACTCGCTCCACGAGTATTTTTCTGCGTATCTGCCTCCTTTTCAAAACTGGCATTAGGAAAAAATTTCGAAATATGGGAAAATGCTTCAAAGAGTCAATATGGCTTTTATGGTGGATGAAAGTTCGGTAATCCTTATGCTAACATCTCTGTAGTGAATATTTGTCGAATCCCTGATGCATGTATCTTTTCCGAAACATTTAATTTCACGATGACGGGTTCTATGTAAATTACATGTCTATTGGGTAGAACTCACTCCAAGAGGATTTTTCTGCAAAAACTGCATGATTTTAGAAACTGACATTAGAAGAAATCTACTAAATCAGAATAAAATTTTCTATGTATAAATATGCATTGTCAGTTTTATGAAAGTTCTGTAATGCACATGTTCACAACTCATTAAAGAATGTTTGTTGAATCGGTGATGCATGGAACACGTTCAAAACACAGAATATCGGGATGAGTGAAACTAGGTAAATTACATATCTTTTGGGTACAACACGCTCCAAGAGAATTTTTCTGCCAAATCTGCCTCATTTTCAAAACTGGCGTTAAAACTAACCCGTGAAATCTGAGAAAATTCTTCAAAGTGTCAGTAAGCCTTGTACAGTGGATGAAAGTGCTGTAATCTACTTGCTAACAACTCTGAAGTGAATATTTGTCGCATCCATGATGCATGTAGCGTGCTCGGAACACGGAATTTCATGGTGAGCGAATCCATGTAAATTACACGTCTATTGGTTAGACTGGCTCCAAGAGGTTTTTGCCGTGAAATGGGCCTCATTTTGGAAACTGGTGTTTGGAAATCTCTGTGAAATCAGAGAAAATGCTTCAAAGAGTCAATATGCCTTCTATTTTGTTCAAAGTCCTGGAATACACATGCAAACAACTCTGTAGTGTATTTTTGTCGAATCATTTCTGCATGTAGCGTGTTCCGAACACGGAATTTCACAGTGAGCGAATCCATGGAATTTACATATCTATTGTATAGAACACGCTCCAAATGTTTTTTCCTTTGTAAACTGCCTGATTTTCGAAACTGGTATTAGGAAAAAGCTGCGAACTCAGTGTTAATATTTCTAGGTGTACATATGCCTTGTATGGTGGATGAAAGTTCTGTAATACACATGTACACAACTCTTTAAAAATGTTTGTCAAATCCGTGATATATGTAGCCTGTTCAGAACACGGACTCTCACGTTGAGGGAAACTATGTAAATTTCATATCTATTGGTTAGTACACGCTCCAGGAGCATTTTACTGGAAAATCTGCCTCAGTTTGGAAACTGGTGTTATGAAAACACTGCAATATCTGAGTAAATTTTTTAAGGTGGCAATATGACTTCAATGGGTTATTCAAGATGTGTAATTCACATGCTAACAACTCAGCAGTGTATATTGGTTGAATCCGTGGTGCATGTACCGTATTCAGAACACGGAATGTTATGGTGATGGTATCTATGAAAATAAGAAGTCTATTGGATAGAACATGCACCAAGAGTGTTTTTCTGCGAAAACTGCCTGATTTTCTTAACTGACGTTAGGAAAACCTGCGAAATCTAAGTAAATGTTTCTAGGTGTAAATATGCCTTGTATTGTGGTTGAAAAATCGGTAATCCACATGCTCACGGTCATTAAATAATGTTTGTCAAAGCCGTGATGAATGTAACGTTTTCAGAACACGGAATGTCTCGGTGAGTGAAACTCTGAAAATAACTATTCTACTGGATAGAACTCGCTTGAATTGAATGTTTCTGTGAAAATTTCATGAATTTTGAAACTGGATGTTAGGACAAACCTGCGAAATCAGAATAAATACATCTAGGTTTAAATATGCCTTGTATGTTGGATGAAAGTTCGGTAATCCACATGCTCACACTCATTAAAGAATGTTTGTCGAATTCGTGATACATGTAACGTGTTTGGAATACGGAATGTCATAGTGAAGGAAACAATTTAAGTTACATGTCTATTGGGTAGAACTCGCTTAAAGAGAATTTTTCTGCGAAATGTGCCTCAATTTCAAAACTGCCGTTAGGAGAACCCTGTGAAATCTTAGAAATTGCTTCTAAGTGTCAATATGCCTTGAATGGTGAATGAAAGTCCGGTAATCCACATGTTAATAACAGTGTAGTAATTATTTTGTAAACCGTGATTCATGTAGCTCTTTTGGAAAACGGAATTTCACGGTAATGAAACGATGTAAATTACAATTCTATTGAGTAGAACGAGCTAGAAGAGAATGTTTCTGCGAAAATTGCATGATTATCGAATCTGAAGTTTGGAAAAAGCTGCAAAACGGGAGTCAATATTTGTAGGTGTAAATGTGCCTTTATGTTGCAAGAAAGTTCGGTAATCCACATGTTCACAACATACTAAAGAATCTTTTTCTAATCTGTGATGCATGTACCGTGTTCAGAACGTGGAATTTCACAGTGATTGAAACAATGTAAATTAATCCTCTATTGGGTAGAACTAGCTCGGAGAGGGTTTTTCGGGGAAAATTTCGTCATTTTTGAAACTGGCATTTGCAAAACGCTGCAAAATCTGAGAAAATACTTCTAAGAATCAATATTCAATGTATTGTGATGAAAGTTTGGTAATCCACATGCTAACAAATTTGTAGTGAATATTTGTCGAATCCTTTATGCATGTAACATGTTCGGAACACGGAATTTCACGGCCAGGGGATTTATGTAAATTACATTTCTCTTGGTTAGAAATCACTCCAAGAGATTTTTCCTGAGAAATCGGCCAGATTTTCGATAATGGCGATAGGAAAAGCCTTCGAACTCAGATTAATAGATTCTCGGTGTAAATATGCCTTGTATGGTGGATGAAAGTTCGGTAATCCGCATGCTAACAACTCTGTACTGAATATTTGTCGAATCCGAGATACGTGAAGCGTGTTTGGAACACAGAATATCACGGTGAGCGAATCTATGTAAAATACATGTCTCTTCGGTAGAACTCGCTCCAAGAGATTTTTCTGGGAAATCTGCCTCATTTTCGAAACTGGCGTTTGATAATATACGCAAAATCTGAGAAAATGCTTCAAAGTGTCTATATGCCTTTATTGTGATGGAAGTTCGTAAAACCACATGCAAACAATTCTGTGGTGAATATTTGTACAAAGCGTTATGCATGTAGCGTGATCGTATCACAGAAATTCCCGGCGATGGAATCTATGTAAATTACACGCCTATTGGTTCGAATTCGCTCCAAAAATGTTTCCCTGAGAAAACGGCCTGATTTTCGAAACTGGCATTAGGGAAAAGCTGCAAATTCAGAGTGAATGTTTCTAGGTGTAAATATGCCATGTATGGTGGATGAAAGTTCTGTAATCTACATGTTCACAACTCATTCGAGAAAGTTTGTTGAAACCTTGATGCATGTAGCGTGTTCGGAAATTGGAATGTCACTGTGAGGAAAACAATTTAAATTACATTTCTATTGGGAAGTACTCGCTCCACGAGAATTTTTCTGCGTATCTGCCTCCTTTTCAAAACTGGCATTAGGAAAAACTTTCGAAATATGAGAAAATGCTTCAAAGAGTCAATATGGCTTTTATGGTGGATGAAAGTTCGTTAATCCTTATGCTAACAACTCAGTAGTGAATATTTGTCGAATCCGTGATGCATGTAGTTTTTCCGGAACATGGAATTTCACGATGACGGGTTCTATGTAAATTGCATGTCTATTGGGTATAACTCAATCCAAGAGGATTTTTCTGCAAAAACTGCATGATTTTAGAAACTGACATTAGGAGAAATCTACTAAATCAGAATAAAACTTTCTATGTATAAACATGCATTGTCAGTTGGATGAAAGTTCGGTAATACACATGTTCACAACTCATTAAAGAATGTTTGTTGAATCCGTGTTGCATGGGACGTGTTCAGAACACGGAATGTCACCGTGAGTGAAACTAGGTAAATTACATATCTTTTGGGTACAACTCGCTCCAAGAGAATTTTTCTGCCAAATCTGCCTCATTTTCAAAACAGGCGTTAAAACAAACCTGTGAAATCTGAGAAAATTCTTCAAAGTGTCAGAAAGCCTTGTATGGTGGATGAAAGTGCTGTAATCTACTTGCTAACAACTCTGTAGTGAATATATGTCACATCCGTGATGCATGTAGCGTTTTCAGAACACGGAATTTCATGGTGAGCGAATCCATGTAAATTACACGTCTATTGGTTAGACCCGCTCGAAGAGGTATTTGCCGTGAAATGGGCCTCATTTTGGAAACTGGCGTTTGGAAAGCTCTGCGAAATCAGAGAAAATGCTTCAAAGCGTCAATATGCCTTCTATTTTGATGAAAGTCCTCGAATCCACATGCAAACAACTCTGTAGTGTATTTTTGTCGAATCATTTCTTCATGTAGAGTGTTCCGAACACGGAATTTCAAGGTGAGCGAATCCATGGAATTTACATATCTATTGGATAGAATACGCTCCAACAGTATTTTCTTTTGTAAACTGCCTGATTTTCGAAACTGCTATTAGGAAAATGCTGCGAAATCAGAGTGAATGTTTCTAGGTGTACATATGCCTTGTATGGTGGATGAAAGTTCTGTAATACAGATGTACACAACTCTTTAAAAATGTTTGTCAAATCCGTGATATATGTAGCCTGTTCAGAACACGGACTGTCACGTTGAGGGAAACTATGTAAATTTCATATCTATTGGTTAGAACACGCTCCAGGAGCATTTTACTGGAATATCTGCCTCAGTTTGGAAACTGGTGTTATGAAAACGCTGCAAAATCTGAGTAAGTTCTTTAAGGTGACAATATGTCTTCAATGGGTTATTCAAGATGTGTAATTCACATGCTAACAACTCAGCAGTGTATAATGGTTGAATCCGTGGTGCATGTACTGTTTTCAGAACACGGAATGTTACGGTGAATTTACCTATCAAAATGAGATGTCTATTTCATAGAACATGCACCAAGAGTGTTTTTCTGTGAAAACTGCCTGATTTTCTTAACTGATGTTAGGAAAACCTGCGAAATTTAAGTAAATGTTTCTAGGTGTAAATATGCCTTGTATTGTGGTTGAAATATCGGTAATCCACATGCTCACGGTCATTGATTAATGTTTGTCAAAGCCGTGATGAATGTAACGTTTTCAGAACACGGAATGTCTCGGTGAGTGAAACTCTGAAAATAACAATTCTACTGGATAGAACTCACTTGAATTGAATGTTTCTGTGAAAATTTCATGATTTTTGAAACTGGATGTAAGGACAAACCTGCGAAATCAGAATAAATACATCTAAGTTTAAATATGCCTTGTATGTTGGATGAAAGTTCGGTAATCCACATGCTCACACTCATCAAAGAATGTTTGTCGAATTCGTGATACATGTAACGTGTTTGGAATACGGAATGTCATAGTGAAGGAAACAATGTAAGTTACATATCTATTGGGTAGAACTCACTTGAAGAGAATTTTTTTGCGAAATGTGCCTCATTTTCAAAACTGCCATTAGGAGAACCCTGTGAAATCTTAGAAAATGCTTCTAAGTGTCAATATGCCTTGAATGGTGAATGAAAGTCCGGTAATCCACATGTTAATAACAGTGTAGTAATTATTTTGTAAACCGTGATTCATGTAGCTCTTTTGGAAAACGGAATTTCACGGTAATGAAACGATGTAAATTACAATTCTATTGAGTAGAACGAGCTAGAAGAGAATGTTTCTGCGAAAATTGCATGATTATCGAATCTGAAGTTTGGAAAAAGCTGCAAAACGGGAGTCAATATTTGTAGGTGTAAATGTGCCTTTATGTTGCAAGAAAGTTCGGTAATCCACATGTTCACAACATACTAAAGAATCTTTTTCTAATCTGTGATGCATGTACCGTGTTCAGAACGTGGAATTTCACAGTGATTGAAACAATGTAAATTAATCCTCTATTGGGTAGAACTAGCTCGGAGAGGGTTTTTCGGGGAAAATTTCGTCATTTTTGAAACTGGCATTTGCAAGACGCTGCAAAATCTGAGAAAATACTTCTAAGAATCAATATTCAATGTATTGTGATGAAAGTTTGGTAATCCACATGCTAACAAATTTGTAGTGAATATTTGTCGAATCCTTTATGCATGTAACATGTTCGGAACACGGAATTTCACGGCCAGGGGATTTATGTAAATTACATTTCTCTTGGTTAGAAATCACTCCAAGAGATTTTTCCTGAGAAATCGGCCAGATTTTCGATAATGGCGATAGGAAAAGCCTTCGAACTCAGATTAATAGATTCTCGGTGTAAATATGCCTTGTATGGTGGATGAAAGTTCGGTAATCCGCATGCTAACAACTCTGTACTGAATATTTGTCGAATCCGAGATACGTGAAGCGTGTTTGGAACACAGAATATCACGGTGAGCGAATCTATGTAAAATACATGTCTCTTCGGTAGAACTCGCTCCAAGAGATTTTTCTGGGAAATCTGCCTCATTTTCGAAACTGGCGTTTGATAATATACGCAAAATCTGAGAAAATGCTTCAAAGTGTCTATATGCCTTTATTGTGATGGAAGTTCGTAAAACCACATGCAAATAATTCTGTGGTGAATATTTGTACAAAGCGTTATGCATGTAGCGTGATCGTATCACAGAAATTCCCGGCGATGGAATCTATGTAAATTACACGCCTATTGGTTCGAATTCGCTCCAAAAATGTTTCCCTGAGAAAACGGCCTGATTTTCGAAACTGGCATTAGGGAAAAGCTGCAAATTCAGAGTGAATGTTTCTAGGTGTAAATATGCCATGTATGGTGGATGAAAGTTCTGTAATCTACATGTTCACAACTCATTCGAGAAAGTTTGTTGAAACCTTGATGCATGTAGCGTGTTCGGAAATTGGAATGTCACTGTGAGGAAAACAATTTAAATTACATTTCTATTGGGAAGTACTCGCTCCACGAGAATTTTTCTGCGTATCTGCCTCCTTTTCAAAACTGGCATTAGGAAAAACTTTCGAAATATGAGAAAATGCTTCAAAGAGTCAATATGGCTTTTATGGTGGATGAAAGTTCGTTAATCCTTATGCTAACAACTCTGTAGTGAATATTTGTCGAATCCGTGATGCATGTAGCTTTTCCGGAACATGGAATTTCACGATGACGGGTTCTATGTAAATTGCATGTCTATTGGGTATAACTCAATCCAAGAGGATTTTTCTGCAAAAACTGCATGATTTTAGAAACTGACATTAGGAGAATTCTACTAAATCAGAATAAAACTTTCTATGTATAAACATGCATTGTCAGTTGGATGAAAGTTCGGTAATACACATGTTCACCACTCATTAAAGAATGTTTGTTGAATCCGTGTTGCATGGAACGTGTTCAGAACACGGAATGTCACCGTGAGTGAAACTAGGTAAATTACATATCTTTTGGGTACAACTCGCTCCAAGAGAATTTTTCTGCCAAATCTGCCTCATTTTCAAAACTGGCGTTAAAACAAACCTGTGAAATCTGAGAAAATTCTTCAAAGTGTCAGAAAGCCTTGTATGGTGGATGAAAGTGCTGTAATCTACTTGCTAACAACTCTGTAGTGAATATATGTCACATCCGTGATGCATGTAGCGTTTTCAGAACACGGAATTTCATGGTGAGCGAATCCATGTAAATTACACGTCTATTGGTTAGACCCGCTCGAAGAGGTATTTGCCGTGAAATGGGCCTCATTTTGGAAACTGGCGTTTGGAAAGCTCTGCGAAATCAGAGAAAATGCTTCAAAGCGTCAATATGCCTTCTATTTTGATGAAAGTCCTGGAATCCACATGCAAACAACTCTGTAGTGTATTTTTGTCGAATCATTTCTTCATGTAGAGTGTTCCGAACACGGAATTTCAAGGTGAGCGAATCCATGGAATTTACATATCTATTGGATAGAATACGCTCCAACAGTATTTTCTTTTGTAAACTGCCTGATTTTCGAAACTGCTATTAGGAAAATGCTGCGAAATCAGAGTGAATGTTTCTAGGTGTACATATGCCTTGTATGGTGGATGAAAGTTCTGTAATACAGATGTACACAACTCTTTAAAAATGTTTGTCAAATCCGTGATATATGTAGCCTGTTCAGAACACGGACTGTCACAGTGAGGGAAACTATGTAAATTTCATATCTATTGGTTAGAACACGCTCCAGGAGCATTTTACTGGAATATCTGCCTCAGTTTGGAAACTGGTGTTATGAAAACGCTGCAAAATCTGAGTAAGTTCTTTAAGGTGACAATATGTCTTCAATGGGTTATTCAAGATGTGTAATTCACATGCTAACAACTCAGCAGTGTATAATGGTTGAATCCGTGGTGCATGTACCGTTTTCAGAACACAGAATGTTACGGTGAATTTACCTATCAAAATGAGATGTCTATTTCATAGAACATGCACCAAGAGTGTTTTTCTGTGAAAACTGCCTGATTTTCTTAACTGATGTTAGGAAAACCTGCGAAATTTAAGTAAATGTTTCTAGGTGTAAATATGCCTTGTATTGTGGTTGAAATATCGGTAATCCACATGCTCACGGTCATTGATTAATGTTTGTCAAAGCCGTGATGAATGTAACGTTTTCAGAACACGGAATGTCTCGGTGAGTGAAACTCTGAAAATAACAATTCTACTGGATAGAACTCACTTGAATTGAATGTTTCTGTGAAAATTTCATGATTTTTGAAACTGGATGTAAGGACAAACCTGCGAAATCAGAATAAATACATCTAAGTTTAAATATGCCTTGTATGTTGGATGAAAGTTCGGTAATCCACATGCTCACACTCATCAAAGAATGTTTGTCGAATTCGTGATACATGTAACGTGTTTGGAATACGGAATGTCATAGTGAAGGAAACAATGTAAGTTACATATCTATTGGGTAGAACTCACTTGAAGAGAATTTTTTTGCGAAATGTGCCTCATTTTCAAAACTGCCATTAGGAGAACCCTGTGAAATCTTAGAAAATGCTTCTAAGTGTCAATATGCCTTGAATGGTGAATGAAAGTCCGGTAATCCACATGTTAATAACAGTGTAGTAATTATTTTGTAAACCGTGATTCATGTAGCTCTTTTGGAAAACGGAATTTCACGGTAATGAAACGATGTAAATTACAATTCTATTGAGTAGAACGAGCTAGAAGAGAATGTTTCTGCGAAAATTGCATGATTATCGAATCTGAAGTTTGGAAAAAGCTGCAAAACGGGAGTCAATATTTGTAGGTGTAAATGTGCCTTTATGTTGCAAGAAAGTTCGGTAATCCACATGTTCACAACATACTAAAGAATCTTTTTCTAATCTGTGATGCATGTACCGTGTTCAGAACGTGGAATTTCACAGTGATTGAAACAATGTAAATTAATCCTCTATTGGGTAGAACTAGCTCGGAGAGGGTTTTTCGGGGAAAATTTCGTCATTTTTGAAACTGGCATTTGCAAAACGCTGCAAAATCTGAGAAAATACTTCTAAGAATCAATATTCAGTGTATTGTGATGAAAGTTTGGTAATCCACATGCTAACAAATTTGTAGTGAATATTTGTCGAATCCTTTATGCATGTAACATGTTCGGAACACGGAATTTCACGGCCAGGGGATTTATGTAAATTACATTTCTCTTGGTTAGAAATCACTCCAAGAGATTTTTCCTGAGAAATCGGCCAGATTTTCGATAATGGCGATAGGAAAAGCCTTCGAACTCAGATTAATAGATTCTCGGTGTAAATATGCCTTGTATGGTGGATGAAAGTTCGGTAATCCGCATGCTAACAACTCTGTACTGAATATTTGTCGAATCCGAGATACGTGAAGCGTGTTTGGAACACAGAATATCACGGTGAGCGAATCTATGTAAAATACATGTCTCTTCGGTAGAACTCGCTCCAAGAGATTTTTCTGGGAAATCTGCCTCATTTTCGAAACTGGCGTTTGATAATATACGCAAAATCTGAGAAAATGCTTCAAAGTGTCTATATGCCTTTATTGTGATGGAAGTTCGTAAAACCACATGCAAACAATTCTGTGGTGAATATTTGTACAAAGCGTTATGCATGTAGCGTGATCGTATCACAGAAATTCCCGGTGATGGAATCTATGTAAATTACACGCCTATTGGTTCGAATTCGCTCCAAAAATGTTTCCCTGAGAAAACGGCCTGATTTTCGAAACTGGCATTAGGGAAAAGCTGCAAATTCAGAGTGAATGTTTCTAGGTGTAAATATGCCATGTATGGTGGATGAAAGTTCTGTAATCTACATGTTCACAACTCATTCGAGAAAGTTTGTTGAAACCTTGATGCATGTAGCGTGTTCGGAAATTGGAATGTCACTGTGAGGAAAACAATTTAAATTACATTTCTATTGGGAAGTACTCGCTCCACGAGAATTTTTCTGCGTATCTGCCTCCTTTTCAAAACTGGCATTAGGAAAAACTTTCGAAATATGAGAAAATGCTTCAAAGAGTCAATATGGCTTTTATGGTGGATGAAAGTTCGTTAATCCTTATGCTAACAACTCTGTAGTGAATATTTGTCGAATCCGTGATGCATGTAGCTTTTCCGGAACATGGAATTTCACGATGACGGGTTCTATGTAAATTGCATGTCTATTGGGTATAACTCAATCCAAGAGGATTTTTCTGCAAAAACTGCATGATTTTAGAAACTGACATTAGGAGAATTCTACTAAATCATAATAAAACTTTCTATGTATAAACATGCATTGTCAGTTGGATGAAAGTTCGGTAATACACATGTTCACCACTCATTAAAGAATGTTTGTTGAATCCGTGTTGCATGGAACGTGTTCAGAACACGGAATGTCACCGTGAGTGAAACTAGGTAAATTACATATCTTTTGGGTACAACTCGCTCCAAGAGAATTTTTCTGCCAAATCTGCCTCATTTTCAAAACTGGCGTTAAAACAAACCTGTGAAATCTGAGAAAATTCTTCAAAGTGTCAGAAAGCCTTGTATGGTGGATGAAAGTGCTGTAATCTACTTGCTAACAACTCTGTAGTGAATATATGTCACATCCGTGATGCATGTAGCGTTTTCAGAACACGGAATTTCATGGTGAGCGAATCCATGTAAATTACACGTCTATTGGTTAGACCCGCTCGAAGAGGTATTTGCCGTGAAATGGGCCTCATTTTGGAAACTGGCGTTTGGAAAGCTCTGCGAAATCAGAGAAAATGCTTCAAAGCGTCAATATGCCTTCTATTTTGATGAAAGTCCTGGAATCCACATGCAAACAACTCTGTAGTGTATTTTTGTCGAATCATTTCTTCATGTAGAGTGTTCCGAACACGGAATTTCAAGGTGAGCGAATCCATGGAATTTACATATCTATTGGATAGAATACGCTCCAACAGTATTTTCTTTTGTAAACTGCCTGATTTTCGAAACTGCTATTAGGAAAATGCTGCGAAATCAGAGTGAATGTTTCTAGGTGTACATATGCCTTGTATGGTGGATGAAAGTTCTGTAATACAGATGTACACAACTCTTTAAAAATGTTTGTCAAATCCGTGATATATGTAGCCTGTTCAGAACACGGACTGTCACAGTGAGGGAAACTATGTAAATTTCATATCTATTGGTTAGAACACGCTCCAGGAGCATTTTACTGGAATATCTGCCTCAGTTTGGAAACTGGTGTTATGAAAACGCTGCAAAATCTGAGTAAGTTCTTTAAGGTGACAATATGTCTTCAATGGGTTATTCAAGATGTGTAATTCACATGCTAACAACTCAGCAGTGTATAATGGTTGAATCCGTGGTGCATGTACCGTTTTCAGAACACAGAATGTTACGGTGAATTTACCTATCAAAATGAGATGTCTATTTCATAGAACATGCACCAAGAGTGTTTTTCTGTGAAAACTGCCTGATTTTCTTAACTGATGTTAGGAAAACCTGCGAAATTTAAGTAAATGTTTCTAGGTGTAAATATGCCTTGTATTGTGGTTGAAATATCGGTAATCCACATGCTCACGGTCATTGATTAATGTTTGTCAAAGCCGTGATGAATGTAACGTTTTCAGAACACGGAATGTCTCGGTGAGTGAAACTCTGAAAATAACAATTCTACTGGATAGAACTCACTTGAATTGAATGTTTCTGTGAAAATTTCATGATTTTTGAAACTGGATGTAAGGACAAACCTGCGAAATCAGAATAAATACATCTAAGTTTAAATATGCCTTGTATGTTGGATGAAAGTTCGGTAATCCACATGCTCACACTCATCAAAGAATGTTTGTCGAATTCGTGATACATGTAACGTGTTTGGAATACGGAATGTCATAGTGAAGGAAACAATGTAAGTTACATATCTATTGGGTAGAACTCACTTGAAGAGAATTTTTCTGCGAAATGTGCCTCATTTTCAAAACTGCCATTAGGAGAACCCTGTGAAATCTTAGAAAATGCTTCTAAGTGTCAATATGCCTTGAATGGTGAATGAAAGTCCGGTAATCCACATGTTAATAACAGTGTAGTAATTATTTTGTAAACCGTGATTCATGTAGCTCTTTTGGAAAACGGAATTTCACGGTAATGAAACGATGTAAATTACAATTCTATTGAGTAGAACGAGCTAGAAGAGAATGTTTCTGCGAAAATTGCATGATTATCGAATCTGAAGTTTGGAAAAAGCTGCAAAACGGGAGTCAATATTTGTAGGTGTAAATGTGCCTTTATGTTGCAAGAAAGTTCGGTAATCCACATGTTCACAACATACTAAAGAATCTTTTTCTAATCTGTGATGCATGTACCGTGTTCAGAACGTGGAATTTCACAGTGATTGAAACAATGTAAATTAATCCTCTATTGGGTAGAACTAGCTCGGAGAGGGTTTTTCGGGGAAAATTTCGTCATTTTTGAAACTGGCACTTGCAAAACGCTGCAAAATCTGAGAAAATACTTCTAAGAATCAATATTCAGTGTATTGTGATGAAAGTTTGGTAATCCACATGCTAACAAATTTGTAGTGAATATTTGTCGAATCCTTTATGCATGTAACATGTTCGGAACACGGAATTTCACGGCCAGGGGATTTATGTAAATTACATTTCTCTTGGTTAGAAATCACTCCAAGAGATTTTTCCTGAGAAATCGGCCAGATTTTCGATAATGGCGATAGGAAAAGCCTTCGAACTCAGATTAATAGATTCTCGGTGTAAATATGCCTTGTATGGTGGATGAAAGTTCGGTAATCCGCATGCTAACAACTCTGTACTGAATATTTGTCGAATCCGAGATACGTGAAGCGTGTTTGGAACACAGAATATCACGGTGAGCGAATCTATGTAAAATACATGTCTCTTCGGTAGAACTCGCTCCAAGAGATTTTTCTGGGAAATCTGCCTCATTTTCGAAACTGGCGTTTGATAATATACGCAAAATCTGAGAAAATGCTTCAAAGTGTCTATATGCCTTTATTGTGATGGAAGTTCGTAAAACCACATGCAAACAATTCTGTGGTGAATATTTGTACAAAGCGTTATGCATGTAGCGTGATCGTATCACAGAAATTCCCGGCGATGGAATCTATGTAAATTACACGCCTATTGGTTCGAATTCGCTCCAAAAATGTTTCCCTGAGAAAACGGCCTGATTTTCGAAACTGGCATTAGGGAAAAGCTGCAAATTCAGAGTGAATGTTTCTAGGTGTAAATATGCCATGTATGGTGGATGAAAGTTCTGTAATCTACATGTTCACAACTCATTCGAGAAAGTTTGTTGAAACCTTGATGCATGTAGCGTGTTCGGAAATTGGAATGTCACTGTGAGGAAAACAATTTAAATTACATTTCTATTGGGAAGTACTCGCTCCACGAGAATTTTTCTGCGTATCTGCCTCCTTTTCAAAACTGGCATTAGGAAAAACTTTCGAAATATGAGAAAATGCTTCAAAGAGTCAATATGGCTTTTATGGTGGATGAAAGTTCGGTAATCCTTATGCTAACAACTCTGTAGTGAATATTTGTCGAATCCGTGATGCATGTAGATTTTCCGGAACATGGAATTTCACGATGACGGGTTCTATGTAAATTGCATGTCTATTGGGTATAACTCAATCCAAGAGGATTTTTCTGCAAAAACTGCATGATTTTAGAAACTGACATTAGGAGAATTCTACTAAATCAGAATAAAACTTTCTATGTATAAACATGCATTGTCAGTTGGATGAAAGTTCGGTAATACACATGTTCACCACTCATTAAAGAATGTTTGTTGAATCCGTGTTGCATGGAACGTGTTCAGAACACGGAATGTCACCGTGAGTGAAACTAGGTAAATTACATATCTTTTGGGTACAACTCGCTCCAAGAGAATTTTTCTGCCAAATCTGCCTCATTTTCAAAACTGGCGTTAAAACAAACCTGTGAAATCTGAGAAAATTCTTCAAAGTGTCAGAAAGCCTTGTATGGTGGATGAAAGTGCTGTAATCTACTTGCTAACAACTCTGTAGTGAATATATGTCACATCCGTGATGCATGTAGCGTTTTCAGAACACGGAATTTCATGGTGAGCGAATCCATGTAAATTACACGTCTATTGGTTAGACCCGCTCGAAGAGGTATTTGCCGTGAAATGGGCCTCATTTTGGAAACTGGCGTTTGGAAAGCTCTGCGAAATCAGAGAAAATGCTTCAAAGCGTCAATATGCCTTCTATTTTGATGAAAGTCCTGGAATCCACATGCAAACAACTCTGTAGTGTATTTTTGTCGAATCATTTCTTCATGTAGAGTGTTCCGAACACGGAATTTCAAGGTGAGCGAATCCATGGAATTTACATATCTATTGGATAGAATACGCTCCAACAGTATTTTCTTTTGTAAACTGCCTGATTTTCGAAACTGCTATTAGGAAAATGCTGCGAAATCAGAGTGAATGTTTCTAGGTGTACATATGCCTTGTATGGTGGATGAAAGTTCTGTAATACAGATGTACACAACTCTTTAAAAATGTTTGTCAAATCCGTGATATATGTAGCCTGTTCAGAACACGGACTGTCACAGTGAGGGAAACTATGTAAATTTCATATCTATTGGTTAGAACACGCTCCAGGAGCATTTTACTGGAATATCTGCCTCAGTTTGGAAACTGGTGTTATGAAAACGCTGCAAAATCTGAGTAAGTTCTTTAAGGTGACAATATGTCTTCAATGGGTTATTCAAGATGTGTAATTCACATGCTAACAACTCAGCAGTGTATAATGGTTGAATCCGTGGTGCATGTACCGTTTTCAGAACACGGAATGTTACGGTGAATTTACCTATCAAAATGAGATGTCTATTTCATAGAACATGCACCAAGAGTGTTTTTCTGTGAAAACTGCCTGATTTTCTTAACTGATGTTAGGAAAACCTGCGAAATTTAAGTAAATGTTTCTAGGTGTAAATATGCCTTGTATTGTGGTTGAAATATCGGTAATCCACATGCTCACGGTCATTAATTAATGTTTGTCAAAGCCGTGATGAATGTAACGTTTTCAGAACACGGAATGTCTCGGTGAGTGAAACTCTGAAAATAACAATTCTACTGGATAGAACTCACTTGAATTGAATGTTTCTGTGAAAATTTCATGATTTTTGAAACTGGATGTAAGGACAAACCTGCGAAATCAGAATAAATACATCTAAGTTTAAATATGCCTTGTATGTTGGATGAAAGTTCGGTAATCCACATGCTCACACTCATCAAAGAATGTTTGTCGAATTCGTGATACATGTAACGTGTTTGGAATACGGAATGTCATAGTGAAGGAAACAATGTAAGTTACATATCTATTGGGTAGAACTCACTTGAAGAGAATTTTTCTGCGAAATGTGCCTCATTTTCAAAACTGCCATTAGGAGAACCCTGTGAAATCTTAGAAAATGCTTCTAAGTGTCAATATGCCTTGAATGGTGAATGAAAGTCCGGTAATCCACATGTTAATAACAGTGTAGTAATTATTTTGTAAACCGTGATTCATGTAGCTCTTTTGGAAAACGGAATTTCACGGTAATGAAACGATGTAAATTACAATTCTATTGAGTAGAACGAGCTAGAAGAGAATGTTTCTGCGAAAATTGCATGATTATCGAATCTGAAGTTTGGAAAAAGCTGCAAAACGGGAGTCAATATTTGTAGGTGTAAATGTGCCTTTATGTTGCAAAAAAGTTCGGTAATCCACATGTTCACAACATACTAAAGAATCTTTTTCTAATCTGTGATGCATGAACCGTGTTCAGATCGTGGAAATTCACGGTAATTGAAACAATGTAAATTACTTCTCTATTGGGTAGAACTAGCTCGGAGAGTGTTTTTCGGAGAAAACTTCGTCATTTTTGAAACTGGCATTTGCAAAACGCTGCAAAATCTGAGAAAATACTTCTAAGAATCAATATTCAATGTATTGTGATGAAAGTTTGGTAATCCACATGCTAACAAATTTGTAGTGAATATTTGTCGAATCCTTTATGCATGTAACATGTTCGGAACACGGAATTTCACGGCCAGGGGATTTATGTAAATTACATTTCTCTTGGTTAGAAATCACTCCAAGAGATTTTTCCTGAGAAATCGGCCAGATTTTCGATAATGGCGATAGGAAAAGCCTTCGAACTCAGATTAATAGATTCTCGGTGTAAATATGCCTTGTATGGTGGATGAAAGTTCGGTAATCCGCATGCTAACAACTCTGTACTGAATATTTGTCGAATCCGAGATACGTGAAGCGTGTTTGGAACACAGAATATCACGGTGAGCGAATCTATGTAAAATACATGTCTCTTCGGTAGAACTCGCTCCAAGAGATTTTTCTGGGAAATCTGCCTCATTTTCGAAACTGGCGTTTGATAATATACGCAAAATCTGAGAAAATGCTTCAAAGTGTCTATATGCCTTTATTGTGATGGAAGTTCGTAAAACCACATGCAAACAATTCTGTGGTGAATATTTGTACAAAGCGTTATGCATGTAGCGTGATCGTATCACAGAAATTCCCGGCGATGGAATCTATGTAAATTACATGCCTATTGGTTCGAATTCGCTCCAAAAATGTTTCCCTGAGAAAACGGCCTGATTTTCGAAACTGGCATTAGGGAAAAGCTGCAAATTCAGAGTGAATGTTTCTAGGTGTAAATATGCCATGTATGGTGGATGAAAGTTCTGTAATCTACATGTTCACAACTCATTCGAGAAAGTTTGTTGAAACCTTGATGCATGTAGCGTGTTCGGAAATTGGAATGTCACTGTGAGGAAAACAATTTAAATTACATTTCTATTGGGAAGTACTCGCTCCACGAGAATTTTTCTGCGTATCTGCCTCCTTTTCAAAACTGGCATTAGGAAAAACTTTCGAAATATGAGAAAATGCTTCAAAGAGTCAATATGGCTTTTATGGTGGATGAAAGTTCGGTAATCCTTATGCTAACAACTCTGTAGTGAATATTTGTCGAATCCGTGATGCATGTAGCTTTTCCGGAACATGGAATTTCACGATGACGGGTTCTATGTAAATTGCATGTCTATTGGGTATAACTCAATCCAAGAGGATTTTTCTGCAAAAACTGCATGATTTTAGAAACTGACATTAGGAGAATTCTACTAAATCAGAATAAAACTTTCTATGTATAAACATGCATTGTCAGTTGGATGAAAGTTCGGTAATACACATGTTCACCACTCATTAAAGAATGTTTGTTGAATCCGTGTTGCATGGAACGTGTTCAGAACACGGAATGTCACCGTGAGTGAAACTAGGTAAATTACATATCTTTTGGGTACAACTCGCTCCAAGAGAATTTTTCTGCCAAATCTGCCTCATTTTCAAAACTGGCGTTAAAACAAACCTGTGAAATCTGAGAAAATTCTTCAAAGTGTCAGAAAGCCTTGTATGGTGGATGAAAGTGCTGTAATCTACTTGCTAACAACTCTGTAGTGAATATATGTCACATCCGTGATGCATGTAGCGTTTTCAGAACACGGAATTTCATGGTGAGCGAATCCATGTAAATTACACGTCTATTGGTTAGACCCGCTCGAAGAGGTATTTGCCGTGAAATGGGCCTCATTTTGGAAACTGGCGTTTGGAAAGCTCTGCGAAATCAGAGAAAATGCTTCAAAGCGTCAATATGCCTTCTATTTTGATGAAAGTCCTCGAATCCACATGCAAACAACTCTGTAGTGTATTTTTGTCGAATCATTTCTTCATGTAGAGTGTTCCGAACACGGAATTTCAAGGTGAGCGAATCCATGGAATTTACATATCTATTGGATAGAATACGCTCCAACAGTATTTTCTTTTGTAAACTGCCTGATTTTCGAAACTGCTATTAGGAAAATGCTGCGAAATCAGAGTGAATGTTTCTAGGTGTACATATGCCTTGTATGGTGGATGAAAGTTCTGTAATACAGATGTACACAACTCTTTAAAAATGTTTGTCAAATCCGTGATATATGTAGCCTGTTCAGAACACGGACTGTCACGTTGAGGGAAACTATGTAAATTTCATATCTATTGGTTAGAACACGCTCCAGGAGCATTTTACTGGAATATCTGCCTCAGTTTGGAAACTGGTGTTATGAAAACGCTGCAAAATCTGAGTAAGTTCTTTAAGGTGACAATATGTCTTCAATGGGTTATTCAAGATGTGTAATTCACATGCTAACAACTCAGCAGTGTATAATGGTTGAATCCGTGGTGCATGTACCGTTTTCAGAACACGGAATGTTACGGTGAATTTACCTATCAAAATGAGATGTCTATTTCATAGAACATGCACCAAGAGTGTTTTTCTGTGAAAACTGCCTGATTTTCTTAACTGATGTTAGGAAAACCTGCGAAATTTAAGTAAATGTTTCTAGGTGTAAATATGCCTTGTATTGTGGTTGAAATATCGGTAATCCACATGCTCACGGTCATTGATTAATGTTTGTCAAAGCCGTGATGAATGTAACGTTTTCAGAACACGGAATGTCTCGGTGAGTGAAACTCTGAAAATAACAATTCTACTGGATAGAACTCACTTGAATTGAATGTTTCTGTGAAAATTTCATGATTTTTGAAACTGGATGTAAGGACAAACCTGCGAAATCAGAATAAATACATCTAAGTGTAAATATGCCTTGTATGTTGGATGAAAGTTCGGTAATCCACATGCTCACACTCATCAAAGAATGTTTGTCGAATTCGTGATACATGTAACGTGTTTGGAATACGGAATGTCATAGTGAAGGAAACAATGTAAGTTACATATCTATTGGGTAGAACTCACTTGAAGAGAATTTTTCTGCGAAATGTGCCTCATTTTCAAAACTGCCATTAGGAGAACCCTGTGAAATCTTAGAAAATGCTTCTAAGTGTCAATATGCCTTGAATGGTGAATGAAAGTCCGGTAATCCACATGTTAATAACAGTGTAGTAATTATTTTGTAAACCGTGATTCATGTAGCTCTTTTGGAAAACGGAATTTCACGGTAATGAAACGATGTAAATTACAATTCTATTGAGTAGAACGAGCTAGAAGAGAATGTTTCTGCGAAAATTGCATGATTATCGAATCTGAAGTTTGGAAAAAGCTGCAAAACGGGAGTCAATATTTGTAGGTGTAAATGTGCCTTTATGTTGCAAAAAAGTTCGGTAATCCACATGTTCACAACATACTAAAGAATCTTTTTCTAATCTGTGATGCATGAACCGTGTTCAGATCGTGGAAATTCACGGTAATTGAAACAATGTAAATTACTTCTCTATTGGGTAGAACTAGCTCGGAGAGTGTTTTTCGGAGAAAACTTCGTCATTTTTGAAACTGGCATTTGCAAAACGCTGCAAAATCTGAGAAAATACTTCTAAGAATCAATATTCAATGTATTGTGATGAAAGTTTGGTAATCCACATGCTAACAAATTTGTAGTGAATATTTGTCGAATCCTTTATGCATGTAACATGTTCGGAACACGGAATTTCACGGCCAGGGGATTTATGTAAATTACATTTCTCTTGGTTAGAAATCACTCCAAGAGATTTTTCCTGAGAAATCGGCCAGATTTTCGATAATGGCGATAGGAAAAGCCTTCGAACTCAGATTAATAGATTCTCGGTGTAAATATGCCTTGTATGGTGGATGAAAGTTCGGTAATCCGCATGCTAACAACTCTGTACTGAATATTTGTCGAATCCGAGATACGTGAAGCGTGTTTGGAACACAGAATATCACGGTGAGCGAATCTATGTAAAATACATGTCTCTTCGGTAGAACTCGCTCCAAGAGATTTTTCTGGGAAATCTGCCTCATTTTCGAAACTGGCGTTTGATAATATACGCAAAATCTGAGAAAATGCTTCAAAGTGTCTATATGCCTTTATTGTGATGGAAGTTCGTAAAACCACATGCAAACAATTCTGTGGTGAATATTTGTACAAAGCGTTATGCATGTAGCGTGATCGTATCACAGAAATTCCCGGCGATGGAATCTATGTAAATTACATGCCTATTGGTTCGAATTCGCTCCAAAAATGTTTCCCTGAGAAAACGGCCTGATTTTCGAAACTGGCATTAGGGAAAAGCTGCAAATTCAGAGTGAATGTTTCTAGGTGTAAATATGCCATGTATGGTGGATGAAAGTTCTGTAATCTACATGTTCACAACTCATTCGAGAAAGTTTGTTGAAACCTTGATGCATGTAGCGTGTTCAGAAATTGGAATGTCACTGTGAGGAAAACAATTTAAATTACATTTCTATTGGGAAGTACTCGCTCCACGAGAATTTTTCTGCGTATCTGCCTCCTTTTCAAAACTGGCATTAGGAAAAACTTTCGAAATATGAGAAAATGCTTCAAAGAGTCAATATGACTTTTATGGTGGATGAAAGTTCGGTAATCCTTATGCTAACAACTCTGTAGTGAATATTTGTCGAATCCGTGATGCATGTAGCTTTTCCGGAACATGGAATTTCACGATGACGGGTTCTATGTAAATTGCATGTCTATTGGGTATAACTCAATCCAAGAGGATTTTTCTGCAAAAACTGCATGATTTTAGAAACTGACATTAGGAGAATTCTACTAAATCAGAATAAAACTTTCTATGTATAAACATGCATTGTCAGTTGGATGAAAGTTCGGTAATACACATGTTCACCACTCATTAAAGAATGTTTGTTGAATCCGTGTTGCATGGAACGTGTTCAGAACACGGAATGTCACCGTGAGTGAAACTAGGTAAATTACATATCTTTTGGGTACAACTCGCTCCAAGAGAATTTTTCTGCCAAATCTGCCTCATTTTCAAAACTGGCGTTAAAACAAACCTGTGAAATCTGAGAAAATTCTTCAAAGTGTCAGAAAGCCTTGTATGGTGGATGAAAGTGCTGTAATCTACTTGCTAACAACTCTGTAGTGAATATATGTCACATCCGTGATGCATGTAGCGTTTTCAGAACACGGAATTTCATGGTGAGCGAATCCATGTAAATTACACGTCTATTGGTTAGACCCGCTCGAAGAGGTATTTGCCGTGAAATGGGCCTCATTTTGGAAACTGGCGTTTGGAAAGCTCTGCGAAATCAGAGAAAATGCTTCAAAGCGTCAATATGCCTTCTATTTTGATGAAAGTCCTCGAATCCACATGCAAACAACTCTGTAGTGTATTTTTTTCGAATCATTTCTTCATGTAGAGTGTTCCGAACACGGAATTTCAAGGTGAGCGAATCCATGGAATTTACATATCTATTGGATAGAATACGCTCCAACAGTATTTTCTTTTGTAAACTGCCTGATTTTCGAAACTGCTATTAGGAAAATGCTGCGAAATCAGAGTGAATGTTTCTAGGTGTACATATGCCTTGTATGGTGGATGAAAGTTCTGTAATACAGATGTACACAACTCTTTAAAAATGTTTGTCAAATCCGTGATATATGTAGCCTGTTCAGAACACGGACTGTCACAGTGAGGGAAACTATGTAAATTTCATATCTATTGGTTAGAACACGCTCCAGGAGCATTTTACTGGAATATCTGCCTCAGTTTGGAAACTGGTGTTATGAAAACGCTGCAAAATCTGAGTAAGTTCTTTAAGGTGACAATATGTCTTCAATGGGTTATTCAAGATGTGTAATTCACATGCTAACAACTCAGCAGTGTATAATGGTTGAATCCGTGGTGCATGTACCGTGTTCAGAACACGGAATGTTACGGTGAATTTACCTATCAAAATGAGATGTCTATTTCATAGAACATGCACCAAGAGTGTTTTTCTGCGAAAACTGCCTGATTTTCTTAACTGATGTTAGGAAAACCTGCGAAATCTAAGTAAATGTTTCTAGGTGTAAATATGCCTTGTATTGTGGTTGAAATATCGGTAATCCACATGCTCACGGTCATTAATTAATGTTTGTCAAAGCCGTGATTAATGTAACGTTTTCAGAACACGGAATGTCTCGGTGAGTGAAACTCTGAAAATAACAATTCTACTGGATAGAACTCACTTGAATTGAATGTTTCTGTGAAAATTTCATGATTTTTGAAACTGGATGTAAGGACAAACCTGCGAAATCAGAATAAATACATCTAAGTTTAAATATGCCTTGTATGTTGGATGAAAGTTCGGTAATCCACATGCTCACACTCATTAAAGAATGTTTGTCGAATTCGTGATACATGTAACGTGTTTGGAATACGGAATGTCATAGTGAAGGAAACAATGTAAGTTACATATCTATTGGGTAGAACTCACTTGAAGAGAATTTTTCTGCGAAATGTGCCTCATTTTCAAAACTGCCATTAGGAGAACCCTGTGAAATCTTAGAAAATGCTTCTAAGTGTCAATATGCCTTGAATGGTGAATGAAAGTCCGGTAATCCACATGTTAATAACAGTGTAGTAATTATTTTGTAAACCGTGATTCATGTAGCTCTTTTGGAAAACGGAATTTCACGGTAATGAAACGATGTAAATTACAATTCTATTGAGTAGAACGAGCTAGAAGAGAATGTTTCTGCGAAAATTGCATGATTATCGAATCTGAAGTTTGGAAAAAGCTGCAAAACGGGAGTCAATATTTGTAGGTGTAAATGTGCCTTTATGTTGCAAAAAAGTTCGGTAATCCACATGTTCACAACATACTAAAGAATCTTTTTCTAATCTGTGATGCATGTACCGTGTTCAGAACGTGGAATTTCACGGTGATTGAAACAATGTAAATTACTTCTCTATTGGGTAGAACTAGTTCGGAGAGTGTTTTTCGGCGAAAACTTCGTCATTTTTGAAACTGACATTTGCAAAACGCTGCAAAATCTGAGAAAATACTTCTAAGAATCAATATTCAATGTATTGTGATGAAAGTTTGGTAATCCACATGCTAACAAATTTGTAGTGAATATTTGTCGAATCCTTTATGCATGTAGCATGTTCGGAACACGGAATTTCACGGCCAGGGGATTTATGTAAATTACATTTCTCTTGGTTAGAAATCACTCCAAGAGATTTTTCCTGAGAAATCTGTCGGATTTTCGATAATGGCGATAGGAAAAGCCTTTGAACTCAGATTAAAAGTTTCTCGGTGTAAATATGCCTTGTATGGTGGATGAAAGTTCGGTAATCCGCATGCTAACAACTCTGTACTGAATATTTGTCGAATCCGAGATACGTGAAGCGTGTTTGGAACACAGAATATCACGGTGAGCGAATCTATGTAAAATACATGTCTCTTCGGTAGAACTGGCTCCAAGAGAATTTTCTGGGAACTCTGCCTCATTTTCGAAACTGGCGTTTGATAATATACGCAAAATCTGAGAAAATGCTTCAAAGTGTCTGTATGCCTTTATTGTGATGGAAGTTCGTAAAACCACATGCAAACAATTCTGTGGTGAATATTTGTAGAAAGCGTTATGCATGTAGCGTGATCGTATCACAGAAATTCCCGGCGATGGAATCTATGTAAATTACACGCCTATTGGTTCGAATTCGCTCCAAAAATGTTTCCCTGAGAAAACGGCCTGATTTTCGAAACTGGCATTAGGAAAATCTGCAAATTCAGAGTTAATATTTCTAGGTGTAAATATGCCATGTATGGTGGATGAAAGTTCTGTAATCTACATGTTCACAACTCATTCGAGAAAGTTTGTTGAAACCTTCATGCATGTAGCGTGTTCAGAAATTGGAATGTCACTGTGAGGAAAACTATGTAAATTACATTTCTATTGGGAAGTACTC
This sequence comes from Camelus dromedarius, assembly GCF_036321535.1. Classification (NCBI taxonomy): domain Eukaryota; kingdom Metazoa; phylum Chordata; class Mammalia; order Artiodactyla; family Camelidae; genus Camelus; species Camelus dromedarius. Next base: position 815,054 of record NW_026989824.1, read on the forward strand.
GCTCCACGAGAATTTTTCTGCGTATCTGCCTCCTTTTCAAAACTGGCATTAGGAAAAATTTTCGAAATATGAGAAAATGCTTCAAAGAGTCAATATGGCTTTTATGGTGGATGAAAGTTCGGTAATCCTTATTCTAACAACTCTGTAGTGAATATTTTTCGAATCCGTGATGCATGTAGCTTTTCCGGAACATGGAATTTCACGATGACGGGTTCTATGTAAATTGCATGTCTATTGGGTATAACTCAATCCAAGAGGATTTTTCTGCAAAAACTGCATGATTTTAGAAACTGACATTAGGAGAAATCTACTAAATCAGAATAAAACTTTCTATGTATAAACATGCATTGTCAGTTGGATGAAAGTTCGGTAATACACATGTTCACAACTCATTAAAGAATGTTTGTTGAATCCATGATGTATGGAACGTGTTCAGAACACGGAATGTCACGGTGAGTGAAACTAGGTAAATTACATATCTTTTGGGTACAACTCGCTCCAAGAGCATTTTTCTGCCAAATCTGTCTCATTTTCAAAACTGGCGTTAAAACTAACCTGTGAAATCTGAGAAAATTCTTCAAAGTTTCAGTAAGCCTTGTATGGTGGATGAAAGTGCTGTAATCTACTTGCTAACAACTCTGAAGTGAATAATTGTCACATCCGTGATGCATGTAGCGTGTTTGGAACACGGAAATTCATGGTGAGCGAATCCATGTAAATTACACGTCTATTGGTTAGATCCGCTCCAAGAGGTTTTTGATGTGAAATCGGCCTCATTTTGGAAACTGGCGTTTGGAAAGCTCTGCGAAATCAGAGAATATGCTTCAAAGCTTCAATATGTCTTCTATTTTGTTTTAAGTCCTGGAATACACATGGAAACAACTCTATAGTGTATTTTTGTCGAATCATTTCTGCATGTAGCGTGTTCCGAACACGGAATTTCACGGTGAGCGAATCCATGGAATTTACATATCTATTGGATAGAACACGCTCCAACAGTATTTTCCTTTGTAAACTGCCTGATTTTCGAAACTGCTCTTAGGAAAAATCTGCGAACTCAGAGTGAATGTTTCTAGGTGTACATATGCCTTGTATGGTGGATGAAAGTTCTGTAATACACATGTACACAACTCTTTAAAAATGTTTGTCAAATCCGTGATGTATTTAGCCTGTTCGGAACACGGACTGTCACGGTGAGGGAAACTATGTAAATTACATATCTATTGGTTAGAACACACTCCAGGAGTATTTTACTGGAAAATCTGCCTCAGTTTGGAAACTGGAGTTATGAAAACGCTGGAAAATATGATTAAGTTCTTTAAGGTGACAATATGTCTTCAATGGGTTATTCAAGATGTGTAATTCACATGCTAACAACTCAGCAGTGTATATTGGTTGAATCCGTGGTGCATGTACCGTATTCAGAACACGGAATGTTATGGTGATGGTATCTATGAAAATAAGATGTCTATTTGATAGAACATGCACCAAGAGTGTTTTTCTGCGAAACCTGCCTGATTTCCTTAACTGACGTTATGAAAACCTGCGAAATCTAAGTAAATGTTTCTAGGTGTAAATATGCCTTGTATTGTGGTTGAAAAATCGGTAATCCACATGCTCACGATCATTAAATAATATTTGTCAAAGCCGTGATGAATGTAACGTTTTCAGAACACGGAATGTCTCGGTGAGTGAAACTCTGAAAATAACAATTCTACTGGATAGAACTCGCTTGAATTGAATGTTTCTGTGAAAATTTCATGAATTTTGAAACTGGATGTTAGGACAAACCTGCGAAATCAGAATAAATACATCTAGGTTTAAATATGCCTTGTATGTTGGATGAAAGTTCGGTAATCCACATGCTCACACTCATTAAAGAATGTTTGTCGAATTCGTGATACATGTAACGTGTTTGGAATACGGAATGTCATAGTGAAGGAAACAATGTAAGTTACATGTCTATTGGGTAGAACTCGCTTAAAGAGAATTTTTCTGCGAAATGTGCCTCATTTCCAAAACTGCCATTAGGAGAACCCTGTGAAATCTTTGAAAATGCTTCTAAGTGTCAATATGCCTTGAATGGTGAATGAAAGTCCGGTAATCAACATGTTAATAACAGTGTAGTAATTATTTTGTAAACCGTGATTCATGTAGCTCTTTTGGAAAACGGAATTTCACGGTAATGAAACGATGTAAATTACAATTCTATTCAGTAGAACGAGCTAGAAGAGAATGTTTCTGCGAAAATTGCATGATTATCGAATCTGAAGTTTGGAAAAAGCTGCAAAACGGGAGTCAATATTTGTAGGTGTAAATGTGCCTTTATGTTGCAAGAAAGTTCGGTAATCCACATGTTCACAACATACTAAAGAATCTTTTTCTAATCTGTGATGCATGTACCGTGTTCAGAACGTGGAATTTCACAGTGATTGAAACAATGTAAATTACTCCTCTATTGGGTAGAACTAGCTCAGAGAGAGTTTTTCGGGGAAAACTTCGTCATTTTTGAAACTGGCATTTGCAAAACGCTGCAAAATCTGAGAAAATACTTCTAAGAATCAATATTCAATGTATTGTGATGAAAGTTTGGTAATCCACATGCTAACAAATTTGTAGTGAATATTTGTCGAATCCTTTATGCATGTAACATGTTCGGAACACGGAATTTCACGGCCAGGGGATTTATGTAAATTACATTTCTCTTGGTTAGAAATCACTCCAAGAAATTTTTCCTGAGAAATCGGCCAGATTTTCGATAATGGCGATAGGAAAAGCCTTCGAACTCAGATTAATAGATTCTCGGTGTAAATATGCCTTGTATGGTGGATGAAAGTTCGGTAATCCGCATGCTAACAACTCTGTACTGAATATTTGTCGAATCCGAGATACGTGAAGCGTGTTTGGAACACAGAATATCACGGTGAGCGAATCTATGTAAAATACATGTCTCTTCGGTACAACTGGCTCCAAGAGAATTTTCTGGGAAATCTGCCTCATTTTCGAAACTGGCGTTTGATAATAGACGCAAAATCTGAGAAAATGCTTCAAAGTGTCAATATGCCTTGTATTGTGATGGAAGTTCATAAAACCACATGCAAATAATTCTGTGGTGAATATTTGTAGAAAGCGTTATGCATGTAGCGTGATCGTATCACAGAAATTCCCGGCGATGGAATCTATGTAAATTACACGCCTATTGGTTCGAATTCGCTCCAAAAATTTTTCCCTGAGAAAACGGTCTGATTTTCTAAACTGGCATTAGGAAAAAGCTGCAAATTCAGAGTTAATGTTTCTAGGTGTAAATATGCCATGTATGGTGGATGAAAGTTCTGTAATCTACATGTTCACAACTCATTCGAGAAAGTTTGTTGAAACCTTGATGCATGTAGCATGTTCGGAAATTGGAATGTCACTGTGAGGAAAACGATGTAAATTACATTTCTATTGGGAAGTACTCGCTCCACGAGTATTTTTCTGCGTATCTGCCTCCTTTTCAAAACTGGCATTAGGAAAAAATTTCGAAATATGGGAAAATGCTTCAAAGAGTCAATATGGCTTTTATGGTGGATGAAAGTTCGGTAATCCTTATGCTAACATCTCTGTAGTGAATATTTGTCGAATCCCTGATGCATGTATCTTTTCCGAAACATTTAATTTCACGATGACGGGTTCTATGTAAATTACATGTCTATTGGGAAGAACTCACTCCAAGAGGATTTTTCTGCAAAAACTGCATGATTTTAGAAACTGACATTAGAAGAAATCTACTAAATCAGAATAAAATTTTCTATGTATAAATATGCATTGTCAGTTTTATGAAAGTTCTGTAATGCACATGTTCACAACTCATTAAAGAATGTTTGTTGAATCGGTGATGCATGGAACACGTTCAAAACACAGAATATCGGGATGAGTGAAACTAGGTAAATTACATATCTTTTGGGTACAACACGCTCCAAGAGAATTTTTCTGCCAAATCTGCCTCATTTTCAAAACTGGCGTTAAAACTAACCCGTGAAATCTGAGAAAATTCTTCAAAGTGTCAGTAAGCCTTGTACAGTGGATGAAAGTGCTGTAATCTACTTGCTAACAACTCTGAAGTGAATATTTGTCGCATCCATGATGCATGTAGCGTGCTCGGAACACGGAATTTCATGGTGAGCGAATCCATGTAAATTACACGTCTATTGGTTAGACTGGCTCCAAGAGGTTTTTGCCGTGAAATGGGCCTCATTTTGGAAACTGGTGTTTGGAAATCTCTGTGAAATCAGAGAAAATGCTTCAAAGAGTCAATATGCCTTCTATTTTGTTCAAAGTCCTGGAATACACATGCAAACAACTCTGTAGTGTATTTTTGTCGAATCATTTCTGCATGTAGCGTGTTCCGAACACGGAATTTCACAGTGAGCGAATCCATGGAATTTACATATCTATTGTATAGAACACGCTCCAAATGTTTTTTCCTTTGTAAACTGCCTGATTTTCGAAACTGGTATTAGGAAAAAGCTGCGAACTCAGTGTTAATATTTCTAGGTGTTCATATGCCTTGTATGGTGGATGAAAGTTCTGTAATACACATGTACACAACTCTTTAAAAATGTTTGTCAAATCCGTGATATATGTAGCCTGTTCAGAACACGGACTCTCACGTTGAGGGAAACTATGTAAATTTCATATCTATTGGTTAGTACACGCTCCAGGAGCATTTTACTGGAAAATCTGCCTCAGTTTGGAAACTGGAGTTATGAAAACGCTGGAAAATATGATTAAGTTCTTTAAGGTGACAATATGTCTTCAATGGGTTATTCAAGATGTGTAATTCACATGCTAACAACTCAGCAGTGTATATTGGTTGAATCCGTGGTGCATGTACCGTATTCAGAACACGGAATGTTATGGTGATGGTATCTATGAAAATAAGATGTCTATTTGATAGAACATGCACCAAGAGTGTTTTTCTGCGAAACCTGCCTGATTTCCTTAACTGACGTTATGAAAACCTGCGAAATCTAAGTAAATGTTTCTAGGTGTAAATATGCCTTGTATTGTGGTTGAAAAATCGGTAATCCACATGCTCACGATCATTAAATAATATTTGTCAAAGCCGTGATGAATGTAACGTTTTCAGAACACGGAATGTCTCGGTGAGTGAAACTCTGAAAATAACAATTCTACTGGATAGAACTCGCTTGAATTGAATGTTTCTGTGAAAATTTCATGAATTTTGAAACTGGATGTTAGGACAAACCTGCGAAATCAGAATAAATACATCTAGGTTTAAATATGCCTTGTATGTTGGATGAAAGTTCGGTAATCCACATGCTCACACTCATTAAAGAATGTTTGTCGAATTCGTGATACATGTAATGTGTTTGGAATACGGAATGTCATAGTGAAGGAAACAATGTAAGTTACATGTCTATTGGGTAGAACTCGCTTAAAGAGAATTTTTCTGCGAAATGTGCCTCATTTCCAAAACTGCCATTAGGAGAACACTGTGAAATCTTTGAAAATGCTTCTAAGTGTCAATATGCCTTGAATGGTGAATGAAAGTCCGGTAATCAACATGTTAATAACAGTGTAGTAATTATTTTGTAAACCGTGATTCATGTAGCTCTTTTGGAAAACGGAATTTCACGGTAATGAAACGATGTAAATTACAATTCTATTCAGTAGAACGAGCTAGAAGAGAATGTTTCTGCGAAAATTGCATGATTATCGAATCTGAAGTTTGGAAAAAGCTGCAAAACGGGAGTCAATATTTGTAGGTGTAAATGTGCCTTTATGTTGCAAGAAAGTTCGGTAATCCACATGTTCACAACATACTAAAGAATCTTTTTCTAATCTGTGATGCATGTACCGTGTTCAGAACGTGGAATTTCACAGTGATTGAAACAATTTAAATTACTCCTCTATTGGGTAGAACTAGCTCAGAGAGAGTTTTTCGGGGAAAACTTCGTCATTTTTGAAACTGGCATTTGCAAAACGCTGCAAAATCTGAGAAAATACTTCTAAGAATCAATATTCAATGTATTGTGATGAAAGTTTGGTAATCCACATGCTAACAAATTTGTAGTGAATATTTGTCGAATCCTTTATGCATGTAACATGTTCGGAACACGGAATTTCACGGCCAGGGGATTTATGTAAATTACATTTCTCTTGGTTAGAAATCACTCCAAGAAATTTTTCCTGAGAAATCGGCCGGATTTTCGATAATGGCGATAGGAAAAGCCTTCGAACTCAGATTAATAGATTCTCGGTGTAAATATGCCTTGTATGGTGGATGAAAGTTCGGTAATCCGCATGCTAACAACTCTGTACTGAATATTTGTCGAATCCGAGATACGTGAAGCGTGTTTGGAACACAGAATATCACGGTGAGCGAATCTATGTAAAATACATGTCTCTTCGGTACAACTGGCTCCAAGAGAATTTTCTGGGAAATCTGCCTCATTTTCGAAACTGGCGTTTGATAATAGACGCAAAATCTGAGAAAATGCTTCAAAGTGTCAATATGCCTTGTATTGTGATGGAAGTTCATAAAACCACATGCAAAAAATTCTGTGGTGAATATTTGTAGAAAGCGTTATGCATGTAGCGTGATCGTATCACAGAAATTCCCGGCGATGGAATCTATGTAAATTACACGCCTATTGGTTCGAATTCGCTCCAAAAATTTTTCCCTGAGAAAACGGTCTGATTTTCTAAACTGGCATTAGGAAAAAGCTGCAAATTCAGAGTTAATGTTTCTAGGTGTAAATATGCCATGTATGGTGGATGAAAGTTCTGTAATCTACATGTTCACAACTCATTCGAGAAAGTTTGTTGAAACCTTGATGCATGTAGCATGTTCGGAAATTGGAATGTCACTGTGAGGAAAACGATGTAAATTACATTTCTATTGGGAAGTACTCGCTCCACGAGTATTTTTCTGCGTATCTGCCTCCTTTTCAAAACTGGCATTAGGAAAAAATTTCGAAATATGGGAAAATGCTTCAAAGAGTCAATATGGCTTTTATGGTGGATGAAAGTTCGGTAATCCTTATGCTAACATCTCTGTAGTGAATATTTGTCGAATCCCTGATGCATGTATCTTTTCCGAAACATTTAATTTCACGATGACGGGTTCTATGTAAATTACATGTCTATTGGGTAGAACTCACTCCAAGAGGATTTTTCTGCAAAAACTGCATGATTTTAGAAACTGACATTAGAAGAAATCTACTAAATCAGAATAAAATTTTCTATGTATAAATATGCATTGTCAGTTTTATGAAAGTTCTGTAATGCACATGTTCACAACTCATTAAAGAATGTTTGTTGAATCGGTGATGCATGGAACACGTTCAAAACACAGAATATCGGGATGAGTGAAACTAGGTAAATTACATATCTTTTGGGTACAACACGCTCCAAGAGAATTTTTCTGCCAAATCTGCCTCATTTTCAAAACTGGCGTTAAAACTAACCCGTGAAATCTGAGAAAATTCTTCAAAGTGTCAGTAAGCCTTGTACAGTGGATGAAAGTGCTGTAATCTACTTGCTAACAACTCTGAAGTGAATATTTGTCGCATCCATGATGCATGTAGCGTGCTCGGAACACGGAATTTCATGGTGAGCGAATCCATGTAAATTACACGTCTATTGGTTAGACTGGCTCCAAGAGGTTTTTGCCGTGAAATGGGCCTCATTTTGGAAACTGGTGTTTGGAAATCTCTGTGAAATCAGAGAAAATGCTTCAAAGAGTCAATATGCCTTCTATTTTGTTCAAAGTCCTGGAATACACATGCAAACAACTCTGTAGTGTATTTTTGTCGAATCATTTCTGCATGTAGCGTGTTCCGAACACGGAATTTCACAGTGAGCGAATCCATGGAATTTACATATCTATTGTATAGAACACGCTCCAAATGTTTTTTCCTTTGTAAACTGCCTGATTTTCGAAACTGGTATTAGGAAAAAGCTGCGAACTCAGTGTTAATATTTCTAGGTGTACATATGCCTTGTATGGTGGATGAAAGTTCTGTAATACACATGTACACAACTCTTTAAAAATGTTTGTCAAATCCGTGATATATGTAGCCTGTTCAGAACACGGACTCTCACGTTGAGGGAAACTATGTAAATTTCATATCTATTGGTTAGTACACGCTCCAGGAGCATTTTACTGGAAAATCTGCCTCAGTTTGGAAACTGGTGTTATGAAAACACTGCAATATCTGAGTAAATTTTTTAAGGTGGCAATATGACTTCAATGGGTTATTCAAGATGTGTAATTCACATGCTAACAACTCAGCAGTGTATATTGGTTGAATCCGTGGTGCATGTACCGTATTCAGAACACGGAATGTTATGGTGATGGTATCTATGAAAATAAGAAGTCTATTGGATAGAACATGCACCAAGAGTGTTTTTCTGCGAAAACTGCCTGATTTTCTTAACTGACGTTAGGAAAACCTGCGAAATCTAAGTAAATGTTTCTAGGTGTAAATATGCCTTGTATTGTGGTTGAAAAATCGGTAATCCACATGCTCACGGTCATTAAATAATGTTTGTCAAAGCCGTGATGAATGTAACGTTTTCAGAACACGGAATGTCTCGGTGAGTGAAACTCTGAAAATAACTATTCTACTGGATAGAACTCGCTTGAATTGAATGTTTCTGTGAAAATTTCATGAATTTTGAAACTGGATGTTAGGACAAACCTGCGAAATCAGAATAAATACATCTAGGTTTAAATATGCCTTGTATGTTGGATGAAAGTTCGGTAATCCACATGCTCACACTCATTAAAGAATGTTTGTCGAATTCGTGATACATGTAACGTGTTTGGAATACGGAATGTCATAGTGAAGGAAACAATTTAAGTTACATGTCTATTGGGTAGAACTCGCTTAAAGAGAATTTTTCTGCGAAATGTGCCTCAATTTCAAAACTGCCGTTAGGAGAACCCTGTGAAATCTTAGAAATTGCTTCTAAGTGTCAATATGCCTTGAATGGTGAATGAAAGTCCGGTAATCCACATGTTAATAACAGTGTAGTAATTATTTTGTAAACCGTGATTCATGTAGCTCTTTTGGAAAACGGAATTTCACGGTAATGAAACGATGTAAATTACAATTCTATTGAGTAGAACGAGCTAGAAGAGAATGTTTCTGCGAAAATTGCATGATTATCGAATCTGAAGTTTGGAAAAAGCTGCAAAACGGGAGTCAATATTTGTAGGTGTAAATGTGCCTTTATGTTGCAAGAAAGTTCGGTAATCCACATGTTCACAACATACTAAAGAATCTTTTTCTAATCTGTGATGCATGTACCGTGTTCAGAACGTGGAATTTCACAGTGATTGAAACAATGTAAATTAATCCTCTATTGGGTAGAACTAGCTCGGAGAGGGTTTTTCGGGGAAAATTTCGTCATTTTTGAAACTGGCATTTGCAAAACGCTGCAAAATCTGAGAAAATACTTCTAAGAATCAATATTCAATGTATTGTGATGAAAGTTTGGTAATCCACATGCTAACAAATTTGTAGTGAATATTTGTCGAATCCTTTATGCATGTAACATGTTCGGAACACGGAATTTCACGGCCAGGGGATTTATGTAAATTACATTTCTCTTGGTTAGAAATCACTCCAAGAGATTTTTCCTGAGAAATCGGCCAGATTTTCGATAATGGCGATAGGAAAAGCCTTCGAACTCAGATTAATAGATTCTCGGTGTAAATATGCCTTGTATGGTGGATGAAAGTTCGGTAATCCGCATGCTAACAACTCTGTACTGAATATTTGTCGAATCCGAGATACGTGAAGCGTGTTTGGAACACAGAATATCACGGTGAGCGAATCTATGTAAAATACATGTCTCTTCGGTAGAACTCGCTCCAAGAGATTTTTCTGGGAAATCTGCCTCATTTTCGAAACTGGCGTTTGATAATATACGCAAAATCTGAGAAAATGCTTCAAAGTGTCTATATGCCTTTATTGTGATGGAAGTTCGTAAAACCACATGCAAACAATTCTGTGGTGAATATTTGTACAAAGCGTTATGCATGTAGCGTGATCGTATCACAGAAATTCCCGGCGATGGAATCTATGTAAATTACACGCCTATTGGTTCGAATTCGCTCCAAAAATGTTTCCCTGAGAAAACGGCCTGATTTTCGAAACTGGCATTAGGGAAAAGCTGCAAATTCAGAGTGAATGTTTCTAGGTGTAAATATGCCATGTATGGTGGATGAAAGTTCTGTAATCTACATGTTCACAACTCATTCGAGAAAGTTTGTTGAAACCTTGATGCATGTAGCGTGTTCGGAAATTGGAATGTCACTGTGAGGAAAACAATTTAAATTACATTTCTATTGGGAAGTACTCGCTCCACGAGAATTTTTCTGCGTATCTGCCTCCTTTTCAAAACTGGCATTAGGAAAAACTTTCGAAATATGAGAAAATGCTTCAAAGAGTCAATATGGCTTTTATGGTGGATGAAAGTTCGTTAATCCTTATGCTAACAACTCAGTAGTGAATATTTGTCGAATCCGTGATGCATGTAGTTTTTCCGGAACATGGAATTTCACGATGACGGGTTCTATGTAAATTGCATGTCTATTGGGTATAACTCAATCCAAGAGGATTTTTCTGCAAAAACTGCATGATTTTAGAAACTGACATTAGGAGAAATCTACTAAATCAGAATAAAACTTTCTATGTATAAACATGCATTGTCAGTTGGATGAAAGTTCGGTAATACACATGTTCACAACTCATTAAAGAATGTTTGTTGAATCCGTGTTGCATGGGACGTGTTCAGAACACGGAATGTCACCGTGAGTGAAACTAGGTAAATTACATATCTTTTGGGTACAACTCGCTCCAAGAGAATTTTTCTGCCAAATCTGCCTCATTTTCAAAACAGGCGTTAAAACAAACCTGTGAAATCTGAGAAAATTCTTCAAAGTGTCAGAAAGCCTTGTATGGTGGATGAAAGTGCTGTAATCTACTTGCTAACAACTCTGTAGTGAATATATGTCACATCCGTGATGCATGTAGCGTTTTCAGAACACGGAATTTCATGGTGAGCGAATCCATGTAAATTACACGTCTATTGGTTAGACCCGCTCGAAGAGGTATTTGCCGTGAAATGGGCCTCATTTTGGAAACTGGCGTTTGGAAAGCTCTGCGAAATCAGAGAAAATGCTTCAAAGCGTCAATATGCCTTCTATTTTGATGAAAGTCCTCGAATCCACATGCAAACAACTCTGTAGTGTATTTTTGTCGAATCATTTCTTCATGTAGAGTGTTCCGAACACGGAATTTCAAGGTGAGCGAATCCATGGAATTTACATATCTATTGGATAGAATACGCTCCAACAGTATTTTCTTTTGTAAACTGCCTGATTTTCGAAACTGCTATTAGGAAAATGCTGCGAAATCAGAGTGAATGTTTCTAGGTGTACATATGCCTTGTATGGTGGATGAAAGTTCTGTAATACAGATGTACACAACTCTTTAAAAATGTTTGTCAAATCCGTGATATATGTAGCCTGTTCAGAACACGGACTGTCACGTTGAGGGAAACTATGTAAATTTCATATCTATTGGTTAGAACACGCTCCAGGAGCATTTTACTGGAATATCTGCCTCAGTTTGGAAACTGGTGTTATGAAAACGCTGCAAAATCTGAGTAAGTTCTTTAAGGTGACAATATGTCTTCAATGGGTTATTCAAGATGTGTAATTCACATGCTAACAACTCAGCAGTGTATAATGGTTGAATCCGTGGTGCATGTACTGTTTTCAGAACACGGAATGTTACGGTGAATTTACCTATCAAAATGAGATGTCTATTTCATAGAACATGCACCAAGAGTGTTTTTCTGTGAAAACTGCCTGATTTTCTTAACTGATGTTAGGAAAACCTGCGAAATTTAAGTAAATGTTTCTAGGTGTAAATATGCCTTGTATTGTGGTTGAAATATCGGTAATCCACATGCTCACGGTCATTGATTAATGTTTGTCAAAGCCGTGATGAATGTAACGTTTTCAGAACACGGAATGTCTCGGTGAGTGAAACTCTGAAAATAACAATTCTACTGGATAGAACTCACTTGAATTGAATGTTTCTGTGAAAATTTCATGATTTTTGAAACTGGATGTAAGGACAAACCTGCGAAATCAGAATAAATACATCTAAGTTTAAATATGCCTTGTATGTTGGATGAAAGTTCGGTAATCCACATGCTCACACTCATCAAAGAATGTTTGTCGAATTCGTGATACATGTAACGTGTTTGGAATACGGAATGTCATAGTGAAGGAAACAATGTAAGTTACATATCTATTGGGTAGAACTCACTTGAAGAGAATTTTTTTGCGAAATGTGCCTCATTTTCAAAACTGCCATTAGGAGAACCCTGTGAAATCTTAGAAAATGCTTCTAAGTGTCAATATGCCTTGAATGGTGAATGAAAGTCCGGTAATCCACATGTTAATAACAGTGTAGTAATTATTTTGTAAACCGTGATTCATGTAGCTCTTTTGGAAAACGGAATTTCACGGTAATGAAACGATGTAAATTACAATTCTATTGAGTAGAACGAGCTAGAAGAGAATGTTTCTGCGAAAATTGCATGATTATCGAATCTGAAGTTTGGAAAAAGCTGCAAAACGGGAGTCAATATTTGTAGGTGTAAATGTGCCTTTATGTTGCAAGAAAGTTCGGTAATCCACATGTTCACAACATACTAAAGAATCTTTTTCTAATCTGTGATGCATGTACCGTGTTCAGAACGTGGAATTTCACAGTGATTGAAACAATGTAAATTAATCCTCTATTGGGTAGAACTAGCTCGGAGAGGGTTTTTCGGGGAAAATTTCGTCATTTTTGAAACTGGCATTTGCAAGACGCTGCAAAATCTGAGAAAATACTTCTAAGAATCAATATTCAATGTATTGTGATGAAAGTTTGGTAATCCACATGCTAACAAATTTGTAGTGAATATTTGTCGAATCCTTTATGCATGTAACATGTTCGGAACACGGAATTTCACGGCCAGGGGATTTATGTAAATTACATTTCTCTTGGTTAGAAATCACTCCAAGAGATTTTTCCTGAGAAATCGGCCAGATTTTCGATAATGGCGATAGGAAAAGCCTTCGAACTCAGATTAATAGATTCTCGGTGTAAATATGCCTTGTATGGTGGATGAAAGTTCGGTAATCCGCATGCTAACAACTCTGTACTGAATATTTGTCGAATCCGAGATACGTGAAGCGTGTTTGGAACACAGAATATCACGGTGAGCGAATCTATGTAAAATACATGTCTCTTCGGTAGAACTCGCTCCAAGAGATTTTTCTGGGAAATCTGCCTCATTTTCGAAACTGGCGTTTGATAATATACGCAAAATCTGAGAAAATGCTTCAAAGTGTCTATATGCCTTTATTGTGATGGAAGTTCGTAAAACCACATGCAAATAATTCTGTGGTGAATATTTGTACAAAGCGTTATGCATGTAGCGTGATCGTATCACAGAAATTCCCGGCGATGGAATCTATGTAAATTACACGCCTATTGGTTCGAATTCGCTCCAAAAATGTTTCCCTGAGAAAACGGCCTGATTTTCGAAACTGGCATTAGGGAAAAGCTGCAAATTCAGAGTGAATGTTTCTAGGTGTAAATATGCCATGTATGGTGGATGAAAGTTCTGTAATCTACATGTTCACAACTCATTCGAGAAAGTTTGTTGAAACCTTGATGCATGTAGCGTGTTCGGAAATTGGAATGTCACTGTGAGGAAAACAATTTAAATTACATTTCTATTGGGAAGTACTCGCTCCACGAGAATTTTTCTGCGTATCTGCCTCCTTTTCAAAACTGGCATTAGGAAAAACTTTCGAAATATGAGAAAATGCTTCAAAGAGTCAATATGGCTTTTATGGTGGATGAAAGTTCGTTAATCCTTATGCTAACAACTCTGTAGTGAATATTTGTCGAATCCGTGATGCATGTAGCTTTTCCGGAACATGGAATTTCACGATGACGGGTTCTATGTAAATTGCATGTCTATTGGGTATAACTCAATCCAAGAGGATTTTTCTGCAAAAACTGCATGATTTTAGAAACTGACATTAGGAGAATTCTACTAAATCAGAATAAAACTTTCTATGTATAAACATGCATTGTCAGTTGGATGAAAGTTCGGTAATACACATGTTCACCACTCATTAAAGAATGTTTGTTGAATCCGTGTTGCATGGAACGTGTTCAGAACACGGAATGTCACCGTGAGTGAAACTAGGTAAATTACATATCTTTTGGGTACAACTCGCTCCAAGAGAATTTTTCTGCCAAATCTGCCTCATTTTCAAAACTGGCGTTAAAACAAACCTGTGAAATCTGAGAAAATTCTTCAAAGTGTCAGAAAGCCTTGTATGGTGGATGAAAGTGCTGTAATCTACTTGCTAACAACTCTGTAGTGAATATATGTCACATCCGTGATGCATGTAGCGTTTTCAGAACACGGAATTTCATGGTGAGCGAATCCATGTAAATTACACGTCTATTGGTTAGACCCGCTCGAAGAGGTATTTGCCGTGAAATGGGCCTCATTTTGGAAACTGGCGTTTGGAAAGCTCTGCGAAATCAGAGAAAATGCTTCAAAGCGTCAATATGCCTTCTATTTTGATGAAAGTCCTGGAATCCACATGCAAACAACTCTGTAGTGTATTTTTGTCGAATCATTTCTTCATGTAGAGTGTTCCGAACACGGAATTTCAAGGTGAGCGAATCCATGGAATTTACATATCTATTGGATAGAATACGCTCCAACAGTATTTTCTTTTGTAAACTGCCTGATTTTCGAAACTGCTATTAGGAAAATGCTGCGAAATCAGAGTGAATGTTTCTAGGTGTACATATGCCTTGTATGGTGGATGAAAGTTCTGTAATACAGATGTACACAACTCTTTAAAAATGTTTGTCAAATCCGTGATATATGTAGCCTGTTCAGAACACGGACTGTCACAGTGAGGGAAACTATGTAAATTTCATATCTATTGGTTAGAACACGCTCCAGGAGCATTTTACTGGAATATCTGCCTCAGTTTGGAAACTGGTGTTATGAAAACGCTGCAAAATCTGAGTAAGTTCTTTAAGGTGACAATATGTCTTCAATGGGTTATTCAAGATGTGTAATTCACATGCTAACAACTCAGCAGTGTATAATGGTTGAATCCGTGGTGCATGTACCGTTTTCAGAACACAGAATGTTACGGTGAATTTACCTATCAAAATGAGATGTCTATTTCATAGAACATGCACCAAGAGTGTTTTTCTGTGAAAACTGCCTGATTTTCTTAACTGATGTTAGGAAAACCTGCGAAATTTAAGTAAATGTTTCTAGGTGTAAATATGCCTTGTATTGTGGTTGAAATATCGGTAATCCACATGCTCACGGTCATTGATTAATGTTTGTCAAAGCCGTGATGAATGTAACGTTTTCAGAACACGGAATGTCTCGGTGAGTGAAACTCTGAAAATAACAATTCTACTGGATAGAACTCACTTGAATTGAATGTTTCTGTGAAAATTTCATGATTTTTGAAACTGGATGTAAGGACAAACCTGCGAAATCAGAATAAATACATCTAAGTTTAAATATGCCTTGTATGTTGGATGAAAGTTCGGTAATCCACATGCTCACACTCATCAAAGAATGTTTGTCGAATTCGTGATACATGTAACGTGTTTGGAATACGGAATGTCATAGTGAAGGAAACAATGTAAGTTACATATCTATTGGGTAGAACTCACTTGAAGAGAATTTTTTTGCGAAATGTGCCTCATTTTCAAAACTGCCATTAGGAGAACCCTGTGAAATCTTAGAAAATGCTTCTAAGTGTCAATATGCCTTGAATGGTGAATGAAAGTCCGGTAATCCACATGTTAATAACAGTGTAGTAATTATTTTGTAAACCGTGATTCATGTAGCTCTTTTGGAAAACGGAATTTCACGGTAATGAAACGATGTAAATTACAATTCTATTGAGTAGAACGAGCTAGAAGAGAATGTTTCTGCGAAAATTGCATGATTATCGAATCTGAAGTTTGGAAAAAGCTGCAAAACGGGAGTCAATATTTGTAGGTGTAAATGTGCCTTTATGTTGCAAGAAAGTTCGGTAATCCACATGTTCACAACATACTAAAGAATCTTTTTCTAATCTGTGATGCATGTACCGTGTTCAGAACGTGGAATTTCACAGTGATTGAAACAATGTAAATTAATCCTCTATTGGGTAGAACTAGCTCGGAGAGGGTTTTTCGGGGAAAATTTCGTCATTTTTGAAACTGGCATTTGCAAAACGCTGCAAAATCTGAGAAAATACTTCTAAGAATCAATATTCAGTGTATTGTGATGAAAGTTTGGTAATCCACATGCTAACAAATTTGTAGTGAATATTTGTCGAATCCTTTATGCATGTAACATGTTCGGAACACGGAATTTCACGGCCAGGGGATTTATGTAAATTACATTTCTCTTGGTTAGAAATCACTCCAAGAGATTTTTCCTGAGAAATCGGCCAGATTTTCGATAATGGCGATAGGAAAAGCCTTCGAACTCAGATTAATAGATTCTCGGTGTAAATATGCCTTGTATGGTGGATGAAAGTTCGGTAATCCGCATGCTAACAACTCTGTACTGAATATTTGTCGAATCCGAGATACGTGAAGCGTGTTTGGAACACAGAATATCACGGTGAGCGAATCTATGTAAAATACATGTCTCTTCGGTAGAACTCGCTCCAAGAGATTTTTCTGGGAAATCTGCCTCATTTTCGAAACTGGCGTTTGATAATATACGCAAAATCTGAGAAAATGCTTCAAAGTGTCTATATGCCTTTATTGTGATGGAAGTTCGTAAAACCACATGCAAACAATTCTGTGGTGAATATTTGTACAAAGCGTTATGCATGTAGCGTGATCGTATCACAGAAATTCCCGGTGATGGAATCTATGTAAATTACACGCCTATTGGTTCGAATTCGCTCCAAAAATGTTTCCCTGAGAAAACGGCCTGATTTTCGAAACTGGCATTAGGGAAAAGCTGCAAATTCAGAGTGAATGTTTCTAGGTGTAAATATGCCATGTATGGTGGATGAAAGTTCTGTAATCTACATGTTCACAACTCATTCGAGAAAGTTTGTTGAAACCTTGATGCATGTAGCGTGTTCGGAAATTGGAATGTCACTGTGAGGAAAACAATTTAAATTACATTTCTATTGGGAAGTACTCGCTCCACGAGAATTTTTCTGCGTATCTGCCTCCTTTTCAAAACTGGCATTAGGAAAAACTTTCGAAATATGAGAAAATGCTTCAAAGAGTCAATATGGCTTTTATGGTGGATGAAAGTTCGTTAATCCTTATGCTAACAACTCTGTAGTGAATATTTGTCGAATCCGTGATGCATGTAGCTTTTCCGGAACATGGAATTTCACGATGACGGGTTCTATGTAAATTGCATGTCTATTGGGTATAACTCAATCCAAGAGGATTTTTCTGCAAAAACTGCATGATTTTAGAAACTGACATTAGGAGAATTCTACTAAATCATAATAAAACTTTCTATGTATAAACATGCATTGTCAGTTGGATGAAAGTTCGGTAATACACATGTTCACCACTCATTAAAGAATGTTTGTTGAATCCGTGTTGCATGGAACGTGTTCAGAACACGGAATGTCACCGTGAGTGAAACTAGGTAAATTACATATCTTTTGGGTACAACTCGCTCCAAGAGAATTTTTCTGCCAAATCTGCCTCATTTTCAAAACTGGCGTTAAAACAAACCTGTGAAATCTGAGAAAATTCTTCAAAGTGTCAGAAAGCCTTGTATGGTGGATGAAAGTGCTGTAATCTACTTGCTAACAACTCTGTAGTGAATATATGTCACATCCGTGATGCATGTAGCGTTTTCAGAACACGGAATTTCATGGTGAGCGAATCCATGTAAATTACACGTCTATTGGTTAGACCCGCTCGAAGAGGTATTTGCCGTGAAATGGGCCTCATTTTGGAAACTGGCGTTTGGAAAGCTCTGCGAAATCAGAGAAAATGCTTCAAAGCGTCAATATGCCTTCTATTTTGATGAAAGTCCTGGAATCCACATGCAAACA
The DNA here is from genome assembly GCF_036321535.1 of Camelus dromedarius. Classification (NCBI taxonomy): domain Eukaryota; kingdom Metazoa; phylum Chordata; class Mammalia; order Artiodactyla; family Camelidae; genus Camelus; species Camelus dromedarius. Next base: position 833,232 of record NW_026989824.1, read on the forward strand.
ACTCTGTAGTGTATTTTTGTCGAATCATTTCTTCATGTAGAGTGTTCCGAACACGGAATTTCAAGGTGAGCGAATCCATGGAATTTACATATCTATTGGATAGAATACGCTCCAACAGTATTTTCTTTTGTAAACTGCCTGATTTTCGAAACTGCTATTAGGAAAATGCTGCGAAATCAGAGTGAATGTTTCTAGGTGTACATATGCCTTGTATGGTGGATGAAAGTTCTGTAATACAGATGTACACAACTCTTTAAAAATGTTTGTCAAATCCGTGATATATGTAGCCTGTTCAGAACACGGACTGTCACAGTGAGGGAAACTATGTAAATTTCATATCTATTGGTTAGAACACGCTCCAGGAGCATTTTACTGGAATATCTGCCTCAGTTTGGAAACTGGTGTTATGAAAACGCTGCAAAATCTGAGTAAGTTCTTTAAGGTGACAATATGTCTTCAATGGGTTATTCAAGATGTGTAATTCACATGCTAACAACTCAGCAGTGTATAATGGTTGAATCCGTGGTGCATGTACCGTTTTCAGAACACAGAATGTTACGGTGAATTTACCTATCAAAATGAGATGTCTATTTCATAGAACATGCACCAAGAGTGTTTTTCTGTGAAAACTGCCTGATTTTCTTAACTGATGTTAGGAAAACCTGCGAAATTTAAGTAAATGTTTCTAGGTGTAAATATGCCTTGTATTGTGGTTGAAATATCGGTAATCCACATGCTCACGGTCATTGATTAATGTTTGTCAAAGCCGTGATGAATGTAACGTTTTCAGAACACGGAATGTCTCGGTGAGTGAAACTCTGAAAATAACAATTCTACTGGATAGAACTCACTTGAATTGAATGTTTCTGTGAAAATTTCATGATTTTTGAAACTGGATGTAAGGACAAACCTGCGAAATCAGAATAAATACATCTAAGTTTAAATATGCCTTGTATGTTGGATGAAAGTTCGGTAATCCACATGCTCACACTCATCAAAGAATGTTTGTCGAATTCGTGATACATGTAACGTGTTTGGAATACGGAATGTCATAGTGAAGGAAACAATGTAAGTTACATATCTATTGGGTAGAACTCACTTGAAGAGAATTTTTCTGCGAAATGTGCCTCATTTTCAAAACTGCCATTAGGAGAACCCTGTGAAATCTTAGAAAATGCTTCTAAGTGTCAATATGCCTTGAATGGTGAATGAAAGTCCGGTAATCCACATGTTAATAACAGTGTAGTAATTATTTTGTAAACCGTGATTCATGTAGCTCTTTTGGAAAACGGAATTTCACGGTAATGAAACGATGTAAATTACAATTCTATTGAGTAGAACGAGCTAGAAGAGAATGTTTCTGCGAAAATTGCATGATTATCGAATCTGAAGTTTGGAAAAAGCTGCAAAACGGGAGTCAATATTTGTAGGTGTAAATGTGCCTTTATGTTGCAAGAAAGTTCGGTAATCCACATGTTCACAACATACTAAAGAATCTTTTTCTAATCTGTGATGCATGTACCGTGTTCAGAACGTGGAATTTCACAGTGATTGAAACAATGTAAATTAATCCTCTATTGGGTAGAACTAGCTCGGAGAGGGTTTTTCGGGGAAAATTTCGTCATTTTTGAAACTGGCACTTGCAAAACGCTGCAAAATCTGAGAAAATACTTCTAAGAATCAATATTCAGTGTATTGTGATGAAAGTTTGGTAATCCACATGCTAACAAATTTGTAGTGAATATTTGTCGAATCCTTTATGCATGTAACATGTTCGGAACACGGAATTTCACGGCCAGGGGATTTATGTAAATTACATTTCTCTTGGTTAGAAATCACTCCAAGAGATTTTTCCTGAGAAATCGGCCAGATTTTCGATAATGGCGATAGGAAAAGCCTTCGAACTCAGATTAATAGATTCTCGGTGTAAATATGCCTTGTATGGTGGATGAAAGTTCGGTAATCCGCATGCTAACAACTCTGTACTGAATATTTGTCGAATCCGAGATACGTGAAGCGTGTTTGGAACACAGAATATCACGGTGAGCGAATCTATGTAAAATACATGTCTCTTCGGTAGAACTCGCTCCAAGAGATTTTTCTGGGAAATCTGCCTCATTTTCGAAACTGGCGTTTGATAATATACGCAAAATCTGAGAAAATGCTTCAAAGTGTCTATATGCCTTTATTGTGATGGAAGTTCGTAAAACCACATGCAAACAATTCTGTGGTGAATATTTGTACAAAGCGTTATGCATGTAGCGTGATCGTATCACAGAAATTCCCGGCGATGGAATCTATGTAAATTACACGCCTATTGGTTCGAATTCGCTCCAAAAATGTTTCCCTGAGAAAACGGCCTGATTTTCGAAACTGGCATTAGGGAAAAGCTGCAAATTCAGAGTGAATGTTTCTAGGTGTAAATATGCCATGTATGGTGGATGAAAGTTCTGTAATCTACATGTTCACAACTCATTCGAGAAAGTTTGTTGAAACCTTGATGCATGTAGCGTGTTCGGAAATTGGAATGTCACTGTGAGGAAAACAATTTAAATTACATTTCTATTGGGAAGTACTCGCTCCACGAGAATTTTTCTGCGTATCTGCCTCCTTTTCAAAACTGGCATTAGGAAAAACTTTCGAAATATGAGAAAATGCTTCAAAGAGTCAATATGGCTTTTATGGTGGATGAAAGTTCGGTAATCCTTATGCTAACAACTCTGTAGTGAATATTTGTCGAATCCGTGATGCATGTAGATTTTCCGGAACATGGAATTTCACGATGACGGGTTCTATGTAAATTGCATGTCTATTGGGTATAACTCAATCCAAGAGGATTTTTCTGCAAAAACTGCATGATTTTAGAAACTGACATTAGGAGAATTCTACTAAATCAGAATAAAACTTTCTATGTATAAACATGCATTGTCAGTTGGATGAAAGTTCGGTAATACACATGTTCACCACTCATTAAAGAATGTTTGTTGAATCCGTGTTGCATGGAACGTGTTCAGAACACGGAATGTCACCGTGAGTGAAACTAGGTAAATTACATATCTTTTGGGTACAACTCGCTCCAAGAGAATTTTTCTGCCAAATCTGCCTCATTTTCAAAACTGGCGTTAAAACAAACCTGTGAAATCTGAGAAAATTCTTCAAAGTGTCAGAAAGCCTTGTATGGTGGATGAAAGTGCTGTAATCTACTTGCTAACAACTCTGTAGTGAATATATGTCACATCCGTGATGCATGTAGCGTTTTCAGAACACGGAATTTCATGGTGAGCGAATCCATGTAAATTACACGTCTATTGGTTAGACCCGCTCGAAGAGGTATTTGCCGTGAAATGGGCCTCATTTTGGAAACTGGCGTTTGGAAAGCTCTGCGAAATCAGAGAAAATGCTTCAAAGCGTCAATATGCCTTCTATTTTGATGAAAGTCCTGGAATCCACATGCAAACAACTCTGTAGTGTATTTTTGTCGAATCATTTCTTCATGTAGAGTGTTCCGAACACGGAATTTCAAGGTGAGCGAATCCATGGAATTTACATATCTATTGGATAGAATACGCTCCAACAGTATTTTCTTTTGTAAACTGCCTGATTTTCGAAACTGCTATTAGGAAAATGCTGCGAAATCAGAGTGAATGTTTCTAGGTGTACATATGCCTTGTATGGTGGATGAAAGTTCTGTAATACAGATGTACACAACTCTTTAAAAATGTTTGTCAAATCCGTGATATATGTAGCCTGTTCAGAACACGGACTGTCACAGTGAGGGAAACTATGTAAATTTCATATCTATTGGTTAGAACACGCTCCAGGAGCATTTTACTGGAATATCTGCCTCAGTTTGGAAACTGGTGTTATGAAAACGCTGCAAAATCTGAGTAAGTTCTTTAAGGTGACAATATGTCTTCAATGGGTTATTCAAGATGTGTAATTCACATGCTAACAACTCAGCAGTGTATAATGGTTGAATCCGTGGTGCATGTACCGTTTTCAGAACACGGAATGTTACGGTGAATTTACCTATCAAAATGAGATGTCTATTTCATAGAACATGCACCAAGAGTGTTTTTCTGTGAAAACTGCCTGATTTTCTTAACTGATGTTAGGAAAACCTGCGAAATTTAAGTAAATGTTTCTAGGTGTAAATATGCCTTGTATTGTGGTTGAAATATCGGTAATCCACATGCTCACGGTCATTAATTAATGTTTGTCAAAGCCGTGATGAATGTAACGTTTTCAGAACACGGAATGTCTCGGTGAGTGAAACTCTGAAAATAACAATTCTACTGGATAGAACTCACTTGAATTGAATGTTTCTGTGAAAATTTCATGATTTTTGAAACTGGATGTAAGGACAAACCTGCGAAATCAGAATAAATACATCTAAGTTTAAATATGCCTTGTATGTTGGATGAAAGTTCGGTAATCCACATGCTCACACTCATCAAAGAATGTTTGTCGAATTCGTGATACATGTAACGTGTTTGGAATACGGAATGTCATAGTGAAGGAAACAATGTAAGTTACATATCTATTGGGTAGAACTCACTTGAAGAGAATTTTTCTGCGAAATGTGCCTCATTTTCAAAACTGCCATTAGGAGAACCCTGTGAAATCTTAGAAAATGCTTCTAAGTGTCAATATGCCTTGAATGGTGAATGAAAGTCCGGTAATCCACATGTTAATAACAGTGTAGTAATTATTTTGTAAACCGTGATTCATGTAGCTCTTTTGGAAAACGGAATTTCACGGTAATGAAACGATGTAAATTACAATTCTATTGAGTAGAACGAGCTAGAAGAGAATGTTTCTGCGAAAATTGCATGATTATCGAATCTGAAGTTTGGAAAAAGCTGCAAAACGGGAGTCAATATTTGTAGGTGTAAATGTGCCTTTATGTTGCAAAAAAGTTCGGTAATCCACATGTTCACAACATACTAAAGAATCTTTTTCTAATCTGTGATGCATGAACCGTGTTCAGATCGTGGAAATTCACGGTAATTGAAACAATGTAAATTACTTCTCTATTGGGTAGAACTAGCTCGGAGAGTGTTTTTCGGAGAAAACTTCGTCATTTTTGAAACTGGCATTTGCAAAACGCTGCAAAATCTGAGAAAATACTTCTAAGAATCAATATTCAATGTATTGTGATGAAAGTTTGGTAATCCACATGCTAACAAATTTGTAGTGAATATTTGTCGAATCCTTTATGCATGTAACATGTTCGGAACACGGAATTTCACGGCCAGGGGATTTATGTAAATTACATTTCTCTTGGTTAGAAATCACTCCAAGAGATTTTTCCTGAGAAATCGGCCAGATTTTCGATAATGGCGATAGGAAAAGCCTTCGAACTCAGATTAATAGATTCTCGGTGTAAATATGCCTTGTATGGTGGATGAAAGTTCGGTAATCCGCATGCTAACAACTCTGTACTGAATATTTGTCGAATCCGAGATACGTGAAGCGTGTTTGGAACACAGAATATCACGGTGAGCGAATCTATGTAAAATACATGTCTCTTCGGTAGAACTCGCTCCAAGAGATTTTTCTGGGAAATCTGCCTCATTTTCGAAACTGGCGTTTGATAATATACGCAAAATCTGAGAAAATGCTTCAAAGTGTCTATATGCCTTTATTGTGATGGAAGTTCGTAAAACCACATGCAAACAATTCTGTGGTGAATATTTGTACAAAGCGTTATGCATGTAGCGTGATCGTATCACAGAAATTCCCGGCGATGGAATCTATGTAAATTACATGCCTATTGGTTCGAATTCGCTCCAAAAATGTTTCCCTGAGAAAACGGCCTGATTTTCGAAACTGGCATTAGGGAAAAGCTGCAAATTCAGAGTGAATGTTTCTAGGTGTAAATATGCCATGTATGGTGGATGAAAGTTCTGTAATCTACATGTTCACAACTCATTCGAGAAAGTTTGTTGAAACCTTGATGCATGTAGCGTGTTCGGAAATTGGAATGTCACTGTGAGGAAAACAATTTAAATTACATTTCTATTGGGAAGTACTCGCTCCACGAGAATTTTTCTGCGTATCTGCCTCCTTTTCAAAACTGGCATTAGGAAAAACTTTCGAAATATGAGAAAATGCTTCAAAGAGTCAATATGGCTTTTATGGTGGATGAAAGTTCGGTAATCCTTATGCTAACAACTCTGTAGTGAATATTTGTCGAATCCGTGATGCATGTAGCTTTTCCGGAACATGGAATTTCACGATGACGGGTTCTATGTAAATTGCATGTCTATTGGGTATAACTCAATCCAAGAGGATTTTTCTGCAAAAACTGCATGATTTTAGAAACTGACATTAGGAGAATTCTACTAAATCAGAATAAAACTTTCTATGTATAAACATGCATTGTCAGTTGGATGAAAGTTCGGTAATACACATGTTCACCACTCATTAAAGAATGTTTGTTGAATCCGTGTTGCATGGAACGTGTTCAGAACACGGAATGTCACCGTGAGTGAAACTAGGTAAATTACATATCTTTTGGGTACAACTCGCTCCAAGAGAATTTTTCTGCCAAATCTGCCTCATTTTCAAAACTGGCGTTAAAACAAACCTGTGAAATCTGAGAAAATTCTTCAAAGTGTCAGAAAGCCTTGTATGGTGGATGAAAGTGCTGTAATCTACTTGCTAACAACTCTGTAGTGAATATATGTCACATCCGTGATGCATGTAGCGTTTTCAGAACACGGAATTTCATGGTGAGCGAATCCATGTAAATTACACGTCTATTGGTTAGACCCGCTCGAAGAGGTATTTGCCGTGAAATGGGCCTCATTTTGGAAACTGGCGTTTGGAAAGCTCTGCGAAATCAGAGAAAATGCTTCAAAGCGTCAATATGCCTTCTATTTTGATGAAAGTCCTCGAATCCACATGCAAACAACTCTGTAGTGTATTTTTGTCGAATCATTTCTTCATGTAGAGTGTTCCGAACACGGAATTTCAAGGTGAGCGAATCCATGGAATTTACATATCTATTGGATAGAATACGCTCCAACAGTATTTTCTTTTGTAAACTGCCTGATTTTCGAAACTGCTATTAGGAAAATGCTGCGAAATCAGAGTGAATGTTTCTAGGTGTACATATGCCTTGTATGGTGGATGAAAGTTCTGTAATACAGATGTACACAACTCTTTAAAAATGTTTGTCAAATCCGTGATATATGTAGCCTGTTCAGAACACGGACTGTCACGTTGAGGGAAACTATGTAAATTTCATATCTATTGGTTAGAACACGCTCCAGGAGCATTTTACTGGAATATCTGCCTCAGTTTGGAAACTGGTGTTATGAAAACGCTGCAAAATCTGAGTAAGTTCTTTAAGGTGACAATATGTCTTCAATGGGTTATTCAAGATGTGTAATTCACATGCTAACAACTCAGCAGTGTATAATGGTTGAATCCGTGGTGCATGTACCGTTTTCAGAACACGGAATGTTACGGTGAATTTACCTATCAAAATGAGATGTCTATTTCATAGAACATGCACCAAGAGTGTTTTTCTGTGAAAACTGCCTGATTTTCTTAACTGATGTTAGGAAAACCTGCGAAATTTAAGTAAATGTTTCTAGGTGTAAATATGCCTTGTATTGTGGTTGAAATATCGGTAATCCACATGCTCACGGTCATTGATTAATGTTTGTCAAAGCCGTGATGAATGTAACGTTTTCAGAACACGGAATGTCTCGGTGAGTGAAACTCTGAAAATAACAATTCTACTGGATAGAACTCACTTGAATTGAATGTTTCTGTGAAAATTTCATGATTTTTGAAACTGGATGTAAGGACAAACCTGCGAAATCAGAATAAATACATCTAAGTGTAAATATGCCTTGTATGTTGGATGAAAGTTCGGTAATCCACATGCTCACACTCATCAAAGAATGTTTGTCGAATTCGTGATACATGTAACGTGTTTGGAATACGGAATGTCATAGTGAAGGAAACAATGTAAGTTACATATCTATTGGGTAGAACTCACTTGAAGAGAATTTTTCTGCGAAATGTGCCTCATTTTCAAAACTGCCATTAGGAGAACCCTGTGAAATCTTAGAAAATGCTTCTAAGTGTCAATATGCCTTGAATGGTGAATGAAAGTCCGGTAATCCACATGTTAATAACAGTGTAGTAATTATTTTGTAAACCGTGATTCATGTAGCTCTTTTGGAAAACGGAATTTCACGGTAATGAAACGATGTAAATTACAATTCTATTGAGTAGAACGAGCTAGAAGAGAATGTTTCTGCGAAAATTGCATGATTATCGAATCTGAAGTTTGGAAAAAGCTGCAAAACGGGAGTCAATATTTGTAGGTGTAAATGTGCCTTTATGTTGCAAAAAAGTTCGGTAATCCACATGTTCACAACATACTAAAGAATCTTTTTCTAATCTGTGATGCATGAACCGTGTTCAGATCGTGGAAATTCACGGTAATTGAAACAATGTAAATTACTTCTCTATTGGGTAGAACTAGCTCGGAGAGTGTTTTTCGGAGAAAACTTCGTCATTTTTGAAACTGGCATTTGCAAAACGCTGCAAAATCTGAGAAAATACTTCTAAGAATCAATATTCAATGTATTGTGATGAAAGTTTGGTAATCCACATGCTAACAAATTTGTAGTGAATATTTGTCGAATCCTTTATGCATGTAACATGTTCGGAACACGGAATTTCACGGCCAGGGGATTTATGTAAATTACATTTCTCTTGGTTAGAAATCACTCCAAGAGATTTTTCCTGAGAAATCGGCCAGATTTTCGATAATGGCGATAGGAAAAGCCTTCGAACTCAGATTAATAGATTCTCGGTGTAAATATGCCTTGTATGGTGGATGAAAGTTCGGTAATCCGCATGCTAACAACTCTGTACTGAATATTTGTCGAATCCGAGATACGTGAAGCGTGTTTGGAACACAGAATATCACGGTGAGCGAATCTATGTAAAATACATGTCTCTTCGGTAGAACTCGCTCCAAGAGATTTTTCTGGGAAATCTGCCTCATTTTCGAAACTGGCGTTTGATAATATACGCAAAATCTGAGAAAATGCTTCAAAGTGTCTATATGCCTTTATTGTGATGGAAGTTCGTAAAACCACATGCAAACAATTCTGTGGTGAATATTTGTACAAAGCGTTATGCATGTAGCGTGATCGTATCACAGAAATTCCCGGCGATGGAATCTATGTAAATTACATGCCTATTGGTTCGAATTCGCTCCAAAAATGTTTCCCTGAGAAAACGGCCTGATTTTCGAAACTGGCATTAGGGAAAAGCTGCAAATTCAGAGTGAATGTTTCTAGGTGTAAATATGCCATGTATGGTGGATGAAAGTTCTGTAATCTACATGTTCACAACTCATTCGAGAAAGTTTGTTGAAACCTTGATGCATGTAGCGTGTTCAGAAATTGGAATGTCACTGTGAGGAAAACAATTTAAATTACATTTCTATTGGGAAGTACTCGCTCCACGAGAATTTTTCTGCGTATCTGCCTCCTTTTCAAAACTGGCATTAGGAAAAACTTTCGAAATATGAGAAAATGCTTCAAAGAGTCAATATGACTTTTATGGTGGATGAAAGTTCGGTAATCCTTATGCTAACAACTCTGTAGTGAATATTTGTCGAATCCGTGATGCATGTAGCTTTTCCGGAACATGGAATTTCACGATGACGGGTTCTATGTAAATTGCATGTCTATTGGGTATAACTCAATCCAAGAGGATTTTTCTGCAAAAACTGCATGATTTTAGAAACTGACATTAGGAGAATTCTACTAAATCAGAATAAAACTTTCTATGTATAAACATGCATTGTCAGTTGGATGAAAGTTCGGTAATACACATGTTCACCACTCATTAAAGAATGTTTGTTGAATCCGTGTTGCATGGAACGTGTTCAGAACACGGAATGTCACCGTGAGTGAAACTAGGTAAATTACATATCTTTTGGGTACAACTCGCTCCAAGAGAATTTTTCTGCCAAATCTGCCTCATTTTCAAAACTGGCGTTAAAACAAACCTGTGAAATCTGAGAAAATTCTTCAAAGTGTCAGAAAGCCTTGTATGGTGGATGAAAGTGCTGTAATCTACTTGCTAACAACTCTGTAGTGAATATATGTCACATCCGTGATGCATGTAGCGTTTTCAGAACACGGAATTTCATGGTGAGCGAATCCATGTAAATTACACGTCTATTGGTTAGACCCGCTCGAAGAGGTATTTGCCGTGAAATGGGCCTCATTTTGGAAACTGGCGTTTGGAAAGCTCTGCGAAATCAGAGAAAATGCTTCAAAGCGTCAATATGCCTTCTATTTTGATGAAAGTCCTGGAATCCACATGCAAACAACTCTGTAGTGTATTTTTGTCGAATCATTTCTTCATGTAGAGTGTTCCGAACACGGAATTTCAAGGTGAGCGAATCCATGGAATTTACATATCTATTGGATAGAATACGCTCCAACAGTATTTTCTTTTGTAAACTGCCTGATTTTCGAAACTGCTATTAGGAAAATGCTGCGAAATCAGAGTGAATGTTTCTAGGTGTACATATGCCTTGTATGGTGGATGAAAGTTCTGTAATACAGATGTACACAACTCTTTAAAAATGTTTGTCAAATCCGTGATATATGTAGCCTGTTCAGAACACGGACTGTCACGTTGAGGGAAACTATGTAAATTTCATATCTATTGGTTAGAACACGCTCCAGGAGCATTTTACTGGAATATCTGCCTCAGTTTGGAAACTGGTGTTATGAAAACGCTGCAAAATCTGAGTAAGTTCTTTAAGGTGACAATATGTCTTCAATGGGTTATTCAAGATGTGTAATTCACATGCTAACAACTCAGCAGTGTATAATGGTTGAATCCGTGGTGCATGTACCGTTTTCAGAACACGGAATGTTACGGTGAATTTACCTATCAAAATGAGATGTCTATTTCATAGAACATGCACCAAGAGTGTTTTTCTGTGAAAACTGCCTGATTTTCTTAACTGATGTTAGGAAAACCTGCGAAATTTAAGTAAATGTTTCTAGGTGTAAATATGCCTTGTATTGTGGTTGAAATATCGGTAATCCACATGCTCACGGTCATTAATTAATGTTTGTCAAAGCCGTGATGAATGTAACGTTTTCAGAACACGGAATGTCTCGGTGAGTGAAACTCTGAAAATAACAATTCTACTGGATAGAACTCACTTGAATTGAATGTTTCTGTGAAAATTTCATGATTTTTGAAACTGGATGTAAGGACAAACCTGCGAAATCAGAATAAATACATCTAAGTTTAAATATGCCTTGTATGTTGGATGAAAGTTCGGTAATCCACATGCTCACACTCATCAAAGAATGTTTGTCGAATTCGTGATACATGTAACGTGTTTGGAATACGGAATGTCATAGTGAAGGAAACAATGTAAGTTACATATCTATTGGGTAGAACTCACTTGAAGAGAATTTTTCTGCGAAATGTGCCTCATTTTCAAAACTGCCATTAGGAGAACCCTGTGAAATCTTAGAAAATGCTTCTAAGTGTCAATATGCCTTGAATGGTGAATGAAAGTCCGGTAATCCACATGTTAATAACAGTGTAGTAATTATTTTGTAAACCGTGATTCATGTAGCTCTTTTGGAAAACGGAATTTCACGGTAATGAAACGATGTAAATTACAATTCTATTGAGTAGAACGAGCTAGAAGAGTATGTTTCTGTGAAAATTGCATGATTATCGAATCTGAAGTTTGGAAAAAGCTGCAAAACGGGAGTCAATATTTGTAGGTGTAAATGTGCCTTTATGTTGCAAAAAAGTTCGGTAATCCACATGTTCACAACATACTAAAGAATCTTTTTCTAATCTGTGATGCATGAAACGTGTTCAGATCGTGGAAATTCACGGTAATTGAAACAATGTAAATTACTTCTCTATTGGGTAGAACTAGCTCGGAGAGTGTTTTTCGGAGAAAACTTCGTCATTTTTGAAACTGGCATTTGCAAAACGCTGCAAAATCTGAGAAAATACTTCTAAGAATCAATATTCAATGTATTGTGATGAAAGTTTGGTAATCCACATGCTAACAAATTTGTAGTGAATATTTGTCGAATCCTTTATGCATGTAACATGTTCGGAACACGGAATTTCACGGCCAGGGGATTTATGTAAATTACATTTCTCTTGGTAAGAAATCACTCCAAGAGATTTTTCCTGAGAAATCGGCCAGATTTTCGATAATGGCGATAGGAAAAGCCTTCGAACTCAGATTAATAGATTCTCGGTGTAAATATGCCTTGTATGGTGGATGAAAGTTCGGTAATCCGCATGCTAACAACTCTGTACTGAATATTTGTCGAATCCGAGATACGTGAAGCGTGTTTGGAACACAGAATATCACGGTGAGCGAATCTATGTAAAATACATGTCTCTTCGGTAGAACTCGCTCCAAGAGATTTTTCTGGGAAATCTGCCTCATTTTCGAAACTGGCGTTTGATAATATACGCAAAATCTGAGAAAATGCTTCAAAGTGTCTATATGCCTTTATTGTGATGGAAGTTCGTAAAACCACATGCAAACAATTCTGTGGTGAATATTTGTACAAAGCGTTATGCATGTAGCGTGATCGTATCACAGAAATTCCCGGCGATGGAATCTATGTAAATTACACGCCTATTGGTTCGAATTCGCTCCAAAAATGTTTCCCTGAGAAAACGGCCTGATTTTCGAAACTGGCATTAGGGAAAAGCTGCAAATTCAGAGTGAATGTTTCTAGGTGTAAATATGCCATGTATGGTGGATGAAAGTTCTGTAATCTACATGTTCACAACTCATTCGAGAAAGTTTGTTGAAACCTTGATGCATGTAGCGTGTTCGGAAATTGGAATGTCACTGTGAGGAAAACAATTTAAATTACATTTCTATTGGGAAGTACTCGCTCCACGAGAATTTTTCTGCGTATCTGCCTCCTTTTCAAAACTGGCATTAGGAAAAACTTTCGAAATATGAGAAAATGCTTCAAAGAGTCAATATGGCTTTTATGGTGGATGAAAGTTCGTTAATCCTTATGCTAACAACTCTGTAGTGAATATTTGTCGAATCCGTGATGCATGTAGCTTTTCCGGAACATGGAATTTCACGATGACGGGTTCTATGTAAATTGCATGTCTATTGGGTATAACTCAATCCAAGAGGATTTTTCTGCAAAAACTGCATGATTTTAGAAACTGACATTAGGAGAAATCTACTAAATCAGAATAAAACTTTCTATGTATAAACATGCATTGTCAGTTGGATGAAAGTTCGGTAATACACATGTTCACAACTCATTAAAGAATGTTTGTTGAATCCGTGTTGCATGGGACGTGTTCAGAACACGGAATGTCACCGTGAGTGAAACTAGGTAAATTACATATCTTTTGGGTACAACTCGCTCCAAGAGCATTTTTCTGCCAAATCTGCCTCATTTTCAAAACTGGCGTTAAAACAAACCTGTGAAATCTGAGAAAATTCTTCAAAGTGTCAGAAAGCCTTGTATGGTGGATGAAAGTGCTGTAATCTACTTGCTAACAACTCTGTAGTGAATATATGTCACATCCGTGATGCATGTAGCGTTTTCAGAACACGGAATTTCATGGTGAGCGAATCCATGTAAATTACACGTCTATTGGTTAGACCCGCTCGAAGAGGTATTTGCCGTGAAATGGGCCTCATTTTGGAAACTGGCGTTTGGAAAGCTCTGCGAAATCAGAGAAAATGCTTCAAAGCGTCAATATGCCTTCTATTTTGATGAAAGTCCTCGAATCCACATGCAAACAACTCTGTAGTGTATTTTTGTCGAATCATTTCTTCATGTAGAGTGTTCCGAACACGGAATTTCAAGGTGAGCGAATCCATGGAATTTACATATCTATTGGATAGAATACGCTCCAACAGTATTTTCTTTTGTAAACTGCCTGATTTTCGAAACTGCTATTAGGAAAATGCTGCGAAATCAGAGTGAATGTTTCTAGGTGTACATATGCCTTGTATGGTGGATGAAAGTTCTGTAATACAGATGTACACAACTCTTTAAAAATGTTTGTCAAATCCGTGATATATGTAGCCTGTTCAGAACACGGACTGTCACGTTGAGGGAAACTATGTAAATTTCATATCTATTGGTTAGAACACGCTCCAGGAGCATTTTACTGGAATATCTGCCTCAGTTTGGAAACTGGTGTTATGAAAACGCTGCAAAATCTGAGTAAGTTCTTTAAGGTGACAATATGTCTTCAATGGGTTATTCAAGATGTGTAATTCACATGCTAACAACTCAGCAGTGTATAATGGTTGAATCCGTGGTGCATGTACCGTTTTCAGAACACGGAATGTTACGGTGAATTTACCTATCAAAATGAGATGTCTATTTCATAGAACATGCACCAAGAGTGTTTTTCTGTGAAAACTGCCTGATTTTCTTAACTGATGTTAGGAAAACCTGCGAAATTTAAGTAAATGTTTCTAGGTGTAAATATGCCTTGTATTGTGGTTGAAATATCGGTAATCCACATGCTCACGGTCATTAATTAATGTTTGTCAAAGCCGTGATGAATGTAACGTTTTCAGAACACGGAATGTCTCGGTGAGTGAAACTCTGAAAATAACAATTCTACTGGATAGAACTCACTTGAATTGAATGTTTCTGTGAAAATTTCATGATTTTTGAAACTGGATGTAAGGACAAACCTGCGAAATCAGAATAAATACATCTAAGTTTAAATATGCCTTGTATGTTGGATGAAAGTTCGGTAATCCACATGCTCACACTCATCAAAGAATGTTTGTCGAATTCGTGATACATGTAACGTGTTTGGAATACGGAATGTCATAGTGAAGGAAACAATGTAAGTTACATATCTATTGGGTAGAACTCACTTGAAGAGAATTTTTCTGCGAAATGTGCCTCATTTTCAAAACTGCCATTAGGAGAACCCTGTGAAATCTTAGAAAATGCTTCTAAGTGTCAATATGCCTTGAATGGTGAATGAAAGTCCGGTAATCCACATGTTAATAACAGTGTAGTAATTATTTTGTAAACCGTGATTCATGTAGCTCTTTTGGAAAACGGAATTTCACGGTAATGAAACGATGTAAATTACAATTCTATTGAGTAGAACGAGCTAGAAGAGAATGTTTCTGTGAAAATTGCATGATTATCGAATCTGAAGTTTGGAAAAAGCTGCAAAACGGGAGTCAATATTTGTAGGTGTAAATGTGCCTTTATGTTGCAAAAAAGTTCGGTAATCCACATGTTCACAACATACTAAAGAATCTTTTTCTAATCTGTGATGCATGAACCGTGTTCAGATCGTGGAAATTCACGGTAATTGAAACAATGTAAATTACTTCTCTATTGGGTAGAACTAGCTCGGAGAGTGTTTTTCGGAGAAAACTTCGTCATTTTTGAAACTGGCATTTGCAAAACGCTGCAAAATCTGAGAAAATACTTCTAAGAATCAATATTCAATGTATTGTGATGAAAGTTTGGTAATCCACATGCTAACAAATTTGTAGTGAATATTTGTCGAATCCTTTATGCATGTAACATGTTCGGAACACGGAATTTCACGGCCAGGGGATTTATGTAAATTACATTTCTCTTGGTTAGAAATCACTCCAAGAGATTTTTCCTGAGAAATCGGCCAGATTTTCGATAATGGGGATAGGAAAAGCCTTCGAACTCAGATTAATAGATTCTCGGTGTAAATATGCCTTGTATGGTGGATGAAAGTTCGGTAATCTGCATGCTAACAACTCTGTACTGAATATTTGTCGAATCCGAGATACGTGAAGCGTGTTTGGAACACAGAATATCACGGTGAGCGAATCTATGTAAAATACATGTCTCTTCGGTAGAACTCGCTCCAAGAGATTTTTCTGGGAAATCTGCCTCATTTTCGAAACTGGCGTTTGATAATATACGCAAAATCTGAGAAAATGCTTCAAAGTGTCTATATGCCTTTATTGTGATGGAAGTTCGTAAAACCACATGCAAACAATTCTGTGGTGAATATTTGTACAAAGCATTATGCATGTAGCGTGATCGTATCACAGAAATTCCCGGCGATGGAATCTATGTAAATTACACGCCTATTGGTTCGAATTCGCTCCAAAAATGTTTCCCTGAGGAAACGGCCTGATTTTCGAAACTGGCATTAGGGAAAAGCTGCAAATTCAGAGTGAATGTTTCTAGGTGTAAATATGCCATGTATGGTGGATGAAAGTTCTGTAATCTACATGTTCACAACTCATTCGAGAAAGTTTGTTGAAACCTTGATGCATGTAGCGTGTTCGGAAATTGGAATGTCACTGTGAGGAAAACAATTTAAATAACATTTCTATTGGGAAGTACTCGCTCCACGAGAATTTTTCTGCGTATCTGCCTCCTTTTCAAAACTGGCATTAGGAAAAACTTTCAAAATATGAGAAAATGCTTCAAAGAGTCAATATGGCTTTTATGGTGGATGAAAGTTCGTTAATCCTTATGCTAACAACTCTGTAGTGAATATTTGTCGAATCCGTGATGCATGTAGCTTTTCCGGAACATGGAATTTCACGATGACGGGTTCTATGTAAATTGCATGTCTATTGGGTATAACTCAATCCAAGAGGATTTTTCTGCAAAAACTGCATGATTTTAGAAACTGACATTAGGAGAATTCTACTAAATCAGAATAAAACTTTCTATGTATAAACATGCATTGTCAGTTGGATGAAAGTTCGGTAATACACATGTTCACCACTCATTAAAGAATGTTTGTTGAATCCGTGTTGCATGGAACGTGTTCAGAACACGGAATGTCACCGTGAGTGAAACTAGGTAAATTACATATCTTTTGGGTACAACTCGCTCCAAGAGAATTTTTCTGCCAAATCTGCCTCATTTTCAAAACTGGCGTTAAAACAAACCTGTGAAATCTGAGAAAATTCTTCAAAGTGTCAGAAAGCCTTGTATGGTGGATGAAAGTGCTGTAATCTACTTGCTAACAACTCTGTAGTGAATATATGTCACATCCGTGATGCATGTAGCGTTTTCAGAACACGGAATTTCATGGTGAGCGAATCCATGTAAATTACACGTCTATTGGTTAGACCCGCTCGAAGAGGTATTTGCCGTGAAATGGGCCTCATTTTGGAAACTGGCGTTTGGAAAGCTCTGCGAAATCAGAGAAAATGCTTCAAAGCGTCAATATGCCTTCTATTTTGATGAAAGTCCTGGAATCCACATGCAAACAACTCTGTAGTGTATTTTTGTCGAATCATTTCTTCATGTAGAGTGTTCCGAACACGGAATTTCAAGGTGAGCGAATCCATGGAATTTACATATCTATTGGATAGAATACGCTCCAACAGTATTTTCTTTTGTAAACTGCCTGATTTTCGAAACTGCTATTAGGAAAATGCTGCGAAATCAGAGTGAATGTTTCTAGGTGTACATATGCCTTGTATGGTGGATGAAAGTTCTGTAATACAGATGTACACAACTCTTTAAAAATGTTTGTCAAATCCGTGATATATGTAGCCTGTTCAGAACACGGACTGTCACAGTGAGGGAAACTATGTAAATTTCATATCTATTGGTTAGAACACGCTCCAGGAGCATTTTACTGGAATATCTGCCTCAGTTTGGAAACTGGTGTTATGAAAACGCTGCAAAATCTGAGTAAGTTCTTTAAGGTGACAATATGTCTTCAATGGGTTATTCAAGATGTGTAATTCACATGCTAACAACTCAGCAGTGTATAATGGTTGAATCCGTGGTGCATGTACCGTTTTCAGAACACGGAATGTTACGGTGAATTTACCTATCAAAATGAGATGTCTATTTCATAGAACATGCACCAAGAGTGTTTTTCTGTGAAAACTGCCTGATTTTCTTAACTGATGTTAGGAAAACCTGCGAAATTTAAGTAAATGTTTCTAGGTGTAAATATGCCTTGTATTGTGGTTGAAATATCGGTAATCCACATGCTCACGGTCATTAATTAATGTTTGTCAAAGCCGTGATGAATGTAACGTTTTCAGAACACGGAATGTCTCGGTGAGTGAAACTCTGAAAATAACAATTCTACTGGATAGAACTCACTTGAATTGAATGTTTCTGTGAAAATTTCATGATTTTTGAAACTGGATGTAAGGACAAACCTGCGAAATCAGAATAAATACATCTAAGTTTAAATATGCCTTGTATGTTGGATGAAAGTTCGGTAATCCACATGCTCACACTCATCAAAGAATGTTTGTCGAATTCGTGATACATGTAACGTGTTTGGAATACGGAATGTCATAGTGAAGGAAACAATGTAAGTTACATATCTATTGGGTAGAACTCACTTGAAGAGAATTTTTCTGCGAAATGTGCCTCATTTTCAAAACTGCCATTAGGAGAACCCTGTGAAATCTTAGAAAATGCTTCTAAGTGTCAATATGCCTTGAATGGTGAATGAAAGTCCGGTAATCCACATGTTAATAACAGTGTAGTAATTATTTTGTAAACCGTGATTCATGTAGCTCTTTTGGAAAACGGAATTTCACGGTAATGAAACGATGTAAATTACAATTCTATTGAGTAGAACGAGCTAGAAGAGAATGTTTCTGCGAAAATTGCATGATTATCGAATCTGAAGTTTGGAAAAAGCTGCAAAACGGGAGTCAATATTTGTAGGTGTAAATGTGCCTTTATGTTGCAAAAAAGTTCGGTAATCCACATGTTCACAACATACTAAAGAATCTTTTTCTAATCTGTGATGCATGAACCGTGTTCAGATCGTGGAAATTCACGGTAATTGAAACAATGTAAATTACTTCTCTATTGGGTAGAACTAGCTCGGAGAGTGTTTTTCGGAGAAAACTTCGTCATTTTTGAAACTGGCATTTGCAAAACGCTGCAAAATCTGAGAAAATACTTCTAAGAATCAATATTCAATGTATTGTGATGAAAGTTTGGTAATCCACATGCTAACAAATTTGTAGTGAATATTTGTCGAATCCTTTATGCATGTAACATGTTCGGAACACGGAATTTCACGGCCAGGGGATTTATGTAAATTACATTTCTCTTGGTTAGAAATCACTCCAAGAGATTTTTCCTGAGAAATCGGCCAGATTTTCGATAATGGGGATAGGAAAAGCCTTCGAACTCAGATTAATAGATTCTCGGTGTAAATATGCCTTTTATGGTGGATGAAAGTTCGGTAATCTGCATGCTAACAACTCTGTACTGAATATTTGTCGAATCCGAGATACGTGAAGCGTGTTTGGAACACAGAATATCACGGTGAGCGAATCTATGTAAAATACATGTCTCTTCGGTAGAACTCGCTCCAAGAGATTTTTCTGGGAAATCTGCCTCATTTTCGAAACTGGCGTTTGATAATATACGCAAAATCTGAGAAAATGCTTCAAAGTGTCTATATGCCTTTATTGTGATGGAAGTTCGTAAAACCACATGCAAACAATTCTGTGGTGAATATTTGTACAAAGCATTATGCATGTAGCGTGATCGTATCACAGAAATTCCCGGCGATGGAATCTATGTAAATTACATGCCTATTGGTTCGAATTCGCTCCAAAAATGTTTCCCTGAGAAAACGGCCTGATTTTCGAAACTGGCATTAGGGAAAAGCTGCAAATTCAGAGTGAATGTTTCTAGGTGTAAATATGCCATGTATGGTGGATGAAAGTTCTGTAATCTACATGTTCACAACTCATTCGAGAAAGTTTGTTGAAACCTTGATGCATGTAGCGTGTTCGGAAATTGGAATGTCACTGTGAGGAAAACAATTTAAATAACATTTCTATTGGGAAGTACTCGCTCCACGAGAATTTTTCTGCGTATCTGCCTCCTTTTCAAAACTGGCATTAGGAAAAACTTTCAAAATATGAGAAAATGCTTCAAAGAGTCAATATGGCTTTTATGGTGGATGAAAGTTCGTTAATCCTTATGCTAACAACTCTGTAGTGAATATTTGTCGAATCCGTGATGCATGTAGCTTTTCCGGAACATGGAATTTCACGATGACGGGTTCTATGTAAATTGCATGTCTATTGGGTATAACTCAATCCAAGAGGATTTTTCTGCAAAAACTGCATGATTTTAGAAACTGACATTAGGAGAATTCTACTAAATCAGAATAAAACTTTCTATGTATAAACATGCATTGTCAGTTGGATGAAAGTTCGGTAATACACATGTTCACCACTCATTAAAGAATGTTTGTTGAATCCGTGTTGCATGGAACGTGTTCAGAACACGGAATGTCACCGTGAGTGAAACTAGGTAAATTACATATCTTTTGGGTACAACTCGCTCCAAGAGAATTTTTCTGCCAAATCTGCCTCATTTTCAAAACTGGCGTTAAAACAAACCTGTGAAATCTGAGAAAATTCTTCAAAGTGTCAGAAAGCCTTGTATGGTGGATGAAAGTGCTGTAATCTACTTGCTAACAACTCTGTAGTGAATATATGTCACATCCGTGATGCATGTAGCGTTTTCAGAACACGGAATTTCATGGTGAGCGAATCCATGTAAATTACACGTCTATTGGTTAGACCCGCTCGAAGAGGTATTTGCCGTGAAATGGGCCTCATTTTGGAAACTGGCGTTTGGAAAGCTCTGCGAAATCAGAGAAAATGCTTCAAAGCGTCAATATGCCTTCTATTTTGATGAAAGTCCTGGAATCCACATGCAAACAACTCTGTAGTGTATTTTTGTCGAATCATTTCTTCATGTAGAGTGTTCCGAACACGGAATTTCAAGGTGAGCGAATCCATGGAATTTACATATCTATTGGATAGAATACGCTCCAACAGTATTTTCTTTTGTAAACTGCCTGATTTTCGAAACTGCTATTAGGAAAATGCTGCGAAATCAGAGTGAATGTTTCTAGGTGTACATATGCCTTGTATGGTGGATGAAAGTTCTGTAATACAGATGTACACAACTCTTTAAAAATGTTTGTCAAATCCGTGATATATGTAGCCTGTTCAGAACACGGACTGTCACAGTGAGGGAAACTATGTAAATTTCATATCTATTGGTTAGAACACGCTCCAGGAGCATTTTACTGGAATATCTGCCTCAGTTTGGAAACTGGTGTTATGAAAACGCTGCAAAATCTGAGTAAGTTCTTTAAGGTGACAATATGTCTTCAATGGGTTATTCAAGATGTGTAATTCACATGCTAACAACTCAGCAGTGTATAATGGTTGAATCCGTGGTGCATGTACCGTTTTCAGAACACGGAATGTTACGGTGAATTTACCTATCAAAATGAGATGTCTATTTCATAGAACATGCACCAAGAGTGTTTTTCTGTGAAAACTGCCTGATTTTCTTAACTGATGTTAGGAAAACCTGCGAAATTTAAGTAAATGTTTCTAGGTGTAAATATGCCTTGTATTGTGGTTGAAATATCGGTAATCCACATGCTCACGGTCATTAATTAATGTTTGTCAAAGCCGTGATGAATGTAACGTTTTCAGAACACGGAATGTCTCGGTGAGTGAAACTCTGAAAATAACAATTCTACTGGATAGAACTCACTTGAATTGAATGTTTCTGTGAAAATTTCATGATTTTTGAAACTGGATGTAAGGACAAACCTGCGAAATCAGAATAAATACATCTAAGTTTAAATATGCCTTGTATGTTGGATGAAAGTTCGGTAATCCACATGCTCACACTCATCAAAGAATGTTTGTCGAATTCGTGATACATGTAACGTGTTTGGAATACGGAATGTCATAGTGAAGGAAACAATGTAAGTTACATATCTATTGGGTAGAACTCACTTGAAGAGAATTTTTCTGCGAAATGTGCCTCATTTTCAAAACTGCCATTAGGAGAACCCTGTGAAATCTTAGAAAATGCTTCTAAGTGTCAATATGCCTTGAATGGTGAATGAAAGTCCGGTAATCCACATGTTAATAACAGTGTAGTAATTATTTTGTAAACCGTGATTCATGTAGCTCTTTTGGAAAACGGAATTTCACGGTAATGAAACGATGTAAATTACAATTCTATTGAGTAGAACGAGCTAGAAGAGAATGTTTCTGCGAAAATTGCATGATTATCGAATCTGAAGTTTGGAAAAAGCTGCAAAACGGGAGTCAATATTTGTAGGTGTAAATGTGCCTTTATGTTGCAAAAAAGTTCGGTAATCCACATGTTCACAACATACTAAAGAATCTTTTTCTAATCTGTGATGCATGAACCGTGTTCAGATCGTGGAAATTCACGGTGATTGAAACAATGTAAATTACTTCTCTATTGGGTAGAACTAGCTCGGAGAGTGTTTTTCGGAGAAAATTTCATCATTTTTGAAACTGGCATTTGCAAAACGCTGCAAAATCTGAGAAAATACTTCTAAGAATCAATATTCAGTGTATTGTGATGAAAGTTTGGTAATCCACATGCTAACAAATTTGTAGTGAATATTTGTCGAATCCTTTATGCATGTAACATGTTCGGAACACGGAATTTCACGGCCAGGGGATTTATGTAAATTACATTTCTCTTGGTTAGAAATCACTCCAAGAGATTTTTCCTGAGAAATCGGCCGGATTTTTGATACTGGCGAAAGGAAAACCCTGCGAACTCAGATTAATAGATTCTCGGTGTAAATATGCCTTTTATGGTGGATGAAAGTTCGGTAATCTGCATGCTAACAACTCTGTACTGAATATTTGTCGAATCCGAGATACGTGAAGCGTGTTTGGAACACAGAATATCACGGTGAGCGAATGTATGTAAAATGCATGTCTCTTCGGTAGAACTGGCTCCAAGAGATTTTTCTGGGAAATCTGCCTCATTTTCGAAACTGACGTTTGATAATATACGCAAAATCTGAGAAAATGCTTCAAAGTGTCAATATTCCTTGTATTGTGATGGAAGTTCCTAAAACCTCATGCAAACAATTCTGTGGTGAATATTTGTAGAAAGCATTATGCATGTAGCGTGATCGTATCACAGAAATTCCCGGCGATGGAATCTATGTAAATTACACGCCTATTGGTTAGAATTCGCTCCAAAAATGTTTCCCTGAGAAAACGGCCTGATTTTCGAAACTGGCATTAGGAAAAAGCTGCAAATTCAGAGTTAATATTTCTAGGTGTAAATATGCCATGTATGGTGGATGAAAGTTCTGTAATCTACATGTTCACAACTCATTCGAGAAAGTTTGTTGAAACCTTGATGCATGTAGCGTGTTCGGAAATTGGAATGTCACTGTGAGGAAAACGATGTAAATTACATTTCTATTGGGAAGTACTCGCTCCACGAGAATTTTTCTGCGTATCTGCCTCCTTTTCAAAACTGGCATTAGGAAAAACTTTCGAAATATGAGAAAATGCTTCAAAGAGTCAATATGGCTTTTATGGTGGATGAAAGTTCGGTAATCCTTATGCTAACAACTCTGTAGTGAATATTTGTCGAATCCGTGATGCATGTAGCTTTTTCAGAACACAGAATTTCACGATGACGGGTTCTGTGTAAATTGCATTTCTATTGGGTAGAACTCGTTCCAAGAGGATTTTTCTGCAAAAACTGCATGATTTTAGAAACTGACATTAGGAGAAATCTACTAAATCAGAATAAAACTTTCTATGTATAAACATGCATTGTCAGTTGGATGAAAGTTCGGTAATACACATGTTCACCACTCATTAAAGAATGTTTTTTGAAACCGTGTTGCATGGAACGTGTTCAGAACACGGAATGTCACCGTGAGTGAAACTAGGTAAATTACATATCTTTTGGGTACAACTCGCTCCAAGAGAATTTTTCTGCCAAATCTGCCTCATATTCAAAACTGGCGTTAAAACAAACCTGTGAAATCTGAGAAAATTATTCAAAGTGTCAGAAAGCCTTGTATGGTGGATGAAAGTGCTGTTATCTACTTGCTAACAACTCTGTAGTGAATATTTGTCACATCCGTGATGCATGTAGCGTTTTCAGAACACGGAATTTCATGGTGAGCGAATCCATGTAAATTACACGTCTATTGGTTAGACCCGCTCGAAGAGGTATTTGCCGTGAAATGGGCCTCATTTTGGAAACTGGCGTTTGGAAAGCTCTGCGAAATCAGAGAAAATGCTTCAAAGCGTCAATATGCCTTCTATTTTGATGAAAGTCCTGGAATCCACATGCAAACAACTCTGTAGTGTATTTTTTTCGAATCATTTCTTCATGTAGAGTGTTCCGAACACGGAATTTCAAGGTGAGCGAATCCATGGAATTTACATATCTATTGGATAGAATACGCTCCAACAGTATTTTCTTTTGTAAACTGCCTGATTTTCGAAACTGCTATTAGGAAAATGCTGCGAAATCAGAGTGAATGTTTCTAGGTGTACATATGCCTTGTATGGTGGATGAAAGTTCTGTAATACAGATGTACACAACTCTTTAAAAATGTTTGTCAAATCCGTGATATATGTAGCCTGTTCAGAACACGGACTGTCACAGTGAGGGAAACTATGTAAATTTCATATCTATTGGTTAGAACACGCTCCAGGAGCATTTTACTGGAATATCTGCCTCAGTTTGGAAACTGGTGTTATGAAAACGCTGCAAAATCTGAGTAAGTTCTTTAAGGTGACAATATGTCTTCAATGGGTTATTCAAGATGTGTAATTCACATGCTAACAACTCAGCAGTGTATAATGGTTGAATCCGTGGTGCATGTACCGTGTTCAGAACACGGAATGTTACGGTGAATTTACCTATCAAAATGAGATGTCTATTTCATAGAACATGCACCAAGAGTGTTTTTCTGTGAAAACTGCCTGATTTTCTTAACTGATGTTAGGAAAACCTGCGAAATCTAAGTAAATGTTTCTACGTGTAAATATGCCTTGTATTGTGGTTGAAATATCGGTAATCCACATGCTCACGGTCATTAATTAATGTTTGTCAAAGCCGTGATGAATGTAACGTTTTCAGAACACGGAATGTCTCGGTGAGTGAAACTCTGAAAATAACAATTCTACTGGATAGAACTCACTTGAATTGAATGTTTCTGTGAAAATTTCATGATTTTTGAAACTGGATGTAAGGACAAACCTGCGAAATCAGAATAAATACATCTAAGTTTAAATATGCCTTGTATGTTGGATGAAAGTTCGGTAATCCACATGCTCACACTCATTAAAGAATGTTTGTCGAATTCGTGATACATGTAACGTGTTTGGAATACGGAATGTCATAGTGAAGGAAACAATGTAACTTACATATCTATTGGGTAGAACTCACTTGAAGAGAATTTTTCTGCGAAATGTGCCTCATTTTCAAAACTGCCATTAGGAGAACCCTGTGAAATCTTAGAAAATGCTTCTAAGTGTCAATATGCCTTGAATGGTGAATGAAAGTCCGGTAATCAACATGTTAATAACAGTGTAGTAATTATTTTGTAAACCGTGATTCATGTAGCTCTTTTGGAAAACGGAATTTCACGGTAATGAAACGATGTAAATTACAATTCTATTGAGTAGAACGAGCTAGAAGAGAATGTTTCTGCGAAAATTGCATGATTATCGAATCTGAAGTTTGGAAAAAGCTGCAAAACGGGAGTCAATATTTGTAGGTGTAAATGTGCCTTTATGTTGCAAAAAAGTTCGGTAATCCACATGTTCACAACATACTAAAGAATCTTTTTCTAATCTGTGATGCATGTACCGTGTTCAGAACGTGGAATTTCACGGTGATTGAAACAATGTAAATTACTTCTCTATTGGGTAGAACTAGTTCGGAGAGTGTTTTTCGGCGAAAACTTCGTCATTTTTGAAACTGACATTTGCAAAACGTTGCAAAATCTGAGAAAATACTTCTAAGAATCAATATTCAATGTATTGTGATGAAAGTTTGGTAATCCAAATGCTAACAAATTTGTAGTGAATAATTGTCGAAGCCTTTATGCATGTAGCATGTTCGGAACACGGAATTTCACGGCCAGGGGATTTATGTAAATTACATTTCTCTTGGTTAGAAATCACTCCAAGAGATTTTTCCTGAGAAATCTGTCGGATTTTCGATAATGGCGATAGGAAAATCCTTTGAACTCAGATTAAAAGTTTCTCGGTGTAAATATGCCTTGTATGGTGGATGAAAGTTCGGTAATCCGCATGCTAACAACTCTGTACTGAATATTTGTCGAATCCGAGATACGTGAAGCGTGTTTGGAACACAGAATATCACGGTGAGCGAATCTATGTAAAATACATATCTCTTCGGTAGAACTCGCTCCAAGAGATTTTTCTGGGAAATCTGCCTCATTTTCGAAACTGGCGTTTGATAATATACGCAAAATCTGAGAAAATGCTTCAAAGTGTCTGTATGCCTTTATTGTGATGGAAGTTCGTAAAACCACATGCAAACAATTCTGTGGTGAATATTTGTACAAAGCGTTATGCATGTAGCGTGATCGTATCACAGAAATTCCCGGCGATGGAATCTATGTAAATTACACGCCTATTGGTTCGAATTCGCTCCAAAAATGTTTCCCTGAGAAAACGGCCTGATTTTCGAAACTGGCATTAGGAAAATCTGCAAATTCAGAGTTAATATTTCTAGGTGTAAATATGCCATGTATGGTGGATGAAAGTTCTGTAATCTACATGTTCACAACTCATTCGAGAAAGTTTGTTGAAACCTTCATGCATGTAGCGTGTTCAGAAATTGGAATGTCACTGTGAGGAAAACTATGTAAATTACGTTTCTATTGGGAAGTACTCGCTCCACGAGAATTTTTCTGCGTATCTGCCTCCTTTTCAAAACTGGCATTAGGAAAAATTTTCGAAATATGAGAAAATGCTTCAAAGAGTCAATATGGCTTTTATGGTGGATGAAAGTTCGGTAATCCTTATTCTAACAACTCTGTAGTGAATATTTTTCGAATCCGTGATGCATGTAGCTTTTCCGGAACATGGAATTTCACGATGACTGGTTCTATGTAAATTGCATGTCTATTGGGTATAACTCAATCCAAGAGGATTTTTCTGCAAAAACTGCATGATTTTAGAAACTGACATTAGGAGAAATCTACTAAATCAGAATAAAACTTTCTATGTATAAACATGCATTGTCAGTTGGATGAAAGTTCGGTAATACACATGTTCACAACTCATTAAAGAATGTTTGTTGAATCCATGATGTATGGAACGTGTTCAGAACACGGAATGTCACGGTGAGTGAAACTAGGTAAATTACATATCTTTTGGGTACAACTCGCTCCAAGAGCATTTTTCTGCCAAATCTGTCTCATTTTCAAAACTGGCGTTAAAACTAACCTGTGAAATCTGAGAAAATTCTTCAAAGTTTCAGTAAGCCTTGTATGGTGGATGAAAGTGCTGTAATCTACTTGCTAACAACTCTGAAGTGAATATTTGTCACATCCGTGATGCATGTAGCGTGTTTGGAACACGGAAATTCATGGTGAGCGAATCCATGTAAATTACACGTCTATTGGTTAGATCCGCTCCAAGAGGTTTTTGATGTGAAATCGGCCTCATTTTGGAAACTGGCGTTTGGAAAGCTCTGCGAAATCAGAGAATATGCTTCAAAGCTTCAATATGTCTTCTATTTTGTTTAAAGTCCTGGAATACACATGGAAACAACTCTATAGTGTATTTTTGTCGAATCATTTCTGCATGTAGCGTGTTCCGAACACGGAATTTCACGGTGAGCGAATCCATGGAATTTACATATCTATTGGATAGAACACGCTCCAACAGTATTTTCCTTTGTAAACTGCCTGATTTTCGAAACTGCTCTTAGGAAAAAGCTGCGAACTCAGAGTGAATGTTTCTAGGTGTACATATGCCTTGTATGGTGGATGAAAGTTCTGTAATACACATGTACACAACTCTTTAAAAATGTTTGTCAAATCCGTGATGTATTTAGCCTGTTCGGAACACGGACTGTCACGGTGAGGGAAACTATGTAAATTACATATCTATTGGTTAGAACACACTCCAGGAGTATTTTACTGGAAAATCTGCCTCAGTTTGGAAACTGGAGTTATGAAAACGCTGCAAAATCTGAGTAAGTTCTTTAAGGTGACAATATGTCTTCAATGGGTTATTCAAGATGTGTAATTCACATGCTAACAACTCAGCAGTGTATATTGGTTGAATCCGTGGTGCATGTACCGTTTTCAGAACACGGAATGTTACGGTGAATTTACCTATCAAAATGAGATGTCTATTTCATAGAACATGCACCAAGAGTGTTTTTCTGTGAAAACTGCCTGATTTTCTTAACTGATGTTAGGAAAACCTGCGAAATTTAAGTAAATGTTTCTAGGTGTAAATATGCCTTGTATTGTGGTTGAAATATCGGTAATCCACATGCTCACGGTCATTGATTAATGTTTGTCAAAGCCGTGATGAATGTAACGTTTTCAGAACACGGAATGTCTCAGTGAGTGAAACTCTGAAAATAACAATTCTACTGGATAGAACTCACTTGAATTTAATGTTTCTGTGAAAATTTCATGATTTTTGAAACTGGATGTAAGGACAAACCTGCGAAATCAGAATAAATACATCTAAGTTTAAATATGCCTTGTATGTTGGATGAAAGTTCGGTAATCCACATGCTCACACTCATCAAAGAATGTTTGTCGAATTCGTGATACATGTAACGTGTTTGGAATACGGAATGTCATAGTGAAGGAAACAATGTAAGTTACATATCTATTGGGTAGAACTCACTTGAAGAGAATTTTTTTGCGAAATGTGCCTCATTTTCAAAACTGCCATTAGGAGAACCCTGTGAAATCTTAGAAAATGCTTCTAAGTGTCAATATGCCTTGAATGGTGAATGAAAGTCCGGTAATCCACATGTTAATAACAGTGTAGTAATTATTTTGTAAACCGTGATTCATGTAGCTCTTTTGGAAAACGGAATTTCACGGTAATGAAACGATGTAAATTACAATTCTATTGAGTAGAACGAGCTAGAAGAGAATGTTTCTGCGAAAATTGCATGATTATCGAATCTGAAGTTTGGAAAAAGCTGCAAAACGGGAGTCAATATTTGTAGGTGTAAATGTGCCTTTATGTTGCAAGAAAGTTCGGTAATCCACATGTTCACAACATACTAAAGAATCTTTTTCTAATCTGTGATGCATGTACCGTGTTCAGAACGTGGAATTTCACAGTGATTGAAACAATGTAAATTAATCCTCTATTGGGTAGAACTAGCTCGGAGAGGGTTTTTCGGGGAAAATTTCGTCATTTTTGAAACTGGCATTTGCAAAACGCTGCAAAATCTGAGAAAATACTTCTAAGAATCAATATTCAATGTATTGTGATGAAAGTTTGGTAATCCACATGCTAACAAATTTGTAGTGAATATTTGTCGAATCCTTTATGCATGTAACATGTTCGGAACACGGAATTTCACGGCCAGGGGATTTATGTAAATTACATTTCTCTTGGTTAGAAATCACTCCAAGAGATTTTTCCTGAGAAATCGGCCAGATTTTCGATAATGGCGATAGGAAAAGCCTTCGAACTCAGATTAATAGATTCTCGGTGTAAATATGCCTTGTATGGTGGATGAAAGTTCGGTAATCCGCATGCTAACAACTCTGTACTGAATATTTGTCGAATCCGAGATACGTGAAGCGTGTTTGGAACACAGAATATCACGGTGAGCGAATCTATGTAAAATACATGTCTCTTCGGTAGAACTCGCTCCAAGAGATTTTTCTGGGAAATCTGCCTCATTTTCGAAACTGGCGTTTGATAATATACGCAAAATCTGAGAAAATGCTTCAAAGTGTCTATATGCCTTTATTGTGATGGAAGTTCGTAAAACCACATGCAAACAATTCTGTGGTGAATATTTGTACAAAGCGTTATGCATGTAGCGTGATCGTATCACAGAAATTCCCGGCGATGGAATCTATGTAAATTACACGCCTATTGGTTCGAATTCGCTCCAAAAATGTTTCCCTGAGAAAACGGCCTGATTTTCGAAACTGGCATTAGGGAAAAGCTGCAAATTCAGAGTGAATGTTTCTAGGTGTAAATATGCCATGTATGGTGGATGAAAGTTCTGTAATCTACATGTTCACAACTCATTCGAGAAAGTTTGTTGAAACCTTGATGCATGTAGCGTGTTCGGAAATTGGAATGTCACTGTGAGGAAAACAATTTAAATTACATTTCTATTGGGAAGTACTCGCTCCACGAGAATTTTTCTGCGTATCTGCCTCCTTTTCAAAACTGGCATTAGGAAAAACTTTCGAAATATGAGAAAATGCTTCAAAGAGTCAATATGGCTTTTATGGTGGATGAAAGTTCGTTAATCCTTATGCTAACAACTCTGTAGTGAATATTTGTCGAATCCGTGATGCATGTAGCTTTTCCGGAACATGGAATTTCACGATGACGGGTTCTATGTAAATTGCATGTCTATTGGGTATAACTCAATCCAAGAGGATTTTTCTGCAAAAACTGCATGATTTTAGAAACTGACATTAGGAGAAATCTACTAAATCAGAATAAAACTTTCTATGTATAAACATGCATTGTCAGTTGGATGAAAGTTCGGTAATACACATGTTCACAACTCATTAAAGAATGTTTGTTGAATCCGTGTTGCATGGGACGTGTTCAGAACACGGAATGTCACCGTGAGTGAAACTAGGTAAATTACATATCTTTTGGGTACAACTCGCTCCAAGAGAATTTTTCTGCCAAATCTGCCTCATTTTCAAAACAGGCGTTAAAACAAACCTGTGAAATCTGAGAAAATTCTTCAAAGTGTCAGAAAGCCTTGTATGGTGGATGAAAGTGCTGTAATCTAATTGCTAACAACTCTGTAGTGAATATATGTCACATCCGTGATGCATGTAGCGTTTTCAGAACACGGAATTTCATGGTGAGCGAATCCATGTAAATTACACGTCTATTGGTTAGACCCGCTCGAAGAAGTATTTGCCGTGAAATGGGCCTCATTTTGGAAACTGGCGTTTGGAAAGCTCTGCGAAATCAGAGAAAATGCTTCAAAGCGTCAATATGCCTTCTATTTTGATGAAAGTCCTCGAATCCACATGCAAACAACTCTGTAGTGTATTTTTGTCGAATCATTTCTTCATGTAGAGTGTTCCGAACACGGAATTTCAAGGTGAGCGAATCCATGGAATTTACATATCTATTGGATAGAATACGCTCCAACAGTATTTTCTTTTGTAAACTGCCTGATTTTCGAAACTGCTATTAGGAAAATGCTGCGAAATCAGAGTGAATGTTTCTAGGTGTACATATGCCTTGTATGGTGGATGAAAGTTCTGTAATACAGATGTACACAACTCTTTAAAAATGTTTGTCAAATCCGTGATATATGTAGCCTGTTCAGAACACGGACTGTCACAGTGAGGGAAACTATGTAAATTTCATATCTATTGGTTAGAACACGCTCCAGGAGCATTTTACTGGAA
This sequence comes from Camelus dromedarius, assembly GCF_036321535.1. NCBI lineage: Eukaryota > Metazoa > Chordata > Mammalia > Artiodactyla > Camelidae > Camelus > Camelus dromedarius. Next base: position 864,741 of record NW_026989824.1, read on the forward strand.
TATCTGCCTCAGTTTGGAAACTGGTGTTATGAAAACGCTGCAAAATCTGAGTAAGTTCTTTAAGGTGACAATATGTCTTCAATGGGTTATTCAAGATGTGTAATTCACATGCTAACAACTCAGCAGTGTATAATGGTTGAATCCGTGGTGCATGTACCGTTTTCAGAACACGGAATGTTACGGTGAATTTACCTATCAAAATGAGATGTCTATTTCATAGAACATGCACCAAGAGTGTTTTTCTGTGAAAACTGCCTGATTTTCTTAACTGATGTTAGGAAAACCTGCGAAATTTAAGTAAATGTTTCTAGGTGTAAATATGCCTTGTATTGTGGTTGAAATATCGGTAATCCACATGCTCACGGTCATTGATTAATGTTTGTCAAAGCCGTGATGAATGTAACGTTTTCAGAACACGGAATGTCTCAGTGAGTGAAACTCTGAAAATAACAATTCTACTGGATAGAACTCACTTGAATTGAATGTTTCTGTGAAAATTTCATGATTTTTGAAACTGGATGTAAGGACAAACCTGCGAAATCAGAATAAATACATCTAAGTTTAAATATGCCTTGTATGTTGGATGAAAGTTCGGTAATCCACATGCTCACACTCATCAAAGAATGTTTGTCGAATTCGTGATACATGTAACGTGTTTGGAATACGGAATGTCATAGTGAAGGAAACAATGTAAGTTACATATCTATTGGGTAGAACTCACTTGAAGAGAATTTTTCTGCGAAATGTGCCTCATTTTCAAAACTGCCATTAGGAGAACCCTGTGAAATCTTAGAAAATGCTTCTAAGTGTCAATATGCCTTGAATGGTGAATGAAAGTCCGGTAATCCACATGTTAATAACAGTGTAGTAATTATTTTGTAAACCGTGATTCATGTAGCTCTTTTGGAAAACGGAATTTCACGGTAATGAAACGATGTAAATTACAATTCTATTGAGTAGAACGAGCTAGAAGAGAATGTTTCTGCGAAAATTGCATGATTATCGAATCTGAAGTTTGGAAAAAGCTGCAAAACGGGAGTCAATATTTGTAGGTGTAAATGTGCCTTTATGTTGCAAGAAAGTTCGGTAATCCACATGTTCACAACATACTAAAGAATCTTTTTCTAATCTGTGATGCATGTACCGTGTTCAGAACGTGGAATTTCACAGTGATTGAAACAATGTAAATTAATCCTCTATTGGGTAGAACTAGCTCGGAGAGGGTTTTTCGGGGAAAATTTCGTCATTTTTGAAACTGGCATTTGCAAAACGCTGCAAAATCTGAGAAAATACTTCTAAGAATCAATATTCAATGTATTGTGATGAAAGTTTGGTAATCCACATGCTAACAAATTTGTAGTGAATATTTGTCGAATCCTTTATGCATGTAACATGTTCGGAACACGGAATTTCACGGCCAGGGGATTTATGTAAATTACATTTCTCTTGGTTAGAAATCACTCCAAGAGATTTTTCCTGAGAAATCGGCCAGATTTTCGATAATGGCGATAGGAAAAGCCTTCGAACTCAGATTAATAGATTCTCGGTGTAAATATGCCTTGTATGGTGGATGAAAGTTCGGTAATCCGCATGCTAACAACTCTGTACTGAATATTTGTCGAATCCGAGATACGTGAAGCGTGTTTGGAACACAGAATATCACGGTGAGCGAATCTATGTAAAATACATGTCTCTTCGGTAGAACTCGCTCCAAGAGATTTTTCTGGGAAATCTGCCTCATTTTCGAAACTGGCGTTTGATAATATACGCAAAATCTGAGAAAATGCTTCAAAGTGTCTATATGCCTTTATTGTGATGGAAGTTCGTAAAACCACATGCAAACAATTCTGTGGTGAATATTTGTACAAAGCGTTATGCATGTAGCGTGATCGTATCACAGAAATTCCCGGCGATGGAATCTATGTAAATTACACGCCTATTGGTTCGAATTCGCTCCAAAAATGTTTCCCTGAGAAAACGGCCTGATTTTCGAAACTGGCATTAGGGAAAAGCTGCAAATTCAGAGTGAATGTTTCTAGGTGTAAATATGCCATGTATGGTGGATGAAAGTTCTGTAATCTACATGTTCACAACTCATTCGAGAAAGTTTGTTGAAACCTTGATGCATGTAGCGTGTTCGGAAATTGGAATGTCACTGTGAGGAAAACAATTTAAATTACATTTCTATTGGGAAGTACTCGCTCCACGAGAATTTTTCTGCGTATCTGCCTCCTTTTCAAAACTGGCATTAGGAAAAACTTTCGAAATATGAGAAAATGCTTCAAAGAGTCAATATGGCTTTTATGGTGGATGAAAGTTCGTTAATCCTTATGCTAACAACTCTGTAGTGAATATTTGTCGAATCCGTGATGCATGTAGCTTTTCCGGAACATGGAATTTCACGATGACGGGTTCTATGTAAATTGCATGTCTATTGGGTATAACTCAATCCAAGAGGATTTTTCTGCAAAAACTGCATGATTTTAGAAACTGACATTAGGAGAAATCTACTAAATCAGAATAAAACTTTCTATGTATAAACATGCATTGTCAGTTGGATGAAAGTTCGGTAATACACATGTTCACAACTCATTAAAGAATGTTTGTTGAATCCGTGTTGCATGGGACGTGTTCAGAACACGGAATGTCACCGTGAGTGAAACTAGGTAAATTACATATCTTTTGGGTACAACTCGCTCCAAGAGAATTTTTCTGCCAAATCTGCCTCATTTTCAAAACAGGCGTTAAAACAAACCTGTGAAATCTGAGAAAATTCTTCAAAGTGTCAGAAAGCCTTGTATGGTGGATGAAAGTGCTGTAATCTACTTGCTAACAACTCTGTAGTGAATATATGTCACATCCGTGATGCATGTAGCGTTTTCAGAACACGGAATTTCATGGTGAGCGAATCCATGTAAATTACACGTCTATTGGTTAGACCCGCTCGAAGAGGTATTTGCCGTGAAATGGGCCTCATTTTGGAAACTGGCGTTTGGAAAGCTCTGCGAAATCAGAGAAAATGCTTCAAAGCGTCAATATGCCTTCTATTTTGATGAAAGTCCTGGAATCCACATGCAAACAACTCTGTAGTGTATTTTTGTCGAATCATTTCTTCATGTAGAGTGTTCCGAACACGGAATTTCAAGGTGAGCGAATCCATGGAATTTACATATCTATTGGATAGAATACGCTCCAACAGTATTTTCTTTTGTAAACTGCCTGATTTTCGAAACTGCTATTAGGAAAATGCTGCGAAATCAGAGTGAATGTTTCTAGGTGTACATATGCCTTGTATGGTGGATGAAAGTTCTGTAATACAGATGTACACAACTCTTTAAAAATGTTTGTCAAATCCGTGATATATGTAGCCTGTTCAGAACACGGACTGTCACAGTGAGGGAAACTATGTAAATTTCATATCTATTGGTTAGAACACGCTCCAGGAGCATTTTACTGGAATATCTGCCTCAGTTTGGAAACTGGTGTTATGAAAACGCTGCAAAATCTGAGTAAGTTCTTTAAGGTGACAATATGTCTTCAATGGGTTATTCAAGATGTGTAATTCACATGCTAACAACTCAGCAGTGTATAATGGTTGAATCCGTGGTGCATGTACCGTTTTCAGAACACGGAATGTTACGGTGAATTTACCTATCAAAATGAGATGTCTATTTCATAGAACATGCACCAAGAGTGTTTTTCTGTGAAAACTGCCTGATTTTCTTAACTGATGTTAGGAAAACCTGCGAAATTTAAGTAAATGTTTCTAGGTGTAAATATGCCTTGTATTGTGGTTGAAATATCGGTAATCCACATGCTCACGGTCATTGATTAATGTTTGTCAAAGCCGTGATGAATGTAACGTTTTCAGAACACGGAATGTCTCGGTGAGTGAAACTCTGAAAATAACAATTCTACTGGATAGAACTCACTTGAATTGAATGTTTCTGTGAAAATTTCATGATTTTTGAAACTGGATGTAAGGACAAACCTGCGAAATCAGAATAAATACATCTAAGTTTAAATATGCCTTGTATGTTGGATGAAAGTTCGGTAATCCACATGCTCACACTCATCAAAGAATGTTTGTCGAATTCGTGATACATGTAACGTGTTTGGAATACGGAATGTCATAGTGAAGGAAACAATGTAAGTTACATATCTATTGGGTAGAACTCACTTGAAGAGAATTTTTCTGCGAAATGTGCCTCATTTTCAAAACTGCCATTAGGAGAACCCTGTGAAATCTTAGAAAATGCTTCTAAGTGTCAATATGCCTTGAATGGTGAATGAAAGTCCGGTAATCCACATGTTAATAACAGTGTAGTAATTATTTTGTAAACCGTGATTCATGTAGCTCTTTTGGAAAACGGAATTTCACGGTAATGAAACGATGTAAATTACAATTCTATTGAGTAGAACGAGCTAGAAGAGAATGTTTCTGCGAAAATTGCATGATTATCGAATCTGAAGTTTGGAAAAAGCTGCAAAACGGGAGTCAATATTTGTAGGTGTAAATGTGCCTTTATGTTGCAAGAAAGTTCGGTAATCCACATGTTCACAACATACTAAAGAATCTTTTTCTAATCTGTGATGCATGTACCGTGTTCAGAACGTGGAATTTCACAGTGATTGAAACAATGTAAATTAATCCTCTATTGGGTAGAACTAGCTCGGAGAGGGTTTTTCGGGGAAAATTTCGTCATTTTTGAAACTGGCATTTGCAAAACGCTGCAAAATCTGAGAAAATACTTCTAAGAATCAATATTCAATGTATTGTGATGAAAGTTTGGTAATCCACATGCTAACAAATTTGTAGTGAATATTTGTCGAATCCTTTATGCATGTAACATGTTCGGAACACGGAATTTCACGGCCAGGGGATTTATGTAAATTACATTTCTCTTGGTTAGAAATCACTCCAAGAGATTTTTCCTGAGAAATCGGCCAGATTTTCGATAATGGCGATAGGAAAAGCCTTCGAACTCAGATTAATAGATTCTCGGTGTAAATATGCCTTGTATGGTGGATGAAAGTTCGGTAATCCGCATGCTAACAACTCTGTACTGAATATTTGTCGAATCCGAGATACGTGAAGCGTGTTTGGAACACAGAATATCACGGTGAGCGAATCTATGTAAAATACATGTCTCTTCGGTAGAACTCGCTCCAAGAGATTTTTCTGGGAAATCTGCCTCATTTTCGAAACTGGCGTTTGATAATATACGCAAAATCTGAGAAAATGCTTCAAAGTGTCTATATGCCTTTATTGTGATGGAAGTTCGTAAAACCACATGCAAACAATTCTGTGGTGAATATTTGTACAAAGCGTTATGCATGTAGCGTGATCGTATCACAGAAATTCCCGGCGATGGAATCTATGTAAATTACACGCCTATTGGTTCGAATTCGCTCCAAAAATGTTTCCCTGAGAAAACGGCCTGATTTTCGAAACTGGCATTAGGGAAAAGCTGCAAATTCAGAGTGAATGTTTCTAGGTGTAAATATGCCATGTATGGTGGATGAAAGTTCTGTAATCTACATGTTCACAACTCATTCGAGAAAGTTTGTTGAAACCTTGATGCATGTAGCGTGTTCGGAAATTGGAATGTCACTGTGAGGAAAACAATTTAAATTACATTTCTATTGGGAAGTACTCGCTCCACGAGAATTTTTCTGCGTATCTGCCTCCTTTTCAAAACTGGCATTAGGAAAAACTTTCGAAATATGAGAAAATGCTTCAAAGAGTCAATATGGCTTTTATGGTGGATGAAAGTTCGTTAATCCTTATGCTAACAACTCTGTAGTGAATATTTGTCGAATCCGTGATGCATGTAGCTTTTCCGGAACATGGAATTTCACGATGACGGGTTCTATGTAAATTGCATGTCTATTGGGTATAACTCAATCCAAGAGGATTTTTCTGCAAAAACTGCATGATTTTAGAAACTGACATTAGGAGAAATCTACTAAATCAGAATAAAACTTTCTATGTATAAACATGCATTGTCAGTTGGATGAAAGTTCGGTAATACACATGTTCACCACTCATTAAAGAATGTTTGTTGAATCCGTGTTGCATGGGACGTGTTCAGAACACGGAATGTCACCGTGAGTGAAACTAGGTAAATTACATATCTTTTGGGTACAACTCGCTCCAAGAGAATTTTTCTGCCAAATCTGCCTCATTTTCAAAACAGGCGTTAAAACAAACCTGTGAAATCTGAGAAAATTCTTCAAAGTGTCAGAAAGCCTTGTATGGTGGATGAAAGTGCTGTAATCTACTTGCTAACAACTCTGTAGTGAATATATGTCACATCCGTGATGCATGTAGCGTTTTCAGAACACGGAATTTCATGGTGAGCGAATCCATGTAAATTACACGTCTATTGGTTAGACCCGCTCGAAGAGGTATTTGCCGTGAAATGGGCCTCATTTTGGAAACTGGCGTTTGGAAAGCTCTGCGAAATCAGAGAAAATGCTTCAAAGCGTCAATATGCCTTCTATTTTGATGAAAGTCCTGGAATCCACATGCAAACAACTCTGTAGTGTATTTTTGTCGAATCATTTCTTCATGTAGAGTGTTCCGAACACGGAATTTCAAGGTGAGCGAATCCATGGAATTTACATATCTATTGGATAGAATACGCTCCAACAGTATTTTCTTTTGTAAACTGCCTGATTTTCGAAACTGCTATTAGGAAAATGCTGCGAAATCAGAGTGAATGTTTCTAGGTGTACATATGCCTTGTATGGTGGATGAAAGTTCTGTAATACAGATGTACACAACTCTTTAAAAATGTTTGTCAAATCCGTGATATATGTAGCCTGTTCAGAACACGGACTGTCACAGTGAGGGAAACTATGTAAATTTCATATCTATTGGTTAGAACACGCTCCAGGAGCATTTTACTGGAATATCTGCCTCAGTTTGGAAACTGGTGTTATGAAAACGCTGCAAAATCTGAGTAAGTTCTTTAAGGTGACAATATGTCTTCAATGGGTTATTCAAGATGTGTAATTCACATGCTAACAACTCAGCAGTGTATAATGGTTGAATCCGTGGTGCATGTACCGTTTTCAGAACACGGAATGTTACGGTGAATTTACCTATCAAAATGAGATGTCTATTTCATAGAACATGCACCAAGAGTGTTTTTCTGTGAAAACTGCCTGATTTTCTTAACTGATGTTAGGAAAACCTGCGAAATTTAAGTAAATGTTTCTAGGTGTAAATATGCCTTGTATTGTGGTTGAAATATCGGTAATCCACATGCTCACGGTCATTGATTAATGTTTGTCAAAGCCGTGATGAATGTAACGTTTTCAGAACACGGAATGTCTCGGTGAGTGAAACTCTGAAAATAACAATTCTACTGGATAGAACTCACTTGAATTGAATGTTTCTGTGAAAATTTCATGATTTTTGAAACTGGATGTAAGGACAAACCTGCGAAATCAGAATAAATACATCTAAGTTTAAATATGCCTTGTATGTTGGATGAAAGTTCGGTAATCCACATGCTCACACTCATCAAAGAATGTTTGTCGAATTCGTGATACATGTAACGTGTTTGGAATACGGAATGTCATAGTGAAGGAAACAATGTAAGTTACATATCTATTGGGTAGAACTCACTTGAAGAGAATTTTTCTGCGAAATGTGCCTCATTTTCAAAACTGCCATTAGGAGAACCCTGTGAAATCTTAGAAAATGCTTCTAAGTGTCAATATGCCTTGAATGGTGAATGAAAGTCCGGTAATCCACATGTTAATAACAGTGTAGTAATTATTTTGTAAACCGTGATTCATGTAGCTCTTTTGGAAAACGGAATTTCACGGTAATGAAACGATGTAAATTACAATTCTATTGAGTAGAACGAGCTAGAAGAGAATGTTTCTGCGAAAATTGCATGATTATCGAATCTGAAGTTTGGAAAAAGCTGCAAAACGGGAGTCAATATTTGTAGGTGTAAATGTGCCTTTATGTTGCAAGAAAGTTCGGTAATCCACATGTTCACAACATACTAAAGAATCTTTTTCTAATCTGTGATGCATGTACCGTGTTCAGAACGTGGAATTTCACAGTGATTGAAACAATGTAAATTAATCCTCTATTGGGTAGAACTAGCTCGGAGAGGGTTTTTCGGGGAAAATTTCGTCATTTTTGAAACTGGCATTTGCAAAACGCTGCAAAATCTGAGAAAATACTTCTAAGAATCAATATTCAATGTATTGTGATGAAAGTTTGGTAATCCACATGCTAACAAATTTGTAGTGAATATTTGTCGAATCCTTTATGCATGTAACATGTTCGGAACACGGAATTTCACGGCCAGGGGATTTATGTAAATTACATTTCTCTTGGTTAGAAATCACTCCAAGAGATTTTTCCTGAGAAATCGGCCAGATTTTCGATAATGGCGATAGGAAAAGCCTTCGAACTCAGATTAATAGATTCTCGGTGTAAATATGCCTTGTATGGTGGATGAAAGTTCGGTAATCCGCATGCTAACAACTCTGTACTGAATATTTGTCGAATCCGAGATACGTGAAGCGTGTTTGGAACACAGAATATCACGGTGAGCGAATCTATGTAAAATACATGTCTCTTCGGTAGAACTCGCTCCAAGAGATTTTTCTGGGAAATCTGCCTCATTTTCGAAACTGGCGTTTGATAATATACGCAAAATCTGAGAAAATGCTTCAAAGCGTCTATATGCCTTTATTGTGATGGAAGTTCGTAAAACCACATGCAAACAATTCTGTGGTGAATATTTGTACAAAGCGTTATGCATGTAGCGTGATCGTATCACAGAAATTCCCGGCGATGGAATCTATGTAAATTACACGCCTATTGGTTCGAATTCGCTCCAAAAATGTTTCCCTGAGAAAACGGCCTGATTTTCGAAACTGGCATTAGGGAAAAGCTGCAAATTCAGAGTGAATGTTTCTAGGTGTAAATATGCCATGTATGGTGGATGAAAGTTCTGTAATCTACATGTTCACAACTCATTCGAGAAAGTTTGTTGAAACCTTGATGCATGTAGCGTGTTCGGAAATTGGAATGTCACTGTGAGGAAAACAATTTAAATTACATTTCTATTGGGAAGTACTCGCTCCACGAGAATTTTTCTGCGTATCTGCCTCCTTTTCAAAACTGGCATTAGGAAAAACTTTCAAAATATGAGAAAATGCTTCAAAGAGTCAATATGGCTTTTATGGTGGATGAAAGTTCGTTAATCCTTATGCTAACAACTCTGTAGTGAATATTTGTCGAATCCGTGATGCATGTAGCTTTTCCGGAACATGGAATTTCACGATGACGGGTTCTATGTAAATTGCATGTCTATTGGGTATAACTCAATCCAAGAGGATTTTTCTGCAAAAACTGCATGATTTTAGAAACTGACATTAGGAGAATTCTACTAAATCAGAATAAAACTTTCTATGTATAAACATGCATTGTCAGTTGGATGAAAGTTCGGTAATACACATGTTCACCACTCATTAAAGAATGTTTGTTGAATCCGTGTTGCATGGAACGTGTTCAGAACACGGAATGTCACCGTGAGTGAAACTAGGTAAATTACATATCTTTTGGGTACAACTCGCTCCAAGAGAATTTTTCTGCCAAATCTGCCTCATTTTCAAAACTGGCGTTAAAACAAACCTGTGAAATCTGAGAAAATTCTTCAAAGTGTCAGAAAGCCTTGTATGGTGGATGAAAGTGCTGTAATCTACTTGCTAACAACTCTGTAGTGAATATATGTCACATCCGTGATGCATGTAGCGTTTTCAGAACACGGAATTTCATGGTGAGCGAATCCATGTAAATTACACGTCTATTGGTTAGACCCGCTCGAAGAGGTATTTGCCGTGAAATGGGCCTCATTTTGGAAACTGGCGTTTGGAAAGCTCTGCGAAATCAGAGAAAATGCTTCAAAGCGTCAATATGCCTTCTATTTTGATGAAAGTCCTGGAATCCACATGCAAACAACTCTGTAGTGTATTTTTGTCGAATCATTTCTTCATGTAGAGTGTTCCGAACACGGAATTTCAAGGTGAGCGAATCCATGGAATTTACATATCTATTGGATAGAATACGCTCCAACAGTATTTTCTTTTGTAAACTGCCTGATTTTCGAAACTGCTATTAGGAAAATGCTGCGAAATCAGAGTGAATGTTTCTAGGTGTACATATGCCTTGTATGGTGGATGAAAGTTCTGTAATACAGATGTACACAACTCTTTAAAAATGTTTGTCAAATCCGTGATATATGTAGCCTGTTCAGAACACGGACTGTCACAGTGAGGGAAACTATGTAAATTTCATATCTATTGGTTAGAACACGCTCCAGGAGCATTTTACTGGAATATCTGCCTCAGTTTGGAAACTGGTGTTATGAAAACGCTGCAAAATCTGAGTAAGTTCTTTAAGGTGACAATATGTCTTCAATGGGTTATTCAAGATGTGTAATTCACATGCTAACAACTCAGCAGTGTATAATGGTTGAATCCGTGGTGCATGTACCGTTTTCAGAACACGGAATGTTACGGTGAATTTACCTATCAAAATGAGATGTCTATTTCATAGAACATGCACCAAGAGTGTTTTTCTGTGAAAACTGCCTGATTTTCTTAACTGATGTTAGGAAAACCTGCGAAATTTAAGTAAATGTTTCTAGGTGTAAATATGCCTTGTATTGTGGTTGAAATATCGGTAATCCACATGCTCACGGTCATTGATTAATGTTTGTCAAAGCCGTGATGAATGTAACGTTTTCAGAACACGGAATGTCTCGGTGAGTGAAACTCTGAAAATAACAATTCTACTGGATAGAACTCACTTGAATTGAATGTTTCTGTGAAAATTTCATGATTTTTGAAACTGGATGTAAGGACAAACCTGCGAAATCAGAATAAATACATCTAAGTTTAAATATGCCTTGTATGTTGGATGAAAGTTCGGTAATCCACATGCTCACACTCATCAAAGAATGTTTGTCGAATTCGTGATACATGTAACGTGTTTGGAATACGGAATGTCATAGTGAAGGAAACAATGTAAGTTACATATCTATTGGGTAGAACTCACTTGAAGAGAATTTTTCTGCGAAATGTGCCTCATTTTCAAAACTGCCATTAGGAGAACCCTGTGAAATCTTAGAAAATGCTTCTAAGTGTCAATATGCCTTGAATGGTGAATGAAAGTCCGGTAATCCACATGTTAATAACAGTGTAGTAATTATTTTGTAAACCGTGATTCATGTAGCTCTTTTGGAAAACGGAATTTCACGGTAATGAAACGATGTAAATTACAATTCTATTGAGTAGAACGAGCTAGAAGAGAATGTTTCTGCGAAAATTGCATGATTATCGAATCTGAAGTTTGGAAAAAGCTGCAAAACGGGAGTCAATATTTGTAGGTGTAAATGTGCCTTTATGTTGCAAGAAAGTTCGGTAATCCACATGTTCACAACATACTAAAGAATCTTTTTCTAATCTGTGATGCATGTACCGTGTTCAGAACGTGGAATTTCACAGTGATTGAAACAATGTAAATTACTTCTCTATTGGGTAGAACTAGCTCGGAGAGGGTTTTTCGGGGAAAATTTCGTCATTTTTGAAACTGGCATTTGCAAAACGCTGCAAAATCTGAGAAAATACTTCTAAGAATCAATATTCAATGTATTGTGATGAAAGTTTGGTAATCCACATGCTAACAAATTTGTAGTGAATATTTGTCGAATCCTTTATGCATGTAACATGTTCGGAACACGGAATTTCACGGCCAGGGGATTTATGTAAATTACATTTCTCTTGGTTAGAAATCACTCCAAGAGATTTTTCCTGAGAAATCGGCCAGATTTTCGATAATGGCGATAGGAAAAGCCTTCGAACTCAGATTAATAGATTCTCGGTGTAAATATGCCTTGTATGGTGGATGAAAGTTCGGTAATCCGCATGCTAACAACTCTGTACTGAATATTTGTCGAATCCGAGATACGTGAAGCGTGTTTGGAACACAGAATATCACGGTGAGCGAATCTATGTAAAATACATGTCTCTTCGGTAGAACTCGCTCCAAGAGATTTTTCTGGGAAATCTGCCTCATTTTCGAAACTGGCGTTTGATAATATACGCAAAATCTGAGAAAATGCTTCAAAGTGTCTATATGCCTTTATTGTGATGGAAGTTCGTAAAACCACATGCAAACAATTCTGTGGTGAATATTTGTACAAAGCGTTATGCATGTAGCGTGATCGTATCACAGAAATTCCCGGCGATGGAATCTATGTAAATTACACGCCTATTGGTTCGAATTCGCTCCAAAAATGTTTCCCTGAGAAAACGGCCTGATTTTCGAAACTGGCATTAGGAAAAAGCTGCAAATTCAGAGTTAATATTTCTAGGTGTAAATATGCCATGTATGGTGGATGAAAGTTCTGTAATCTACATGTTCACAACTCATTCGAGAAAGTTTGTTGAAACCTTGATGCATGTAGCGTGTTCGGAAATTGGAATGTCACTGTGAGGAAAACGATGTAAATTACATTTCTATTGGGAAGTACTCGCTCCACGAGAATTTTTCTGCGTATCTGCCTCCTTTTCAAAACTGGCATTAGGAAAAACTTTCGAAATATGAGAAAATGCTTCAAAGAGTCAATATGGCTTTTATGGTGGATGAAAGTTCGGTAATCCTTATGCTAACAACTCTGTAGTGAATATTTGTCGAATCCGTGATGCATGTAGCTTTTTCAGAACACAGAATTTCACGATGACGGGTTCTGTGTAAATTGCATTTCTATTGGGTAGAACTCGTTCCAAGAGGATTTTTCTGCAAAAACTGCATGATTTTAGAAACTGACATTAGGAGAAATCTACTAAATCAGAATAAAACTTTCTATGTATAAACATGCATTGTCAGTTGGATGAAAGTTCGGTAATACACATGTTCACCACTCATTAAAGAATGTTTTTTGAATCCGTGTTGCATGGAACGTGTTCAGAACACGGAATGTCACCGTGAGTGAAACTAGGTAAATTACATATCTTTTGGGTACAACTCGCTCCAAGAGAATTTTTCTGCCAAATCTGCCTCATTTTCAAAACTGGCGTTAAAACAAACCTGTGAAATCTGAGAAAATTCTTCAAAGTGTCAGAAAGCCTTGTATGGTGGATGAAAGTGCTGTTATCTACTTGCTAACAACTCTGTAGTGAATATTTGTCACATCCGTGATGCATGTAGCGTTTTCAGAACACGGAATTTCATGGTGAGCGAATCCATGTAAATTACACGTCTATTGGTTAGACCCGCTCGAAGAGGTATTTGCCGTGAAATGGGCCTCATTTTGGAAACTGGCGTTTGGAAAGCTCTGCGAAATCAGAGAAAATGCTTCAAAGCGTCAATATGCCTTCTATTTTGATGAAAGTCCTGGAATCCACATGCAAACAACTCTGTAGTGTATTTTTTTCGAATCATTTCTTCATGTAGAGTGTTCCGAACACGGAATTTCAAGGTGAGCGAATCCATGGAATTTACATATCTATTGGATAGAATACGCTCCAACAGTATTTTCTTTTGTAAACTGCCTGATTTTCGAAACTGCTATTAGGAAAATGCTGCGAAATCAGAGTGAATGTTTCTAGGTGTACATATGCCTTGTATGGTGGATGAAAGTTCTGTAATACAGATGTACACAACTCTTTAAAAATGTTTGTCAAATCCGTGATATATGTAGCCTGTTCAGAACACGGACTGTCACAGTGAGGGAAACTATGTAAATTTCATATCTATTGGTTAGAACACGCTCCAGGAGCATTTTACTGGAATATCTGCCTCAGTTTGGAAACTGGTGTTATGAAAACGCTGCAAAATCTGAGTAAGTTCTTTAAGGTGACAATATGTCTTCAATGGGTTATTCAAGATGTGTAATTCACATGCTAACAACTCAGCAGTGTATAATGGTTGAATCCGTGGTGCATGTACCGTGTTCAGAACACGGAATGTTACGGTGAATTTACCTATCAAAATGAGATGTCTATTTCATAGAACATGCACCAAGAGTGTTTTTCTGCGAAAACTGCCTGATTTTCTTAACTGATGTTAGGAAAACCTGCGAAATCTAAGTAAATGTTTCTACGTGTAAATATGCCTTGTATTGTGGTTGAAATATCGGTAATCCACATGCTCACGGTCATTAATTAATGTTTGTCAAAGCCGTGATTCATGTAACGTTTTCAGAACACGGAATGTCTCGGTGAGTGAAACTCTGAAAATAACAATTCTACTGGATAGAACTCACTTGAATTGAATGTTTCTGTGAAAATTTCATGATTTTTGAAACTGGATGTAAGGACAAACCTGCGAAATCAGAATAAATACATCTAAGTTTAAATATGCCTTGTATGTTGGATGAAAGTTCGGTAATCCACATGCTCACACTCATCAAAGAATGTTTGTCGAATTCGTGATACATGTAACGTGTTTGGAATACGGAATGTCATAGTGAAGGAAACAATGTAAGTTACATATCTATTGGGTAGAACTCACTTGAAGAGAATTTTTCTGCAAAATGTGCCTCATTTTCAAAACTGCCATTAGGAGAACCCTGTGAAATCTTAGAAAATGCTTCTAAGTGTCAATATGCCTTGAATGGTGAATGAAAGTCCGGTAATCAACATGTTAATAACAGTGTAGTAATTATTTTGTAAACCGTGATTCATGTAGCTCTTTTGGAAAACGGAATTTCACGGTAATGAAACGATGTAAATTACAATTCTATTCAGTAGAACGAGCTAGAAGAGAATGTTTCTGCGAAAATTGCATGATTATCGAATCTGAAGTTTGGAAAAAGCTGCAAAACGGGAGTCAATATTTGTAGGTGTAAATGTGCCTTTATGTTGCAAAAAAGTTCGGTAATCCACATGTTCACAACATACTAAAGAATCTTTTTCTAATCTGTGATGCATGTACCGTGTTCAGAACGTGGAATTTCACGGTGATTGAAACAATGTAAATTACTTCTCTATTGGGTAGAACTAGTTCGGAGAGTGTTTTTCGGCGAAAACTTCGTCATTTTTGAAACTGACATTTGCAAAACGCTGCAAAATCTGAGAAAATACTTCTAAGAATCAATATTCAATGTATTGTGATGAAAGTTTGGTAATCCACATGCTAACAAATTTGTAGTGAATAATTGTCGAATCATTTATGCATGTAGCATGTTCGGAACACGGAATTTCACGGCCAGGGGATTTATGTAAATTACATTTCTCTTGGTTAGAAATCACTCCAAGAGATTTTTCCTGAGAAATCTGTCGGATTTTCGATAATGGCGATAGGAAAAGCCTTTGAACTCAGATTAATAGATTCTCGGTGTAAATATGCCTTGTATGGTGGATGAAAGTTCGGTAATCCGCATGCTAACAACTCTGTACTGAATATTTGTCGAATCCGAGATACGTGAAGCGTGTTTGGAACACAGAATATCACGGTGAGCGAATCTATGTAAAATACATGTCTCTTCGGTAGAACTCGCTCCAAGAGAATTTTCTGGGAAATCTGCCTCATTTTCGAAACTGGCGTTTGATAATATACGCAAAATCTGAGAAAATGCTTCAAAGTGTCTGTATGCCTTTATTGTGATGGAAGTTCGTAAAACCACATGCAAACAATTCTGTGGTGAATATTTGTAGAAAGCGTTATGCATGTAGCGTGATCGTATCACAGAAATTCCCGGCGATGGAATCTATGTAAATTACACGCCTATTGGTTCGAATTCGCTCCAAAAATGTTTCCCTGAGAAAACGGCCTGATTTTCGAAACTGGCATTAGGAAAATCTGCAAATTCAGAGTTAATATTTCTAGGTGTAAATATGCCATGTATGGTGGATGAAAGTTCTGTAATCTACATGTTCACAACTCATTCGAGAAAGTTTGTTGAAACCTTCATGCATGTAGCGTGTTCAGAAATTGGAATGTCACTGTGAGGAAAACTATGTAAATTACATTTCTATTGGGAAGTACTCGCTCCACGAGAATTTTTCTGCGTATCTGCCTCCTTTTCAAAACTGGCATTAGGAAAAATTTTCGAAATATGAGAAAATGCTTCAAAGAGTCAATATGGCTTTTATGGTGGATGAAAGTTCGGTAATCCTTATTCTAACAACTCTGTAGTGAATATTTTTCGAATCCGTGATGCATGTAGCTTTTCCGGAACATGGAATTTCACGATGACTGGTTCTATGTAAATTGCATGTCTATTGGGTATAACTCAATCCAAGAGGATTTTTCTGCAAAAACTGCATGATTTTAGAAACTGACATTAGGAGAAATCTACTAAATCAGAATAAAACTTTCTATGTATAAACATGCATTGTCAGTTGGATGAAAGTTCTGTAATACACATGTTCACAACTCATTAAAGAATGTTTGTTGAATCCATGATGTATGGAACGTGTTCAGAACACGGAATGTCACGGTGAGTGAAACTAGGTAAATTACATATCTTTTGGGTACAACTCGCTCCAAGAGCATTTTTCTGCCAAATCTGTCTCATTTTCAAAACTGGCGTTAAAACTAACCTGTGAAATCTGAGAAAATTCTTCAAAGTTTCATTAAGCCTTGTATGGTGGATGAAAGTGCTGTAATCTACTTGCTAACAACTCTGAAGTGAATAATTGTCACATCCGTGATGCATGTAGCGTGTTTGGAACACGGAAATTCATGGTGAGCGAATCCATGTAAATTACACGTCTATTGGTTAGATCCGCTCCAAGAGGTTTTTGATGTGAAATCGGCCTCATTTTGGAAACTGGCGTTTGGAAAGCTCTGCGAAATCAGAGAATATGCTTCAAAGCTTCAATATGTCTTCTATTTTGTTTAAA
The DNA here is from genome assembly GCF_036321535.1 of Camelus dromedarius. Classification (NCBI taxonomy): domain Eukaryota; kingdom Metazoa; phylum Chordata; class Mammalia; order Artiodactyla; family Camelidae; genus Camelus; species Camelus dromedarius. Next base: position 881,634 of record NW_026989824.1, read on the forward strand.
GTCCTGGAATACACATGGAAACAACTCTATAGTGTATTTTTGTCGAATCATTTCTGCATGTAGCGTGTTCCGAACACGGAATTTCACGGTGAGCGAATCCATGGAATTTACATATCTATTGGATAGAACACGCTCCAACAGTATTTTCCTTTGTAAACTGCCTGATTTTCGAAACTGCTCTTAGGAAAAAGCTGCGAACTCAGAGTGAATGTTTCTAGGTGTACATATGCCTTGTATGGTGGATGAAAGTTCTGTAATACACATGTACACAACTCTTTAAAAATGTTTGTCAAATCCGTGATGTATTTAGCCTGTTCGGAACACGGACTGTCACGGTGAGGGAAACTATGTAAATTACATATCTATTGGTTAGAACACACTCCAGGAGTATTTTACTGGAAAATCTGCCTCAGTTTGGAAACTGGAGTTATGAAAACGCTGCAAAATATGAGTAAGTTCTTTAAGGTGACAATATGTCTTCAATGGGTTATTCAAGATGTGTAATTCACATGCTAACAACTCAGCAGTGTATATTGGTTGAATCCGTGGTGCATGTACCGTATTCAGAACACGGAATGTTATGGTGATGGTATCTATGAAAATAAGATGTCTATTTGATAGAACATGCACCAAGAGTGTTTTTCTGCGAAACCTGCCTGATTTCCTTAACTGACGTTATGAAAACCTGCGAAATCTAAGTAAATGTTTCTAGGTGTAAATATGCCTTGTATTGTGGTTGAAAAATCGGTAATCCACATGCTCACGATCATTAAATAATATTTGTCAAAGCCGTGATGAATGTAACGTTTTCAGAACACGGAATGTCTCGGTGAGTGAAACTCTGAAAATAACAATTCTACTGGATAGAACTCGCTTGAATTGAATGTTTCTGTGAAAATTTCATGAATTTTGAAACTGGATGTTAGGACAAACCTGCGAAATCAGAATAAATACATCTAGGTTTAAATATGCCTTGTATGTTGGATGAAAGTTCGGTAATCCACATGCTCACACTCATTAAAGAATGTTTGTCGAATTCGTGATACATGTAACGTGTTTGGAATACGGAATGTCATAGTGAAGGAAACAATGTAAGTTACATGTCTATTGGGTAGAACTCGCTTAAAGAGAATTTTTCTGCGAAATGTGCCTCATTTCCAAAACTGCCATTAGGAGAACCCTGTGAAATCTTTGAAAATGCTTCTAAGTGTCAATATGCCTTGAATGGTGAATGAAAGTCCGGTAATCAACATGTTAATAACAGTGTAGTAATTATTTTGTAAACCGTGATTCATGTAGCTCTTTTGGAAAACGGAATTTCACGGTAATGAAACGATGTAAATTACAATTCTATTCAGTAGAACGAGCTAGAAGAGAATGTTTCTGCGAAAATTGCATGATTATCGAATCTGAAGTTTGGAAAAAGCTGCAAAACGGGAGTCAATATTTGTAGGTGTAAATGTGCCTTTATGTTGCAAGAAAGTTCGGTAATCCACATGTTCACAACATACTAAAGAATCTTTTTCTAATCTGTGATGCATGTACCGTGTTCAGAACGTGGAATTTCACAGTGATTGAAACAATGTAAATTACTCCTCTATTGGGTAGAACTAGCTCGGAGAGAGTTTTTCGGGGAAAACTTCGTCATTTTTGAAACTGGCATTTGCAAAACGCTGCAAAATCTGAGAAAATACTTCTAAGAATCAATATTCAATGTATTGTGATGAAAGTTTGGTAATCCACATGCTAACAAATTTGTAGTGAATATTTGTCGAATCCTTTATGCATGTAACATGTTCGGAACACGGAATTTCACGGCCAGGGGATTTATGTAAATTACATTTCTCTTGGTTAGAAATCACTCCAAGAAATTTTTCCTGAGAAATCGGCCGGATTTTCGATAATGGCGATAGGAAAAGCCTTCGAACTCAGATTAATAGATTCTCGGTGTAAATATGCCTTGTATGGTGGATGAAAGTTCGGTAATCCGCATGCTAACAACTCTGTACTGAATATTTGTCGAATCCGAGATACGTGAAGCGTGTTTGGAACACAGAATATCACGGTGAGCGAATCTATGTAAAATACATGTCTCTTCGGTACAACTGGCTCCAAGAGAATTTTCTGGGAAATCTGCCTCATTTTCGAAACTGGCGTTTGATAATATACGCAAAATCTGAGAAAATGCTTCAAAGTGTCAATATGCCTTGTATTGTGATGGAAGTTCATAAAACCACATGCAAAAAATTCTGTGGTGAATATTTGTAGAAAGCGTTATGCATGTAGCGTGATCGTATCACAGAAATTCCCGGCGATGGAATCTATGTAAATTACACGCCTATTGGTTCGAATTCGCTCCAAAAATTTTTCCCTGAGAAAACGGTCTGATTTTCTAAACTGGCATTAGGAAAAAGCTGCAAATTCAGAGTTAATGTTTCTAGGTGTAAATATGCCATGTATGGTGGATGAAAGTTCTGTAATCTACATGTTCACAACTCATTCGAGAAAGTTTGTTGAAACCTTGATGCATGTAGCATGTTCGGAAATTGGAATGTCACTGTGAGGAAAACGATGTAAATTACATTTCTATTGGGAAGTACTCGCTCCACGAGTATTTTTCTGCGTATCTGCCTCCTTTTCAAAACTGGCATTAGGAAAAAATTTCGAAATATGGGAAAATGCTTCAAAGAGTCAATATGGCTTTTATGGTGGATGAAAGTTCGGTAATCCTTATGCTAACATCTCTGTAGTGAATATTTGTCGAATCCCTGATGCATGTATCTTTTCCGAAACATTTAATTTCACGATGACGGGTTCTATGTAAATTACATGTCTATTGGGTAGAACTCACTCCAAGAGGATTTTTCTGCAAAAACTGCATGATTTTAGAAACTGACATTAGGAGAAATCTACTAAATCAGAATAAAATTTTCTATGTATAAATATGCATTGTCAGTTGGATGAAAGTTCGGTAATACACATGTTCACCACTCATTAAAGAATGTTTGTTGAATCCATGATGTATGGAACGTGTTCAGAACACGGAATGTCACGGTGAGTGAAACTAGGTAAATTACATATCTTTTGGGTACAACTCGCTCCAAGATCATTTTTCTGCCAAATCTGTCTCATTTTCAAAACTGGCGTTAAAACTAACCTGTGAAATCTGAGAAAATTCTTCAAAGTTTCAGTAAGCCTTGTATGGTGGATGAAAGTGCTGTAATCTACTTGCTAACAACTCTGAAGTGAATATTTGTCACATCCGTGATGCATGTAGCGTGTTTGGAACACGGAAATTCATGGTGAGCGAATCCATGTAAATTACACGTCTATTGGTTAGATCCGCTCCAAGAGGTTTTTGCCGTGAAATCGGCCTCATTTTGGAAACTGGCGTTTGGAAAGCTCTGCGAAATCAGAGAATATGCTTCAAAGCTTCAATATGTCTTCTATTTTGTTTAAAGTCCTGGAATCCACATGGAAACAACTCTGTAGTGTATTTTTGTCGAATCATTTCTGCATGTAGCGTGTTCCGATCACGGAATTTCACATTGAGCGAATCCATGGAATTTACATATCTATTGGATAGAACACGCTCCAACAGTATTTTCCTTTGTAAACTGCCTGATATTCGAAACTGCTCTTAGGAAAAAGCTGCGAACTCAGAGTGAATGTTTCTAGGTGTACATATGCCTTGTATGGTGGATGAAAGTTCTGTAATACACATGTACACAACTCTTTAAAAATGTTTGTCAAATCCGTGATGTATGTAGCCTGTTCGGAACACGGACTGTCACGGTGAGGGAAACTATGTAAATTACATATCTATTGGTTAGAACACGCTCCAGGAGCATTTTACTGGAAAATCTGCCTCAGTTTGGAAACTGGAGTTATGAAAACGCTGCAAATTATGAGTAAGTTCTTTAAGGTGACAATATGACTTCAATGGGTTATTCAAGATGTGTAATTCACATGCTAACAACTCAGCAGTGTATATTGGTTGAATCCGTGGTGCATGTACCGTTTTCAGAACACGGAATGTTACGGTGATGGTATCTATGAAAATGAGATATGTATTGGATGGAATATGCACCAAGAGTGTTTTTCTGTGAAAACTGCCTGATTTACTTAACTGACGTTATGAAAACCTGCGAAATCTAAGTAAATGTTTCTAGGTGTAAATATGCCTTGTATTGTGGTTGAAAAATCGGTAATCCACATGCTCACGGTCATTAAATAATGTTTGTCAAAGCCGTGATGAATGTAACGTTTTCGGAACACGGAATGTCTCGATGAGTGAAACTCTGAAAATAAAAATTCTACTGGATAGAACTCACTTGAATTGAACGTTTATGTAAAAATTTCATAATTTTTGAAACTGGATGTAAGGACAAACCTGCGAAATCAGAATAAATACTTCTAGGTGTAAATATGCCTTGTGTGGTGGATGAAAGTTCGGTAATCCACATGCTCACTCTCATTAAAGAATGTTTGTCGAATTCGTGATGCATGTAACGTGTTTGTAATATGGAATGTCATAGTGAAGGAAACAATGTAAGTTACATGTCTATTGAGTAGAACCCACTTGAAGAGAATTTTTCTACGAAATGTGCCTCAATTTCAAAACTGCCATTAGGAGAACACTGTGAAATCTGAGAAAATGCCTCTAAGTGTCAATATGCCTTGAATGGTGAATGAAAGTCCGGTATTCCACATGTTAATAACAGTGAAGTAATTACTTTGTAAACCGTGATTCATGTAGCTCTTTTGGAAAACGGAATTTCACGGTAATGAAACGATGTAAATTACAATTCTATTGAGTAGAACGAGCTAGAAGAGAATGTTTCTGCGAAAATTGCATGATTATCGAATCTGAAGTTTGGAAAAAGCTGCAAAACGGGAGTCAATATTTGTAGGTGTAAATGTGCCTTTATGTTGCAAGAAAGTTCGGTAATCCACATGTTCACAACATACTAAAGAATCTTTTTCTATTCTGTGGTGCATGTACCGTGTTCAGATCGTGGAAATTCACGGTGATTGAAACAATGTAAATTACTTCTCTATTGGGTAGAACTAGCTCGGAGAGTGTTTTTCGGAGAAAACTTCGTCATTTTTGAAACTGGCATTTGCAAAACGCTGCAAAATCTGAGAAAATACTTCTAAGAATCAATATTCAGTGTATTGTGATGAAAGTTTGGTAATCCACATGCTAACAAATTTGTAGTGAATATTTGTCGAATCCTTTATGCATGTAGCATGTTCGGAACAAGGAATTTCACGGCCAGGGGATTTATGTAAATTACATTCCTCTTCGTTAGAAATCACTCCAAGAGATTTTTCCTGAGAAATCTGCCGGATTTTTGATACTGGCGAAAGGAAAACCCTGCGAACTCAGATTAATAGTTTCTCGGTGTAAATATGCCTTGTATGGTGGATGAAAGTTCGGTAATCCGCATGCTAACAACTCTGTACTGAATATTTGTCGAATCCGAGATACGTGAAGCATGTTTGGAACACAGAATATCACGGTGAGCGAATCTATGTAAAATACATGTCTCTTCGGTAGAACTGGCTCCAAGAGATTTTTCTGGGAAATCTGCCTCATTTTCGAAACTGGCGTTTGATAATATACGCAAAATCTGAGAAAATGCTTCAAAGTGTCAATATTCCTTGTATTGTGATGGAAGTTCCTAAAACCTCATGCAAACAATTCTGTGGTGAATATTTGTAGAAAGCATTATGCATGTAGCGTGATCGTATCACAGAAATTCCCGGCGATGGAATCTATGTAAATTACACGCCTATTGGTTCGAATTCGCTCCAAAAATGTTTCCCTGAGAAAACGGCCTGATTTTCGAAACTGGCATTAGGGAAAAGCTGCAAATTCAGAGTGAATGTTTCTAGGTGTAAATATGCCATGTATGGTGGATGAAAGTTCTGTAATCTACATGTTCACAACTCATTCGAGAAAGTTTGTTGAAACCTTGATGCATGTAGCGTGTTCGGAAATTGGAATGTCACTGTGAGGAAAACGATGTAAATTACATTTCTATTGGGAAGTACTCGCTCCACGAGAATTTTTCTGCGTATCTGCCTCCTTTTCAAAACTGGCATTAGGAAAAACTTTCGAAATATGAGAAAATGCTTCAAAGAGTCAATATGGCTTTTATGGTGGATGAAAGTTCGGTAATCCTTATTCTAACAACTCTGTAGTGAATATTTGTCGAATCCGTGATGCATGTAGCTTTTTCAGAACACAGAATTTCACGATGACGTGTTCTGTGTAAATTGCATTTCTATTGGGTAGAACTCGTTCCAAGAGGATTTTTCTGCAAAAACTGCATGATTTTAGAAACTGACATTAGGAGAAATCTACTAAATCAGAATAAAACTTTCTATGTATAAACATGCATTGTCAGTTGGATGAAAGTTCGGTAATACACATGTTCACAACTCATTAAAGAATGTTTGTTGAATCCATGATGTATGGAACTTGTTCAGAACACGGAATGTCACGGTGAGTGAAACTAGGTAAATTACATATCTTTTGGGTACAACTCGCTCCAAGAGCATTTTTCTGCCAAATCTGTCTCATTTTCAAAACTGGCGTTAAAACTAACCTGTGAAATCTGAGAAAATTCTTCAAAGTTTCAGTAAGCCTTGTATGGTGGATGAAAGTGCTGTAATCTACTTGCTAACAACTCTGAAGTGAATATTTGTCACATCCGTGATGCATGTAGCGTGTTTGGAACACGGAAATTCATGGTGAGCGAATCCATGTAAATTACACGTCTATTGGTTAGATCCGCTCCAAGAGGTTTTTGCCGTGAAATCGGCCTCATTTTGGAAACTGGCGTTTGGAAAGCTCTGCGAAATCAGAGAATATGCTTCAAAGCTTCAATATGTCTTCTATTTTGTTTAAAGTCCTGGAATCCACATGCAAACAACTCTGTAGTGTATTTTTGTCGAATCATTTCTGCATGTAGCGTGTTCCGAACACGGAATTTCACGTTGAGCGAATCCATGGAATTTACATATCTATTGGATAGAACACGCTCCAACAGTATTTTCCTTTGTAAACTGCCTGATTTTCGAAACTGCTCTTAGGAAAAAGCTGCGAACTCAGAGTGAATGTTTCTAGGTGTACATATGCCTTGTATGGTGGATGAAAGTTCTGTAATACACATGTACACAACTCTTTAAAAATGTTTGTCAAATCCGTGATGTATGTAGCCTGTTCGGAACACGGACTGTCACGGTGAGGGAAACTATGTAAATTACATATCTATTGGTTAGAACACGCTCCAGGAGCATTTTACTGGAAAATCTGCCTCAGTTTGGAAACTGGAGTTATGAAAACGCTGCAAATTATGAGTAAGTTCTTTAAGGTGACAATATGACTTCAATGGGTTATTCAAGATGTGTAATTCACATGCTAACAACTCAGCAGTGTATATTGGTTGAATCCGTGGTGCATGTACCGTTTTCAGAACACGGAATGTTACGGTGATGGTATCTATGAAAATGAGATATCTATTGGATGGAATATGCACCAAGAGTGTTTTTCTGTGAAAACTGCCTGTTTTACTTAACTGACGTTATGAAAACCTGCGAAATCTAAGTAAATGTTTCTAGGTGTAAATATGCCTTGTATTGTGGTTGAAAAATCGGTAATCCACATGCTCATGGTCATTAAATAACGTTTGTCAAAGCCGTGATGAATGTAACGTTTTCCTAACACGGAATGTCTCGGTGAGTGAAACACTGAAAATAACAATTCTACTGGATAGAACTCACTTGAATTGAACGTTTATGTAAAAATTTCATAATTTTTGAAACTGGATGTAAGGACAAACCTGCGAAATCAGAATAACTACTTCTAGGTGTAAATATGCCTTGTATGGTGGATGAAAGTTCGGTAATCCACATGCTCACTCTCATTAAAGAATGTTTGTCGAATTCGTGATGCATGTAATGTGTTTGGAATACGGAATGTCATAGTGAAGGAAACAATGTAAGTTACATGTCTATTGGGTAGAACTCACTTGAAGAGAATTTTTCTGCGAAATGTGCCTCATTTTCAAAACTGCCATTAGGAGAACCCTGTGAAATCTTTGAAAATGCTTCTAAGTGTCAATATGCCTTGAATGGTGAATGAAAGTCCGGTATTCCACATGTTAATAACAGTGAAGTAATTATTTTGTAAACCGTGATTCATGTAGCGCTTTTGGAAAACGGAATTTCACGGTAATGAAACGATGTAAATTACAATTCTATTGAGTAGAACGAGCTAGAAGAGAATGTTTCTGCGAAAATTGCATGATTATCGAATCTGAAGTTTGGAAAAAGCTGCAAAACGGGAGTCAATATTTGTAGGTGTAAATGTGCCTTTATGTTGCAAGAAAGTTCGGTAATCCACATGTTCACAACATACTAAAGAATCTTTTTCTATTCTGTGGTGCATGAACCGTGTTCAGATCGTGGAAATTCACGGTGATTGAAACAATGTAAATTACTTCTCTATTGGGTAGAACTAGCTCGGAGAGTGTTTTTCGGAGAAAACTTCGTCATTTTTGAAACTGGCATTTGCAAAACGCTGCAAAATCTGAGAAAATACTTCTAAGAATCAATATTCAGTGTATTGTGATGAAAGTTTGGTAATCCACATGCTAACAAATTTGTAGTGAATATTTGTCGAATCCTTTATGCATGTAGCATGTTCGGAACAAGGAATTTCACGGCCAGGGGATTTATGTAAATTACATTTCTCTTCGTTAGAAATCACTCCAAGAGATTTTTCCTGAGAAATCGGCCGGATTTTTGATACTGGCGAAAGGAAAACCCTGCGAACTCAGATTAATAGTTTCTCGGTGTAAATATGCCTTTTATGGTGGATGAAAGTTCGGTAATCTGCATGCTAACAACTCTGTACTGAATATTTGTCGAATCCGAGATACGTGAAGCGTGTTTGGAACACAGAATATCACGGTGAGCGAATCTATGTAAAATACATGTCTCTTCGGTAGAACTCGCTCCAAGAGATTTTTCTGGGAAATCTGCCTCATTTTCGAAACTGGCGTTTGATAATATACGCAAAATCTGAGAAAATGCTTCAAAGTGTCTATATGCCTTTATTGTGATGGAAGTTCGTAAAACCACATGCAAACAATTCTGTGGTGAATATTTGTAGAAAGCATTATGCATGTAGCGTGATCGTATCACAGAAATTCCCGGCGATGGAATCTATGTAAATTACACGATTATTGGTTCGAATTCGCTCCAAAAATGTTTCCCTGAGAAAACGGCCTGATTTTCGAAACTGGCATTAGGAAAAAGCTGCAAATTCAGAGTGAATGTTTCTAGGTGTAAATATGCCATGTATGGTGGATGAAAGTTCTGTAATCTACATGTTCACAACTCATTCGAGAAAGTTTGTTGAAACCTTGATGCATGTAGCGTGTTCGGAAATTGGAATGTCACTGTGAGGAAAACGATGTAAATTACATTTCTATTGGGAAGTACTCGCTCCACGAGAATTTTTCTGCGTATCTGCCTCCTTTTCAAAACTGGCATTAGGAAAAACTTTCGAAATATGAGAAAATGCTTCAAAGAGTCAATATGGCTTTTATGGTGGATGAAAGTTCGGTAATCCTTATGCTAACAACTCTGTAGTGAATATTTGTCGAATCCGTGGTGCATGTAGCTTTTTCAGAACACAGAATTTCACGATGACGGGTTCTGTGTAAATTGCATTTCTATTGGGTAGAACTCGTTCCAAGAGGATTTTTCTGCAAAAACTGCATGATTTTAGAAACTGACATTAGGAGAAATCTACTAAATCAGAATAAAACTTTCTATGTATAAACATGCATTGTCAGTTGGATGAAAGTTCGGTAATACACATGTTCACAACTCATTAAAGAATGTTTGTTGAATCCGTGTTGCATGGAACGTGTTCAGAACACGGAATGTCACCGTGAGTGAAACTAGGTAAATTACATATCTTTTGGGTACAACTCGCTCCAAGAGAATTTTTCTGCCAAATCTGCCTCATTTTCAAAACTGGCGTTAAAACAAACCTGTGAAATCTGAGAAAATTATTCAAAGTGTCAGAAAGCCTTGTATGGTGGATGAAAGTGCTGTTATCTACTTGCTAACAACTCTGTAGTGAATATTTGTCACATCCGTGATGCATGTAGCGTTTTCAGAACACGGAATTTCATGGTGAGCGAATCCATGTAAATTACACGTCTATTGGTTAGACCCGCTCGAAGAGGTATTTGCCGTGAAATGGGCCTCATTTTGGAAACTGGCGTTTGGAAAGCTCTGCGAAATCAGAGAAAATGCTTCAAAGCGTCAATATGCCTTCTATTTTGATGAAAGTCCTGGAATCCACATGCAAACAACTCTGTAGTGTATTTTTTTCGAATCATTTCTTCATGTAGAGTGTTCCGAACACGGAATTTCAAGGTGAGCGAATCCATGGAATTTACATATCTATTGGATAGAATACGCTCCAACAGTATTTTCTTTTGTAAACTGCCTGATTTTCGAAACTGCTATTAGGAAAATGCTGCGAAATCAGAGTGAATGTTTCTAGGTGTACATATGCCTTGTATGGTGGATGAAAGTTCTGTAATACAGATGTACACAACTCTTTAAAAATGTTTGTCAAATCCGTGATATATGTAGCCTGTTCAGAACACGGACTGTCACAGTGAGGGAAACTATGTAAATTTCATATCTATTGGTTAGAACACGCTCCAGGAGCATTTTACTGGAATATCTGCCTCAGTTTGGAAACTGGTGTTATGAAAACGCTGCAAAATCTGAGTAAGTTCTTTAAGGTGACAATATGTCTTCAATGGGTTATTCAAGATGTGTAATTCACATGCTAACAACTCAGCAGTGTATAATGGTTGAATCCGTGGTGCATGTACCGTGTTCAGAACACGGAATGTTACGGTGAATTTACCTATCAAAATGAGATGTCTATTTCATAGAACATGCACCAAGAGTGTTTTTCTGCGAAAACTGCCTGATTTTCTTAACTGATGTTAGGAAAACCTGCGAAATCTAAGTAAATGTTTCTACGTGTAAATATGCCTTGTATTGTGGTTGAAATATCGGTAATCCACATGCTCACGGTCATTAATTAATGTTTGTCAAAGCCGTGATGAATGTAACGTTTTCAGAACACGGAATGTCTCGGTGAGGGAAACTCTGAAAATAACAATTCTACTGGATAGAACTCACTTGAATTGAATGTTTCTGTGAAAATTTCATGATTTTTGAAACTGGATGTAAGGACAAACCTGCGAAATCAGAATAAATACATCTAAGTTTAAATATGCCTTGTATGTTGGATGAAAGTTCGGTAATCCACATGCTCACACTCATTAAAGAATGTCGAATTCGTGATACATGTAACGTGTTTGGAATACGGAATGTCATAGTGAAGGAAACAATGTAAGTTACATATCTATTGGGTAGAACTCACTTGAAGAGAATTTTTCTGCGAAATGTGCCTCATTTTCAAAACTGCCATTAGGAGAACCCTGTGAAATCTTAGAAAATGCTTCTAAGTGTCAATATGCCTTGAATGGTGAATGAAAGTCCGGTAATCCACATGTTAATAACAGTGTAGTAATTATTTTGTAAACCGTGATTCATGTAGCTCTTTTGGAAAACGGAATTTCACGGTAATGAAACGATGTAAATTACAATTCTATTGAGTAGAACGAGCTAGAAGAGAATGTTTCTGCGAAAATTGCATGATTATCGAATCTGAAGTTTGGAAAAAGCTGCAAAACGGGAGTCAATATTTGTAGGTGTAAATGTGCCTTTATGTTGCAAAAAAGTTCGGTAATCCACATGTTCACAACATACTAAAGAATCTTTTTCTAATCTGTGATGCATGTACCGTGTTCAGAACGTGGAATTTCACGGTGATTGAAACAATGTAAATTACTTCTCTATTGGGTAGAACTAGTTCGGAGAGTGTTTTTCGGCGAAAACTTCGTCATTTTTGAAACTGACATTTGCAAAACGCTGCAAAATCTGAGAAAATACTTCTAAGAATCAATATTCAATGTATTGTGATGAAAGTTTGGTAATCCACATGCTAACAAATTTGTAGTGAATATTTGTCGAATCCTTTATGCATGTAACATGTTCGGAACACGGAATTTCACGGCCAGGGGATTTATGTAAACTACATTTCTCTTGGTTAGAAATCCCTCCAAGAGATTTTTCCTGAGAAATCGGCCGGAATTTTGATAATGGCGATAGGAAAAGCCTTCGAACTCAGATTAAAAGTTTCTCGGTGTAAATATGCCTTGTATGGTGGATGAAAGTTCGGGAATCCGCATGCTAACAACTCTGTACTGAATATTTGTCGAATCCGAGATACGTGAAGCGTGTTTGGAACACAGAATATCACGGTGAGCGAATCTATGTAAAATACATGTCTCTTCGGTAGAACTGGCTCCAAGAGATTTTTCTGGGAAATCTGCCTCATTTTCGAAACTGGCGTTTGATAATATACGCAAAATCTGAGAAAATGCTTCAAAGTGTCAATATGCCTTGTATTGTGATGGAAGTTCATAAAACCACATGCAAAAAATTCTGTGGTGAATATTTGTAGAAAGCGTTATGCATGTAGCGTGATCGTATCACAGAAATTCCCGGCGATGGAATCTATGTAAATTACACGCCTATTGGTTCGAATTCGCTCCAAAAATGTTTCCCTGAGAAAACAGTCTGATTTTCGAAACTGGCATTAGGAAAAATCTGCAAATTCAGAGTTAATGTTTCTAGGTGTAAATATGCCATGTATGGTGGATGAAAGTTCTGTAATCTACATGTTCACAACTCATTCGAGAAAGTTTGTTGAAACCTTGATGCATGTAGCATGTTCGGAAATTGGAATGTCACTGTGAGGAAAACGATGTAAATTACATTTCTATTGGGAAGTACTCGCTCCACGAGTATTTTTCTGCGTATCTGCCTCCTTTTCAAAACTGGCATTAGGAAAAACTTTCGAAATATGAGAAAATGCTTCAAAGAGTCAATATGGCTTTTATGGTGGATGAAAGTTCGGTAATCCTTATGCTAACAACTCTGTAGTGAATATTTGTCGAATCCGTGATGCATGTATCTTTTCCAGAACATTTAATTTCACGATGACGGGTTCTATGTAAATTGCATGTCTATTGGGTAGAACTCACTCCAAGAGTATTTTTCTGCAAAAACTGCATGATTTTAGAAACTGACATTAGGAGAAATCTACTAAATCAGAATAAAATTTTCTATGTATAAATATGTCTTGTATGGTGGATGAAACTTCGGTAATACACATGTTCACAACTCATTAAAGAATGTTGAATCCGTGATGCATGGAACTTGTTCAGAACACGGAATGTCACGGTGAGTGAAACTAGGTAAATTACATATCTTTTGGGTTCAACTCGCTCCAAGAATATTTTTCTGCCAAATCTGCCTCATTTTTAAAACTGGCATTAAAACTAACCTGTGAAATCTGAGAAAATTTTTCAAAGTGTCAGTAAGCCTTGTATGGTGGATGAAAGTGCTGTAATCTACTTGCTAACAACTCTGTAGTGAATATTTGTCGCATCCGTGATGCATGTAGCGTGTTCGGAACACGGAATTTCACGGTGAGCGAATCCATGTAAATTACACATGTATTGGTTAGACCCGCTCCAAGAGGTTTTTGCCGTGAAATGGGCCTCATTTTGGAAACTGGCGTTTGGAAAGATCTGCGAAATCAGAGAAAATGCTTCAAAGCGTCAATATGCCTTCTTTTTTGATGAAAGTCCTGGAATCCACATGCAAACAACTCTGTAGTGTATTTTTGTCGAATCATTTCTGCATGTACCGTGTTCCGAACAAGGAAATTCACGGTGAGCGAATCCATGGAATTTACATATCTATTGGATAGAACATGCTCCAACATTTTTTTCCTTTGTAAATTGACTGATTTTCAAAACTGCTATTAGGAAATAGCTGTGAACTCATAGTTAATGTTTCTAGGTGTACATATGCCTTGTATGGCGGATGAAATGTCTATAATACACATGTTCACAACTGATTAAAAATGTTTGTCAAATCCGAGATGTATGTAGCCTGTTCGGAACACGGGCTGTCACGGTGAATGAAACTATGTAAATTACATATCTATTGGTTAGAACACGCTCCAGGAACATTTTACTGGAAAATCTGCCTCAGTTTAGAAAATGGTGTTATGAAAACACTGTAAAATCTGAATAAATTCTTTAAGGTGACAATATGTCTTCAATGGGTTATTAAAGATGTGTAATTCACATGCTAACAACTCAGCAGTTTATATTGGTTGAATCCGTGTTGCATCTACCGTGTTCAGAACACGGAATGTTACGGTGAATTTACCTATGAAAATGAGATGTCTATTTGATAGAACATGCACCAAGAGTGTTTTTCTGCAAAAACTGCCTGATTTTCTTAACTGACGTTAGGATAACCTGTGAAATCTAAGTAAATGTTTCTAGGTGTAAATATGCCTTGTATTGTGGTTGAAAAATCGTAATCCACATGTTCACGGTCATTAAATAATGTTTGTCAAAGCCGTGATGAATGTAACTTTTTTGGAACACAGAATGTCTCGGTGAGTTAAACTCTGAAAATAACAATTCTACTGGATAGAATTCGCTTGAATTGAATGTTTCTGTGAAAATTTCATGATTTTTGAAACTGGATGTAAGGACAAACCTGCGAAATCAGAATAAATACATCTAAGTTTAAATATGCCTTGTATGTTGGATGAAAGTTCGGTAATCCACATGCTCACACTCATTAAAGAATGTTTGTCGAATTCGTGATGCATGTAATATGTTTGGAATACAGAATGTCATAGTGAAGGAAACAATGTAAGTTATATGTCTATTGGGTAGAACTCGCTTGAAGAGAATTTTTCTGCGAAATGTGCCTCATTTTCAAAACTGCCATTAGGAGAACCCTGTGAAATCTGAGAAAATGCTTCTAAGTGTCAATATGCCTTGAATGGTGAATGAAAGTCCTGTAATCCACATGTTAATAACAGTGTAGTAATTATTTTGTAAACCGTGATTCATGTAGCTCTTTTGGAAAACGGAATTTCACGGTAATGAAACGATGTAAATTACAATTCTATTGAGTAGAACGAGCTAGAAGAGAATGTTTCTGCGAAAATTGCATGATTATCGAATCTGAAGTTTGGAAAAAGCTGCAAAACGGGAGTCAATATTTGTAGGTGTAAATGTGCCTTTATGTTGCAGGAAAGTTCGGTAATCCACATTTTCACAACATACTAAAGAATCTTTTTCTAATCTGTGATGCATGTACCGTGTTCAGAACGTGGAATTTCACGGTGATTGAAACAATGTAAATTACTTCTCTATTGGGTACAACTAGCTCGGAGAGTGTTTTTCGGCGAAAATTTCGTCATTTTTGAAACTGGCATTTGCAAAACGCTGCAAAATCTGAGAAAATACTTCTAAGAATCAATATTCAAAGTATTGTGATGAAAGTTCGGTAATCCACATGCTAACAAATTTGTAGTGAATATTTGTCGAATCCTTTATGCATGTTGCATGTTCGGAACACGGAATTTCACGGCCAGGGGATTTATGTAAATTACATTTCTCTTGGTTAGAAATCAGTCCAAGAGTTTTTTCCGGAGAAATCGGCCGTATTTTCGATACTGGCGAAAGGAAAACCCTGCGAACTCAGATTAATAGATTCTCGGTGTAAATATGCCTTGTATGGTGGATGAAAATTCGGTAATCCGCATGCAACCATCTCTGGAGTGAATATTTGTCGAATCCGAGATCCATGAAGCGTGTTCGGAACAGGAATTTCACGATGATGGGTTCTATGTAAATTGAATATCTATTGAGTAGAACTCGTTCTAAGAGGATTTTTCTGTGAAAACTGCATGAATTTAGAAACTAAAATTAGGAGAAATCTACAAAATCAGTATAAAATTTTCTATGTATAAATATGCATTGTAAGGTGGATGAAAGTTTGGTAATACACGTGTTCACAACTCATTAAAGAATGTTTGTTGAACCCGTGATGCATATAACATGTTCAGAACACGGATAGTCATGGTGAGTGAAACTAGGTAAATTACATATCTTTTGGGTACAACTCGCTCCAAGAGCATTTTTCTGCCAAATCTGCCTCATTTTCAATCCTGGCGTTAAATCTAAGCTGTGAAATCTGAGAAAATTCTTCAAAGTGTCAGTAAGCCTTGTGTGGTGAATGAAAGTACTGTAATCCACATGCTAACAAGACTGTAGTGAATATTTGTCAAATCCGAGATACATGAAGCATGTTCGGAACACGGAATTTCACGGTGAGCGAATCCATGTAACTTACAAGTCTATTGGTTAGAACATGCTCCAAGAATTTTTTGCCATGAAATCTGACTCATTTTCAAAACAGGCATTTGGAAAATTTTGTGAAATCAGAGAAAATGCTTCTAAGCTTCCATATGCCTTTTATTGTGATGAAAGTCCTGTAATCCACATGCAAACAACTCTGTAGTGTATTTTTCTTGAATTCTTTCTGCATATAGCGTGTTCGATACTCGTAATTTCACAGCAGGAGAATGTATGTAATTTACCTATCTATTGAGTAGAACATGCTCCAAAAGTTTTTTCCTTTTAAAACTGCCTAATTTTCGAATCGGCTATTAGGACAAAGCTGTGAAATCAGAGTAAAAGTTTCTAGGAGTATATTTGATTGTATGGTGGATGAAAGATCGGTAATCCGCATGCAAACAACTCTGGAGTGAATATTTGTCGAATCCGAGATACATGAAGCGTGTTCGGAAAACAGAATATCACGGTGAGCGAATCAATTTAAAATACATGTCCCTTGTGTAGAACACGCTCCAAGAGATTTTTCTGCGAAATCTGCCCCATTTTCGAAACTGGCATATGAAAAGCCCTGCAAAATCAGAGAAAATGCTTCAAAGTTTCAATATGCCTTGTATTGTGATGGAAGTTCATAAAATCACATGCAAACAAATCTGTGGTGAATAATTGTAGAAAGCTTTATGCATGTAGCGTGATCGTATCACGGAAATTCCCGGCGATGAAATCTATGTAAATTACACATCTATAGTTTAGATCTCGCTCCAATAATTTTTTCTGAGAAAACGGCCTGATTATCAAAACTGGAATTCGGAAAATTCTGCAAATTCAGAATTAATGTTTCTAGGTGTAAATATGCCATGTATGGTGGATGACAGTTCTGTAATCTACATGTTCACAACTCATTCGAGAAAGTTTGTTGAAACCATGATGTATGAAGTGTGTTCAGAAATTGGAATGTCACTGTGAGTGAAACTATGAAAATTACATTTCTATTGGGAAGTACTCGCTCCACGAGAATTTTTCTGCAAATATGCCTCATTTTCAAACCTGGCATTAGGAAAAGGTTTTGAAATATGAGAAAATGTTTCAAAGTGTCAATATGGCTATTATGGTGGATGAAATTTCGGTAAACCTTATGCTAACAACTCTGTAGTGAATATTTGTCGAATCTGTGATGCATGTAGGTTTTTTGGAACACGGAATTTCACGATGACGGGTTCTATGTAAATTTCATGTGTATTGAGTAAAACTCTCTCAAAGAGGATTTTTGTGTAAACTGCATTATGTTAAAATCTAACATTAGGGGAAACCTACTAAATAAGTATATAAATTTCTATGTATAAATATGCATTGTAAGGTGGATGAAAGTTTGGTAATACACGTGTTCACAACTCATTATAGTATTTTTGTTGAATCCATGATGCATATAAAGTGTTCAGAACACGGAATATCACGGTGAGTGAAACTAGGTAAATTACATATCTTTTGGGTACAACTCGCTTCAGGAGCATTTTTATACCAAATCTGCCTCATTTTCAAAACTGGCGTTAAAACTAACCTGTGAAATCTGTAAAAAGTATTCAAAGTGTCAGTAAGCATTTTATGGTAGATGAAAGTGCTGTAATCCACTTGCTAACAACACTGAAGTGAATATTTGTCGAATCCGAGATGTATGCAGTGTGTTTGGAACACGGAATTTCACGGTTAGCGAATCCATGTAAATTACAAGTTTATTGGTTAGAACGTGCTCCAAGAGTTTTTTGCCGTGAAATCTGCCTCATTTTCAAAACTGGCGTTTGGAAAGCTCTGTGAAATCACAGAAAATGCTTCTAAGCTTCAATATGCCTGGTATTGTGATGAAAGTCCTGTAATCCACATGCAAACAACTCTGTAGTGTATTTTTCTCGAATACTTTCTGCATGTAGTGTGTTCGATACACGTAGATTCACAGCAGGAGAATCTATTTAATTTACATATCTATTGAGTAGAACATGCTCCAAAATTTTTTTCCTTTGAAAACTGCCTGATTTTCGAAACTGCTATTAGAACAAAGCTGCGAACATAGAGTAAATGTTGCTAGGTGTAAATATGACTTGTATGGTGGATGAAAATTCGGTAATCCGCATACAACCAACTCAGGAGTGAATATTTGTCGAATCCGAGATACATGAAGCGTGTTTGGAACACAGAATATCACAGTGAGCGAATCTATGTAAAATATATGTCTCTTGGGTAGAACTGTCTCCAAGAGATTTTTCTGCAAAATCTGCCTCATTTTCGAAAGTGGCAATTGAAAATTTCTGCAAAATCAGAGAAAATGCTTCAAAGTGTCAATATGGCTTTTATGGTGGATGAAAGTTCGGTAATCCTTTTGCTAAAAACTCAGTAGTGAATATTTGTCGAATCCGAGATCCATGAAGCGTGTTTGGAACAGGAATTTCACGATGATGGGTTCTATGTAAATTGCATATCTATTGGGTAGAACTCGTTCTAAGAGAATTTTTCTGTGAAAACTGCATGATTTCAGAAAATAACATTAGGGGAAATCTACGAAATTAGTATAAAACTTTCTATGTATAAATATGCATTGTATGGTGGATGAAATTTCGGTAATAGATGTGTTCACAACTCATTAAAGAATGTTTGTTGAACCCGTGATGCATATAACGTGTTCAGATCACGGAATGTCACGGTGAGTGAAACTAGGTAAATTACATATCTTTTGGGTACAACTCACTCCAAGAGCATTTTTCTGCCAAATCTGCCTCATTTTCAATCCTGGCGTTAAATCTAAGCTGTGAAATCTGAGAAAATTCTTCAAAGTGTCAGTAAGCCGTGTGTGGTGAATGAAAGCACTCTAATCCACATGCTAACTACTCTGTAGTGAATATATGTCGAATACGAGATACATGAAGCATGTTCGGAACACGGAATTTCACGGTGAGCGAATCCATGTAAATTACAAGTCTATTGGTTAGAACGTGCTCCAAGAATTTTTGCCGTGAAATCTGCCTCATTTTCGAAACTGGCATTTGGAAAATTCTTTGAAATCAGGGAAAATGCTTCTAAGCATCCATATGCCTTTTATTGTGATGAAAGTCCTGTAATCCACATGCAAACAACTCTGTAGTGTATTCTTGTCGAATCCTTTCTGCATGTAGAGTGTTCGATACACGTAATTTCACAGCAGGAGAATATACGTAATATACGTATCTATTGAGTAGAACATGCTCCAAAAGTTTTTTCCTTTGAAAACTGCCTGATTTTCGAAACGGCTATTAGGACAAAGCTGCGAACACAGAGTAAATGTTTCTAGGTTTAAATTTGATTGTATGGTGGATGAAAGATCGGTAATCCGCATGCAAACAACTCTGGAGTGAATATTTGTCGAATCCGAGATACATGAAGCGTGTTCGGAACACAGAATATCACGGTGAGCGAATCAATGTAAAATACATGTCCCTTGTGTAGAACACGCTCCAAGAGATTTTTCTGCGAAATCTGCCTCATTTTCGAAACTGGAATTTGAAAATCCCTGCAAAATCAGAGAATATGCTTCAAAGATTCAATATGCCTTGTATTGTGATGGAAGTTCATAAAACCACATGCAAACAAATCTGTGGTGAATATTTGTAGAAAGCTTTATGCATGTAGCGTGATCGTATCACGGAAATTCCCGGCGATGGAATCTATGTAAATTACGCATCTACAGGGTAGATCTCGCTCCAAAAATTTTTTCTGAGAAAACGGCCTGATTTTCAAAACTGGCATTAGGAAAAAGCTGCAAATTCAGAATTAATGTTTCTAGGTGTAAATATGCCATGTATGGTGGATGAAAGTTCTGTAATCTACATGGTCACAACTCATTCGAGAAAGTTTGTTGAAACCATGATGCATGAAGCTTGTTCAGAAATTGGAGTGTCACTGTGAGTGAAACTATGTAAATTACACTTCTATTGGGACGTACTCGCTCCACGAGAATTTTTCTGCGAATATGCCTCATTTTCAAACCTGGCTTTAGGAAAAAGTTTTGAAATATGAGAAAATGTTTCAAAGTGTCATTATGGCTTTTATGGTGGATGAAAATTCGGTAATCCGCATGGAACCAACTCTGTAGTGAATATTTGTCGAATCCGAGATACATGAAGCGTGTTTGGAACACAGAATATAACGGTGAGCGAACCTATGTAAAATATATATCTCTTGGGTAGAACAGGATCAAAGAGATTTTTCTGCGAAATCTACCTCATTTTCGAAACTGGCAATTGAAAATCTCTGCCAAATCAGAGAAAATGCTTCAAAGTGTCAATGTGGCTTTTATGGTGGATGAAAGTTTGGTAATCCTTATGCAAACAACTCAGTACTGAATATTTTTTGAATCCGACATCCATGAAGCGTGTTCGGAACAGGAATTTCACGATGACGTGTTCTATTTAAATTGCATATCTATTGAGTAGAACTCGTTCTAAGAGGATTTTTCTGTGAAAACTGCATGATTTTAGAAACTAATATTAGGAGAAATCTACTAAATCAGTATAAAATTTCTATGTATAAATATGCATTGTAAGGTGGATGAAAGTTCGGTAGTACACGTGTTCACAACTCATTAAAGAAAGTTTGTTGAACCCGTGATGCATATAACGTGTTCAGAACATGGAATGTCAAGGTGAGTGAAACTAGAAAAATTATATATCTTTTGGGTACAAATCGCTCCAAGAGCATTTTTCTGCCAAATCTGCCTCATTTTCAATGCTGGCATAAAATCTAAGCTGTGAAATCTGAGAAAATTCTTCAAAGTGTCAGTAAGCCGTGTGTGGTGAATGAAAGTTCTGTAATCCACATGCTAACAACTCTGTAGTGAATATTTGTCGAATCCGAGATACATGAACCATGTCCGGAACATGGAATTTCACGGTGAGCGAATCCATGTAAATTACATTTTTATTGGTTAGAACGTGCTCCAAGAAATTTTTGCCGTGAAATCTGCCTCATTTTCGAAACTGGCGTTTGGAAAATTCTGTGAAATCAGAGAAAATGCTTCTAAGCATCCATATCCCTTGTATAGTGTTCAAAGTCCTGTAATCCACATGCAAACAACTCTGTAGTGTATTTTTCTCGAATCTTTTCTGCATGTAGCGTGTACGATACACGTAATTTCACAGCAGGAGTATATATGTAATTTACATATCTATTGAGTAGAACATGCTCCAAAAGTTTTTTCCTTTGAAAACTGACTGATTTTCGAAACGGCTATTAGGACAAAGCTGCGAACTCAGAGTAAATGTTTCTAGGTGTAAATTTGATTGTATGGTGGATGAAAGCTCGGTAATCCGCATGCAAACAACTCTGGAGTGAATATTTGTCGTATCCGAGATACATGAAGCGTGTTTGGAACACAGAATATCACGGTGAGCGAACCTATGTAAAATATATGTCTCTTAGGTAGAACTGGCTCAAAGAGATTTTTCTGTGAAATCTACCTCATTTTCGAATCTGGCAATTGAAAATCTCTGCCAAATCAGAGAAAATGCTTCAAAGTGTCAATATGGCTTTTATGGTGGATGAAAGTTTGGTAATCCTTATGCAAACAACTCAGTACTGAATATTTTTTGAATCCGACATCCATGAAGCGTGTTCGGAACAGGAATTTCACGATGACGGGTTCTATTTAAATTGCATATCTATTGAGTAGAACTCGTTCTAAGAGGATTTTTCTGTGAAAACTGCATGATTTTAGACACTAATATTAGGAGAAATCTACTAAATCAGTATAAAATTTCTATGTATAAATATGCATTGTAAGGTGGATGAAAGTTCGGTAGTACACGTGTTCACAACTCATTAAAGAAAGTTTGTTGAACCCGTGATGCATATAATGTGTTCAGAACACGGAATGTCAAGGTGAGTGAAACTAGAAAAATTATATATCTTTTGGGTACAAATCGCTCCAAGAGCATTTTTCTGCCAAATCTGCCTCATTTTCAATGCTGGCATAAAATCTAAGCTGTGAAATCTGAGAAAATTCTTCAAAGTGTCAGTAAGCCGTGTGTGGTGAATGAAAGTTCTGTAATCCACATGCTAACAACTCTGTAGTGAATATTTGTCGAATCCGAGATACATGATCCATGTCCGGAACATGGAATTTCACGGTGAGCGAATACATGTAAATTACATTTTTATTGGTTAGAACGTGCTCCAAGAAATTTTGCCGTGAAATCTGCATCATTTTCGAAACTGGCGTTTGGAAAATTCTGTGAAATCAGAGAAAATGCTTCTAAGCATCCATATCCCTTGTATTGTGTTGAAAGCCCTGTAATCCACATGCAAACAACTCTGTAGTGTATTTTTCTCGAATCCTTTCTGCATGTAGCGTGTTCGATACACGTAATTTCACAGCAGGAGAATATATGTAATTTACATATCTATTGAGTAGAACATGCTCCAAAAGTTCTTTCCTTTGAAAACTGCCTGATTTTCGAAACGGCTATTAGGACAAAGCTGCGAACTCAGAGTAAATGTTTCTAGGTGTAAATTTGATTGTATGGTGGATGAAAGATCGGTAATCCGCATGCAAACAACTCTGGAGTGAATATTTGTCGAATCCGAGATACATGAAGATTGTTCGGAACACAGAATATCCCGGTGAGCGAATCTATGTAAAATATATGTCTCTTGGGTAGAACTGGATCAAAGTGATTTTTCTGT
Organism: Camelus dromedarius; assembly: GCF_036321535.1. Taxonomy (NCBI): domain Eukaryota; kingdom Metazoa; phylum Chordata; class Mammalia; order Artiodactyla; family Camelidae; genus Camelus; species Camelus dromedarius. Next base: position 904,754 of record NW_026989824.1, read on the forward strand.
GAAATCTACCTCATTTTCAAAACTGGCAATTGAAAATCTCTGCAAAATCAGAGAAAATGCTTCAAAGTTTCAATATGCCTTGTATTGTGATGGAAGTTCGTAAAACCACATGCAAACAAGTCTGTGGTGAATATTTGTAGAAAGCATTATGCATGTAGCGTGATCGTATCACAGAAATTCCCAGCGATGGAATCTATGTAAATTACACATCTACAGGGTAGATCTCGCTCCAAAAATTTTTTCTGAGAAAACGGCCTGATTATCGAAACTGGCATTCGGAAAAAGCTGGAAATTCAGAATTAATGTTTCTAGGTGTTAATATGCCATGTATGGTTGATGAAAGTTCTGTAATCTACATGTTCACAACTCATTCAAGAAAGTTTGTTGAAACCATGATGCATGAAGCGTGTTCAGAAATTGGAATGTCACTGTGAGCAAAACTATGTAAATTACATTTCTATTGGGACGTACTCGCTCCACGAGAATTTTCCTGCGAATATGCATCATTTTCAAACCTGGCATTAGGAAAAAGTTTCGAAATATGAGAAAATGTTTCAAAGTGTCAATATGGCTTTTATGGTGGATGAAATTTCGGTCATACCTATGCTAACAACTCTGTGGTGTCTATTTGTCGAATCCGTGATGCATGTATGTTTTTTGGAACATGGAATTTCACGATGACAGGTTCTATGTAAATTGCATGTTTATTGAGTAGAACTCTCTCCAAGAGGATTTTTGTGTAAACTGCATTATGTTAAAATCTAACATTAGGGGAAACCTACTAAATCAGTAGATAAAATTCTATGTATTAATATGCATTGTAAGGTGGATGAAAGTTCGGTAATACACGTGTTCACAACTCATTAAAGTATGTTTGTTGAATCAATGATGCATATAACATGTTCAGAACTCAGAATGTCACGGTGAGTGAAACTAGGTAAATTACATATCTTTTGGGTGCAACTCACTCCAAGAGCATTTCTCTGCCAAATCTGCCTCATTTCAAAACTGGCGTTATAACTAAACTCCGAAATCTGAGAAAATTCTTCAAAATGTCAGTAAGCCTTGTATGGTGAATGAAAGTGATGTAATCCACTTGCAAACAACTCTGTAGTGAATATTATTCTAATACGATATGTATGCAGCGTGTTCGGATCACGGAATTTCACGGTGAGCGAATCCATTTAAATTATATATCTATTGTTTAGAACATGTTCCAGAGGTTTTTGCCATGAAATCTGCCTCATTTTCGAAACTGGCGTTTGGAAAGCTCTGTGAAACAGGAGAAAATTCTTCTAAGCATCAATATGCCTTGTATTGTTGTGAAAGTCCTGTAATCCACATGCAAACAACCCTGTAGGTATTTTTGTCGAAAACTTTCTGCATGTAGCTTGTTCGATACACGTAAATTCTCAGCGGAAGAATCTATGTAATTTACATATCTATTGAGTAGAAAATGCTTCAACATATTTTTCCTTTGAAAACTGCCTCATTTTAGAAACTGCTCTTAGGACAAAGCTGCGAAATCTGAGTAAATGTTTCTAAGTGTAAATATGACTTGTATAGTGGATGAAAATTCGGTAATCTGCATGCATCCAACAATGTAGTGAATATTTGTTGAATCCGAGATACATGAATCGTTTTTGGAACACAGAATATTACAGTGAGCGAATCTATGTAAAATATATCTCTTGGGTAGTACACGCTCCAAGAGATTTTTCCGCGAAATCTGCCTCATTTTCGAAACTGGCATTTGAAAATCCCTGCAAAATCAGAGAAAATGCTTCAAAGTGTCTATAAGCCTTGTATTCTGATGGAAGTGCGTAAAACCACATGCAAACAAATCTGTGGTGAATATTTGTAGAAAGCTTTATGCATGTAGCGTGATCGTATCACGGAAAATCCCGGCGATGGTATATATATAAATTACACATCTATTAGGTAGAATTCGCTCGAAAATTTTTTTCTGAGAAAACGACCTGATTTTCGAAACTGGCATTAGGAAAAAGCTGCAAATTCAGAGTTAATGTTTCTAGGTGTAAATATGCCATGTATGGTGGATGAAAGTTCTGTAATCTACATGTTCACAACTCATTCAAGAAAGTTTGTTGAAACCTTGATGCATGTCGCGTGTTCAGAAATTGGAATGTCACTGTGATGGAAAATATGTAATTTACATTTCTATTGGGAAGTACTTGATCCACGAGAATTTTTCTGCGAATCTGCCTCATTATTTAACCTGGCATTAGGAAAAAATTTCAAAATATGAGAAAATGCTTCAAAGTGTCAATATGGCTTTTATGGTGGATGAAATTTCAATAATCCTTACGCTAACAACTCTGAAGAGACTATTTGTCGAATCCGAGATGCATGCAGCGTGTTTGGACCATGGAATTTCACGGTTAGTGAATCCATGTAAATTACATGTTTATTGGTTAGAACCCGCTCAAAGAGGTTTTTGCCGTGAAATCTGCCTCATTTTCAAAACTGGCGTTTGGAAAGCTCTGTGAAATCACAGAAAATGCTTCTAAGCTTCAATATGCCTTGTATTGTGATGAAAGTGCTGTAATCCACATGCAAACAATTCTGTAGTGTATTTTTGTCGAATACTTTCTGCATGTAGCGTGTTCCATACACGTAATTTCACAGTAGGGGAATCTATGTAATTTACATATCTATTGAGTAGAACATGCTCCAACATTTTTTTCCTTTGAAAACTGCCTGATTTTCGAAACTGCTCTTAGGACAAAGCTGCGAACTTAGAGTAAATGTTGCTAGGTGTAATTATGACTTGTATGGTGGATGAAAATTCGGTAATCCACATGGAACCAACTCTGTAGTGAATATTTGTCGAATCCGAGATACATGAGGCGTGTTTGGAACACAGAATATTACGGTGAGCGAACCTATGTAAAATATATGTCTCTTGGGTAGAACAGGATCAAAGAGATTTTTCTGCAAAATCTACCTCTTTTTCGAAACTGGCAATTGAAAATCTCTGCAAAATCAGACAAAATGCTTCAAAGTGTCAATATGGCTTTTATGGTGGATGAAAGTTTGGTAATCCTTATGCAAACAACTCAGTACTGAATATTTTTTGAATCCGACATTCATGAAGCGTGTTCGGAACAGGAATTTCACGATGACGGGTTCTATATATATTGCATATCTATTGAGTAGAACTCGTTCTAAGAGGATTTTTCTGTGAAAACTGCATGATTTTAGAAACTAATATTAGGAGAAAACTACTAAATCAGTATAAAATTTCTATGTATAAATATGCATTGTAAGGTGGATGAAAGTTCGGTAGTACACGTGTTCAAAACTCATTAAAGTAAGTTTGTTGAACCCGTGATGCATATAACGTGTTCAGAAAACGGAATGTCACGGTGAGTGAAACTTGGTAAATTATATATCTTTTGGGTACAACTCGCTCCAAGAGCATTTTTCTGCCAAATCTGCCTCATTTTCAATGCTGGCGTAAAATCTAAGCTGTGAAATCTGAGAAAATTCTTCAAAGTGTCAGTAAGCCGTGTGTGGGGAATGAAACATCTGTAATCCACATGCTAACAACTCTGTAGTGAATATTTGTTGAATCTGAGATACATGAACCATGTCCGGAACATGGAATTTCACGGTGAGCGAATCCATGTAAATTATATTTTTATTGGTTAGAACGTGCTCCAAGAATTTTTTGCCGTGAAATCTGCCTCATTTTCGAAACTGGCGTTTGGAAAATTCTGTGAAATCAGAGAAAATGCTTCTAAGCATCCATATCCCTTGTATTGTGTTGAAAGTCCTGTAATCCACATGCAAACAACTCTGTAGTGTATTTTTCTCGAATCCTTTCTGCATGTAGCGTGTTCGATACACGTAATTTCACAGCAGGAGAATATATTTAATTTACATATCTATTGAGTAGAACATGCTCCAAAATTTTTTTCCTTTGAAAACTGCATGATTTTCGAAACGGTTATTAGGAGAAAGCTGCGAAGTCAGAGCAAATGTTTCTAGGTGTAAATTTGATTGTATGGTGGATGAAAGATCGGTAATCCGCATGCAAACAACTCTGGAGTGAATATTTGTTGAATCCGAGATACATGAAGATTGTTCGGAACACAGAATATCACGGTGAGCGAATCTATGTAAAATATATCTCTCTTGGGTAGAACTGGATCAAAGAGATTTTTCTGGGAAATCTACCTCATTTTTGAAACTGGCAATTGAATATCTCTGCAAAATCAGAGAAAATGCTTCAAAGTTTCAATATGCCTTGTATTGTGATGGAAGTTCGTAAAACCACATGCAAACAAATCTGTGGTGAATATTTGTAGAAAGCGTTATGCATGTAGCGTGATCGTATCACAGAAATTCCCAGCGATGGAATCTATGTAAATTACACATCTACAGGGTAGATCTCGCTCCAAAAATTTTTTCTGAGAAAACGGCCTGATTATCGAAACTGGCATTCGGAAAAAGCTGGAAATTCAGAATTAATGTTTCTAGGTGTTAATATGCCATGTATGGTGGATGAACGTTCTGTAATCTACATGTTCACAACTCATTCAAGAAAGTTTGTTGAAACCATGATGCATGAAGCGTGTTCAGAAATTGGAATGTTACTGTGAGCGAAACTATGTAAATTACATTTCTATTGGGACGTACGTGCTCCACGAGAATTTTTCTGCGAATATGCAACATTTTCAAACGTGGCATTAGGAAAAAGTTTCGAAATATGAGAAAATGTTTCAAAGTGTCAATATGGCTTTTATGGTGAATGAAATTTCGGTAATCCCTATGCTAACAACTCTGTAGTGTCTATTTGTCAAATCCGTGATGCATGTAGGTTTTTTGGAACATGGAATTTCACGATGACAGGTTCTATGTAAATTGCATGTGTATTGAGTAGAACTCTCTCCAAGAGGATTTTTGTGTAAACTGCATTATGTTAAAATCTAACATTAGGGGAAACCTAAGAAATCAGTAGATAAATTTCTATGTATTAATATGCATTGTAAGGTGGATGAAAGTTCGGTAATACACGTGTTCACAACTCTTTAAAGTATGTTTGTTGAATCCATGACGCATATAACGTGTTCAGAACACGGAATGTCACAGTGAGTGAAACTAGGTAAATTACATATCTTTTGGGTACAACTCGCTCCAGGGGCATTTTTATACCAAATCTGCCTCATTTTCAAAACTGGCATTAAAACTAACCTGTAAAATCTGAGATAGTATTTAAAGTGTCAGTAAGCCTTTTATGGTAGATGAAAGTGCTGTAATCCACTTGCTAACAACACTTAAGTGAATATTTGTCGAATCCGAGATGCATGCAGCGTGTTTGGAACACGGAATTTCACGGTTAGCGAATCCATGTAAATTACATGTTTATTGGTTAGAACCCGCTCCAAGAGGTTTTTGCCGTGAAATCTGCCTCATTTTCAAAACTGGCGTTTGGAAAACTCTGTGAAATCACAGAAAATGCTTCTAAGCTTCAATATGCCTTTTATTGTGATGAAAGTCCTGTAATCTACATGCAAACAACTCTGAAGTGTATTTTTGTCGAATACTTTCTGCATGTAGCGTGTTCCATACACGTAATTTCACAGTAGGAGAATCTATGTAATTTACATATCTATTGAGTAGAACATGCTCCAACATTTTTTTCCTTTGAAAACTGCCTGATTTTCGAAACTGCTATTAGGACAATGCTGCGAACATAGAGTAAATGTTGCTAGGTGTAAATATGACTTGTATGGTGGATGAAAATTCGGTAATCCGCATGGAACCAACTCTGTAGTGAATATTTGTCGAATCCGAGATACATGAAGCGTGTTTGGAACACAGAATATCACGGTGAGCGAACCTATGTAAAATATATGTCTCTTGGGTAGAACAGGATCAAAGAGATTTTTCTGCGAAATCTACCTCTTTTTCGAAACTGGCAATTGAAAATCTCTGCAAAATCAGAGAAAATGCTTCAAAGTGTCAATATGGCTTTTATGGTGGATGAAAGTTTGGTAATCCTTATGCAAACAACTCAGTACAGAATATTTTTTGAATCCGACATTCATGAAGCGTGTTCGGAACAGGAATTTCACGATGACGGGTTCTATTTAAATTGCATATCTTTTGAGTAGAACTCGTTCTAAGAGGATTTTTCTGTGAAAACTGCATGATTATAGAAACTAATATTAGGAGAAATCTACTAAATCAGTATAAAATTTCTATGTATAAATATGCATTGTAAGGTGGATGAAAGTTCGGTAGTACACGTGTTCACAACTCATTAAAGAAAGTTGGTTGAACCCGTGATGCATATTACGTGTTCAGAACATGGAATGTCAAGGTGAGTGGAACTAGAAAAATTACATATCTTTTGGGTGCAACTCACTCCAAGAGCATTTCTCTGCCAAATCTGCCTCATTTCAAAACTGGCGTTAAAACTAAACTCTGAAATCTGAGAAAATTTTCAAAATGTCAGTAAGCCTTGTATGGTGAATGAAAGTGCTGTAATCCACTTGCTAACAACTCTGTAGTGAATATTATTCTAATACGATATGTATGCAGCGTGTTCGGATCACGGAATTTCACGGTGAGCGAATCCATGTAAATTATATATCTATTGTTTAGAACATGTTCCAGAGGTTTTTGCCATGAAATCTGCCTCATTTTCGAAACTGGCGTTTGGAAAGCTCTGTGAAACAGGAGAAAATTCTTCTAAGCATCAATATGCCTTGTATTGTTGTGAAAGTCCTGTAATCCACATGCAAACAACCCTGTAGTGTATTTTTGTCGAAAACTTTCTGCATGTAGCTTGTTCGATACACGTAAATTCTCAGCGGAAGAATCTATGTAATTTAAATATCTATTGAGTAGAAAATGCTTCAACATTTTTTTCCTTTGAAAACTGCCTCATTTTAGAAACTGCTCTTAGGACAAAGCTGCGAACTCTGAGTAACTGTTTCTAAGTGTAAATATGACTTGTATAGTGGATGAAAATTCGGTAATCTGCATGCATCCAACAATGTAGTGAATATTTGTCGAATCCGAGATACATGAATCGTTTTTGGAACACAGAATATTACAGTGAGCTAATCTATGTAAAATATATCTCTTGGGTAGAACTCGCTCCAAGAGATTTTTCTGCGAAATCTGCCTCATTTTCGAAACTGGCATTTGAAAATCCCTGCAAAATCAGAGAAAATGCTTCAAAGTGTCAATATGCTTTGTATTCTGATGGAAGTGCGTAAAACCACATGTAAACATATCTGTGGTGAATATTTGTAGAAAGCGTTATGCATGTAGCGTGATCGTATAACGGAAAATCCCGGCGATGGTATCTATATAAATTACACATCTATTGGGTAGAATTCGCTCCAAAAATTTTTTCTGAGAAAACGGCCTGATTTTCGAAACTGGCATTAGGAAAAAGCTGCAAATTCAGAGTTAATGTTTCTAGCTGTAAATATGCCATGTATGGTGGATGAAAGTTCTGTAATCTACATGTTCACAACTCATTTGAGAAAGTTTGTTGAAACCTTGATGCATGTCGCGTGTTCAGAAATTGGAATGTCACTGTGATGGAAAATATGTAATTTACATTTCTATTGGGAAGTACTTGATCCACGAGAATGTTTCTGCGAATCTGCCTCATTATTTAACCTGGCATTAGGAAAAAATTTCAAAATATGAGAAAATGCTTCAAAGTGTCAATATGGCTTTTATGGTGGATGAAATTTCAATAATCCTACGCTAACAACTCTGAAGAGACTATTTGTCGAATCCGAGATGCATGCAGCGTGTTTGGACCATGGAATTTCACGGTTAGCGAATCCATGTAAATTAAATGTTTATTGGTTAGAACCCGCTCAAAGAGGTTTTTACCGTGAAATCTGCCTCATTTTCAAAACTGGCGTTTGGAAATCTCTGTGAAATCACAGAAAATGCTTCTAAGCATCAATATGTCTTGTATTGTGATGAAAGTGCTGTAATCCACATGCAAACAACTCTGTAGTGTATTTTTCTCGAATACTTTCTGCATGTAGCGTGTTCCATACACGTAATTTCACAGTAGGATAATCTATGTAATTTACATATCTATTGAGTAGAACATGCTCCAACATTTTTTTCCTTTGAAAACTGCCTGATTTTCGAAACTGCTCTTAGGACAAAGCTGCGAACATAGAGTAAATGTTGCTAGGTTTAAATATGAGTTGTATGGTGGATGAAAATTCGGTAATCCGCATGGAACCAAATCTGTAGTGAATATTTGTCGAATCCGAGATACATGAAGCGTGTTTGGAACACAGAATATCACGGTGAGCGAATCTATGTAAAATAAATGTCTCTTGGGTAGAACTGGATCAAAGAGGTTTTTCTGCGAAATCTACCTCATTTTCGAAACTGGCAATTGAAAATCTCTGCAAAATCAGAGAAAATGCTTCAAAGTGTCAATATGGCTTTTATGGTGGATGAAAGTTCTGTAATCCTTATGCTACAACTCTGTAGTTAATATTTGTCGAATCCGTGATGCATGTAGTTTTTTTGGAACACGGAATTTCACGATGACTGGTTTTATGTAAATTGCATGTCTATTGGGTAGAACTCGCTCCAAGAGGATTTTTCTGTGTAAACTGCATTATTTCAAAACTGACATTAGGAGAAATCTACTATATAAGAATAAAACTTTCTATGTATATTTTTGCCTTGTAAGGTGGATTAAACTTCTGTAATACACATGTTCACAACTCATTTAAGCATGTTTGTTGAATCCATAATGCATGTAACGTGTTCAGAACACGGAATGTCACGGCGAGTGAAACTAGGTAAATTACATATCTTTTGGGTACAACTCACTCCAAGAGCATTTCTCGGCCAAATCTGCCTCATTTCAAAACTGGCGTTAAAACTAAACTCCGAAATCTGAGAAAATTTTTCAAAATGTCAGTAAGCCTTGTATGGTGAATGAAAGTGCTGTAATCCACTTGCTAACAACTCTGTAGTGAATATTATCCTAATACGATATGTATGCAGCGTGTTCGGATCACGGAATTTCACGGTGAGCGAATCCATGTAAATTATATATCTATTGTTTAGAACATGTTCCAGAGGTTTTTGCCATGAAATCTGCCTCATTTTCGAAACTGGCGTTTGGAAAGCTCTGTGAAACAGGAGAAAATTCTTCTAAGCATCAATATGCCTTGTATTGTTGTGAAAGTCCTGTAATCCACATGCAAACAACCCTGTAGTGTATTTTTGTCGAAAACTTTCTGCATGTAGCTTGTTCGATACACGTAATTTCACAGTAGGAGAATCTATGTAATTTACATATCTATTGAGTAGAAAATGCTTCAATATTTTTTTCCTTTGAAAACTGCCTCATTTTAGAAACTGCTCTAAGGACAAAGCTCCGAACTCTGAGTAACTGTTTCTAAGTGTAAATATGACTTGTATAGTGGATGAAAATTCGGTAATCTGCATGCATCCAACAATGTAGTGAATATTTGTCGAATCCGAGATACATGAATCGTTTTTGGAACACAGAATATTACAGTGAGCTAATCTATGTAAAATATATCTCTTGGGTAGAACTCGCTCCAAGAGATTTTTCTGCGAAATCTGCCTCATTTTCGAAACTGGCATTTGAAAATCCCTGCAAAATCAGAGAAAATGCTTCAAAGTGTCAATATGCTTTGTATTCTGATGGAAGTGCGTAAAACCACATGTAAACATATCTGTGGTGAATATTTGTAGAAAGCGTTATGCATGTAGCGTGATCGTATAACGGAAAATCCCGGCGATGGTATCTATATAAATTACACATCTATTGGGTAGAATTCGCTCCAAAAATTTTTTCTGAGAAAACGGCCTGATTTTCGAAACTGGCATTAGGAAAAAGCTGCAAATTCAGAGTTAATGTTTCTAGCTGTAAATATGCCATGTATTGTGGATGAAAGTTCTGTAATCTACATGTTCACAACTCATTTGAGAAAGTTTGTTGAAACCTTGATGCATGTCGCGTGTTCAGAAATTGGAATGTCACTGTGATGGAAAATATGTAATTTACATTTCTATTGGGAAGTACTTGATCCACGAGAATGTTTCTGCGAATCTGCCTCATTATTTAACCTGGCATTAGGAAAAAATTTCAAAATATGAGAAAATGCTTCAAAGTGTCAATATGGCTTTTATGGTGGATGAAATTTCAATAATCCTACGCTAACAACTCTGAAGAGACTATTTGTCGAATCCGAGATGCATGCAGCGTGTTTGGACCATGGAATTTCACGGTTAGCGAATCCATGTAAATTAAATGTTTATTGGTTAGAACCCGCTCAAAGAGGTTTTTACCGTGAAATCTGCCTCATTTTCAAAACTGGCGTTTGGAAATCTCTGTGAAATCACAGAAAATGCTTCTAAGCATCAATATGTCTTGTATTGTGATGAAAGTGCTGTAATCCACATGCAAACAACTCTGTAGTGTATTTTTCTCGAATACTTTCTGCATGTAGCGTGTTCCATACACGTAATTTCACAGTAGGATAATCTATGTAATTTACATATCTATTGAGTAGAACATGCTCCAACATTTTTTTCCTTTGAAAACTGCCTGATTTTCGAAACTGCTCTTAGGACAAAGCTGCGAACATAGAGTAAATGTTGCTAGGTTTAAATATGAGTTGTATGGTGGATGAAAATTCGGTAATCCGCATGGAACCAAATCTGTAGTGAATATTTGTCGAATCCGAGATACATGAAGCGTGTTTGGAACACAGAATATCACGGTGAGCGAATCTATGTAAAATATATGTCTCTTGGGTAGAACTGGATCAAAGAGGTTTTTCTGCGAAATCTACCTCATTTTCGAAACTGGCAATTGAAAATCTCTGCAAAATCAGAGAAAATGCTTCAAAGTGTCAATATGGCTTTTATGGTGGATGAAAGTTCTGTAATCCTTATGCTACAACTCTGTAGTTAATATTTGTCGAATCCGTGATGCATGTAGTTTTTTTGGAACACGGAATTTCACGATGACTGGTTTTATGTAAATTGCATGTCTATTGGGTAGAACTCGCTCCAAGAGGATTTTTCTGTGTAAACTGCATTATTTCAAAACTGACATTAGGAGAAATCTACTATATAAGAATAAAACTTTCTATGTATATTTTTGCCTTGTAAGGTGGATTAAACTTCTGTAATACACATGTTCACAACTCATTTAAGCATGTTTGTTGAATCCATAATGCATGTAACGTGTTCAGAACACGGAATGTCACGGCGAGTGAAACTAGGTAAATTACATATCTTTTGGGTACAACTCACTCCAAGAGCATTTCTCGGCCAAATCTGCCTCATTTCAAAACTGGCGTTAAAACTAAACTCCGAAATCTGAGAAAATTTTTCAAAATGTCAGTAAGCCTTGTATGGTGAATGAAAGTGCTGTAATCCACTTGCTAACAAGTGAATGAAAGTGCTGTAATCCACTTGCTAACAACTCTGTAGTGAATATTATCCTAATACGATATGTATGCAGCGTGTTCGGATCACGGAATTTCACGGTGAGCGAATCCATGTAAATTATACATCTATTGTTTAGAACATGTTCCAGAGGTTTTTGCCATGAAATCTGCCTCATTTTCGAAACTGGCGTTTGGAAAGCTCTGTGAAACAGGAGAAAATTCTTCTAAGCATCAATATGCCTTGTATTGTTGTGAAAGTCCTGTAATCCACATGCAAACAACCCTGTAGTGTATTTTTGTCGAAAACTTTCTGCATGTAGCTTGTTCGATACACGTAATTTCACAGTAGGAGAATCTATGTAATTTACATATCTATTGAGTAGAAAATGCTTCAATATTTTTTTCCTTTGAAAACTGCCTCATTTTAGAAACTGCTCTAAGGACAAAGCTCCGAACTCTGAGTAACTGTTTCTAAGTGTAAATATGACTTGTATAGTGGATGAAAATTCGGTAATCTGCATGCATCCAACAATGTAGTGAATATTTGTCGAATCCGAGATACATGAATCGTTTTTGGAACACAGAATATTACAGTGAGCGAAACTATGTAAAATATATCTCTTGGGTAGTACTCGCTCCAAGAGATTTTTCTGCGAAATCTGCCTCATTTTCTAAACTGGCATTTGAAAATCCCTGCAAAATCAGAGAAAATGCTTCAAAGTGTCAATATACTTTGTATTCTGATGGAAGTGCATAAAACCACATGTAAACAAATCTGTGGTGTATATTTGTAGGAAGCATTATGCATGTAGCGTGATCGTATCACGGAAAATCCCGGCGATGGTATCTATATAAATTACACATCTATTGGGTAGAATTCGCTCCAAAAATTTTTTCTGAGAAAACGGCCTGATTTTCGAAACTGGCATTAGGAAAAAGCTGCAAATTCAGAGTTAATATTTCTAGGTGTAAATATGCCATGTATGGTGGATGAAAGTTCTGTAATCTACATGTTCACAACTCGTTCGAGAAAGTTTGTTGAAACCTTGATGCATGTCGCGTGTTCAGAAATTGGAATGTCACTGTGATGGAAAATATGTAATTTACATTTCTATTGGGAAGTACTTGATCCACGAGAATGTTTCTGCGAATCTGCCTCATTATTTAACCTGGCATTAGGAAAAAATTTCAAAATATGAGAAAATGCTTCAAAGTGTCAATATGGCTTTTATGGTGGATGAAATTTCAATAATCCTTACGCTAACAACTCTGAAGAGAATATTTGTCGAATCCGAGATGCATGCAGCGTGTTTGGACCATGGAATTTCACGGTTAGCGAATCCATGTAAATTAAATATTTATTGGTTAGAACCCGCTCCAAGAGGTTTTTGCCGTGAAATCTGCCTCATTTTCAAAACTGGCGTTTGGAAAGCTCTGTGAAATCACAGAAAATGCTTCTAAGCTTCAATATGCCTTGTATTGTGATGAAAGTGCTGTAATCCACATGCAAACAACTCTGTAGTGTATTTTTGTCGAATACTTTCTGCATGTAGCGTGTTCCATACACGTAATTTCACAGTAGGATAATCTATGTAATTTACATATCTATTGAGTAGAACATGCTCCAACATTTTTTTCCTTTGAAAACTGCCTGATTTTCGAAACTGCTCTTAGGACAAAGCTGCGAACATAGAGTAAATGTTGCTAGGTGTAAATATGAGTTGTATGGTGGATGAAAATTCGGTAATCCGCATGGAACAAAATCTGTAGTGAATATTTGTCGAATCCGAGATACATGAAGCGTGTTTGGAACACAGAATATCACGGTGAGCGAATCTATGTAAAATATATATCTCTTGGGTAGAACTGGATCAAAGAGAATTTTCTGCGAAATCTACCTCATTTTCGAAACTGGCAATTGAAAATCTCTGCAAAATCAGAGAAAATGCTTCAAAGTGTCAATATGGCTTTTATGGTGGATGAAAGTTCTGTAATCCTTATGCTACAACTCTGTAGTTAATATTTGTCGAATCCGTGATGCATGTAGGTTTTTCGGAACACGGAATTTCACGATGACTGGTTGTATGTAAATTGCATGTCTATGGGGTAGAACTCGCTGCAAGAGGATTTTTCTGTGTAAACTGCATTATTTCAAAACTGACATTAGGAGAAATCTACTATATCAGAATAAAACTTTCTATGTATATTTTTGCCTTGTAAGGTGGATTAAAGTTCGGTAATACACATGTTCACAACTCATTAAAGCCTGTTTGTTGAATCCGTAATGCATGTAACGTGTTCAGAACACGGAATGTCACGGCGAGTGAAACTAGGTAAATTACATATCTTTTGGGTACAACTCACTCCAAGAGCATTTCTCGGCCAAATCTGCCTCATTTCAAAACTGGCGTTAAAACTAAACTCCGAAATCTGAGAAAATTCTTCAAAATGTCAGTAAGCCTTGTATGGTGAATGAAAGTGCTGTAATCCACTTGCTAACAACTCTGTAGTGAATATTATTCTAATACGATATGTATGCAGCGTGTTTGGATCACGGAATTTCACGGTGAGCGAATCCATGTAAATTATATATCTATTGTTTAGAACATGTTCCAGAGGTTTTTGCCATGAAATCTGCCTCATTTTCGAAACTGGCGTTTGGAAAGCTCTGTGAAACAGGAGAAAATTCTTCTAAGCATCAATATGCCTTGTATTGTTGTGGAAGTCCTGTAAGCCACATGCAAACAACCCTGTAGTGTATTTTTGTCGAAACCTTTCTGCATGTAGCTTGTTCGATACACGTAATTTCACAGTAGGAGAATTTATGTAATTTACATATCTATTGAGTAGAAAATGCTTCAACATTTTTTTCCTTTGAAAACTGCCTCATTTTAGAAACTGCACTTAGGACAAAGCTGCGAACTCTGAGTAAATGTTTCTAAGTGTAAATATGACTTGTATAGTGGATGAAAATTCGGTAATCTGCATGCAACCAACACTGTAGTGAATATTTGTCGAATCCGAGATACATGAATCATTTTTGGAACACAGAATATTACAGTGAGCGAATCTATGTAAAATATATCTCTTGGGAAGTACTCGCTCCAAGAGATTTTTCTGCGAAATCTGCCTCATTTTCTAAACTGGCATTTGAAAATCCCTGCAAAATCAGAGAAAATGCTTCAAAGTGTCAATATGGCTTTTATGGTGGATGAAAGTTCGATAATCCTTATGCTAACATCTCAGTAGTGAATATTTGTCGAATCCGAGATCCATGAAGCGTGTTCGGAACAGGAATTTCACGATGACGGGTTCTATGTAAATTGCATATCTATTGGGTAGAACTCGTTCTAAGAGGATTTTTCTGTGAAAACTGCATGATTTTAGAAACTAACATTAGGAGAAATCTACTAAATCAGTATAAAATATTCTATGTATATATATGCATTGTAAGGTGGATGAAAGTTTGGTAAAACACGTGTTCACAACTCATTAAAGAATGTTTGTTGAATCCGTGATGCATATAACGTGTTCAGAACACCGAATGTCACGGTGAGTGAAAGTAGTTAAATTACATATCTTTTGGGTACAACTCGCTGCAAGATTATTTTTTCTGCCAAATCGGCCTCATTTTCAATCCTGGCGTTAAATCGAAGCTGTGAAATCTGATAAAAATCTTCAAAGTGTCAGTATGCCGTGTGTGGTGAATGAAAGTAATGTAATCCACATGCTAACATCTCTGTAGTGAATAATTTTTGAATTCGAGATACATGAAGCATGTTCGGAACACGGAATTTCACGGTGAGCGAATCCATGTAAATTACAAGTCTATTGGTTAGAACGTGCTCCAAGAAATTTTTGCCGTGAAATTAGCCTCATTTTCGAAACTGGCATTTGGAAAATTCTGTGAAATCAGAGAAAATGCTTCTAAGCATCCATATGCCTTGTATTGTGATGAAAGTCCTGAAATCCACATGCAAACATCTATGTTATGTATTTTGCTCGAAAAATTTCTGCATGTAGCGTGTTCGACACATGTTATTTCACAGCAGGAGAATATATATAATTTACATATCTTTTGAGTAGAATATGCTCCAAAAGATTTTTCCTTTGAAAACTGCCTGATTTTTGAAACTGCTATTAGGACAAAGCTGCAAACGCAGAGTAAATGTTTCTAGGTGTAAATATGATTGTATGGTGGATGAAAGATCGGTAATCTGCAGGCAAACAACTCTGGAGTGAATATTTGTCGAATCCGAGATACATGAAGATTGTTCGGAACACAGAATATCACGGTGAGCGAATCAATGTAAAATACATGTCCCTTGTGTAGAACACGCTCCAAGAGATTTTTCTGCGAAATCTGCCTCATTTTTGAAACTGGCATTTGAAAATCCCTGCAAAATCAGAGAAAATCCTTCAAAGTTTCAATATGCCTTGTATTGTGATGGAAGTTCGTAAAACCACATGCAAACAAATCTGTGGTGAATATTTGTAGAAAGCGTTATGCATGTAGCGTGATCGTATCACGGAAATTCCCAGTGTTGGAATCTATGTAAATTACACATCTACAGGGTAAATCTCGCTCCAAAAATTTTTTCTGGGAAAACGGCCTGATTATCGAAACTGGCATTCGGAAAAAGCTGCAAATTCAGAATTAATGTTTTTAGGTGTAAATATGCCATGTATGGTTGATGAAAGTTCTGTAATCTACATGTACACAACTCATTTGAGAAAGTTTGTTGAAACCATGATGCATGAAGCGTGTTCAGAAATTGGAATGTCACTGTGAGGGAAACTATGTAAATTACATTTCTATTGGGACGTAATCGCTCCACGAGAATTTTTCTGCGAATATGCTTCATTTTCAAACCTGGAATTAGGAAAAAGTTTCGAAATATGAGAAAATGTTTCAAAGTGTCAATATGGATTTTATGGTGGATGAAATTTCGGTAATCCCTATGCTAACAACTCTGTAGTGTCTATTTGTCGAATCCGTGATGCATGTAGGTTTTTTGGAACACAGAATTTCACGATGACTGGTTCTATGTAAATTGCATGTGTATTGAGTATAACTCTCTCCAAGAGGATTTTTGTGTAAACTGCATTATATTAAATTCTAACATTAGGGGAAACCTACTAAATCAGTAGATAAATTTCTATGTATAAATATGCATTGTAAGGTGGATGGAAGTTCAGTAATACACATGTTCACAACTCATTAAAGTATGTTTGTTGAATCCATGATGCATATAACGTGTTCAGAACACGGAATGTCACGGTGAGTGAAACTAGGTAAATTATATATCTTTTGGTTACAGCTCGCTCCAGGAGTATTTTTATACCAAATCTGCCTCATTTTGAAAACTGGCGTTAAAACTAACCTGTGAAATCTGAGAAAACTATTCAAAGTGTCAGTAAGCATTTTATGGTAGATGAAAGTGCTGTAATCAACTTGCTAACAATACTGAAGTGAATATTTGTTGAATCCGAGATGCATGCAGCGTGTTTGGAACACGGAATTTCACGGTTAGCGAATCCATGTAAATTACATGTTTATTGGTTAGAACCCGCTCCAAGAGGTTTTTGCCGTGAAATCTGCCTCATTTTCAAAACTGGCATTTGGAAAGCTCTGTGAAATCACAGAAAATGCTTCTAAGCTTCAATATGCCTTGTATTGTGATGAAAGTCCTGTAATCCACATGCAAACAACTCTGTAGTGTAGTTTTGTCGAATACTTTCTGCATGTAGCGTGTTCCATACACGTAATTTCACAGTAGGAGAATCTATGTAATTTACATATCTATTGAGTAGAACATGCTCCAACATTTTTTTCCTTTGAAAACTGCCTGATTTTCGAAACTGCTCTTAGGACAAAGCTGTGAACATAGAGTAAATGTTGCTAGGTGTAAATATGATTGTATGGTGGATGAAAATTCGGTAATCCGAATGGAACCAACTCTGTAGTGAATATTTGTCGAATCCGAGATACATGAAGCGTGTTTGGAACACAGAATATCACGGTGAGCGAATCTATGTAAAATATATATCTCTTGGGTAGAACTGGATCAAAGAGATTTTCCTGTGAAATCTGCCTCATTTTCGAAACTGGCAATTGAAAATCTCTGCAAAATCAGAGAAAATGCTTCAAAGTGTCAATATGGCTTTTATGGTGGATGAAAGTTCTGTAATCCTTATGCTACAACTCTGTAGTTAATATTTGTCGAATCTGTGATGCATGTAGGTTTTTCGGAACACGGAATTTCACGATGACTGGTTCTATGTAAATTGCATGTCTATGGGGTAGAACTCGCTACAAGAGGATTTTTCTGGGTAAACTGCTTTATTTCAAAACTGACATTAGGAGAAATCTACTATATCAGAATAAAACTTTCTATGTATATTTTTGCCTTGTAAGGTGGATTAAAGTTCGGTAATACACATGTTCACAACTCATTAAAGCATGTTTGTTGAATCTGTAATGCATGTAACGTGTTCAGAACACGGAATGTCACGGCGAGTGAAACTAGGTAAATTACATATCTTTTGGGTACAACTCACTCCAAGAGCATTTCTCGGCCAAATCTGCCTCATTTCAAAACTGGCGTTAAAACTAAACTCCGAAATCTGAGAAAATTCTTCAAAATGTCAGTAAGCCTTGTATGGTGAATGAAAGTGCTGTAATCCACTTGCTAACAACTCTGTAGTGAATATTATTCTAATACGATATGTATGCAGCGTGTTCAGATCACGGAATTTCACGGTGAGCGAATCCATGTAAATTATATGTCTATTGTTTAGAACATGTTCCAGAGGTTTTTGCCATGAAATCTGCCTCATTTTCGAAACTGGCGTTTGGAAAGCTCTGTGAAACAGGAGAAAATTCTTCTAAGCATCAATATGCCTTGTATTGTTGTGAAAGTCCTGTAATCCACATGCAAACAACCCTGTAGTGTATTTTTTCGAAACTTTTCTGCATGTAGCTTGTTCGATACACGTAATTTCACAGTAGGAGAATCTATGTAATTTACATATCTATTGAGTAGAAAATGCTTCAACATTTTTTTCCTTTGAAAACTGCCTGATTTTAGAAACTGCTATTAGGACAAACCTGCGAACTCTGAGTAAATGTTTCTAAGTGTAACTATGACTTGTATAGTGGATGAAAATTCGGTAATCTGCATGCAAACAACACTGTAGTGAATATTTGTCGAATCCGAGATACATGAATAGTTTTTGGAACACAGAATATTACAGTGAGCGAATCTATGTAAAATATATCTCTTGGGTAGAACTCGCTCCAAGAGATTTTTCTGCGAAATCTGCCTCATTTTCGAAACTGGCATTTGAAAATCCCTGCAAAATAAGAGAAAATGCTTCAAAGTGTCAATATGCCTTGTATTGTGATGGAAGGGCGTAAAACCATATGTAAACAAATCTGTGGTGAATATTTGTAGAAAGCGTTATGCATGTAGCGTGATCGTATCACAGAAAATCCCGGCGATGGTATCTATATAAATTACACATCTATTGGGTAGAATTCGCTCCAAAATAATTTTCTGAGAAAACGGCCTGATTTTCGTAACTGGTATTAGGAAAAAGCTGCAAATTCAGAGTTAATGTTTCTAGGTGTAAATATGCCATGTATGGTGGATGAAAGTTCTGTAATCTACATGTTCACAACTCATTCAAGAAAGTTTGTTGAAACCTTGATGCATGTCGCGTGTTCAGAAATTGGAATGTCACTGTGATGGAAAATATGTAATTTACATTTCTATTGGGAAGTACTTGATCCACGAGAATGTTTCTGCAAATCTGCCTCATTTTTTAACCTGGCATTAGGAAAAAATTTCAAAATATGAGAAAATGCTTCAAAGTGTCAATATGGCTTTTATGGTGGATGAAATTTCGATAATCCTTACGCTAACAACTCTGAAGAGAATATTTGTCGAATCCGAGATGCGTGCAGCGTGTTTGGAACACGGAATTTCACGGTTAGCGAATCCATGTAAATTACATGTTTATTGGTTAGAACCCGCTCCAAGAGGTTTTTGCCGTGAAATCTGCCTCATTTTCAAAACTGGCATTTGGAAAGCTCTGTGAAATCACAGAAAATGCTTCTAAGCTTCAATATGCCTTGTATTGTGATGAAAGTCCTGTAATCCACATGCAAACAACTCTGTAGTGTAGTTTTGTCGAATCCTTTCTGCATGTAGCGTGTTCCATACACGTAATTTCACAGTAGGAGAATCTATGTAATTTACATATCTATTGAGTAGAACATGCTCCAACATTTTTTTCCTTTGAAAACTGCCTGATTTTCGAAACTGCTCTTAGGACAAAGCTGCGAACATAGAGTAAATGTTGCTAGGTGTAAATATGACTTGTATGGTGGATGAAAATTCGGTAATCCGAATGGAACCAACTCTGTAGTGAATATTTGTCGAATCCGAGATACATGAAGCGTGTTTGGAACACAGAATATCACGGTGAGCGAATCTATGTAAAATATTTATCTCTTGGGTAGAACTGGATCAAAGAGATTTTTCTGTGAAATCTGCCTCATTTTCGAAACTGGCAATTGAAAATCTCTGCAAAATCAGAGAAAATGCTTCAAAGTGTCAATATGGCTTTTATGGTGGATGAAAGTTCTGTAATCCTTATGCTACAACTCTGTAGTTAATATTTGTCGAATCCGTGATGCATGTAGGTTTTTCGGAACACGGAATTTCACGATGACTGGTTCTATGTAAATTGCTTGTCTATTGGGTAGAACTCGCTCCAAGAGGATTTTTCTGTGTAAACTGCATTATTTCAAAACTGACATTAGGAGAAATCTACTATATCAGAATAAAACTTTCTATGTATATTTTTGCCTTGTAAGGTGGATTAAAGTTCGGTAATACACATGTTCACAACTCATTAAAGCCTGTTTGTTGAATCCATAATGCATGTAACGTGTTCAGAACACGGAATGTCACGGCGAGTGAAACTAGGTAAATTACATATCTTTTGGGTACAACTCACTCCAAGAGCATTTCTCTGCCAAATCTGCCTCATTTCAAAACTGGCGTTAAAACTAAACTCCGAAATCTGAGAAAATTCTTCAAAATGTCAGTAAGCCTTGTATGGTGAATGAAAGTGCTGTAATCCACTTGCTAACAACTCTGTAGTGAATATTATTCTAATACGATATGTATGCAGCGTGTTCGGATCACGGAATTTCACGGTGAGCGAATCCATGTAAATTATATATCTATTGTTTAGAACATGTTCCAGAGGTTTTTGCCATGAAATCTGCCTCATTTTCGAAACTGGCGTTTGGAAAGCTCTGTGAAACAGGAGAAAATTCTTCTAAGCATCAATATGCCTTGTATTGTTGTGAAAGTCCTGTAATCCACATGCAAACAACCCTGTAGTGTATTTTTGTCGAAAACTTTCTGCATGTAGCTTGTTCGATACACGTAAATTCTCAGCGGAAGAATCTATGTAATTTAAATATCTATTGAGTAGAAAATGCTTCAACATTTTTTTCCTTTGAAAACTGCCTCATTTTAGAAACTGCTCTTAGGACAAAGCTGCGAACTCTGAGTAACTGTTTCTAAGTGTAAATATGACTTGTATAGTGGATGAAAATTCGGTAATCTGCATGCATCCAACAATGTAGTGAATATTTGTCGAATCCGAGATACATGAATCGTTTTTGGAACACAGAATATTACAGTGAGCTAATCTATGTAAAATATATCTCTTGGGTAGAACTCGCTCCAAGAGATTTTTCTGCGAAATCTGCCTCATTTTCGAAACTGGCATTTGAAAATCCCTGCAAAATCAGAGAAAATGCTTCAAAGTGTCAATATGCTTTGTATTCTGATGGAAGTGCGTAAAACCACATGTAAACATATCTGTGGTGAATATTTGTAGAAAGCGTTATGCATGTAGCGTGATCGTATAACGGAAAATCCCGGCGATGGTATCTATATAAATTACACATCTATTGGGTAGAATTCGCTCCAAAAATTTTTTCTGAGAAAACGGCCTGATTTTCGAAACTGGCATTAGGAAAAAGCTGCAAATTCAGAGTTAATGTTTCTAGCTGTAAATATGCCATGTATGGTTGATGAAAGTTCTGTAATCTACATGTACACAACTCATTTGAGAAAGTTTGTTGAAACCATGATGCATGAAGCGTGTTCAGAAATTGGAATGTCACTGTGAGGGAAACTATGTAAATTACATTTCTATTGGGACGTAATCGCTCCACGAGAATTTTTCTGCGAATATGCTTCATTTTCAAACCTGGAATTAGGAAAAAGTTTCGAAATATGAGAAAATGTTTCAAAGTGTCAATATGGATTTTATGGTGGATGAAATTTCGGTAATCCCTATGCTAACAACTCTGTAGTGTCTATTTGTCGAATCCGTGATGCATGTAGGTTTTTTGGAACACAGAATTTCACGATGACTGGTTCTATGTAAATTGCATGTGTATTGAGTATAACTCTCTCCAAGAGGATTTTTGTGTAAACTGCATTATATTAAATTCTAACATTAGGGGAAACCTACTAAATCAGTAGATAAATTTCTATGTATAAATATGCATTGTAAGGTGGATGGAAGTTCAGTAATACACATGTTCACAACTCATTAAAGTATGTTTGTTGAATCCATGATGCATATAACGTGTTCAGAACACGGAATGTCACGGTGAGTGAAACTAGGTAAATTATATATCTTTTGGTTACAGATCGCTCCAGGAGTATTTTTATACCAAATCTGCCTCATTTTGAAAACTGGCGTTAAAACTAACCTGTGAAATCTGAGAAAACTATTCAAAGTGTCAGTAAGCATTTTATGGTAGATGAAAGTGCTGTAATCAACTTGCTAACAATACTGAAGTGAATATTTGTCGAATCCGAGATGCATGCAGCGTGTTTGGAACACGGAATTTCACGGTTAGCGAATCCATGTAAATTACATGTTTATTGGTTAGAACCCGCTCCAAGAGGTTTTTGCCGTGAAATCTGCCTCATTTTCAAAACTGGCATTTGGAAAGCTCTGTGAAATCACAGAAAATGCTTCTAAGCTTCAATATGCCTTGTATTGTGATGAAAGTCCTGTAATCCACATGCAAACAACTCTGTAGTGTAGTTTTGTCGAATACTTTCTGCATGTAGCGTGTTCCATACACGTAATTTCACAGTAGGAGAATCTATGTAATTTACATATCTATTGAGTAGAACATGCTCCAACATTTTTTTCCTTTGAAAACTGCCTGATTTTCGAAACTGCTCTTAGGACAAAGCTGTGAACATAGAGTAAATGTTGCTAGGTGTAAATATGATTGTATGGTGGATGAAAATTCGGTAATCCGAATGGAACCAACTCTGTAGTGAATATTTGTCGAATCCGAGATACATGAAGCGTGTTTGGAACACAGAATATCACGGTGAGCGAATCTATGTAAAATATATATCTCTTGGGTAGAACTGGATCAAAGAGATTTTCCTGTGAAATCTGCCTCATTTTCGAAACTGGCAATTGAAAATCTCTGCAAAATCAGAGAAAATGCTTCAAAGTGTCAATATGGCTTTTATGGTGGATGAAAGTTCTGTAATCCTTATGCTACAACTCTGTAGTTAATATTTGTCGAATCTGTGATGCATGTAGGTTTTTCGGAACACGGAATTTCACGATGACTGGTTCTATGTAAATTGCATGTCTATGGGGTAGAACTCGCTACAAGAGGATTTTTCTGGGTAAACTGCTTTATTTCAAAACTGACATTAGGAGAAATCTACTATATCAGAATAAAACTTTCTATGTATATTTTTGCCTTGTAAGGTGGATTAAAGTTCGGTAATACACATGTTCACAACTCATTAAAGCATGTTTGTTGAATCTGTAATGCATGTAACGTGTTCAGAACACGGAATGTCACGGCGAGTGAAACTAGGTAAATTACATATCTTTTGGGTACAACTCACTCCAAGAGCATTTCTCGGCCAAATCTGCCTCATTTCAAAACTGGCGTTAAAACTAAACTCCGAAATCTGAGAAAATTCTTCAAAATGTCAGTAAGCCTTGTATGGTGAATGAAAGTGCTGTAATCCACTTGCTAACAACTCTGTAGTGAATATTATCCTAATACGATATGTATGCAGCGTGTTCAGATCACGGAATTTCACGGTGAGCGAATCCATGTAAATTATATGTCTATTGTTTAGAACATGTTCCAGAGGTTTTTGCCATGAAATCTGCCTCATTTTCGAAACTGGCGTTTGGAAAGCTCTGTGAAACAGGAGAAAATTCTTCTAAGCATCAATATGCCTTGTATTGTTGTGAAAGTCCTGTAATCCACATGCAAACAACCCTGTAGTGTATTTTTTCGAAACTTTTCTGCATGTAGCTTGTTCGATACACGTAATTTCACAGTAGGAGAATCTATGTAATTTACATATCTATTGAGTAGAAAATGCTTCAACATTTTTTTCCTTTGAAAACTGCCTGATTTTAGAAACTGCTATTAGGACAAACCTGCGAACTCTGAGTAAATGTTTCTAAGTGTAACTATGACTTGTATAGTGGATGAAAATTCGGTAATCTGCATGCAAACAACACTGTAGTGAATATTTGTCGAATCCGAGATACATGAATAGTTTTTGGAACACAGAATATTACAGTGAGCGAATCTATGTAAAATATATCTCTTGGGTAGAACTCGCTCCAAGAGATTTTTCTGCGAAATCTGCCTCATTTTCGAAACTGGCATTTGAAAATCCCTGCAAAATAAGAGAAAATGCTTCAAAGTGTCAATATGCCTTGTATTGTGATGGAAGGGCGTAAAACCATATGTAAACAAATCTGTGGTGAATATTTGTAGAAAGCGTTATGCATGTAGCGTGATCGTATCACAGAAAATCCCGGCGATGGTATCTATATAAATTACACATCTATTGGGTAGAATTCGCTCCAAAATAATTTTCTGAGAAAACGGCCTGATTTTCGTAACTGGTATTAGGAAAAAGCTGCAAATTCAGAGTTAATGTTTCTAGGTGTAAATATGCCATGTATGGTGGATGAAAGTTCTGTAATCTACATGTTCACAACTCATTCAAGAAAGTTTGTTGAAACCTTGATGCATGTCGCGTGTTCAGAAATTGGAATGTCACTGTGATGGAAAATATGTAATTTACATTTCTATTGGGAAGTACTTGATCCACGAGAATGTTTCTGCAAATCTGCCTCATTTTTTAACCTGGCATTAGGAAAAAATTTCAAAATATGAGAAAATGCTTCAAAGTGTCAATATGGCTTTTATGGTGGATGAAATTTCGATAATCCTTACGCTAACAACTCTGAAGAGAATATTTGTCGAATCCGAGATGCGTGCAGCGTGTTTGGAACACGGAATTTCACGGTTAGCGAATCCATGTAAATTACATGTTTATTGGTTAGAACCCGCTCCAAGAGGTTTTTGCCGTGAAATCTGCCTCATTTTCAAAACTGGCATTTGGAAAGCTCTGTGAAATCACAGAAAATGCTTCTAAGCTTCAATATGCCTTGTATTGTGATGAAAGTCCTGTAATCCACATGCAAACAACTCTGTAGTGTAGTTTTGTCGAATCCTTTCTGCATGTAGCGTGTTCCATACACGTAATTTCACAGTAGGAGAATCTATGTAATTTACATATCTATTGAGTAGAACATGCTCCAACATTTTTTTCCTTTGAAAACTGCCTGATTTTCGAAACTGCTCTTAGGACAAAGCTGCGAACATAGAGTAAATGTTGCTAGGTGTAAATATGACTTGTATGGTGGATGAAAATTCGGTAATCCGAATGGAACCAACTCTGTAGTGAATATTTGTCGAATCCGAGATACATGAAGCGTGTTTGGAACACAGAATATCACGGTGAGCGAATCTATGTAAAATATTTATCTCTTGGGTAGAACTGGATCAAAGAGATTTTTCTGTGAAATCTGCCTCATTTTCGAAACTGGCAATTGAAAATCTCTGCAAAATCAGAGAAAATGCTTCAAAGTGTCAATATGGCTTTTATGGTGGATGAAAGTTCTGTAATCCTTATGCTACAACTCTGTAGTTAATATTTGTCGAATCCGTGATGCATGTAGGTTTTTCGGAACACGGAATTTCACGATGACTGGTTCTATGTAAATTGCTTGTCTATTGGGTAGAACTCGCTCCAAGAGGATTTTTCTGTGTAAACTGCATTATTTCAAAACTGACATTAGGAGAAATCTACTATATCAGAATAAAACTTTCTATGTATATTTTTGCCTTGTAAGGTGGATTAAAGTTCGGTAATACACATGTTCACAACTCATTAAAGCCTGTTTGTTGAATCCATAATGCATGTAACGTGTTCAGAACACGGAATGTCACGGCGAGTGAAACTAGGTAAATTACATATCTTTTGGGTACAACTCACTCCAAGAGCATTTCTCTGCCAAATCTGCCTCATTTCAAAACTGGCGTTAAAACTAAACTCCGAAATCTGAGAAAATTCTTCAAAATGTCAGTAAGCCTTGTATGGTGAATGAAAGTGCTGTAATCCACTTGCTAACAACTCTGTAGTGAATATTATTCTAATACGATATGTATGCAGCGTGTTCGGATCACGGAATTTCACGGTGAGCGAATCCATGTAAATTATATATCTATTGTTTAGAACATGTTCCAGAGGTTTTTGCCATGAAATCTGCCTCATTTTCGAAACTGGCGTTTGGAAAGCTCTGTGAAACAGGAGAAAATTCTTCTAAGCATCAATATGCCTTGTATTGTTGTGAAAGTCCTTTAATCCACATGCAAACAACCCTGTAGTGTATTTTTGTCGAAAACTTTCTGCATGTAGCTTGTTCGATACACGTAAATTCTCAGCGGAAGAATCTATGTAATTTAAATATCTATTGAGTAGAAAATGCTTCAACATTTTTTTCCTTTGAAAACTGCCTCATTTTAGAAACTGCTCTTAGGACAAAGCTGCGAACTCTGAGTAACTGTTTCTAAGTGTAAATATGACTTGTATAGTGGATGAAAATTCGGTAATCTGCATGCAAACAACAATGTAGTGAATATTTGTCGAATCCGAGATACATGAATCGTTTTTGGAACACAGAATATTACAGTGAGCTAATCTATGTAAAATATATCTCTTGGGTAGAACTCGCTCCAAGAGATTTTTCTGCGAAATCTGCCTCATTTTCGAAACTGGCATTTGAAAATCCCTGCAAAATCAGAGAAAATGCTTCAAAGTGTCAATATGCTTTGTATTCTGATGGAAGTGCGTAAAACCACATGTAAACATATCTGTGGTGAATATTTGTAGAAAGCGTTATGCATGTAGCGTGATCGTATAACGGAAAATCCCGGCGATGGTATCTATATAAATTACACATCTATTGGGTAGAATTCGCTCCAAAAATTTTTTCTGAGAAAACGGCCTGATTTTCGAAACTGGCATTAGGAAAAAGCTGCAAATTCAGAGTTAATGTTTCTAGCTGTAAATATGCCATGTATGGTTGATGAAAGTTCTGTAATCTACATGTACACAACTCATTTGAGAAAGTTTGTTGAAACCATGATGCATGAAGCGTGTTCAGAAATTGGAATGTCACTGTGAGGGAAACTATGTAAATTACATTTCTATTGGGACGTAATCGCTCCACGAGAATTTTTCTGCGAATATGCTTCATTTTCAAACCTGGAATTAGGAAAAAGTTTCGAAATATGAGAAAATGTTTCAAAGTGTCAATATGGATTTTATGGTGGATGAAATTTCGGTAATCCCTATGCTAACAACTCTGTAGTGTCTATTTGTCGAATCCGTGATGCATGTAGGTTTTTTGGAACACAGAATTTCACGATGACTGGTTCTATGTAAATTGCATGTGTATTGAGTATAACTCTCTCCAAGAGGATTTTTGTGTAAACTGCATTATATTAAATTCTAACATTAGGGGAAACCTACTAAATCAGTAGATAAATTTCTATGTATAAATATGCATTGTAAGGTGGATGGAAGTTCAGTAATACACATGTTCACAACTCATTAAAGTATGTTTGTTGAATCCATGATGCATATAACGTGTTCAGAACACGGAATGTCACGGTGAGTGAAACTAGGTAAATTATATATCTTTTGGTTACAGCTCGCTCCAGGAGTATTTTTATACCAAATCTGCCTCATTTTGAAAACTGGCGTTAAAACTAACCTGTGAAATCTGAGAAAACTATTCAAAGTGTCAGTAAGCATTTTATGGTAGATGAAAGTGCTGTAATCAACTTGCTAACAATACTGAAGTGAATATTTGTCGAATCCGAGATGCATGCAGCGTGTTTGGAACACGGAATTTCACGGTTAGCGAATCCATGTAAATTACATGTTTATTGGTTAGAACCCGCTCCAAGAGGTTTTTGCCGTGAAATCTGCCTCATTTTCAAAACTGGCATTTGGAAAGCTCTGTGAAATCACAGAAAATGCTTCTAAGCTTCAATATGCCTTGTATTGTGATGAAAGTCCTGTAATCCACATGCAAACAACTCTGTAGTGTAGTTTTGTCGAATACTTTCTGCATGTAGCGTGTTCCATACACGTAATTTCACAGTAGGAGAATCTATGTAATTTACATATCTATTGAGTAGAACATGCTCCAACATTTTTTTCCTTTGAAAACTGCCTGATTTTCGAAACTGCTCTTAGGACAAAGCTGTGAACATAGAGTAAATGTTGCTAGGTGTAAATATGATTGTATGGTGGATGAAAATTCGGTAATCCGAATGGAACCAACTCTGTAGTGAATATTTGTCGAATCCGAGATACATGAAGCGTGTTTGGAACACAGAATATCACGGTGAGCGAATCTATGTAAAATATATATCTCTTGGGTAGAACTGGATCAAAGAGATTTTCCTGTGAAATCTGCCTCATTTTCGAAACTGGCAATTGAAAATCTCTGCAAAATCAGAGAAAATGCTTCAAAGTGTCAATATGGCTTTTATGGTGGATGAAAGTTCTGTAATCCTTATGCTACAACTATGTAGTTAATATTTGTCGAATCTGTGATGCATGTAGGTTTTTCGGAACACGGAATTTCACGATGACTGGTTCTATGTAAATTGCATGTCTATGGGGTAGAACTCGCTACAAGAGGATTTTTCTGGGTAAACTGCTTTATTTCAAAACTGACATTAGGAGAAATCTACTATATCAGAATAAAACTTTCTATGTATATTTTTGCCTTGTAAGGTGGATTAAAGTTCGGTAATACACATGTTCACAACTCATTAAAGCATGTTTGTTGAATCTGTAATGCATGTAACGTGTTCAGAACACGGAATGTCACGGCGAGTGAAACTAGGTAAATTACATATCTTTTGGGTACAACTCACTCCAAGAGCATTTCTCGGCCAAATCTGCCTCATTTCAAAACTGGCGTTAAAACTAAACTCCGAAATCTGAGAAAATTCTTCAAAATGTCAGTAAGCCTTGTATGGTGAATGAAAGTGCTGTAATCCACTTGCTAACAACTCTGTAGTGAATATTATTCTAATACGATATGTATGCAGCGTGTTCAGATCACGGAATTTCACGGTGAGCGAATCCATGTAAATTATATGTCTATTGTTTAGAACATGTTCCAGAGGTTTTTGCCATGAAATCTGCCTCATTTTCGAAACTGGCGTTTGGAAAGCTCTGTGAAACAGGAGAAAATTCTTCTAAGCATCAATATGCCTTGTATTGTTGTGAAAGTCCTGTAATCCACATGCAAACAACCCTGTAGTGTATTTTTTCGAAACTTTTCTGCATGTAGCTTGTTCGATACACGTAATTTCACAGTAGGAGAATCTATGTAATTTACATATCTATTGAGTAGAAAATGCTTCAACATTTTTTTCCTTTGAAAACTGCCTGATTTTAGAAACTGCTATTAGGACAAACCTGCGAACTCTGAGTAAATGTTTCTAAGTGTAACTATGACTTGTATAGTGGATGAAAATTCGGTAATCTGCATGCAAACAACACTGTAGTGAATATTTGTCGAATCCGAGATACATGAATAGTTTTTGGAACACAGAATATTACAGTGAGCGAATCTATGTAAAATATATCTCTTGGGTAGAACTCGCTCCAAGAGATTTTTCTGCGAAATCTGCCTCATTTTCGAAACTGGCATTTGAAAATCCCTGCAAAATAAGAGAAAATGCTTCAAAGTGTCAATATGCCTTGTATTGTGATGGAAGGGCGTAAAACCATATGTAAACAAATCTGTGGTGAATATTTGTAGAAAGCGTTATGCATGTAGCGTGATCGTATCACAGAAAATCCCGGCGATGGTATCTATATAAATTACACATCTATTGGGTAGAATTCGCTCCAAAATAATTTTCTGAGAAAACGGCCTGATTTTCGAAACTGGAATTAGGAAAAAGCTGCAAATTCAGAGTTAATGTTTCTAGGTGTAAATATGCCATGTATGGTGGATGAAAGTTCTGTAATCTACATGTTCACAACTCATTCAAGAAAGTTTGTTGAAACCTTGATGCATGTCGCGTGTTCAGAAATTGGAATGTCACTGTGATGGAAAATATGTAATTTACATTTCTATTGGGAAGTACTTGATCCACGAGAATGTTTCTGCAAATCTGCCTCATTTTTTAACCTGGCATTAGGAAAAAATTTCAAAATATGAGAAAATGCTTCAAAGTGTCAATATGGCTTTTATGGTGGATGAAATTTCGATAATCCTTACGCTAACAACTCTGAAGAGAATATTTGTCGAATCCGAGATGCGTGCAGCGTGTTTGGAACACAGAATTTCACGGTTAGCGAATCCATGTAAATTACATGTTTATTGGTTAGAACCCGCTCCAAGAGGTTTTTGCCGTGAAATCTGCCTCATTTTCAAAACTGGCATTTGGAAAGCTCTGTGAAATCACAGAAAATGCTTCTAAGCTTCAATATGGC
The DNA here is from genome assembly GCF_036321535.1 of Camelus dromedarius. Classification (NCBI taxonomy): domain Eukaryota; kingdom Metazoa; phylum Chordata; class Mammalia; order Artiodactyla; family Camelidae; genus Camelus; species Camelus dromedarius. The sequence continues at coordinate 935,208 of NW_026989824.1, forward strand.
TTGTATTGTGATGAAAGTCCTGTAATCCACATGCAAACAACTCTGTAGTGTAGTTTTGTCGAATCCTTTCTGCATGTAGCGTGTTCCATACACGTAATTTCACAGTAGGAGAATCTATGTAATTTACATATCTATTGAGTAGAACATGCTCCAACATTTTTTTCCTTTGAAAACTGCCTGATTTTCGAAACTGCTCTTAGGACAAAGCTGCGAACATAGAGTAAATGTTGCTAGGTGTAAATATGACTTGTATGGTGGATGAAAATTCGGTAATCCGAATGGAACCAACTCTGTAGTGAATATTTGTCGAATCCGAGATACATGAAGCGTGTTTGGAACACAGAATATCACGGTGAGCGAATCTATGTAAAATATTTATCTCTTGGGTAGAACTGGATCAAAGAGATTTTTCTGTGAAATCTGCCTCATTTTCGAAACTGGCAATTGAAAATCTCTGCAAAATCAGAGAAAATGCTTCAAAGTGTCAATATGGCTTTTATGGTGGATGAAAGTTCTGTAATCCTTATGCTACAACTATGTAGTTAATATTTGTCGAATCTGTGATGCATGTAGGTTTTTCGGAACACGGAATTTCACGATGACTGGTTCTATGTAAATTGCATGTCTATGGGGTAGAACTCGCTACAAGAGGATTTTTCTGGGTAAACTGCTTTATTTCAAAACTGACATTAGGAGAAATCTACTATATCAGAATAAAACTTTCTATGTATATTTTTGCCTTGTAAGGTGGATTAAAGTTCGGTAATACACATGTTCACAACTCATTAAAGCATGTTTGTTGAATCTGTAATGCATGTAACGTGTTCAGAACACGGAATGTCACGGCGAGTGAAACTAGGTAAATTACATATCTTTTGGGTACAACTCACTCCAAGAGCATTTCTCGGCCAAATCTGCCTCATTTCAAAACTGGCGTTAAAACTAAACTCCGAAATCTGAGAAAATTCTTCAAAATGTCAGTAAGCCTTGTATGGTGAATGAAAGTGCTGTAATCCACTTGCTAACAACTCTGTAGTGAATATTATTCTAATACGATATGTATGCAGCGTGTTCAGATCACGGAATTTCACGGTGAGCGAATCCATGTAAATTATATGTCTATTGTTTAGAACATGTTCCAGAGGTTTTTGCCATGAAATCTGCCTCATTTTCGAAACTGGCGTTTGGAAAGCTCTGTGAAACAGGAGAAAATTCTTCTAAGCATCAATATGCCTTGTATTGTTGTGAAAGTCCTGTAATCCACATGCAAACAACCCTGTAGTGTATTTTTTCGAAACTTTTCTGCATGTAGCTTGTTCGATACACGTAATTTCACAGTAGGAGAATCTATGTAATTTACATATCTATTGAGTAGAAAATGCTTCAACATTTTTTTCCTTTGAAAACTGCCTGATTTTAGAAACTGCTATTAGGACAAACCTGCGAACTCTGAGTAAATGTTTCTAAGTGTAACTATGACTTGTATAGTGGATGAAAATTCGGTAATCTGCATGCAAACAACACTGTAGTGAATATTTGTCGAATCCGAGATACATGAATAGTTTTTGGAACACAGAATATTACAGTGAGCGAATCTATGTAAAATATATCTCTTGGGTAGAACTCGCTCCAAGAGATTTTTCTGCGAAATCTGCCTCATTTTCGAAACTGGCATTTGAAAATCCCTGCAAAATAAGAGAAAATGCTTCAAAGTGTCAATATGCCTTGTATTGTGATGGAAGGGCGTAAAACCATATGTAAACAAATCTGTGGTGAATATTTGTAGAAAGCGTTATGCATGTAGCGTGATCGTATCACAGAAAATCCCGGCGATGGTATCTATATAAATTACACATCTATTGGGTAGAATTCGCTCCAAAATAATTTTCTGAGAAAACGGCCTGATTTTCGAAACTGGAATTAGGAAAAAGCTGCAAATTCAGAGTTAATGTTTCTAGGTGTAAATATGCCATGTATGGTGGATGAAAGTTCTGTAATCTACATGTTCACAACTCATTCAAGAAAGTTTGTTGAAACCTTGATGCATGTCGCGTGTTCAGAAATTGGAATGTCACTGTGATGGAAAATATGTAATTTACATTTCTATTGGGAAGTACTTGATCCACGAGAATGTTTCTGCAAATCTGCCTCATTTTTTAACCTGGCATTAGGAAAAAATTTCAAAATATGAGAAAATGCTTCAAAGTGTCAATATGGCTTTTATGGTGGATGAAATTTCGATAATCCTTACGCTAACAACTCTGAAGAGAATATTTGTCGAATCCGAGATGCGTGCAGCGTGTTTGGAACACAGAATTTCACGGTTAGCGAATCCATGTAAATTACATGTTTATTGGTTAGAACCCGCTCCAAGAGGTTTTTGCCGTGAAATCTGCCTCATTTTCAAAACTGGCATTTGGAAAGCTCTGTGAAATCACAGAAAATGCTTCTAAGCTTCAATATGCCTTGTATTGTGATGAAAGTCCTGTAATCCACATGCAAACAACTCTGTAGTGTAGTTTTGTCGAATCCTTTCTGCATGTAGCGTGTTCCATACACGTAATTTCACAGTAGGAGAATCTATGTAATTTACATATCTATTGAGTAGAACATGCTCCAACATTTTTTTCCTTTGAAAACTGCCTGATTTTCGAAACTGCTCTTAGGACAAAGCTGCGAACATAGAGTAAATGTTGCTAGGTGTAAATATGACTTGTATGGTGGATGAAAATTCGGTAATCCGAATGGAACCAACTCTGTAGTGAATATTTGTCGAATCCGAGATACATGAAGCGTGTTTGGAACACAGAATATCACGGTGAGCGAATCTATGTAAAATATTTATCTCTTGGGTAGAACTGGATCAAAGAGATTTTTCTGTGAAATCTGCCTCATTTTCGAAACTGGCAATTGAAAATCTCTGCAAAATCAGAGAAAATGCTTCAAAGTGTCAATATGGCTTTTATGGTGGATGAAAGTTCTGTAATCCTTATGCTACAACTCTGTAGTTAATATTTGTCGAATCCGTGATGCATGTAGGTTTTTCGGAACACGGAATTTCACGATGACTGGTTCTATGTAAATTGCATGTCTATTGGGTAGAACTCGCTCCAAGAGGATTTTTCTGTGTAAACTGCATTATTTCAAAACTGACATTAGGAGAAATCTACTATATCAGAATAAAACTTTCTATGTATATTTTTGCCTTGTAAGGTGGATTAAAGTTCGGTAATACACATGTTCACAACTCATTAAAGCCTGTTTGTTGAATCCGTAATGCATGTAACGTGTTCAGAACACGGAATGTCACGGCGAGTGAAACTAGGTAAATTACATATCTTTTGGGTACAACTCACTCCAAGAGCATTTCTCTGCCAAATCTGCCTCATTTCAAAACTGGCGTTAAAACTAAACTCCGAAATCTGAGAAAATTCTTCAAAATGTCAGTAAGCCTTGTATGGTGAATGAAAGTGCTGTAATCCACTTGCTAACAACTCTGTAGTGAATATTATTCTAATACGATATGTATGCAGCGTGTTCGGATCACGGAATTTCACGGTGAGCGAATCCATGTAAATTATATATCTATTGTTTAGAACATGTTCCAGAGGTTTTTGCCATGAAATCTGCCTCATTTTCGAAACTGGCGTTTGGAAAGCTCTGTGAAACAGGAGAAAATTCTTCTAAGCATCAATATGCCTTGTATTGTTGTGAAAGTCCTGTAATCCACATGCAAACAACCCTGTAGTGTATTTTTGTCGAAAACTTTCTGCATGTAGCTTGTTCGATACACGTAAATTCTCAGCGGAAGAATCTATGTAATTTAAATATCTATTGAGTAGAAAATGCTTCAACATTTTTTTCCTTTGAAAACTGCCTCATTTTAGAAACTGCTCTTAGGACAAAGCTGCGAACTCTGAGTAACTGTTTCTAAGTGTAAATATGACTTGTATAGTGGATGAAAATTCGGTAATCTGCATGCATCCAACACTGTAGTGAATATTTGTCGAATCCGAGATACATGAATCGTTTTTGGAACACAGAATATTACAGTGAGCTAATCTATGTAAAATATATCTCTTGGGTAGAACTCGCTCCAAGAGATTTTTCTGCGAAATCTGCCTCATTTTCGAAACTGGCATTTGAAAATCCCTGCAAAATCAGAGAAAATGCTTCAAAGTGTCAATATGCTTTGTATTCTGATGGAAGTGCGTAAAACCACATGTAAACATATCTGTGGTGAATATTTGTAGAAAGCGTTATGCATGTAGCGTGATCGTATAACGGAAAATCCCGGCGATGGTATCTATATAAATTACACATCTATTGGGTAGAATTCGCTCCAAAAATTTTTTCTGAGAAAACGGCCTGATTTTCGAAACTGGCATTAGGAAAAAGCTGCAAATTCAGAGTTAATGTTTCTAGCTGTAAATATGCCATGTATTGTGGATGAAAGTTCTGTAATCTACATGTTCACAACTCATTTGAGAAAGTTTGTTGAAACCTTGATGCATGTCGCGTGTTCAGAAATTGGAATGTCACTGTGATGGAAAATATGTAATTTACATTTCTATTGGGAAGTACTTGATCCACGAGAATGTTTCTGCGAATCTGCCTCATTATTTAACCTGGCATTAGGAAAAAATTTCAAAATATGAGAAAATGCTTCAAAGTGTCAATATGGCTTTTATGGTGGATGAAATTTCAATAATCCTACGCTAACAACTCTGAAGAGACTATTTGTCGAATCCGAGATGCATGCAGCGTGTTTGGACCATGGAATTTCACGGTTAGCGAATCCATGTAAATTAAATGTTTATTGGTTAGAACCCGCTCAAAGAGGTTTTTACCGTGAAATCTGCCTCATTTTCAAAACTGGCGTTTGGAAATCTCTGTGAAATCACAGAAAATGCTTCTAAGCATCAATATGCCTTGTATTGTGATGAAAGTGCTGTAATCCACATGCAAACAACTCTGTAGTGTATTTTTCTCGAATACTTTCTGCATGTAGCGTGTTCCATACACGTAATTTCACAGTGGGATAATCTATGTAATTTACATATCTATTGAGTAGAACATGCTCCAACATTTTTTTCCTTTGAAAACTGCCTGATTTTCGAAACTGCTCTTAGGACAAAGCTGCGAACATAGAGTAAATGTTGCTAGGTGTAAATATGAGTTGTATGGTGGATGAAAATTCGGTAATCCGCATGGAACCAAATCTGTAGTGAATATTTGTCGAATCCGAGATACATGAAGCGTGTTTGGAACACAGAATATCACGGTGAGCGAATCTATGTAAAATATATGTCTCTTGGGTAGAACTGGATCAAAGAGGTTTTTCTGCGAAATCTACCTCATTTTCGAAACTGGCAATTGAAAATCTCTTCAAAATCAGAGAAAATGATTCAAAGTGTCAATATGGCTTTTATGGTGGATGAAAGTTCTGTAATCCTTATGCTACAACTCTGTAGTTAATATTTGTCGAATCCGTGATGCATGTAGTTTTTTCGGAACACGGAATTTCACGATGACTGGTTTTATGTAAATTGCATGTCTATTGGGTAGAACTCGCTCCAAGAGGATTTTTCTGTGTAAACTGCATTATTTCAAAACTGACATTAGTAGAAATCTACTATATAAGAATAAAACTTTCTATGTATATTTTTGCCTTGTAAGGTGGATTAAACTTCTGTAATACACATGTTCACAACTCATTTAAGCATGTTTGTTGAATCCATAATGCATGTAACGTGTTCAGAACACGGAATGTCACGGCGAGTGAAACTAGGTAAATTACATATCTTTTGGGTACAACTCACTCCAAGAGCATTTCTCGGCCAAATCTGCCTCATTTCAAAACTGGCGTTAAAACTAAACTCTGAAATCTGAGAAAATTTTTCAAAATGTCAGTAAGCCTTGTATGGTGAATGAAAGTGCTGTAATCCACTTGCTAACAACTCTGTAGTGAATATTATCCTAATACGATATGTATGCAGCGTGTTCGGATCACGGAATTTCACGGTGAGCGAATCCATGTAAATTATATATCTATTGTTTAGAACATGTTCCAGAGGTTTTTGCCATGAAATCTGCCTCATTTTCGAAACTGGCATTTGGAAAGCTCTGTGAAACAGGAGAAAATTCTTCTAAGCATCAATATGCCTTGTATTGTTGTGAAAGTCCTGTAATCCACATGCAAACAACCCTGTAGTGTATTTTTGTCGAAACCTTTCTGCATGTAGCTTGTTCGATACACGTAAATTCACAGTAGGAGAATCTATGTAATTTACATATCTATTGAGTAGAAAATGCTTCAATATTTTTTTCCTTTGAAAACTGCCTCATTTTAGAAACTGCTCTAAGGACAAAGCTCCGAACTCTGAGTAACTGTTTCTAAGTGTAAATATGACTTGTATAGTGGATGAAAATTCGGTAATCTGCATGCATCCAACAATATAGTGAATATTTGTCGAATCCGAGATACATGAATCGTTTTTGGAACACAGAATATTACAGTGAGCGAAACTATGTAAAATATATCTCTTTGGTAGTACTCGCTCCAAGAGATTTTTCTGCGAAATCTGCCTCATTTTCTAAACTGGCATTTGAAAATCCCTGCAAAATCAGAGAAAATGCTTCAAAGTGTCAATATGCTTTGTATTCTGATGGAAGTGCATAAAACCACATGTAAACAAATCTGTGGTGAATATTTGTAGAAAGCGTTATGCATGTAGCGTGATCGTATCACGGAAAATCCCGGCGATGGTATCTATATAAATTACACATCTATTGGGTAGAATTCGCTCCAAAAATTTTTTCTGAGAAAACGGCCTGATTTTCGAAACTGGCATTAGGAAAAAGCTGCAAATTCAGAGTTAATGTTTCTAGCTGTAAATATGCCATGTATTGTGGATGAAAGTTCTGTAATCTACATGTTCACAACTCATTTGAGAAAGTTTGTTGAAACCTTGATGCATGTCGCGTGTTCAGAAATTGGAATGTCACTGTGATGGAAAATATGTAATTTACATTTCTATTGGGAAGTACTTGATCCACGAGAATGTTTCTGCGAATCTGCCTCATTATTTAACCTGGCATTAGGAAAAAATTTCAAAATATGAGAAAATGCTTCAAAGTGTCAATATGGCTTTTATGGTGGATGAAATTTCAATAATCCTACGCTAACAACTCTGAAGAGACTATTTGTCGAATCCGAGATGAATGCAGCGTGTTTGGACCATGGAATTTCACGGTTAGCGAATCCATGTAAATTAAATGTTTATTGGTTAGAACCCGCTCAAAGAGGTTTTTACCGTGAAATCTGCCTCATTTTCAAAACTGGCGTTTGGAAATCTCTGTGAAATCACAGAAAATGCTTCTAAGCATCAATATGCCTTGTATTGTGATGAAAGTGCTGTAATCCACATGCAAACAACTCTGTAGTGTATTTTTCTCGAATACTTTCTGCATGTAGCGTGTTCCATACACGTAATTTCACAGTAGGAGAATCTATGTAATTTACATATCTATTGAGTAGAACATGCTCCAACATTTTTTTCCTTTGAAAACTGCCTGATTTTCAAAACTGCTCTTAGGACAAAGCTGCGAACATAGAGTAAATGTTGCTAGGTGTAAATATGAGTTGTATGGTGGATGAAAATTCGGTAATCCGCATGGAACCAAATCTGTAGTGAATATTTGTCGAATCCGAGATACATGAAGCGTGTTTGGAACACAGAATATCACGGTGAGCGAATCTATGTAAAATATATGTCTCTTGGGTAGAACTGGATCAAAGAGGTTTTTCTGCGAAATCTACCTCATTTTCGAAACTGGCAATTGAAAATCTCTGCAAAATCAGAGAAAATGATTCAAAGTGTCAATATGGCTTTTATGGTGGATGAAAGTTCTGTAATCCTTATGCTACAACTCTGTAGATAATATTTGTCGAATCCGTGATGCATGTAGTTTTTTCGGAACACGGAATTTCACGATGACTGGTTTTATGTAAATTGCATGTCTATTGGGTAGAACTCGCTCCAAGAGGATTTTTCTGTGTAAACTGCATTATTTCAAAACTGACATTAGGAGAAATCTACTATATAAGAATAAAACTTTCTATGTATATTTTTGCCTTGTAAGGTCGATTAAAGTTCTGTAATACACATGTTCACAACTCATTTAAGCATGTTTGTTGAATCCATAATGCATGTAACGTGTTCAGAACACGGAATGTCACGGCGAGTGAAACTAGGTAAATTACATATCTTTTGGGTACAACTCACTCCAAGAGCATTTCTCGGCCAAATCTGCCTCATTTCAAAACTGGCGTTAAAACTAAACTCCGAAATCTGAGAAAATTTTTCAAAATGTCAGTAAGCCTTGTATGGTGAATGAAAGTGCTGTAATCCACTTGCTAACAACTCTGTAGTGAATATTATCCTAATACGATATGTATGCAGCGTGTTCGGATCACGGAATTTCACGGTGAGCGAATCCATGTAAATTATATATCTATTGTTTAGAACATGTTCCAGAGGTTTTTGCCATGAAATCTGCCTCATTTTCGAAACTGGCATTTGGAAAGCTCTGTGAAACAGGAGAAAATTCTTCTAAGCATCAATATGCCTTGTATTGTTGTGAAAGTCCTGTAATCCACATGCAAACAACCCTGTAGTGTATTTTTGTCGAAAACTTTCTGCATGTAGCTTGTTCGATACACGTAATTTCACAGTAGGAGAATCTATGTAATTTACATATCTATTGAGTAGAAAATGCTTCAATATTTTTTTCCTTTGAAAACTGCCTCATTTTAGAAACTGCTCTAAGGACAAAGCTCCGAACTCTGAGTAACTGTTTCTAAGTGTAAATATGACTTGTATAGTGGATGAAAATTCGGTAATCTGCATGCATCCAACAATGTAGTGAATATTTGTCGAATCCGAGATACATGAATCGTTTTTGGAACACAGAATATTACAGTGAGCGAAACTATGTAAAATATATCTCTTGGGTAGTACTCGCTCCAAGAGATTTTTCTGCGAAATCTGCCTCATTTTCTAAACTGGCATTTGAAAATCCCTGCAAAATCAGAGAAAATGCTTCAAAGTGTCAATATACTTTGTATTCTGATGGAAGTGCATAAAACCACATGTAAACAAATCTGTGGTGTATATTTGTAGGAAGCATTATGCATGTAGCGTGATCGTATCACGGAAAATCCCGGCGATGGTATCTATATAAATTACACATCTATTGGGTAGAATTCGCTCCAAAAATTTTTTCTGAGAAAACGGCCTGATTTTCGAAACTGGCATTAGGAAAAAGCTGCAAATTCAGAGTTAATGTTTCTAGGTGTAAATATGCCATGTATGGTGGATGAAAGTTCTGTAATCTACATGTTCACAACTCGTTCGAGAAAGTTTGTTGAAACCTTGATGCATGTCGCGTGTTCAGAAATTGGAATGTCACTGTGATGGAAAATATGTAATTTACAATTCTATTGGGAAGTACTTGATCCGCGAGAATGTTTCTGCGAATCTGCCTCATTATTTAACCTGGCATTAGGAAAAAATTTCAAAATATGAGAAAATGCTTCAAAGTGTCAATATGGCTTTTATGGTGGATGAAATTTCAATAATCCTTACGCTAACAACTCTGAAGAGAATATTTGTCGAATCCGAGATGCATGCAGCGTGTTTGGACCATGGAATTTCACGGTTAGCGAATCCATGTAAATTAAATGTTTATTGGTTAGAACCCGCTCCAAGAGGTTTTTGCCGTGAAATCTGCCTCATTTTCAAAACTGGCGTTTGGAAAGCTCTGTGAAATCACAGAAAATGCTTCTAAGCTTCAATATGCCTTGTATTGTGATGAAAGTGCTGTAATCCACATGCAAACAACTCTGTAGTGTATTTTTGTCGAATACTTTCTGCATGTAGCGTGTTCCATACACGTAATTTCACAGTAGGGGAATCTATGTAATTTACATATCTATTGAGTAGAACATGCTCCAACATTATTTTCCTTTGAAAACTGCCTGATTTTCGAAACTGCTCTTAGGACAAAGCTGCGAACATAGAGTAAATGTTGCTAGGTGTAAATATGAGTTGTATGGTGGATGAAAATTCTGTAATCCGCATGGAACAAAATCTGTATTGAATATTTGTCGAATCCGAGATACATGAAGCGTGTTTGGAACACAGAATATCACGGTGAGCGAATCTATGTAAAATATATATCTCTTGGGTAGAACTGGATCAAAGAGAATTTTCTGCGAAATCTACCTCATTTTCGAAACTGGCAATTGAAAATCTCTGCAAAATCAGAGAAAATGCTTCAAAGTGTCAATATGGCTTTTATGGTGGATGAAAGTTCTGTAATCCTTATGCTACAACTCTGTAGTGAATATTTGTCGAATCCGTGATGCATGTAGGTTTTTCGGAACACGGAATTTCACGATGACTGGTTCTATGTAAATTGCATGTCTATGGGGTAGAACTCGCTACAAGAGGATTTTTCTGGGTAAACTGCATTATTTCAAAACTGACATTAGGAGAAATCTACTATATCAGAATAAAACTTTCTATGTATATTTTTGCCTTGTAAGGTGGATTAAAGTTCGGTAATACACATGTTCACAACTCATTAAAGCCTGTTTGTTGAATCCGTAATGCATGTAACGTGTTCAGAACACGGAATGTCACGGCGAGTGAAACTAGGTAAATTACATATCTTTTGGGTACAACTCACTCCAAGAGCATTTCTCTGCCAAATCTGCCTCATTTCAAAACTGGCGTTAAAACTAAACTCCGAAATCTGAGAAAATTCTTCAAAATGTCAGTAAGCCTTTTATGGTGAATGAAAGTGCTGTAATCCACTTGCTAACAACTCTGTAGTGAATATTATTCTAATACGATATGTATGCAGCGTGTTTGGATCACGGAATTTCACGGTGAGCGAATCCATGTAAATTATATATCTATTGTTTAGAACATGTTCCAGAGGTTTTTGCCATGAAATCTGCCTCATTTTCGAAACTGGCATTTGGAAAGCTCTGTGAAACAGGAGAAAATTCTTCTAAGCATCAATATGCCTTGTATTGTTGTGGAAGTCCTGTAATCCACATGCAAACAACCCTGTAGTGTATTTTTGTCTAAACCTTTCTGCATGTAGCTTGTTCGATACACGTAATTTCACAGTAGGAGAATCTATGTAATTTACATATCTATTGAGTAGAAAATGCTTCAACATTTTTTTCCTTTGAAAACTGCCTCATTTTAGAAACTGCACTTAGGACAAAGCTGCGAACTCTGAGTAAATGTTTCTAAGTGTAAATATGACTTGTATAGTGGATGAAAATTCGGTAATCTGCATGCAACCAACACTGTAGTGAATATTTGTCGAATCCGAGATACATGAATCATTTTTGGAACACAGAATATTACAGTGAGCGAATCTATGTAAAATATATCTCTTGGGAAGTTCTCGCTCCAAGAGATTTTTCTGCGAAATCTGCCTCATTTTCTAAACTGGCATTTGAAAATCCCTGCAAAATCAGAGAAAATGCTTCAAAGTCTCAATATGGCTTTTATGGTGGATGAAAGTTCGTTAATCCTTATGCTAACAACTCAGTAGTGAATATTTGTCGAATCCGAGATCCATGAAGCGTGTTCGGAACAGGAATTTCACGATGACGGGTTCTATGTAAATTGCATATCTATTGGGTAGAACTCGTTCTAAGAGGATTTTTCTGTGAAAACTGCATGATTTTAGAAACTAACATTAGGAGAAATCTACTAAATCAGTATAAAATATTCTATGTATATATATGCATTGTAAGGTGGATGAAAGTTTGGTAAAACACGTGTTCACAACTCATTAAAGAATGTTTGTTGAATCCGTGATGCATATAACGTGTTCAGAACACCGAATGTCACGGTGAGTGAAAGTAGGTAAATTACATATCTTTTGGGTACAACTCGCTGCAAGATTATTTTTTCTGCCAAATCGGCCTCATTTTCAATCCTGGCGTTAAATCGAAGCTGTGAAATCTGATAAAAATCTTCAAAGTGTCAGTATGCCGTGTGTGGTGAATGAAAGCAATGTAATCCACATGCTAACATCTCTGTAGTGAATAATTTTTGAATTCGAGATACATGAAGCATGTTCGGAACACGGAATTTCACGGTGAGCGAATCCATGTAAATTACAAGTCTATTGGTTAGAACGTGCTCCAAGAAATTTTTGCCGTGAAATTAGCCTCATTTTCGAAACTGGCATTTGGAAAATTCTGTGAAATCAGAGAAAATGCTTCTAAGCATCCATATGCCTTGTATTGTGATGAAAGTCCTGAAATCCACATGCAAACATCTATGTTATGTATTTTGCTCGAAAAATTTCTGCATGTAGCGTGTTCGACACATGTTATTTCACAGCAGGAGAATATATATAATTTACATATCTTTTGAGTAGAATATGCTCCAAAAGATTTTTCCTTTGAAAACTGCCTGATTTTCGAAACTGCTATTAGGACAAAGCTGCAAACGCAGAGTAAATGTTTCTAGGAGTAAATATGATTGTATGGTGGATGAAAGATCGGTAATCTGCAGGCAAACAACTCTGGAGTGAATATTTGTCGAATCCGAGATACATGAAGATTGTTCGGAACACAGAATATCACGGTGAGCGAATCAATGTAAAATACATGTCCCTTGTGTAGAACACGCTCCAAGAGATTTTTCTGCGAAATCTGCCTCATTTTTGAAACTGGCATTTGAAAATCCCTGCAAAATCAGAGAAAATCCTTCAAAGTTTCAATATGCCTTGTATTGTGATGGAAGTTCGTAAAACCACATGCAAACAAATCTGTGGTGAATATTTGTAGAAAGCGTTATGCATGTAGCGTGATCGTATCACGGAAATTCCCAGTGTTGGAATCTATGTAAATTACACATCTACAGGGTAAATCTAGCTCCAAAAGTTTTTTCTGGGAAAACGGCCTGATTATCGAAACTGGCATTCGGAAAAAGCTGCAAATTCAGAATTAATGTTTTTAGGTGTAAATATGCCATGTATGGTTGATGAAAGTTCTGTAATCTACATGTACACAACTCATTTGAGAAAGTTTGTTGAAACCATGATGCATGAAGCGTGTTCAGAAATTGAAATGTCACTGTGAGGGAAACTATGTAAATTACATTTCTATTGGGACGTAATCGCTCCACGAGAATTTTTCTGCGAATATGCTTCATTTTCAAACCTGGAATTAGGAAAAAGTTTCGAAATATGAGAAAATGTTTCAAAGTGTCAATATGGATTTTATGGTGGATGAAATTTCGGTAATCCCTATGCTAACAACTCTGTAGTGTCTATTTGTCGAATCCGTGATGCATGTAGGTTTTTTGGAACACGGAATTTCACGATGACTGGTTCTATGTAAATTGCATGTGTATTGAGTATAACTCTCTCCAAGAGGATTTTTGTGTAAACTGCATTATATTAAATTCTAACATTAGGGGAAACCTACTAAATCAGTAGATAAATTTCTATGTATAAATATGCATTGTAAGGTGGATGGAAGTTCAGTAATACACATGTTCACAACTCATTAAAGTATGTTTGTTGAATCCATGATGCATGTAATGTGTTCAGAACACGGAATGTCACGGTGAGTGAAACTAGGTAAATTATATATCTTTTGGTTACAGCTCGCTCCAGGAGAATTTTTATACCAAATCTGCCTCATTTTGAAAACTGGCGTTAAAACTAACCTGTGAAATCTGAGAAAACTATTCAAAGTGTCAGTAAGCATTTTATGGTAGATGAAAGTGCTGTAATCAACTTGCTAACAATACTGAAGTGAATATTTGTCGAATCCGAGATGCATGCAGCGTGTTTGGAACACGGAATTTCACGGTTAGCGAATCCATGTAAATTACATGTTTATTGGTTAGAACCCGCTCCAAGAGGTTTTTGCCGTGAAATCTGCCTCATTTTCAAAACTGGCATTTGGAAAGCATTGTGAAATCACAGAAAATGCTTCTAAGCTTCAATATGCCTTGTATTGTGATGAAAGTCCTGTAATCCACATGCAAACAACTCTGTAGTGTAGTTTTGTCGAATCCTTTCTGCATGTAGCGTGTTCCATACACGTAATTTCACAGTAGGAGAATCTATGTAATTTACATATCTATTGAGTAGAACATGCTCCAACATTTTTTTCCTTTGAAAACTGCCTGATTTTCGAAACTGCTCTTAGGACAAAGCTGTGAACATAGAGTAAATGTTGCAAGGTGTAAATATGATTGTATGGTGGATGAAAATTCGGTAATCCGAATGGAACCAACACTGTAGTGAATATTTGTCGAATCCGAGATACATGAAGCGTGTTTGGAACACAGAATATCACGGTGAGCGAATCTATGTAAAATATATATCTCTTGGGTAGAACTGGATCAAAGAGATTTTCCTGTGAAATCTGCCTCATTTTCGAAACTGGCAATTGAAAATCTCTGCAAAATCAGAGAAAATGCTTCAAAGTGTCAATATGGCTTTTATGGTGGATGAAAGTTCTGTAATCCTTAAGCTACAACTCTGTAGTTAATATTTGTCGAATCTGTGATGCATGTAGGTTTTTCGGAACACGGAATTTCACGATGACTGGTTCTATGTAAATTGCATGTCTATGGGGTAGAACTCGCTACAAGAGGATTTTTCTGTGTAAACTGCATTATTTCAAAACTGACATTAGGAGAAATCTACTATATCAGAATAAAACTTTCTATGTATATTTTTGCCTTGTAAGGTGGATTAAAGTTCGGTAATACACATGTTCACAACTCATTAAAGCCTGTTTGTTGAATCCGTAATGCATGTAACGTGTTCAGAACACGGAATGTCACGGCGAGTGAAACTAGGTAAATTACATATCTTTTGGGTACAACTCACTCCAAGAGCATTTCTCTGCCAAATCTGCCTCATTTCAAAACTGGCGTTAAAACTAAACTCCGAAATCTGAGAAAATTCTTCAAAATGTCAGTAAGCCTTGTATGGTGAATGAAAGTGCTGTAATCCACTTGCTAACAACTCTGTAGTGAATATTATTCTAATACGATATGTATGCAGCGTGTTCGGATCACGGAATTTCACGGTGAGCGAATCCATGTAAATTATATATCTACTGTTTAGAACATGTTCCAGAGGTTTTTGCCATGAAATCTGCCTCATTTTCGAAACTGGCGTTTGGAAAGCTCTGTGAAACAGGAGAAAATTCTTCTAAGCATCAATATGCCTTGTATTGTTGTGAAAGTCCTGTAATCCACATGCAAACAACCCTGTAGTGTATTTTTGTCGAAACTTTTCTGCATGTAGCTTGTTCGATACACGTAATTTCACAGAAGGAGAATCTATGTAATTTACATATCTATTGAGTAGAAAATGCTTCAACATTTTTTTCCTTTGAAAACTGCCTGATTTTAGAAACTGCTATTAGGACAAACCTGCGAACTCTGAGTAAATATTTCTAAGTGTAACTATGACTTGTATAGTGGATGAAAATTCGGTAATCTGCATGCAAACAACACTGTAGTGAATATTTGTCGAATCCGAGATACATGAATAGTTTTTGGAACACAGAATATTACAGTGAGCGAATCTATGTAAAATATATCTCTTGGGTAGAACTCGCTCCAAGAGATTTTTCTGCGAAATCTGCCTCATTTTCGAAACTGGCATTTGAAAATCCCTGCAAAATCATAGAAAATGCTTCAAAGTGTCAATATGCCTTGTATTGTGATGGAAGGGCGTAAAACCATATGTAAACAAATCTGTGGTGAATATTTGTAGAAAGCGTTATGCATGTAGCGTGATCGTATCACGGAAAATCCCGGCGATGGTATCTATATAAATTACACATCTATTGGGTAGAATTCGCTCCAAAATAATTTTCTGAGAAAACGGCCTGATTTTCGAAACTGGAATTAGGAAAAAGCTGCAAATTCAGAGTTAATGTTTCTAGGTGTAAATATGCCATGTATGGTGGATGAAAGTTCTGTAATCTACATGTTCACAACTCATTCAAGAAAGTTTGTTGAAACCTTGATGCATGTCGCGTGTTCAGAAATTGGAATGTCACTGTGATGGAAAATATGTAATTTACATTTCTATTGGGAAGTACTTGATCCACGAGAATGTTTCTGCAAATCTGCCTCATTTTTTAACCTGGCATTAGGAAAAAATTTCAAAATATGAGAAAATGCTTCAAAGTGTCAATATGGCTTTTATGGTGGATGAAATTTCGATAATCCTTACGCTAACAACTCTGAAGAGAATATTTGTCGAATCCGAGATGCGTGCAGCGTGTTTGGAACACGGAATTTCACGGTTAGCGAATCCATGTAAATTACATGTTTATTGGTTAGAACCCGCTCCAAGAGGTTTTTGCCGTGAAATCTGCCTCATTTTCAAAACTGGCATTTGGAAAGCTCTGTGAAATCACAGAAAATGCTTCTAAGCTTCAATATGCCTTGTATTGTGATGAAAGTCCTGTAATCCACATGCAAACAACTCTGTAGTGTAGTTTTGTCGAATCCTTTCTGCATGTAGCGTGTTCCATACACGTAATTTCACAGTAGGAGAATCTATGTAATTTACATATCTATTGAGTAGAACATGCTCCAACATTTTTTTCCTTTGAAAACTGCCTGATTTTCGAAACTGCTCTTAGGACAAAGCTGCGAACATAGAGTAAATGTTGCTAGGTGTAAATATGACTTGTATGGTGGATGAAAATTCGGTAATCCGAATGGAACCAACTCTGTAGTGAATATTTGTCGAATCCGAGATACATGAAGCGTGTTTGGAACACAGAATATCACGGTGAGCGAATCTATGTAAAATATTTATCTCTTGGGTAGAACTGGATCAAAGAGATTTTTCTGTGAAATCTGCCTCATTTTCGAAACTGGCAATTGAAAATCTCTGCAAAATCAGAGAAAATGCTTCAAAGTGTCAATATGGCTTTTATGGTGGATGAAAGTTCTGTAATCCTTATGCTACAACTCTGTAGTTAATATTTGTCGAATCCGTGATGCATGTAGGTTTTTCGGAACACGGAATTTCACGATGACTGGTTCTATGTAAATTGCATGTCTATTGGGTAGAACTCGCTCCAAGAGGATTTTTCTGTGTAAACTGCATTATTTCAAAACTGACATTAGGAGAAATCTACTATATCAGAATAAAACTTTCTATGTATATTTTTGCCTTGTAAGGTGGATTAAAGTTCGGTAATACACATGTTCACAACTCATTAAAGCCTGTTTGTTGAATCCGTAATGCATGTAACGTGTTCAGAACACGGAATGTCACGGCGAGTGAAACTAGGTAAATTACATATCTTTTGGGTACAACTCACTCCAAGAGCATTTCTCTGCCAAATCTGCCTCATTTCAAAACTGGCGTTAAAACTAAACTCCGAAATCTGAGAAAATTCTTCAAAATGTCAGTAAGCCTTGTATGGTGAATGAAAGTGCTGTAATCCACTTGCTAACAACTCTGTAGTGAATATTATTCTAATACGATATGTATGCAGCGTGTTCGGATCACGGAATTTCACGGTGAGCGAATCCATGTAAATTATATATCTATTGTTTAGAACATGTTCCAGAGGATTTTGCCATGAAATCTGCCTCATTTTCGAAACTGGCGTTTGGAAAGCTCTGTGAAACAGGAGAAAATTCTTCTAAGCATCAATATGCCTTGTATTGTTGTGAAAGTCCTGTAATCCACATGCAAACAACCCTGTAGTGTATTTTTGTCGAAACTTTTCTGCATGTAGCTTGTTCGATACACGTAATTTCACAGAAGGAGAATCTATGTAATTTACATATCTATTGAGTAGAAAATGCTTCAACATTTTTTTCCTTTGAAAACTGCCTGATTTTAGAAACTGCTATTAGGACAAACCTGCGAAATCTGAGTAAATGTTTCTAAGTGTAACTATGACTTGTATAGTGGATGAAAATTCGGTAATCTGCATGCAAACAACACTGTAGTGAATATTTGTCGAATCCGAGATACATGAATAGTTTTTGGAACACAGAATATTACAGTGAGCGAATCTATGTAAAATATATCTCTTGGGTAGAACTCGCTCCAAGAGATTTTTCTGCGAAATCTGCCTCATTTTCGAAACTGGCATTTGAAAATCCCTGCAAAATCATAGAAAATGCTTCAAAGTGTCAATATGCCTTGTATTGTGATGGAAGGGCGTAAAACCATATGTAAACAAATCTGTGGTGAATATTTGTAGAAAGCGTTATGCATGTAGCGTGATCGTATCACGGAAAATCCCGGCGATGGTATCTATATAAATTACACATCTATTGGGTAGAATTCGCTCCAAAATAATTTTCTGAGAAAACGGCCAGATTTTCGAAACTGGAATTAGGAAAAAGCTGCAAATTCAGAGTTAATGTTTCTAGGTGTAAATATGCCATGTATGGTGGATGAAAGTTCTGTAATCTACATGTTCACAACTCATTCAAGAAAGTTTGTTGAAACCTTGATGCATGTCGCGTGTTCAGAAATTGGAATGTCACTGTGATGGAAAATATGTAATTTACATTTCTATTGGGAAGTACTTGATCCACGAGAATGTTTCTGCATATCTGCCTCATTTTTTAACCTGGCATTAGGAAAAAATTTCAAAATATGAGAAAATGCTTCAAAGTGTCAATATGGCTTTTATGGTGGATGAAATTTCGATAATCCTTACGCTAACAACTCTGAAGAGAATATTTGTCGAATCCGAGATGCGTGCAGCGTGTTTGGAACACGGAATTTCACGGTTAGCGAATCCATGTAAATTACATGTTTATTGGTTAGAACCCGCTCCAAGAGGTTTTTGCCGTGAAATCTGCCTCATTTTCAAAACTGGCATTTGGAAAGCTCTGTGAAATCACAGAAAATGCTTCTAAGCTTCAATATGCCTTGTATTGTGATGAAAGTCCTGTAATCCACATGCAAACAACTCTGTAGTGTAGTTTTGTCGAATCCTTTCTGCATGTAGCGTGTTCCATACACGTAATTTCACAGTAGGAGAATCTATGTAATTTACATATCTATTGAGTAGAACATGCTCCAACATTTTTTTCCTTTGAAAACTGCCTGATTTTCGAAACTGCTCTTAGGACAAAGCTGCGAACATAGAGTAAATGTTGCTAGGTGTAAATATGACTTGTATGGTGGATGAAAATTCGGTAATCCGCATGGAACCAACTCTGTAGTGAATATTTGAGGAATCCGAGATACATGAAGCGTGTTTGGAACACAGAATATCACGGTGAGCGAATCTATGTAAAATATATGTCTCTTGGGTAGAACTGGATCAAAGAGATTTTTCTGTGAAATCTGCCTCATTTTCGAAACTGGCAATTGAAAATCTCTGCAAAATCAGAGAAAATGCTTCAAAGTTTCAATATGCCTTGTATTGTGATGGAAGTTCGTAAAACCACATGCAAACAAATCTGTGGTGAATATTTGTAGAAAGCGTTATGCATGTAGTGTGATCGTATCACAGAAATTCCCAGCGATGGAATCTATGTAAATTACACATCTACAGGATAGATCTCGCTCCAAAAATTTTTTCTGAGAAAACGGCCTGATTATCGAAACTGGCATTCGGAAAAAGCTGGAAATTCAGAATTAATGTTTCTAGGTGTTAATATGCCATGTATGGTGGATGAAAGTTCTGTAATCTACATGTTCACAACTCATTCAAGAAAGTTTGTTGAAAACATGATGCATGAAGCGTGTTCAGAAATTGGAATGTCACTGTGAGCGAAACTATGTAAATTACATTTCTATTGGGACGTACTCGCTCCACGAGTATTTTTCTGCGAATATGCAACATTTTCAAACCTGGAATTAGGAAAAAGTTTCGAAATATGAGAAAATGTTTCAAAGTGTCAATATGGCTTTTATGGTGGATGAAATTTCGGTCATACCTATGCTAACAACTCTGTGGTGTCTATTTGTCGAATCCGTGATGCATGTAGGTTTTTTGGAACATGGAATTTCACAATGACAGGTTCTATGTAAATTGCATGTTTATTGAGTAGAACTCTCTCCAAGAGGATTTTTGTGTAAACTGCATTATGTTAAAATCTAACATTAGGGGAAACCTACTAAATCAGTAGATAAAATTCTATGTATTAATATGCATTGTAAGGTGGATGAAACTTCGGTAATACACGTGTTCACAACTCATTAAAGTATGTTTGTTGAATCCATGATGCATATAACATGTTCAGAACTCAGAATGTCACGGTGAGTGAAACTAGGTAAATTACATATCTTTTGGGTACAACTCACTCCAAGAGCATTTCTCTGCCAAATCTGCCTCATTTCAAAACTGGCGTTAAAACTAAACTCCGAAATCTGAGAAAATTCTTCAAAATGTCAGTAAGCCTTGTATGGTGAATGAAAGTGCTGTAATCCACTTGCTAACAACTCTGTAGTGAATATTACTCTAATACGATATGTATACAGCGTGTTCGGATCACGGAATTTCACGGTGAGCGAATCCATGTAAATTATATATCTATTGTTTAGAACATGTTCCAGAGGTTTTTGCCATGAAATCTGCCTCATTTTCGAAACTGGCGTTTGGAAAGCTCTGTGAAACAGGAGAAAATTCTTCTAAGCATCAATATGCCTTGTATTGTTGTGAAAGTCCTGTAATCCACATGCAAACAACCCTGTAGTGTATTTTTTCGAAACTTTTCTGCATGTAGCTTGTTCGATACACGTAAATTCTCAGCGGAAGAATCTATGAAATTTACATATCTATTGAGTAGAAAATGCTTCAACATTTTTTTCCTTTGAAAACTGCCTCATTTTAGAAACTGCTCTTAGGACAAAGCTGCGAAATCTGAGTAAATGTTTCTAAGTGTAAATATGACTTGTATAGTGGATGAAAATTCGGTAATCTGCATGCATCCAACACTGTAGTGAATATTTGTCGAATCCGAGATACATGAATCGTTTTTGGAACACAGAATATTACAGTGAGCGAATCTATGTAAAATATATCTCTTGGGTAGTACACGCTCCAAGAGATTTTTCCGCGAAATCTGCCTCATTTTCGAAACTGGCATTTGAAAATCCCTGCAAAATCAGAGAAAATGCTTCAAAGTGTCTATAAGCCTTGTATTGTGATGGAAGGGCGTAAAACCATATGTAAACAAATCTGTGGTGAATATTTGTAGAAAGCGTTATGCATGTAGCGTGATCGTATCACGGAAAATCCCGGCGATGGTATCTATATAAATTACACATCTATTGGGTAGAATTCGCTCCAAAATTTTTTTCTGAGAAAACGGCCTGATTTTCGAAACTGGCATTAGGAAAAAGCTGCAAATTCAGAGTTAATGTTTCTAGGTGTAAATATGCCATGTATGGTGGATGAAAGTTCTGTAATCTACATGTTCACAACTCATTCAAGAAAGTTTGTTGAAACCTTGGTGCATGTCGCGTGTTCAGAAATTGGAATGTCACTGTGATGGAAAATATGTAATTTACATTTCTATTGGGAAGTACTTGATCCACGAGAATGTTTCTGCAAATCTGCCTCATTTTTTAACCTGGCATTAGGAAAAAATTTCAAAATATGAGAAAATGCTTCAAAGTGTCAATATGGCTTTTATGGTGGATGAAATTTCGATAATCCTTACGCTAACAACTCTGAAGAGAATATTTGTCGAATCCGAGATGCGTGCAGCGTGTTTGGAACACGGAATTTCACGGTTAGCGAATCCATGTAAATTACATGTTTATTGGTTAGAACCCGCTCCAAGAGTTTTTGCCGTGAAATCTGCCTCATTTTCAAAACTGGCGTTTGGAAAGCTCTGTGAAATCACAGAAAATGCTTCTAAGCTTCAATATGCCTTGTATTGTGATGAAAGTCCTGTAATCCACATGCAAACAACTCTGTAGTGTAGTTTTGTCGAATCCTTTCTGCATGTAGCGTGTTCCATACACGTAATTTCACAGTAGGAGAATCTATGTAATTTACATATCTATTGAGTAGAACATGCTCCAACATTTTTTTCCTTTGAAAACTGCCTGATTTTCGAAACTGCTCTTAGGACAAAGCTGCGAACATAGAGTAAATGTTGCTAGGTGTAAATATGACTTGTATGGTGGATGAAAATTCGGTAATCCGCATGGAACCAACTCTGTAGTGAATATTTGAGGAATCCGAGATACATGAAGCGTGTTTGGAACACAGAATATCACGGTGAGCGAATCTATGTAAAATATATGTCTCTTGGGTAGAACTGGATCAAAGAGATTTTTCTGTGAAATCTGCCTCATTTTCGAAACTGGCAATTGAAAATCTCTGCAAAATCAGAGAAAATGCTTCAAAGTTTCAATATGCCTTGTATTGTGATGGAAGTTCGTAAAACCACATGCAAACAAATCTGTGGTGAATATTTGTAGAAAGCGTTATGCATGTAGTGTGATCGTATCACAGAAATTCCCAGCGATGGAATCTATGTAAATTACACATCTACAGGATAGATCTCGCTCCAAAAATTTTTTCTGAGAAAACGGCCTGATTATCGAAACTGGCATTCGGAAAAAGCTGGAAAATCAGAATTAATGTTTCTAGGTGTTAATATGCCATGTATGGTGGATGAAAGTTCAGTAATCTACATGTTCACAACTCATTCAAGAAAGTTTGTTGAAACCATGATGCATGAAGCGTGTTCAGAAATTGGAATGTCACTGTGAGCGAAACTATGTAAATTACATTTCTATTGGGACGTACTCGCTCCACGAGAATTTTTCTGCGAATATGCAACATTTTCAAACCTGGAATTAGGAAAAAGTTTCGAAATATGAGAAAATGTTTCAAAGTGTCAATATGGCTTTTATGGTGGATGAAATTTCGGTCATACCTATGCTAACAACTCTGTGGTGTCTATTTGTCGAATCCGTGATGCATGTAGGTTTTTTGGAACATGGAATTTCACGATGACAGGTTCTATGTAAATTGCATGTGTATTGAGTAGAACTCTCTCCAAGAGGATTTTTGTGTAAACTGCATTATGTTAAAATCTAACATTAGGGGAAACCTACTAAATCACTAGATAAAATTCTATGTATTAATATGCATTGTAAGGTGGATGAAAGTTCGGTAATACACGTGTTCACAACTCATTAAAGTATGTTTGTTGAATCCATGATGCATATAACATGTTCAGAACTCAGAATGTCACGGTGAGTGAAACTAGTTAAATTACATATCTTTTGGGTACAACTCACTCCAAGAGCATTTCTCTGCCAAATCTGCCTCATTTCAAAACTGGCGTTAAAACTAAACTCCGAAATCTGAGAAAATTCTTCAAAATGTCAGTAAGCCTTGTATGGTGAATGAAAGTGATGTAATCCACTTGCTAACAACTCTGTAGTGAATATTATTCTAATACGATATGTATGCAGCGTGTTCGGATCACGGAATTTCACGGTGAGCGAATCCATGTAAATTATATATCTATTGTTTAGAACATGTTCCAGAGGTTTTTGCCATGAAATCTGCCTCATTTTCGAAACTGGCGTTTGGAAAGCTCTGTGAAACAGGAGAAAATTCTTCTAAGCATCAATATGCCTTGTATTGTTGTGAAAGTCCTGTAATCCACATGCAAACAACCCTGTAGTGTATTTTTGTCGAAAATTTTCTGCATGTAGCTTGTTCGATACACGTAAATTCTCAGCGGAAGAATCTATGTAATTTACATATCTATTGAGTAGAAAATGCTTCAACATTTTTTTCCTTTGAAAACTGCCTCATTTTAGAAACTGCTCTTAGGACAAAGCTGCGAAATCTGAGTAAATGTTTCTAAGTGTAAATATGACTTGTATAGTGGATGAAAATTCGGTAATCTGCATGCATCCAACACTGTAGTGAATATTTGTCGAATCCGAGATACATGAATAGTTTTTGGAACACAGAATATTACAGTGAGCATCCAACACTGTAGTGAATATTTGTCGAATCCGAGATACATGAATAGTTTTTGGAACACAGAATATTACAGTGAGCGAATCTATGTAAAATATATCTCTTGGGTAGTACACGCTCCAAGAGATTTTTCCGCGAAATCTGCCTCATTTTCGAAACTGGCATTTGAAAATCCCTGCAAAATCAGAGAAAATGCTTCAAAGTGTCTATAAGCCTTGTATTGTGATGGAAGGGCGTAAAACCATATGTAAACAAATCTGTGGTGAATATTTGTAGAAAGCGTTATGCATGTAGCGTGATCGTATCACGGAAAATCCCGGCGATGGTATCTATATAAATTACACATCTATTGGGTAGAATTCGCTCCAAAATTTTTTCTGAGAAAACAGCCTGATTTTCGAAACTGGCATTAGGAAAAAGCTGCAAATTCAGAGTTAATGTTTCTAGGTGTAAATATGCCATGTATGGTGGATGAAAGTTCTGTAATCTACATGTTCACAACTCATTCAAGAAAGTTTGTTGAAACCTTGATGCATGTCGCGTGTTCAGAAATTGGAATGTCACTGTGATGGAAAATATGTAATTTACATTTCTATTGGGAAGTACTTGATCCACGAGAATGTTTCTGCAAATCTGCCTCATTTTTTAACCTGGCATTAGGAAAAAATTTCAAAATATGAGAAAATGCTTCAAAGTGTCAATATGGCTTTTATGGTGGATGAAATTTCGATAATCCTTACGCTAACAACTCTGAAGAGAATATTTGTCGAATCCGAGATGCGTGCAGCGTGTTTGGAACACGGAATTTCACGGTTAGCGAATCCATGTAAATTACATGTTTATTGGTTAGAACACGCTCCAAGAGTTTTTTGCCGTGAAATATGCCTCATTTTCAAAACTGGCATTTGGAAATCTCTGTGAAATCACAGAAAATGCTTCTAAGCTTCAATATGCCTTGTATTGTGATGAAAGTCCTGTAATCCACATGCAAACAACTCTGTAGTGTAGTTTTGTCGAATCCTTTCTGCATGTAGCGTGTTCCATACACGTAATTTCACAGTAGGATAATCTATGTAATTTACATATCTATTGAGTAGAACATGCTCCAACATTTTTTTCCTTTGAAAACTGCCTGATTTTCGAAACTGCTCTTAGGACAAAGCTGCGAACATAGAGTAAATGTTGCTAGGTGTAAATATGACTTGTATGGTGGATGAAAATTCGGTAATCCGCATGGAACCAACTCTGTAGTGAATATTTGAGGAATCCGAGATACATGAAGCGTGTTTGGAACACAGAATATCACGGTGAGCGAATCTATGTAAAATATATGTCTCTTGGGTAGAACTGGATCAAAGAGATTTTTCTGTGAAATCTGCCTCATTTTCGAAACTGGCAATTGAAAATCTCTGCAAAATCAGAGAAAATGCTTCAAAGTTTCAATATGCCTTGTATTGTGATGGAAGTTCGTAAAACCACATGCAAACAAATCTGTGGTGAATATTTGTAGAAAGCGTTATGCATGTAGCGTGATCGTATCACAGAAATTCCCAGCGATGGAATCTATGTAAATTACACATCTACAGGATAGATCTCGCTCCAAAAATTTTTTCTGAGAAAACGGCCTGATTATCGAAACTGGCATTCGGAAAAAGCTGGAAAATCAGAATTAATGTTTCTAGGTGTTAATATGCCATGTATGGTGGATGAAAGTTCAGTAATCTACATGTTCACAACTCATTCAAGAAAGTTTGTTGAAACCATGATGCATGAAGCGTGTTCAGAAATTGGAATGTCACTGTGAGCGAAACTATGTAAATTACATTTCTATTGGGACGTACTCGCTCCACGAGAATTTTTCTGCGAATATGCAACATTTTCAAACCTGGAATTAGGAAAAAGTTTCGAAATATGAGAAAATGTTTCAAAGTGTCAATATGGCTTTTATGGTGGATGAAATTTCGGTCATACCTATGCTAACAACTCCGTGGTGTCTATTTGTCGAATCCGTGATGCATGTAGGTTTTTTGGAACATGGAATTTCACGATGACAGGTTCTATGTAAATTGCATGTGTATTGAGTAGAACTCTCTCCAAGAGGATTTTTGTGTAAACTGCATTATGTTAAAATCTAACATTAGGGGAAACCTACTAAATCACTAGATAAAATTCTATGTATTAATATGCATTGTAAGGTGGATGAAAGTTCGGTAATACACGTGTTCACAACTCATTAAAGTATGTTTGTTGAATCCATGATGCATATAACATGTTCAGAACTCAGAATGTCACGGTGAGTGAAACTAGTTAAATTACATATCCTTTGGGTACAACTCACTCCAAGAGCATTTCTCTGCCAAATCTGCCTCATTTCAAAACTGGCGTTAAAACTAAACTCCGAAATCTGAGAAAATTCTTCAAAATGTCAGTAAGCCTTGTATGGTGAATGAAAGTGATGTAATCCACTTGCTAACAACTCTGTAGTGAATATTATTCTAATACGATATGTATGCAGCGTGTTCGGATCACGGAATTTCACGGTGAGCGAATCCATGTAAATTATATATCTATTGTTTAGAACATGTTCCAGAGGTTTTTGCCATGAAATCTGCCTCATTTTCGAAACTGGCGTTTGGAAAGCTCTGTGAAACAGGAGAAAATTCTTCTAAGCATCAATATGCCTTGTATTTTTGTGAAAGTCCTGTAATCCACATGCAAACAACCCTGTAGTGTATTTTTGTCGAAAATTTTCTGCATGTAGCTTGTTCGATACACGTAAATTCTCAGCGGAAGAATCTATGTAATTTACATATCTATTGAGTAGAAAATGCTTCAACATTTTTTTCCTTTGAATACTGCCTCATTTTAGAAACTGCTCTTAGGAAAAAGCTGCGAAATATGAGTAAATGTTTCTAAGTGTAAATATGACTTGTATAGTGGATGAAAATTCGGTAATCTCCATGCATCCAACAATGTAGTGAATATTTGTCGAATCCGAGATACATGAATCGTTTTTGGAACACAGAATATTACAGTGAGCGAATCTATGTAAAATATATCTCTTGGGTAGTACACGCTCCAAGAGATTTTTCCGCAAAATCTGCCTCATTTTCGAAACTGGCATTTGAAAATCCCTGCAAAATCAGAGAAAATGCTTCAAAGTGTCTATAAGCCTTGTATTCTGATGGAAGTGCGTAAAACCAAATGCAAACAAATCTGTGGTGAATATTTGTAGAAAGCTTTATGCATGTAGCGTGATCGTATCACGGAAAATCCCGGCGATGGTATATATATAAATTACACATCTATTGGGTAGAATTCGCTCGAAAATTTTTTTCTGAGAAAACGGCCTGATTTTCGAAACTGGCATTAGGAAAAAGCTGCAAATTCAGAGTTAATGTTTCTAGGTGTAAATATGCCATGTATGGTGGATGAAAGTTCTGTAATCTACATGTTCACAACTCATTCGAGAAAGTTTGTTGAAACCTTGATGCATGTCGCGTGTTCAGAATTTGGAATGTCACTGTGATGGAAAATATGTAATTTACATTTCTATTGGGAAGTACTTGATCCACGAGAATTTTTCTGCGAATCTGCCTCATTATTTAACCTGGCATTAGGAAAAAATTTCAAAATACGAGAAAATGCTTCAAAGTGTCAATATGGCTTTTATGGTGGATGAAATTTCGATAATCCTTACGCTAACAACTCTGAAGAGACTATTTGTCGAATCCGAGATGCATGCAGCGTGTTTGGACCATGGAATTTCACGGTTAGTGAATCCATGTAAATTACATGTTTATTGGTTAGAACCCGCTCCAAGAGGTTTTTGCCGTGAAATCTGCCTCATTTTCAAAACTGGCGTTTGGAAAGCTCTGTGAAATCACAGAAAATGCTTCTAAGCTTCAATATGCCTTGTATTGTGATGAAAGTGCTGTAATCCACATGCAAACAACTCTGTAGTGTATTTTTGTCGAATACTTTCTGCATGTAGCGTGTTCCATACACGTAATTTCACAGTAGGGGAATCTATGTAATTTACATATCTATTGAGTAGAACATGCTCCAACATTTTTTTCCTTTGAAAACTGCCTGATTTTCGAAACTGCTCTTAGGACAAAGCTGCAAACTCTGAGTAAATGTTGCTAGGTGTAATTATGACTTGTATGGTGGATGAAAATTCGGTAATCCGCATGGAACCAACTCTGTAGTGAATATTTGTCGAATCCGAGATACATGAGGCGTGTTTGGAACACAGAATATCACGGTGAGCGAACCTATGTAAAATATATGTCTCTTGGGTAGAACAGGATCAAAGAGATTTTTCTGCAAAATCTACCTCTTTTTCGAAACTGGCAATTGAAAATCTCTGCAAAATCAGACAAAATGCTTCAAAGTGTCAATATGGCTTTTATGGTGGATGAAAGTTTGGTAATCCTTATGCAAACAACTCAGTACTGAATATTTTTTGAATCCGACATTCATGAAGCATGTTCGGAACAGGAATTTCACGATGACGGGTTCTATATATATTGCATATCTATTGAGTAGAACTCGTTCTAAGAGGATTTTTCTGTGAAAACTGCATGATTTTAGAAACTAATATTAGGAGAAATCTACTAAATCAGTATAAAATTTCTATGTATAAATATGCATTGTAAGGTGGATGAAAGTTCGGTAGTACACGTGTTCACAACTCATTAAAGAAAGTTTGTTGAACCCGTGATGCATATAACGTGTTCAGAACACGGAATGTCACGGTGAGTGAAACTTGGTAAATTATATATCTTTTGGGTACAACTCGCTCCAAGAGCATTTTTCTGCCAAATCTGCCTCATTTTCAATGCTGGCGTAAAATCTAAGCTGTGAAATCTGAGAAAATTCTTCAAAGTGTCAGTAAGCCGTGTGTGGGGAATGAAAGATCTGTAATCCACATGCTAACAACTCTGTAGTGAATATTTGTTGAATCTGAGATACATGAACCATGTCCGGAACATGGAATTTCACGGTGAGTGAATCCATGTAAATTACATTTTTATTGGTTAGAACGTGCTCCAAGAATTTTTTGCCGTGAATTCTGCCTCATTTTCGAAACTGGCGTTTGGAAAATTCTGTGAAATCAGAGAAAATACTTCTAAACATCCATATCCCTTGTATTGTGTTGAAAGTCCTGTAATCCACATGCAAACAACTCTGTAGTGTATTTTTCTCGAATACTTTCTGCATGTAGCGTGTTCGATACACGTAATTTCACAGCAGGAGAATATATTTAATTTACACATCTATTGAGTAGAACATGCTCCAACATTTTTTTCCTTTGAAAACTGCCTGATTTTCGAAACTGCTCTTAGGACAAAGCTGCGAACATAGAGTAAATGTTGCTAGGTGTAAATATGAGTTGTATGGTGGATGAAAATTCGGTAATCCGCATGGAACCAAATCTGTAGTGAATATTTGTCGAATCCGAGATACATGAAGCGTGTTTGGAACACAGAATATCACGGTGAGCGAATCTATGTAAAATATATGTCTCTTGGGTAGAACTGGATCAAAGAAATTTTTCTGCGAAATCTACCTCATTTTCGAAACTGGCAATTGAAAATCTCTGCAAAATCAGAGAAAATGCTTCAAAGTGTCAATATGGCTTTTATGGTGGATGAAAGTTCTGTAATCCTTATGCTACAACTATGTAGTTAATATTTGTCGAATCCGTGATGCATGTAGGTTTTTCGGAACACGGAATTTCACGATGACTGGTTCTATGTAAATTGCATGTCTATTGGGTAGAACTCGCTCCAAGAGGATTTTTCTGTGTAAACTGCATTATTTCAAAACTGACATTAGGAGAAATCTACTATATCAGAATAAAACTTTCTATGTATATTTTTGCCTTGTAAGGTGGATTAAAGTTCTGTAATACACATGTTCACAACTCATTTAAGCATGTTTGTTGAATCCATAATGCATGTAACGTGTTCAGAACACGGAATGTCACGGCGAGTGAAACTAGGTAAATTACATATCTTTTGGGTACAACTCACTCCAAGAGCATTTCTCGGCCAAATCTGCCTCATTTCAAAACTGGCGTTAAAACTAAACTCCGAAATCTGAGAAAATTTTTCAAAATGTCAGTAAGCCTTGTATGGTGAATGAAAGTGCTGTAATCCACTTGCTAACAACTCTGTAGTGAATATTATCCTAATACGATATGTATGCAGCGTGTTCGGATCACGGAATTTCACGGTGAGCGAATCCATGTAAATTATACATCTATTGTTTAGAACATGTTCCAGAGGTTTTTGCCATGAAATCTGCCTCATTTTCGAAACTGGCGTTTGGAAAGCTCTGTGAAACAGGAGAAAATTCTTCTAAGCATCAATATGCCTTGTATTGTTGTGAAAGTCCTGTAATCCACATGCAAACAACCCTGTAGTGTATTTTTGTCGAAAATTTTCTGCATGTAGCTTGTTCGATACACGTAAATTCTCAGCGGAAGAATCTATGTAATTTACATATCTATTGAGTAGAAAATGCTTCAACATTTTTTTCCTTTGAAAACTGCCTCATTTTAGAAACTGCTCTTAGGACAAAGCTGCGAAATCTGAGTAAATGTTTCTAAGTGTAAATATGACTTGTATAGTGGATGAAAATTCGGTAATCTGCATGCATCCAACACTGTAGTGAATATTTGTCGAATCCGAGATACATGAATAGTTTTTGGAACACAGAATATTACAGTGAGCGAATCTATGTAAAATATATCTCTTGGGTAGTACACGCTCCAAGAGATTTTTCCGCGAAATCTGCCTCATTTTCGAAACTGGCATTTGAAAATCCCTGCAAAATCAGAGAAAATGCTTCA
Organism: Camelus dromedarius; assembly: GCF_036321535.1. Classification (NCBI taxonomy): domain Eukaryota; kingdom Metazoa; phylum Chordata; class Mammalia; order Artiodactyla; family Camelidae; genus Camelus; species Camelus dromedarius. The sequence continues at coordinate 966,104 of NW_026989824.1, forward strand.
AAGTGTCTATAAGCCTTGTATTGTGATGGAAGGGCGTAAAACCATATGTAAACAAATCTGTGGTGAATATTTGTAGAAAGCGTTATGCATGTAGCGTGATCGTATCACGGAAAATCCCGGCAATGGTATCTATATAAATTACACATCTATTGGGTAGAATTCGCTCCAAAATTTTTTCTGAGAAAACAGCCTGATTTTCGAAACTGGCATTAGGAAAAAGCTGCAAATTCAGAGTTAATGTTTCTAGGTGTAAATATGCCATGTATGGTGGATGAAAGTTCTGTAATCTACATGTTCACAACTCATTCGAGAAAGTTTGTTGAAACCTTGATGCATGTCGCGTGTTCAGAAATTGGAATGTCACTGTGATGGAAAATATGTAATTTACATTTCTATTGGGAAGTACTTGATCCACGAGAATGTTTCTGCAAATCTGCCTCATTTTTTAACCTGGCATTAGGAAAAAATTTCAAAATATGAGAAAATGCTTCAAAGTGTCAATATGGCTTTTATGGTGGATGAAATTTCGATAATCCTTACGCTAACAACTCTGAAGAGAATATTTGTCGAATCCGAGATGCGTGCAGCGTGTTTGGAACACGGAATTTCACGGTTAGCGAATCCATGTAAATTACATGTTTATTGGTTAGAACACGCTCCAAGAGTTTTTTGCCGTGAAATATGCCTCATTTTCAAAACTGGCATTTGGAAAGCTCTGTGAAATCACAGAAAATGCTTCTAAGCTTCAATATGCCTTGTATTGTGATGAAAGTCCTGTAATCCACATGCAAACAACTCTGTAGTGTAGTTTTGTCGAATCCTTTCTGCATGTAGCGTGTTCCATACACGTAATTTCACAGTAGGAGAATCTATGTAATTTACATATCTATTGAGTAGAACATGCTCCAACATTTTTTTCCTTTGAAAACTGCCTGATTTTCGAAACTGCTCTTAGGACAAAGCTGCGAACATAGAGTAAATGTTGCTAGGTGTAAATATGACTTGTATGGTGGATGAAAATTCGGTAATCCGCATGGAACCAACTCTGTAGTGAATATTTGAGGAATCCGAGATACATGAAGCGTGTTTGGAACACAGAATATCACGGTGAGCGAATCTATGTAAAATATATGTCTCTTGGGTAGAACTGGATCAAAGAGATTTTTCTGTGAAATCTGCCTCATTTTCGAAACTGGCAATTGAAAATCTCTGCAAAATCAGAGAAAATGCTTCAAAGTTTCAATATGCCTTGTATTGTGATGGAAGTTCGTAAAACCACATGCAAACAAATCTGTGGTGAATATTTGTAGAAAGCGTTATGCATGTAGCGTGATCGTATCACAGAAATTCCCAGCGATGGAATCTATGTAAATTACACATCTACAGGATAGATCTCGCTCCAAAAATTTTTTCTGAGAAAACGGCCTGATTATCGAAACTGGCATTCGGAAAAAGCTGGAAAATCAGAATTAATGTTTCTAGGTGTTAATATGCCATGTATGGTGGATGAAAGTTCAGTAATCTACATGTTCACAACTCATTCAAGAAAGTTTGTTGAAACCATGATGCATGAAGCGTGTTCAGAAATTGGAATGTCACTGTGAGCGAAACTATGTAAATTACATTTCTATTGGGACGTACTCGCTCCACGAGTATTTTTCTGCGAATATGCAACATTTTCAAACCTGGAATTAGGAAAAAGTTTCGAAATATGAGAAAATGTTTCAAAGTGTCAATATGGCTTTTATGGTGGATGAAATTTCGGTCATACCTATGCTAACAACTCTGTGGTGTCTATTTGTCGAATCCGTGATGCATGTAGGTTTTTTGGAACATGGAATTTCACAATGACAGGTTCTATGTAAATTGCATGTTTATTGAGTAGAACTCTCTCCAAGAGGATTTTTGTGTAAACTGCATTATGTTAAAATCTAACATTAGGGGAAACCTACTAAATCAGTAGATAAAATTCTATGTATTAATATGCATTGTAAGGTGGATGAAACTTCGGTAATACACGTGTTCACAACTCATTAAAGTATGTTTGTTGAATCCATGATGCATATAACATGTTCAGAACTCAGAATGTCACGGTGAGTGAAACTAGGTAAATTACATATCTTTTGGGTACAACTCACTCCAAGAGCATTTCTCTGCCAAATCTGCCTCATTTCAAAACTGGCGTTAAAACTAAACTCCGAAATCTGAGAAAATTCTTCAAAATGTCAGTAAGCCTTGTATGGTGAATGAAAGTGCTGTAATCCACTTGCTAACAACTCTGTAGTGAATATTACTCTAATACGATATGTATACAGCGTGTTCGGATCACGGAATTTCACGGTGAGCGAATCCATGTAAATTATATATCTATTGTTTAGAACATGTTCCAGAGGTTTTTGCCATGAAATCTGCCTCATTTTCGAAACTGGCGTTTGGAAAGCTCTGTGAAACAGGAGAAAATTCTTCTAAGCATCAATATGCCTTGTATTGTTGTGAAAGTCCTGTAATCCACATGCAAACAACCCTGTAGTGTATTTTTTCGAAACTTTTCTGCATGTAGCTTGTTCGATACACGTAAATTCTCAGCGGAAGAATCTATGAAATTTACATATCTATTGAGTAGAAAATGCTTCAACATTTTTTTCCTTTGAAAACTGCCTCATTTTAGAAACTGCTCTTAGGACAAAGCTGCGAAATCTGAGTAAATGTTTCTAAGTGTAAATATGACTTGTATAGTGGATGAAAATTCGGTAATCTGCATGCATCCAACACTGTAGTGAATATTTGTCGAATCCGAGATACATGAATCGTTTTTGGAACACAGAATATTACAGTGAGCGAATCTATGTAAAATATATCTCTTGGGTAGTACACGCTCCAAGAGATTTTTCCGCGAAATCTGCCTCATTTTCGAAACTGGCATTTGAAAATCCCTGCAAAATCAGAGAAAATGCATCAAAGTGTCTATAAGCCTTGTATTGTGATGGAAGGGCGTAAAACCATATGTAAACAAATCTGTGGTGAATATTTGTAGAAAGCGTTATGCATGTAGCGTGATCGTATCACGGAAAATCCCGGCGATGGTATCTATATAAATTACACATCTATTGGGTAGAATTCGCTCCAAAATTTTTTTCTGAGAAAACGGCCTGATTTTCGAAACTGGCATTAGGAAAAAGCTGCAAATTCAGAGTTAATGTTTCTAGGTGTAAATATGCCATGTATGGTGGATGAAAGTTCTGTAATCTACATGTTCACAACTCATTCAAGAAAGTTTGTTGAAACCTTGGTGCATGTCGCGTGTTCAGAAATTGGAATGTCACTGTGATGGAAAATATGTAATTTACATTTCTATTGGGAAGTACTTGATCCACGAGAATGTTTCTGCAAATCTGCCTCATTTTTTAACCTGGCATTAGGAAAAAATTTCAAAATATGAGAAAATGCTTCAAAGTGTCAATATGGCTTTTATGGTGGATGAAATTTCGATAATCCTTACGCTAACAAGTCTGAAGAGAATATTTGTCGAATCCGAGATTCGTGCAGCGTGTTTGGAACACGGAATTTCACGGTTAGCGAATCCATGTAAATTACATGTTTATTGGTTAGAACCCGCTCCAAGAGTTTTTGCCGTGAAATCTGCCTCATTTTCAAAACTGGCGTTTGGAAAGCTCTGTGAAATCACAGAAAATGCTTCTAAGCTTCAATATGCCTTGTATTGTGATGAAAGTCCTGTAATCCACATGCAAACAACTCTGTAGTGTAGTTTTGTCGAATCCTTTCTGCATGTAGCGTGTTCCATACACGTAATTTCACAGTAGGAGAATCTATGTAATTTACATATCTATTGAGTAGAACATGCTCCAACATTTTTTTCCTTTGAAAACTGCCTGATTTTCGAAACTGCTCTTAGGACAAAGCTGCGAACATAGAGTAAATGTTGCTAGGTGTAAATATGACTTGTATGGTGGATGAAAATTCGGTAATCCGCATGGAACCAACTCTGTAGTGAATATTTGAGGAATCCGAGATACATGAAGCGTGTTTGGAACACAGAATATCACGGTGAGCGAATCTATGTAAAATATATGTCTCTTGGGTAGAACTGGATCAAAGAGATTTTTCTGTGAAATCTGCCTCATTTTCGAAACTGGCAATTGAAAATCTCTGCAAAATCAGAGAAAATGCTTCAAAGTTTCAATATGCCTTGTATTGTGATGGAAGTTCGTAAAACCACATGCAAACAAATCTGTGGTGAATATTTGTAGAAAGCGTTATGCATGTAGTGTGATCGTATCACAGAAATTCCCAGCGATGGAATCTATGTAAATTACACATCTACAGGATAGATCTCGCTCCAAAAATTTTTTCTGAGAAAACGGCCTGATTATCGAAACTGGCATTCGGAAAAAGCTGGAAAATCAGAATTAATGTTTCTAGGTGTTAATATGCCATGTATGGTGGATGAAAGTTCAGTAATCTACATGTTCACAACTCATTCAAGAAAGTTTGTTGAAACCATGATGCATGAAGCGTGTTCAGAAATTGGAATGTCACTGTGAGCGAAACTATGTAAATTACATTTCTATTGGGACGTACTCGCTCCACGAGAATTTTTCTGCGAATATGCAACATTTTCAAACCTGGAATTAGGAAAAAGTTTCGAAATATGAGAAAATGTTTCAAAGTGTCAATATGGCTTTTATGGTGGATGAAATTTCGGTCATACCTATGCTAACAACTCTGTGGTGTCTATTTGTCGAATCCGTGATGCATGTAGGTTTTTTGGAACATGGAATTTCACGATGACAGGTTCTATGTAAATTGCATGTGTATTGAGTAGAACTCTCTCCAAGAGGATTTTTGTGTAAACTGCATTATGTTAAAATCTAACATTAGGGGAAACCTACTAAATCACTAGATAAAATTCTATGTATTAATATGCATTGTAAGGTGGATGAAAGTTCGGTAATACACGTGTTCACAACTCATTAAAGTATGTTTGTTGAATCCATGATGCATATAACATGTTCAGAACTCAGAATGTCACGGTGAGTGAAACTAGTTAAATTACATATCTTTTGGGTACAACTCACTCCAAGAGCATTTCTCTGCCAAATCTGCCTCATTTCAAAACTGGCGTTAAAACTAAACTCCGAAATCTGAGAAAATTCTTCAAAATGTCAGTAAGCCTTGTATGGTGAATGAAAGTGATGTAATCCACTTGCTAACAACTCTGTAGTGAATATTATTCTAATACGATATGTATGCAGCGTGTTCGGATCACGGAATTTCACGGTGAGCGAATCCATGTAAATTATATATCTATTGTTTAGAACATGTTCCAGAGGTTTTTGCCATGAAATCTGCCTCATTTTCGAAACTGGCGTTTGGAAAGCTCTGTGAAACAGGAGAAAATTCTTCTAAGCATCAATATGCCTTGTATTGTTGTGAAAGTCCTGTAATCCACATGCAAACAACCCTGTAGTGTATTTTTGTCGAAAATTTTCTGCATGTAGCTTGTTCGATACACGTAAATTCTCAGCGGAAGAATCTATGTAATTTACATATCTATTGAGTAGAAAATGCTTCAACATTTTTTTCCTTTGAAAACTGCCTCATTTTAGAAACTGCTCTTAGGACAAAGCTGCGAAATCTGAGTAAATGTTTCTAAGTGTAAATATGACTTGTATAGTGGATGAAAATTCGGTAATCTGCATGCATCCAACACTGTAGTGAATATTTGTCGAATCCGAGATACATGAATAGTTTTTGGAACACAGAATATTACAGTGAGCGAATCTATGTAAAATATATCTCTTGGGTAGTACACGCTCCAAGAGATTTTTCCGCGAAATCTGCCTCATTTTCGAAACTGGCATTTGAAAATCCCTGCAAAATCAGAGAAAATGCTTCAAAGTGTCTATAAGCCTTGTATTGTGATGGAAGGGCGTAAAACCATATGTAAATAAAATCTGTGGTGAATATTTGTAGAAAGCGTTATGCATGTAGCGTGATCGTATCACGGAAAATCCCGGCGATGGTATCTATATAAATTACACATCTATTGGGTAGAATTCGCTCCAAAATTTTTTCTGAGAAAACAGCCTGATTTTCGAAACTGGCATTAGGAAAAAGCTGCAAATTCAGAGTTAATGTTTCTAGGTGTAAATATGCCATGTATGGTGGATGAAAGTTCTGTAATCTACATGTTCACAACTCATTCAAGAAAGTTTGTTGAAACCTTGATGCATGTCGCGTGTTCAGAAATTGGAATGTCACTGTGATGGAAAATATGTAATTTACATTTCTATTGGGAAGTACTTGATCCACGAGAATGTTTCTGCAAATCTGCCTCATTTTTTAACCTGGCATTAGGAAAAAATTTCAAAATATGAGAAAATGCTTCAAAGTGTCAATATGGCTTTTATGGTGGATGAAATTTCGATAATCCTTACGCTAACAACTCTGAAGAGAATATTTGTCGAATCCGAGATGCGTGCAGCGTGTTTGGAACACGGAATTTCACGGTTAGCGAATCCATGTAAATTACATGTTTATTGGTTAGAACACGCTCCAAGAGTTTTTTGCCGTGAAATATGCCTCATTTTCAAAACTGGCATTTGGAAAGCTCTGTGAAATCACAGAAAATGCTTCTAAGCTTCAATATGCCTTGTATTGTGATGAAAGTCCTGTAATCCACATGCAAACAACTCTGTAGTGTAGTTTTGTCGAATCCTTTCTGCATGTAGCGTGTTCCATACACGTAATTTCACAGTAGGAGAATCTATGTAATTTACATATCTATTGAGTAGAACATGCTCCAACATTTTTTTCCTTTGAAAACTGCCTGATTTTCGAAACTGCTCTTAGGACAAAGCTGCGAACATAGAGTAAATGTTGCTAGGTGTAAATATGACTTGTATGGTGGATGAAAATTCGGTAATCCGCATGGAACCAACTCTGTAGTGAATATTTGAGGAATCCGAGATACATGAAGCGTGTTTGGAACACAGAATATCACGGTGAGCGAATCTATGTAAAATATATGTCTCTTGGGTAGAACTGGATCAAAGAGATTTTTCTGTGAAATCTGCCTCATTTTCGAAACTGGCAATTGAAAATCTCTGCAAAATCAGAGAAAATGCTTCAAAGTTTCAATATGCCTTGTATTGTGATGGAAGTTCGTAAAACCACATGCAAACAAATCTGTGGTGAATATTTGTAGAAAGCGTTATGCATGTAGCGTGATCGTATCACAGAAATTCCCAGCGATGGAATCTATGTAAATTACACATCTACAGGATAGATCTCGCTCCAAAAATTTTTTCTGAGAAAACGGCCTGATTATCGAAACTGGCATTCGGAAAAAGCTGGAAAATCAGAATTAATGTTTCTAGGTGTTAATATGCCATGTATGGTGGATGAAAGTTCAGTAATCTACATGTTCACAACTCATTCAAGAAAGTTTGTTGAAACCATGATGCATGAAGCGTGTTCAGAAATTGGAATGTCACTGTGAGCGAAACTATGTAAATTACATTTCTATTGGGACGTACTCGCTCCACGAGAATTTTTCTGCGAATATGCAACATTTTCAAACCTGGAATTAGGAAAAAGTTTCGAAATATGAGAAAATGTTTCAAAGTGTCAATATGGCTTTTATGGTGGATGAAATTTCGGTCATACCTATGCTAACAACTCCGTGGTGTCTATTTGTCGAATCCGTGATGCATGTAGGTTTTTTGGAACATGGAATTTCACGATGACAGGTTCTATGTAAATTGCATGTGTATTGAGTAGAACTCTCTCCAAGAGGATTTTTGTGTAAACTGCATTATGTTAAAATCTAACATTAGGGGAAACCTACTAAATCACTAGATAAAATTCTATGTATTAATATGCATTGTAAGGTGGATGAAAGTTCGGTAATACACGTGTTCACAACTCATTAAAGTATGTTTGTTGAATCCATGATGCATATAACATGTTCAGAACTCAGAATGTCACGGTGAGTGAAACTAGTTAAATTACATATCCTTTGGGTACAACTCACTCCAAGAGCATTTCTCTGCCAAATCTGCCTCATTTCAAAACTGGCGTTAAAACTAAACTCCGAAATCTGAGAAAATTCTTCAAAATGTCAGTAAGCCTTGTATGGTGAATGAAAGTGATGTAATCCACTTGCTAACAACTCTGTAGTGAATATTATTCTAATACGATATGTATGCAGCGTGTTCGGATCACGGAATTTCACGGTGAGCGAATCCATGTAAATTATATATCTATTGTTTAGAACATGTTCCAGAGGTTTTTGCCATGAAATCTGCCTCATTTTCGAAACTGGCGTTTGGAAAGCTCTGTGAAACAGGAGAAAATTCTTCTAAGCATCAATATGCCTTGTATTGTTGTGAAAGTCCTGTAATCCACATGCAAACAACCCTGTAGTGTATTTTTGTCGAAAATTTTCTGCATGTAGCTTGTTCGATACACGTAAATTCTCAGCGGAAGAATCTATGTAATTTACATATCTATTGAGTAGAAAATGCTTCAACATTTTTTTCCTTTGAATACTGCCTCATTTTAGAAACTGCTCTTAGGAAAAAGCTGCGAAATATGAGTAAATGTTTCTAAGTGTAAATATGACTTGTATAGTGGATGAAAATTCGGTAATCTCCATGCATCCAACAATGTAGTGAATATTTGTCGAATCCGAGATACATGAATCGTTTTTGGAACACAGAATATTACAGTGAGCGAATCTATGTAAAATATATCTCTTGGGTAGTACACGCTCCAAGAGATTTTTCCGCAAAATCTGCCTCATTTTCGAAACTGGCATTTGAAAATCCCTGCAAAATCAGAGAAAATGCTTCAAAGTGTCTATAAGCCTTGTATTCTGATGGAAGTGCGTAAAACCAAATGCAAACAAATCTGTGGTGAATATTTGTAGAAAGCTTTATGCATGTAGCGTGATCGTATCACGGAAAATCCCGGCGATGGTATATATATAAATTACACATCTATTGGGTAGAATTCGCTCGAAAATTTTTTTCTGAGAAAACGGCCTGATTTTCGAAACTGGCATTAGGAAAAAGCTGCAAATTCAGAGTTAATGTTTCTAGGTGTAAATATGCCATGTATGGTGGATGAAAGTTCTGTAATCTACATGTTCACAACTCATTCGAGAAAGTTTGTTGAAACCTTGATGCATGTCGCGTGTTCAGAATTTGGAATGTCACTGTGATGGAAAATATGTAATTTACATTTCTATTGGGAAGTACTTGATCCACGAGAATTTTTCTGCGAATCTGCCTCATTATTTAACCTGGCATTAGGAAAAAATTTCAAAATACGAGAAAATGCTTCAAAGTGTCAATATGGCTTTTATGGTGGATGAAATTTCGATAATCCTTACGCTAACAACTCTGAAGAGACTATTTGTCGAATCCGAGATGCATGCAGCGTGTTTGGACCATGGAATTTCACGGTTAGTGAATCCATGTAAATTACATGTTTATTGGTTAGAACCCGCTCCAAGAGGTTTTTGCCGTGAAATCTGCCTCATTTTCAAAACTGGCGTTTGGAAAGCTCTGTGAAATCACAGAAAATGCTTCTAAGCTTCAATATGCCTTGTATTGTGATGAAAGTGCTGTAATCCACATGCAAACAACTCTGTAGTGTATTTTTGTCGAATACTTTCTGCATGTAGCGTGTTCCATACACGTAATTTCACAGTAGGGGAATCTATGTAATTTACATATCTATTGAGTAGAACATGCTCCAACATTTTTTTCCTTTGAAAACTGCCTGATTTTCGAAACTGCTCTTAGGACAAAGCTGCAAACTCTGAGTAAATGTTGCTAGGTGTAATTATGACTTGTATGGTGGATGAAAATTCGGTAATCCGCATGGAACCAACTCTGTAGTGAATATTTGTCGAATCCGAGATACATGAGGCGTGTTTGGAACACAGAATATCACGGTGAGCGAACCTATGTAAAATATATGTCTCTTGGGTAGAACAGGATCAAAGAGATTTTTCTGCAAAATCTACCTCTTTTTCGAAACTGGCAATTGAAAATCTCTGCAAAATCAGACAAAATGCTTCAAAGTGTCAATATGGCTTTTATGGTGGATGAAAGTTTGGTAATCCTTATGCAAACAACTCAGTACTGAATATTTTTTGAATCCGACATTCATGAAGCATGTTCGGAACAGGAATTTCACGATGACGGGTTCTATATATATTGCATATCTATTGAGTAGAACTCATTCTAAGAGGATTTTTCTGTGAAAACTGCATGATTTTAGAAACTAATATTAGGAGAAATCTACTAAATCATTATAAAATTTCTATGTATAAATATGCATTGTAAGGTGGATGAAAGTTCGGTAGTACACGTGTTCACAACTCATTAAAGAAAGTTTGTTGAACCCGTGATGCATATAACGTGTTCAGAACACGGAATGTCACGGTGAGTGAAACTTGGTAAATTATATATCTTTTGGGTACAACTCGCTCCAAGAGCATTTTTCTGCCAAATCTGCCTCATTTTCAATGCTGGCGTAAAATCTAAGCTGTGAAATCTGAGAAAATTCTTCAAAGTGTCAGTAAGCCGTGTGTGGGGAATGAAAGATCTGTAATCCACATGCTAACAACTCTGTAGTGAATATTTGTTGAATCTGAGATACATGAACCATGTCCGGAACATGGAATTTCACGGTGAGTGAATCCATGTAAATTACATTTTTATTGGTTAGAACGTGCTCCAAGAATTTTTTGCCGTGAATTCTGCCTCATTTTCGAAACTGGCGTTTGGAAAATTCTGTGAAATCAGAGAAAATACTTCTAAACATCCATATCCCTTGTATTGTGTTGAAAGTCCTGTAATCCACATGCAAACAACTCTGTAGTGTATTTTTCTCGAATACTTTCTGCATGTAGCGTGTTCGATACACGTAATTTCACAGCAGGAGAATATATTTAATTTACACATCTATTGAGTAGAACATGCTCCAACATTTTTTTCCTTTGAAAACTGCCTGATTTTCGAAACTGCTCTTAGGACAAAGCTGCGAACATAGAGTAAATGTTGCTAGGTGTAAATATGAGTTGTATGGTGGATGAAAATTCGGTAATCCGCATGGAACCAAATCTGTAGTGAATATTTGTCGAATCCGAGATACATGAAGCGTGTTTGGAACACAGAATATCACGGTGAGCGAATCTATGTAAAATATATGTCTCTTGGGTAGAACTGGATCAAAGAAATTTTTCTGCGAAATCTACCTCATTTTCGAAACTGGCAATTGAAAATCTCTGCAAAATCAGAGAAAATGCTTCAAAGTGTCAATATGGCTTTTATGGTGGATGAAAGTTCTGTAATCCTTATGCTACAACTATGTAGTTAATATTTGTCGAATCCGTGATGCATGTAGGTTTTTCGGAACACGGAATTTCACGATGACTGGTTCTATGTAAATTGCATGTCTATTGGGTAGAACTCGCTCCAAGAGGATTTTTCTGTGTAAACTGCATTATTTCAAAACTGACATTAGGAGAAATCTACTATATCAGAATAAAACTTTCTATGTATATTTTTGCCTTGTAAGGTGGATTAAAGTTCTGTAATACACATGTTCACAACTCATTTAAGCATGTTTGTTGAATCCATAATGCATGTAACGTGTTCAGAACACGGAATGTCACGGCGAGTGAAACTAGGTAAATTACATATCTTTTGGGTACAACTCACTCCAAGAGCATTTCTCGGCCAAATCTGCCTCATTTCAAAACTGGCGTTAAAACTAAACTCCGAAATCTGAGAAAATTTTTCAAAATGTCAGTAAGCCTTGTATGGTGAATGAAAGTGCTGTAATCCACTTGCTAACAACTCTGTAGTGAATATTATCCTAATACGATATGTATGCAGCGTGTTCGGATCACGGAATTTCACGGTGAGCGAATCCATGTAAATTATACATCTATTGTTTAGAACATGTTCCAGAGGTTTTTGCCATGAAATCTGCCTCATTTTCGAAACTGGCGTTTGGAAAGCTCTGTGAAACAGGAGAAAATTCTTCTAAGCATCAATATGCCTTGTATTGTTGTGAAAGTCCTGTAATCCACATGCAAACAACCCTGTAGTGTATTTTTGTCGAAAATTTTCTGCATGTAGCTTGTTCGATACACGTAAATTCTCAGCGGAAGAATCTATGTAATTTACATATCTATTGAGTAGAAAATGCTTCAACATTTTTTTCCTTTGAAAACTGCCTCATTTTAGAAACTGCTCTTAGGACAAAGCTGCGAAATCTGAGTAAATGTTTCTAAGTGTAAATATGACTTGTATAGTGGATGAAAATTCGGTAATCTGCATGCATCCAACACTGTAGTGAATATTTGTCGAATCCGAGATACATGAATAGTTTTTGGAACACAGAATATTACAGTGAGCGAATCTATGTAAAATATATCTCTTGGGTAGTACACGCTCCAAGAGATTTTTCCGCGAAATCTGCCTCATTTTCGAAACTGGCATTTGAAAATCCCTGCAAAATCAGAGAAAATGCTTCAAAGTGTCTATAAGCCTTGTATTGTGATGGAAGGGCGTAAAACCATATGTAAACAAATCTGTGGTGAATATTTGTAGAAAGCGTTATGCATGTAGCGTGATCGTATCACGGAAAATCCCGGCGATGGTATCTATATAAATTACACATCTATTGGGTAGAATTCGCTCCAAAATTTTTTCTGAGAAAACAGCCTGATTTTCGAAACTGGCATTAGGAAAAAGCTGCAAATTCAGAGTTAATGTTTCTAGGTGTAAATATGCCATGTATGGTGGATGAAAGTTCTGTAATCTACATGTTCACAACTCATTCGAGAAAGTTTGTTGAAACCTTGATGCATGTCGCGTGTTCAGAAATTGGAATGTCACTGTGATGGAAAATATGTAATTTACATTTCTATTGGGAAGTACTTGATCCACGAGAATGTTTCTGCAAATCTGCCTCATTTTTTAACCTGGCATTAGGAAAAAATTTCAAAATATGAGAAAATGCTTCAAAGTGTCAATATGGCTTTTATGGTGGATGAAATTTCAATAATCCTTACGCTAACAACTCTGAAGAGAATATTTGTCGAATCCGAGATGCGTGCAGCGTGTTTGGAACACGGAATTTCACGGTTAGCGAATCCATGTAAATTACATGTTTATTGGTTAGAACACGCTCCAAGAGTTTTTTGCCGTGAAATATGCCTCATTTTCAAAACTGGCATTTGGAAAGCTCTGTGAAATCACAGAAAATGCTTCTAAGCTTCAATATGCCTTGTATTGTGATGAAAGTCCTGTAATCCACATGCAAACAACTCTGTAGTGTAGTTTTGTCGAATCCTTTCTGCATGTAGCGTGTTCCATACACGTAATTTCACAGTAGGAGAATCTATGTAATTTACATATCTATTGAGTAGAACATGCTCCAACATTTTTTTCCTTTGAAAACTGCCTGATTTTCGAAACTGCTCTTAGGACAAAGCTGCGAACATAGAGTAAATGTTGCTAGGTGTAAATATGACTTGTATGGTGGATGAAAATTCGGTAATCCGCATGGAACCAACTCTGTAGTGAATATTTGAGGAATCCGAGATACATGAAGCGTGTTTGGAACACAGAATATCACGGTGAGCGAATCTATGTAAAATATATGTCTCTTGGGTAGAACTGGATCAAAGAGATTTTTCTGTGAAATCTGCCTCATGTTCGAAACTGGCAATTGAAAATCTCTGCAAAATCAGAGAAAATGCTTCAAAGTTTCAATATGCCTTGTATTGTGATGGAAGTTCGTAAAACCACATGCAAACAAATCTGTGGTGAATATTTGTAGAAAGCGTTATGCATGTAGCGTGATCGTATCACAGAAATTCCCAGCGATGGAATCTATGTAAATTACACATCTACAGGATAGATCTCGCTCCAAAAATTTTTTCTGAGAAAACGGCCTGATTATCGAAACTGGCATTCGGAAAAAGCTGGAAAATCAGAATTAATGTTTCTAGGTGTTAATATGCCATGTATGGTGGATGAAAGTTCAGTAATCTACATGTTCACAACTCATTCAAGAAAGTTTGTTGAAACCATGATGCATGAAGCGTGTTCAGAAATTGGAATGTCACTGTGAGCGAAACTATGTAAATTACATTTCTATTGGGACGTACTCGCTCCACGAGAATTTTTCTGCGAATATGCAACATTTTCAAACCTGGAATTAGGAAAAAGTTTCGAAATATGAGAAAATGTTTCAAAGTGTCAATATGGCTTTTATGGTGGATGAAATTTCGGTCATACCTATGCTAACAACTCCGTGGTGTCTATTTGTCGAATCCGTGATGCATGTAGGTTTTTTGGAACATGGAATTTCACGATGACAGGTTCTATGTAAATTGCATGTGTATTGAGTAGAACTCTCTCCAAGAGGATTTTTGTGTAAACTGCATTATGTTAAAATCTAACATTAGGGGAAACCTACTAAATCACTAGATAAAATTCTATGTATTAATATGCATTGTAAGGTGGATGAAAGTTCGGTAATACACGTGTTCACAACTCATTAAAGTATGTTTGTTGAATCCATGATGCATATAACATGTTCAGAACTCAGAATGTCACGGTGAGTGAAACTAGTTAAATTACATATCCTTTGGGTACAACTCACTCCAAGAGCATTTCTCTGCCAAATCTGCCTCATTTCAAAACTGGCGTTAAAACTAAACTCCGAAATCTGAGAAAATTCTTCAAAATGTCAGTAAGCCTTGTATGGTGAATGAAAGTGATGTAATCCACTTGCTAACAACTCTGTAGTGAATATTATTCTAATACGATATGTATGCAGCGTGTTCGGATCACGGAATTTCACGGTGAGCGAATCCATGTAAATTATATATCTATTGTTTAGAACATGTTCCAGAGGTTTTTGCCATGAAATCTGCCTCATTTTCGAAACTGGCGTTTGGAAAGCTCTGTGAAACAGGAGAAAATTCTTCTAAGCATCAATATGCCTTGTATTGTTGTGAAAGTCCTGTAATCCACATGCAAACAACCCTGTAGTGTATTTTTGTCGAAAATTTTCTGCATGTAGCTTGTTCGATACACGTAAATTCTCAGCGGAAGAATCTATGTAATTTACATATCTATTGAGTAGAAAATGCTTCAACATTTTTTTCCTTTGAATACTGCCTCATTTTAGAAACTGCTCTTAGGAAAAAGCTGCGAAATATGAGTAAATGTTTCTAAGTGTAAATATGACTTGTATAGTGGATGAAAATTCGGTAATCTCCATGCATCCAACAATGTAGTGAATATTTGTCGAATCCGAGATACATGAATCGTTTTTGGAACACAGAATATTACAGTGAGCGAATCTATGTAAAATATATCTCTTGGGTAGTACACGCTCCAAGAGATTTTTCCGCAAAATCTGCCTCATTTTCGAAACTGGCATTTGAAAATCCCTGCAAAATCAGAGAAAATGCTTCAAAGTGTCTATAAGCCTTGTATTCTGATGGAAGTGCGTAAAACCAAATGCAAACAAATCTGTGGTGAATATTTGTAGAAAGCTTTATGCATGTAGCGTGATCGTATCACGGAAAATCCCGGCGATGGTATATATATAAATTACACATCTATTGGGTAGAATTCGCTCGAAAATTTTTTTCTGAGAAAACGGCCTGATTTTCGAAACTGGCATTAGGAAAAAGCTGCAAATTCAGAGTTAATGTTTCTAGGTGTAAATATGCCATGTATGGTGGATGAAAGTTCTGTAATCTACATGTTCACAACTCATTCGAGAAAGTTTGTTGAAACCTTGATGCATGTCGCGTGTTCAGAATTTGGAATGTCACTGTGATGGAAAATATGTAATTTACATTTCTATTGGGAAGTACTTGATCCACGAGAATTTTTCTGCGAATCTGCCTCATTATTTAACCTGGCATTAGGAAAAAATTTCAAAATACGAGAAAATGCTTCAAAGTGTCAATATGGCTTTTATGGTGGATGAAATTTCGATAATCCTTACGCTAACAACTCTGAAGAGACTATTTGTCGAATCCGAGATGCATGCAGCGTGTTTGGACCATGGAATTTCACGGTTAGTGAATCCATGTAAATTACATGTTTATTGGTTAGAACCCGCTCCAAGAGGTTTTTGCCGTGAAATCTGCCTCATTTTCAAAACTGGCGTTTGGAAAGCTCTGTGAAATCACAGAAAATGCTTCTAAGCTTCAATATGCCTTGTATTGTGATGAAAGTGCTGTAATCCACATGCAAACAACTCTGTAGTGTATTTTTGTCGAATACTTTCTGCATGTAGCGTGTTCCATACACGTAATTTCACAGTAGGGGAATCTATGTAATTTACATATCTATTGAGTAGAACATGCTCCAACATTTTTTTCCTTTGAAAACTGCCTGATTTTCGAAACTGCTCTTAGGACAAAGCTGCAAACTCTGAGTAAATGTTGCTAGGTGTAATTATGACTTGTATGGTGGATGAAAATTCGGTAATCCGCATGGAACCAACTCTGTAGTGAATATTTGTCGAATCCGAGATACATGAGGCGTGTTTGGAACACAGAATATCACGGTGAGCGAACCTATGTAAAATATATGTCTCTTGGGTAGAACAGGATCAAAGAGATTTTTCTGCAAAATCTACCTCTTTTTCGAAACTGGCAATTGAAAATCTCTGCAAAATCAGACAAAATGCTTCAAAGTGTCAATATGGCTTTTATGGTGGATGAAAGTTTGGTAATCCTTATGCAAACAACTCAGTACTGAATATTTTTTGAATCCGACATTCATGAAGCGTGTTCGGAACAGGAATTTCACGATGACGGGTTCTATATATATTGCATATCTATTGAGTAGAACTCGTTCTAAGAGGATTTTTCTGTGAAAACTGCATGATTTTAGAAACTAATATTAGGAGAAATCTACTAAATCAGTATAAAATTTCTATGTATAAATATGCATTGTAAGGTGGATGAAAGTTCGGTAGTACACGTGTTCACAACTCATTAAAGAAAGTTTGTTGAACCCGTGATGCATATAACGTGTTCAGAACACGGAATGTCACGGTGAGTGAAACTTGGTAAATTATATATCTTTTGGGTACAACTCGCTCCAAGAGCATTTTTCTGCCAAATCTGCCTCATTTTCAATGCTGGCGTAAAATCTAAGCTGTGAAATCTGAGAAAATTCTTCAAAGTGTCAGTAAGCCGTGTGTGGGGAATGAAAGATCTGTAATCCACATGCTAACAACTCTGTAGTGAATATTTGTTGAATCTGAGATACATGAACCATGTCCGGAACATGGAATTTCACGGTGAGTGAATCCATGTAAATTACATTTTTATTGGTTAGAACGTGCTCCAAGAATTTTTTGCCGTGAATTCTGCCTCATTTTCGAAACTGGCGTTTGGAAAATTCTGTGAAATCAGAGAAAATACTTCTAAACATCCATATCCCTTGTATTGTGTTGAAAGTCCTGTAATCCACATGCAAACAACTCTGTAGTGTATTTTTCTCGAATACTTTCTGCATGTAGCGTGTTCGATACACGTAATTTCACAGCAGGAGAATATATTTAATTTACACATCTATTGAGTAGAACATGCTCCAACATTTTTTTCCTTTGAAAACTGCCTGATTTTCGAAACTGCTCTTAGGACAAAGCTGCGAACATAGAGTAAATGTTGCTAGGTGTAAATATGAGTTGTATGGTGGATGAAAATTCGGTAATCCGCATGGAACCAAATCTGTAGTGAATATTTGTCGAATCCGAGATACATGAAGCGTGTTTGGAACACAGAATATCACGGTGAGCGAATCTATGTAAAATATATGTCTCTTGGGTAGAACTGGATCAAAGAAATTTTTCTGCGAAATCTACCTCATTTTCGAAACTGGCAATTGAAAATCTCTGCAAAATCAGAGAAAATGCTTCAAAGTGTCAATATGGCTTTTATGGTGGATGAAAGTTCTGTAATCCTTATGCTACAACTATGTAGTTAATATTTGTCGAATCCGTGATGCATGTAGGTTTTTCGGAACACGGAATTTCACGATGACTGGTTCTATGTAAATTGCATGTCTATTGGGTAGAACTCGCTCCAAGAGGATTTTTCTGTGTAAACTGCATTATTTCAAAACTGACATTAGGAGAAATCTACTATATCAGAATAAAACTTTCTATGTATATTTTTGCCTTGTAAGGTGGATTAAAGTTCTGTAATACACATGTTCACAACTCATTTAAGCATGTTTGTTGAATCCATAATGCATGTAAAGTGTTCAGAACACGGAATGTCACGGCGAGTGAAACTAGGTAAATTACATATCTTTTGGGTACAACTCACTCCAAGAGCATTTCTCGGCCAAATCTGCCTCATTTCAAAACTGGCGTTAAAACTAAACTCCGAAATCTGAGAAAATTTTTCAAAATGTCAGTAAGCCTTGTATGGTGAATGAAAGTGCTGTAATCCACTTGCTAACAACTCTGTAGTGAATATTATCCTAATACGATATGTATGCAGCGTGTTCGGATCACGGAATTTCACGGTGAGCGAATCCATGTAAATTATACATCTATTGTTTAGAACATGTTCCAGAGGTTTTTGCCATGAAATCTGCCTCATTTTCGAAACTGGCGTTTGGAAAGCTCTGTGAAACAGGAGAAAATTCTTCTAAGCATCAATATGCCTTGTATTGTTGTGAAAGTCCTGTAATCCACATGCAAACAACCCTGTAGTGTAATTTTGTCGAAAACTTTCTGCATGTAGCTTGTTCGATACACGTAATTTCACAGTAGGAGAATCTATGTAATTTACATTTCTATTGAGTAGAAAATGCTTCAATATTTTTTTCCTTTGAAAACTGCCTCATTTTAGAAACTGCTCTAAGGACAAAGCTCCGAACTCTGAGTAACTGTTTCTAAGTGTAAATATGACTTGTATAGTGGATGAAAATTCGGTAATCTGCATGCATCCAACACTGTAGTGAATATTTGTCGAATCCGAGATACATGAATCGTTTTTGGAACACAGAAAATTACAGTGAGCGAAACTATGTAAAATAAATCTCTTGGGTAGTACTCGCTCCAAGAGATTTTTCTGCGAAATCGGCCTCATTTTCTAAACTGGCATTTGAAAATCCCTGCAAAATCAGAGAAAATGCTTCAAAGTGTCAATATACTTTGTATTCTGATGGAAGTGCGTAAAACCACATGTAAACAAATCTGTGGTGTATATTTGTAGGAAGCATTATGCATGTAGCGTGATCGTATCACGGAAAATCCCGGCGATGGTATCTATATAAATTACACATCTATTGGGTAGAATTCGCTCCAAAAATTTTTTCTGAGAAAACGGCCTGATTTTCGAAACTGGCATTAGGAAAAAGCTGCAAATTCAGAGTTAATGTTTCTAGGTGTAAATATGCCATGTATGGTGGATGAAAGTTCTGTAATCTACATGTTCACAACTCGTTCGAGAAAGTTTGTTGAAACCTTGATGCATGTCGCGTGTTCAGAAATTGGAATGTCACTGTGATGGAAAATATGTAATTTACATTTCTATTGGGAAGTACTTGATCCACGAGAATGTTTCTGCGAATCTGCCTCATTATTTAACCTGGCATTAGGAAAAAATTTCAAAATATGAGAAAATGCTTCAAAGTGTCAATATGGCTTTTATGGTGGATGAAATTTCGATAATCCTTACGCTAACAACTCTGAAGAGAATATTTGTCGAATCCGAGATGCATGCAGCGTGTTTGGACCATGGAATTTCACGGTTAGCGAATCCATGTAAAGTACATGTTTATTGGTTAGAACCCGCTCCAAGAGGTTTTTGCCGTGAAATCTGCCTCATTTTCAAAACTGGCGTTTGGAAAGCTCTGTGAAATCACAGAAAATGCTTCTAAGCTTCAATATGCCTTGTATTGTGATGAAAGTGCTGTAATCCACATGCAAACAACTCTGTAGTGTATTTTTGTCGAATACTTTCTGCATGTAGCGTGTTCCATACACGTAATTTCACAGTAGGGGAATCTATGTAATTTACATATCTATTGAGTAGAACATGCTCCAACATTTTTTTCCTTTGAAAACTGCCTGATTTTCGAAACTGCTCTTAGGACAAAGCTGCAAACTCTGAGTAAATGTTGCTAGGTGTAATTATGACTTGTATGGTGGATGAAAATTCGGTAATCCGCATGGAACCAACTCTGTAGTGAATATTTGTCGAATCCGAGATACATGAGGCGTGTTTGGAACACAGAATATCACGGTGAGCGAACCTATGTAAAATATGTCTCTTGGGTAGAACAGGATCAAAGAGATTTTTCTGCAAAATCTACCTCTTTTTCGAAACTGGCAATTGAAAATCTCTGCAAAATCAGACAAAATGCTTCAAAGTGTCAATATGGCTTTTATGGTGGATGAAAGTTTGGTAATCCTTATGCAAACAACTCAGTACTGAATATTTTTTGAATCCGACATTCATGAAGCGTGTTCGGAACAGGAATTTCACGATGACGGGTTCTATATATATTGCATATCTATTGAGTAGAACTCGTTCTAAGAGGATTTTTCTGTGAAAACTGCATGATTTTAGAAACTAATATTAGGAGAAATCTACTAAATCAGTATAAAATTTCTATGTATAAATATGCATTGTAAGGTGGATGAAAGTTCGGTAGTACACGTGTTCACAACTCATTAAAGAAAGTTTGTTGAACCCGTGATGCATATAACGTGTTCAGAACACGGAATGTCACGGTGAGTGAAACTTGGTAAATTATATATCTTTTGGGTACAACTCGCTCCAAGAGCATTTTTCTGCCAAATCTGCCTCATTTTCAATGCTGGCGTAAAATCTAAGCTGTGAAATCTGAGAAAATTCTTCAAAGTGTCAGTAAGCCGTGTGTGGGGAATGAAAGATCTGTAATCCACATGCTAACAACTCTGTAGTGAATATTTGTTGAATCTGAGATACATGAACCATGTCCGGAACATGGAATTTCACGGTGAGTGAATCCATGTAAATTACATTTTTATTGGTTAGAACGTGCTCCAAGAATTTTTTGCCGTGAATTCTGCCTCATTTTCGAAACTGGCGTTTGGAAAATTCTGTGAAATCAGAGAAAATACTTCTAAACATCCATATCCCTTGTATTGTGTTGAAAGTCCTGTAATCCACATGCAAACAACTCTGTAGTGTATTTTTCTCGAATACTTTCTGCATGTAGCGTGTTCGATACACGTAATTTCACAGCAGGAGAATATATTTAATTTACACATCTATTGAGTAGAACATGCTCCAACATTTTTTTCCTTTGAAAACTGCCTGATTTTCGAAACTGCTCTTAGGACAAAGCTGCGAACATAGAGTAAATGTTGCTAGGTGTAAATATGAGTTGTATGGTGGATGAAAATTCGGTAATCCGCATGGAAACAAATCTGTAGTGAATATTTGTCGAATCCGAGATACATGAAGCGTGTTTGGAACACAGAATATCACGGTGAGCGAATCTATGTAAAATATATGTCTCTTGGGTAGAACTGGATCAAAGAAATTTTTCTGCGAAATCTACCTCATTTTCGAAACTGGCAATTGAAAATCTCTGCAAAATCAGAGAAAATGCTTCAAAGTGTCAATATGGCTTTTATGGTGGATGAAAGTTCTGTAATCCTTATGCTACAACTATGTAGTTAATATTTGTCGAATCCGTGATGCATGTAGGTTTTTCGGAACACGGAATTTCACGATGACTGGTTCTATGTAAATTGCATGTCTATTGGGTAGAACTCGCTCCAAGAGGATTTTTCTGTGTAAACTGCATTATTTCAAAACTGACATTAGGAGAAATCTACTATATCAGAATAAAACTTTCTATGTATATTTTTGCCTTGTAAGGTGGATTAAAGTTCTGTAATACACATGTTCACAACTCATTTAAGCATGTTTGTTGAATCCATAATGCATGTAAAGTGTTCAGAACACGGAATGTCACGGCGAGTGAAACTAGGTAAATTACATATCTTTTGGGTACAACTCACTCCAAGAGCATTTCTCGGCCAAATCTGCCTCATTTCAAAACTGGCGTTAAAACTAAACTCCGAAATCTGAGAAAATTTTTCAAAATGTCAGTAAGCCTTGTATGGTGAATGAAAGTGCTGTAATCCACTTGCTAACAACTCTGTAGTGAATATTATCCTAATACGATATGTATGCAGCGTGTTCGGATCACGGAATTTCACGGTGAGCGAATCCATGTAAATTATACATCTATTGTTTAGAACATGTTCCAGAGGTTTTTGCCATGAAATCTGCCTCATTTTCGAAACTGGCGTTTGGAAAGCTCTGTGAAACAGGAGAAAATTCTTCTAAGCATCAATATGCCTTGTATTGTTGTGAAAGTCCTGTAATCCACATGCAAACAACCCTGTAGTGTAATTTTGTCGAAAACTTTCTGCATGTAGCTTGTTCGATACACGTAATTTCACAGTAGGAGAATCTATGTAATTTACATATCTATTGAGTAGAAAATGCTTCAATATTTTTTTCCTTTGAAAACTGCCTCATTTTAGAAACTGCTCTAAGGACAAAGCTCCGAACTCTGAGTAACTGTTTCTAAGTGTAAATATGACTTGTATAGTGGATGAAAATTCGGTAATCTGCATGCATCCAACACTGTAGTGAATATTTGTCGAATCCGAGATACATGAATCGTTTTTGGAACACAGAAAATTACAGTGAGCGAAACTATGTAAAATAAATCTCTTGGGTAGTACTCGCTCCAAGAGATTTTTCTGCGAAATCGGCCTCATTTTCTAAACTGGCATTTGAAAATCCCTGCAAAATCAGAGAAAATGCTTCAAAGTGTCAATATACTTTGTATTCTGATGGAAGTGCGTAAAACCACATGTAAACAAATCTGTGGTGTATATTTGTAGGAAGCATTATGCATGTAGCGTGATCGTATCACGGAAAATCCCGGCGATGGTATCTATATAAATTACACATCTATTGGGTAGAATTCGCTCCAAAAATTTTTTCTGAGAAAACGGCCTGATTTTCGAAACTGGCATTAGGAAAAAGCTGCAAATTCAGAGTTAATGTTTCTAGGTGTAAATATGCCATGTATGGTGGATGAAAGTTCTGTAATCTACATGTTCACAACTCGTTCGAGAAAGTTTGTTGAAACCTTGATGCATGTCGCGTGTTCAGAAATTGGAATGTCACTGTGATGGAAAATATGTAATTTACATTTCTGTTGGGAAGTACTTGATCCACGAGAATGTTTCTGCGAATCTGCCTCATTATTTAACCTGGCATTAGGAAAAAATTTCAAAATATGAGAAAATGCTTCAAAGTGTCAATATGGCTTTTATGGTGGATGAAATTTCGATAATCCTTACGCTAACAACTCTGAAGAGAATATTTGTCGAATCCGAGATGCATGCAGCGTGTTTGGACCATGGAATTTCACGGTTAGCGAATCCATGTAAATTACATGTTTATTGGTTAGAACCCGCTCCAAGAGGTTTTTGCCGTGAAATCTGCCTCATTTTCAAAACTGGCGTTTGGAAAGCTCTGTGAAATAACAGAAAATGCTTCTAAGCTTCAATATGCCTTGTATTGTGATGAAAGTGCTGTAATCCACATGCAAACAACTCTGTAGTGTATTTTTGTCGAATACTTTCTGCATGTAGCGTGTTCCATACACGTAATTTCACAGTAGGGGAATCTATGTAATTTACATATCTATTGAGTAGAACATGCTCCAACATTTTTTTCCTTTGAAAACTGCCTGATTTTCGAAACTGCTCTTAGGACAAAGCTGCGAACATAGAGTAAATGTTGCTAGGTGTAATTATGACTTGTATGTTGGATGAAAATTCTGTAATCCGCATGGAACCAACTCTGTAGTGAATATTTGTCGAATCCGAGATACATGAAGCGTGTTTGGAACACAGAATATCACGGTGAGTGAATCTATGTAAAATATATGTCTCTTGGGTAGAACTGGATCAAAGAGATTTTTCTGTGAAATCTGCCTCATTTTCGAAACTGGCAATTGAAAATCTCTGCAAAATCAGAGAAAATGCTTCAAAGTGTCAATATGGCTTTTATGGTGGATGAAAGTTCTATAATCCTTATGTTACAACTCTGTAGTTAATATTTGTCGAATCCGTGATGCATGTAGGTTTTTCGGAACACGGAATTTCACGATGACTGGTTCTATGTAAATTGCATGTCTATTGGGTAGAACTCGCTCCAAGAGGATTTTTCTGTGTAAACTGCATTATTTCAAAACTGACATTAGGAGAAATCTACTATATCAGAATAAAACTTTCTATGTATATTTTTGCCTTGTAAGGTGGATTAAAGTTCGGTAATACACATGTTCACAACTCATTTAAGCATGTTTGTTGAATCCATAATGCATGTAACGTGTTCAGAACACGGAATGTCACGGCGAGTGAAACTAGGTAAATTACATATCTTTTGGGTACAACTCACTCCAAGAGCATTTCTCGGCCAAATCTGCCTCATTTCAAAACTGGCGTTAAAACTAAACTCCGAAATCTGAGAAAATTTTTCAAAATGTCAGTAAGCCTTGTATGGTGAATGAAAGTGCTGTAATCCACTTGCTAACAACTCTGTAGTGAATATTATCCTAATACGATATGTATGCAGCGTGTTCGGATCACGGAATTTCACGGTGAGCGAATCCATGTAAATTATATATCTATTGTTTAGAACATGTTCCAGAGGTTTTTGCCATGAAATCTGCCTCATTTTCGAAACTGGCGTTTGGAAAGCTCTGTGAAACAGGAGAAAATTCTTCTAAGCATCAATATGCCTTGTATTGTTGTGAAAGTCCTGTAATCCACATGCAAACAACCCTGTAGTGTATTTTTGTCGAAACATTTCTGCATGTAGCTTGATCGATACATTTAATTTCACAGTAGGAGAATCTATGTAATTTACATATCTATTGAGTAGAAAATGCTTCAACATTTTTTTCCTTTGAAAACTGCCTCATTTTAGAAACTGCACTTAGGACAATGCTGCGAACTCTGAGTAAATGTTTCTAAGTGTAAATATGACTTGTATAGTGGATGAAAATACGGTAATCTGCATGCAACCAACACTGTAGTGAATATTTGTCGAATCCGAGATACATGAATCGTTTTTGGAACACAGAATATTACAGTGAGCGAATCTATGTAAAATATATCTCTTGGGTAGTACTCGCTCCAAGAAATTATTCTGCGAAATCTGCCTCATTTTCTAAACTGGCATTTGAAAATCCCTGCAAAATCAGAGAAAATGCTTCAAAGTGTCAATATGGCTTTTATGGTGGATGAAAGTTCGATAATCCTTATGCTAACAACTCAGTAGTGAATATTTGTCGAATCCGAGATCCATGAAGCGTGTTCGGAACAGGAATTTCACGATGACGGGTTCTATGTAAATTGCATATCTATTGGGTAGAACTCGTTCTAAGAGGATTTTTCTGTGAAAACTGCATGATTTTAGAAACTAACATTAGGGGAAATCTACTAAATCAGTATAAAATATTCTATGTATATATATGCATTGTAAGGTGGATGAAAGTTTGGTAAAACACGTGTTCACAACTCATTAAAGAATGTTTGTTGAATCCGTGATGCATATAACGTGTTCAGAACACCGAATGTCACGGTGAGTGAAAGTAGGTAAATTACATATCTTTTGGGTACAACTCGCTGCAAGATTATTTTTTCTGCCAAATCGGCCTCATTTTCAATCCTGGCGTTAAATCGAAGCTGCGAAATCTGAGAAAAATCTTCAAAGTGTCAGTATGCCGTGTGTGGTGAATGAAAGTAATGTAATCCACATGCTAACATCTCTGTAGTGAATAATTTTTGAATTCGAGATACATGAAGCATGTTCGGAACACGGAATTTCACGGTGAGCGAATCCATGTAAATTACAAGTCTATTGGTTAGAACGTGCTCCAAGAAATTTTTGCCGTGAAATTAGCCTCATTTTCGAAACTGGCATTTGGAAAATTCTGTGAAATCAGAGAAAATGCTTCTAAGTATCCATATGCCTTGTATTGTGATGAATGTCCTGAAATCCACATGCAAACATCTATGTTATGTATTTTGCTCGAAAAATTTCTGCATGTAGCGTGTTCGACACATGTTATTTCACAGCAGGAGAATATATATAATTTACATATCTTTTGAGTAGAATATGCTCCAAAAGATTTTTCCTTTGAAAACTGCCTGATTTTCGAAACTGCTATTAGGACAAAGCTGCAAACGCAGAGTAAATGTTTCTAGGAGTAAATATGATTGTATGGTGGATGAAAGATCGGTAATCTGCAGGCAAACAACTCTGGAGTGAATATTTGTCGAATCCGAGATACATGAAGATTCTTCAGAACACAGAATATCACGGTGAGCGAATCAATGTAAAATACATGTCCCTTGTGTAGAACACGCTCCAAGAGATTTTTCTGCGAAATCTGCCTCATTTTTGAAACTGGCATTTGAAAATCCCTGCAAAATCAGAGAAAATCCTTCAAAGTTTCAATATGCCTTGTATTGTGATGGAAGTTCGTAAAACCACATGCAAACAAATCTGTGGTGAATATTTGTAGAAAGCTTTATGCATGTAGCGTGATCGTATCACGGAAATTCCCAGTTTTGGAATCTATGTAAATTACACATCTACAGGGTAGATCTCGCTCCAAAAATTTTTTCTGGGAAAACGGCCTGATTATCGAAACTGGCATTCGGAAAAAGCTGCAAATTCAGAATTAATGTTTTTAGGTGTAAATATGCCATGTATGGTTGATGAAAGTTCTGTAATCTACATGTACACAACTCATTTGAGAAAGTTTGTTGAAACCATGATGCATGAAGCGTGTTCAGAAATTGGAATGTCACTGTGAGGGAAACTATGTAAATTACAATTCTATTGGGACGTAATCGCTCCACGAGAATTTTTCTGCGAATATGCTTCATTTTCAAACCTGGAATTAGGAAAAAGTTTCGAAATATGAGAAAATGTTTCAAAGTGTCAATATGGATTTTATGGTGGATGAAATTTCGGTAATCCCTATGCTAACAACTCTGTAGTGTCTATTTGTCGAATCCGTGATGCATGTAGGTTTTTTGGAACACGGAATTTCACGATGACTGGTTCTATGTAAATTGCATGTGTATTGAGTATAACTCTCTCCAAGAGGATTTTTGTGTAAACTGCATTATATTAAATTCTAACATTAGGGGAAACCTACTAAATCAGTAGATAAATTTCTATGTATAAATATGCATTGTAAGGTGGATGGAAGTTCAGTAATACACATGTTCACAACTCATTAAAGTATGTTTGTTGAATCCATGATGCATATAACGTGTTCAGAACACGGAATGTCACGGTGAGTGAAACTAGGTAAATTATATATCTTTTGGTTACAACTCGCTCCAGGAGTATTTTTATACCAAATCTGCCTCATTTTGAAAACTGGCGTTAAAACTAACCTGTGAATCTGAGAAAACTATTCAAAGTTTCAGTAAGCATTTTATGGTAGATGAAAGTGCTGTAATCAACTTGCTAACAATACTGAAGTGAATATTTGTCGAATCCGAGATGCATGCATCGTGTTTGGAACACGGAATTTCACGGTTAGCGAATCCATGTAAATTATATGTTTATTGGTTAGAACACGCTCCAAGAGGTTTTTGCCGTGAAATCTGCCTCATTTTCAAAACTGGCATTTGGAAAGCTCTGTGAAATCACAGAAAATGCTTCTAAGCTTCAATATGCCTTGTATTGTGATGAAAGTGCTGTAATCCACATGCAAACAACCCTGTTGTGTATTTTTGTCGAAACCTTTCTGCATGTAGCTTGTTCGATACACGTAAATTCACAGCCGAAGAATCTATTTAATTTAAATATCTACTGAGTAGAAAATGCTTCAACATTTTTTTCCTTTGAAAACTGCCTGATTTTAGAAACTGCACTGAGGACAAAGCTGCGAACTCTGAGTAAATGTTTCTAAGTGTAAATATGACTTGTATAGTGGATGAAAATTCGGTAATCTGCATGCAACCAACACTGTAGTGAATTTTTGTCGAATCCGAGTTACATGAATCGTTTTTGGAACACAGAATATTACAGTGAGCGAATCTATGTAAAATATATCTCTTGGGTAGTACTCGCTCCAAGAGATTTTTCTGCGAAATCTGCCTCATTTTCGAAACTGGCATTTGAAAATCCCTGCAAAATCAGAGAAAATGCTTCAAAGTGTCAATATGCTTTGTATTTTGATGGAAGTGCGTAAAACCACATGTAAACAAATCTGTGGTGAATATTTGAAGAAAGCGTTATGCATGTAGCGTGATCGTATAACGGAAAATCCCGGCGATGGTATCTATATAAATTACACATCTATTGGGTAGAATTCGCTCCAAAATTTTTTTCTGAGAAAACGGCCTGATTTTCGAAACTGGCATTAGGAAAAAGCCTCAAATTCAGAGTTAATGTTTCTAGGTGTAAATATGCCATGTATGGTGGATGAAAGTTCTGTAATCTACATGTTCACAACTCATTCGAGAAAGTTTGTTGAAACCTTGAAGCATGTCGCGTGTTCAGAAATTGGAATGTCACTGTGATGGAAAATATGTAATTTACATTTCTAATGGGAAGTACTTGATCCACGAGAATGTTTCTTCTAATCTGCCTCATTTTTTAACCTGGCATTAGGAAAAAATTTCAAAATATGAGAAAATGCTTCAAAGTGTCAATATGGCTTTTATGGTGGATGAAAGTTCTGTAATCCTTATGCTACAACTCTGTAGTGAATATTTGTCGAATCCGTGATGCATGTAGGTTTTTTGGAACACGGAATTTCATGATGACTGGTTCTATGTAAATTGCATGTCTATTGGGTAGAACTCGCTCCAAGAGGATTTTACTTTGTAAACTGCATTATTTCAAAACTGACATTAGGAGAAATCTACTATATCAGAATAAAAGTTTCTATGTATATTTTTGCCTTGTAAGGTGGATTAAAGTTCGGTAATACACATGTTCACAACTCATTAAAGCATGTTTGTTGAATCCGTAATGCATGTAACGTGTTCAGAACACGGAATGTCACGGCGAGTGAAACTAGGTAAATTACATATCTTTTGGGTACAACTCACTCCAAGAGCATTTCATGGCCAAATCTGCCTCATTTCAAAACTGGCGTTAAAACTAAACTCCGAAATATGAGAAAATTCTTCAAAATGTCAGTAAGCCTTGTATGGAGAATGAAAGTGCTTTAATCCACTTGATAACAACTCTGTAGTGAATATTATCCTAATACGATATGTATGCAGCGTGTTCGGATCACGGAATTTCACGGTGAGCGAATCCATGTAAATTATATATCTATTGTTTAGAATATGTTCCAGAGGTTTTTGACATGAACTCTGCCTCATTTTCGAAACTGGCGTTTGGAAAGCTCTGTGAAACAGGAGAAAATTTTTTAAGCATCAATATGCCTTGTATTGTTGTGAAAGTCCTGTAATCCACATGCAAACAACCCTGTAGTGTATTTTTGTCGAAACATTTCTGCATGTAGCTTGTTCGATACACGTAATTTCACAGTAGGAGAATCTATGTAATTTAAATATCTATTGAGTAGAAAATGCTTCAACATTTTTTTCCTTTGAAAACTGCCTCATTTTAGAAACTGCTCTTAGGACAAAGCTGCGAACTCTGATTAAATGTTTTTAAGTGTAAATATGACTTGTATAGTGGATGAAAATTCGGTAATCTGCATGCAACCAACACTGTAGTGAATATTTGTCGAATCCGAGATACATGAATCATTTTTGGAACACAGAATATTACAGTGAGCGAATCTATGTAAAATATATCTCTTGGGTAGTACTCGCTCCAAGAGACTTTTCTGCGAAATCTGCCTCATTTTCGAAACTGGCATTTGAGAATCCCTGCAAAATTAGAGAAAATGCTTCAAAGGGTCAATATGCTTTGTTTTCTGATAGAAGTGCGTAAACCACATGCAAACAAATCTGTGCTGAATATTTGTAGAAAGCGTTATGCATGTAGCGTGATCGTATCACGGAAAATCCCGGCGATGGTATCTATATAAATTACACATCTATTGGGTAGAATTCGCTCCAAAATTTTTTTCTGAGAAAACGGCCTGATTTTCGAAACTGGCATTAGGAAAAAGCTGCAAATTCAGAGTTAATGTTTCTAGGTGTAAATATGCCACGTATGGTGGATGAAAGTTCTGTAATCTACATGTTCACAACTCATTCGAGAAGTTTGTTGAAACCTTGATGCATGTCGTGTGTTCAGATATTGGAATGTCACTGTGATGGAAAATATGTAATTTACATTTCTAATGGGAAGTACTTGATCCACGAGAATGTTTCTGTGAATCTGCCTCATTTTTTAACATGGCATTAGGAAAAAATTTCAAAATATGAGAAAATGATTCAAAGTGTCAATATGGCTTTTATGGTGGATGAAATTTCGATAATCCTTACGCTAACAACTCTGAAGAGAATATTTGTCAAATCCGAGATGCATGCAGTGTGTTTGGAACATGGTATTTCACGGTTAGCGAATCCATGTAAATTACATGTTTATTGGTTAGAACCCGCTCCAAGAGTTTTTTGCCGTAAAATCTGCCCCATTTTCAAAACTGGCGTTTGGAAAGCTCTGTGAAATCACAGGAAATGCTTCTAAGCTTCAATATGCCTTGTATTGTTTTGAAAGTCCTGTAATCCACATGCAAACAACTCTGTAGTGTATTTTTTCGAATCCTTTCTGCATGTAGCGTGTTCCATACACGTATTTTCACAGTAGGAGAATCTATGTAATTTATATTTCTATTGAGTAGAACATGCTCCAACATTTTTTTCCTTTGAAAACTGCCTGATTTTCGAAACTGCTATTAGGACAAAGCTGCGAACATAGCGTAAATGTTGCTAGGTGTAAATATGAATTGTATAGTGGATGAAAATTCGGTAATCCGCATGCAACCAATAGCGTAGTGAATTTTTGTCGAATCCGAGTAACATGAATCGTTTTTGAAACACAGAATATTACAGTGAGCGAATCTATGTAAAATATATCTCTTGGGTAGTACTCGCTCCTAGAGATTTTTCTGCGAAATCTGCCTCATTTTCGAAACTGGCATTTGAAAATCCCTGCAAAAGCAGAGAAATTGCTTCAAAGTGTCAATATGCTTTGTATTCTGATGGAAGTGCGTAAAACCACATGTAAACAAATCTGTGGTGAATATTTGTAGAAAGCGTTATGCATGTAGCGTGATCGTATCACGGAAAATCCCGGCGATGGTATCTATATAAATTACACATCTATTGGGTAGAATTCGCTCCAAAATTTTTTTCTGAGAAAACGGCCTGATTTTCGAAACTGGCATTAGGAAAAAGCTGCAAATTCAGAGTTAATGTTTCTAGGTGTAAATATGCCACGTATGGTGGATGAAAGTTCTGTAATCTACATGTTCACAACTCATTCGAGAAAGTTTGTTGAAACCTTGATGCATGTCGCGTGTTCAGATATTGGAATGTCACTGTGATGGAAAATATGTAATTTACATTTCTAATGGGAAGTACTTGATCCACGAGAATGTTTCTGTGAATCTGCCTCATTTTTTAACCTGGCATTAGGAAAAAATTTCAAAATATGAGAAAATGCTTCAAAGTGTCAATATGGCTTTTATGGTGGATGAAATTTCGATAATCCTTACGCTAACAACTCTGAAGAGAATATTTGTCAAATCCGAGATGCATGCAGCGTGTTTGGAACATGGTAATTCACGGTTAGCGAATCCATGTAAATTACATGTTTATTGGTTAGAACCCGCTCCAAGAGGTTTTTGCCGTGAAATCTGCCTCATTTTCAAAACTGGCGTTTGCAAATCTCTCTGAAATCACAGAAAATGCTTCTAAGCTTCAATATGCCTTGTATTGTTGTGAAAGTCCTGTAATCCACATGCAAACAACTCTGTAGTGTATTTTTTCGAATCCTTTCTGCATGTAGCGTGTTCCATACACGTAATTTCACAGTAGAAGAATCTATGTAATTTACATATCTATTGAGTAGAATATGCTCCAACATTTTTTTCCTTTGAAAACTGCCTGATTTTCGAAACTGCTCTTAGGACAAAGCTGCGAACATAGAGTAAATGTTGCTAGGTGTAATTATGACTTGTATGGTGGATGAAAATTCGGTAATCCGCATGGAACCAACTCTGTAGTGAATAGTTGTCAAATCCGAGATACATGAAGCGTGTTTGGAACACAGAATATCACGGTGAGCGAATCTATGTAAAATATATGTCTCTTGGGTAGAACTGGCTCAAAGAGATTTTTCTGTGAAATCTGCCTCATTTTCGAAACTGGCAATTGAAAATCTCTGCAAAATCAGAGAAAATGCTTCAAAGTGTCAATATGGCTTTTATGGTGGATGAAAGTTCTGTAATCCTTATGCTACAACTCTGTAGTGAATATTTGTCGAATCCGTGATGCATGTAGGTTTTTCGGAACACGGAATTTCACGATGACTGGTTCTATGTAAATTGCATGTCTATTGGGTAGAACTCGCTCCAAGAGGATTTTTCTGTGTAAACTGCATTATTTCAAAACTGACATTAGGAGAAATCTACTATATCATAATGAAATTTTCTATGTATATTTTTGCCTTGTAAGGTGGATTAAAGTTCGGTAATACACATGTTCACAACTCATTTAAGCATGTTTGTTGAATCCATAATGCATGTAACGTGTTCAGAACACGGAATGTCACGGCGAGTGAAACTAGGTAAATTACATATCTTTTGGGTACAACTCACTCCAAGAGCATTTCTCGGCCAAATCTGCCTCATTTCAAAACTGGCGTTAAAACTAAACTCCGAAATCTGAGAAAATTTTTCAAAATGTCAGTAAGCATTGTATGGTGAATGAAAGTGCTGTAATCCACTTGCTAACAACTCTGTAGTGAATATTATCCTAATACGATATGTATGCAGCGTGTTCGGATCACGGAATTTCACGGTGAGCGAATCCATGTAAATTATATATCTATTGTTTAGAAAATGTTCCAGAGGTTTTTGCCATGAAATCTGCCTCATTTTCGAAACTGGCGTTTGGAAAGCTCTGTGAAACAGGAGAAAATTCTTCTAAGCATCAATATGCCTTGTATTGTTGTGAAAGTCCTGTAATCCACATGCAAACAACCCTGTAGTTTATTTTTGTCGAAACATTTCTGCATGTAGCTTGTTCGATACATGTAAATTCACAGCGGAAGAATCTATGTAATTTACATATATATTGAGTAGAAAATGCTTCAACATTTTTTCCTTTGAAAACTGCCTGATTTTAGAAACTGCTATTAGGACAAACCTGTGAACTCTGAGTAAATGTTTCTAAGTGTAAATATGACTTGTATAGTGGATGAAAATTCGGTAATCTGCATGCAACCAACACTGTAGTGAATATTTGTCGAATCCGAGATACATGAATCGTTTTTGGAACACAGAATATTACAGTGAGCGAATCTATGTAAAATATATCTCTTGGGTAGAACTCGCTCCAAGAGATTTTTATGAGAAATCTGCCTCATTTTCGAAACTGGCATTTGAAAATCCCTGCAAAATAAGAGAAAATGCTTCAAAGTGTCAATATGCCTTGTATTGTGATGGAAGGGCGTAAAACCATATGTAAACAAATCTGTGGTGAATATTTGTAGAAAGCGTTATGCATGTAGCGTGATCGTATCACGGAAAATCCCGGCGATGGTATCTATATAAATTACACATCTATTGGGTAGAATTCGCTCCAAAATTTTTTTCTGAGAAAACGGCCTGATTTTCGAAACTGGCATTAGGAAAAAGCTGCAAATTCAGAGTTAATGTTTCTAGGTGTAAATATGCCATGTATGGTGGATGAAAGTTCTGTAATCTACATGTTCACAACTCATTCAAGAAAGTTTGTTGAAACCTTGATGCATGTCGCGTGTTCAGAAATTGGAATGTCACTGTGATGGAAAATATGTAATTTACATTTCTATTGGGAAGTACTTGATCCACGAGAATGTTTCTGCATATCTGCCTCATTTTTGAACCTGGCATTAGGAAAAAATTTCAAAATATGAGAAAATGTTTCAAAGTGTCAATATGGCTTTTATGGTGGATGAAATTTCCATAATCCTTACGCTAACAACTCTGAAGAGAATATTTGTCGAATCCGAGATGCGTGCAGCGTGTTTGGAACACGGAATTTCACGGTTAGCGAATCCATGTAAATTACATGTTTATTGGTTAGAACCCGCTCCAAGAGTTTTTTGCCGTGAAATATGCCTCATTTTCAAAACTGGCATTTGGAAAGCTCTGTGAAATCACAGAAAATGCTTCTAAGTTTCAATATGCCTTGTATTGTGATGAAAGTCCTGTAATCCACATGCAAACAACTCTGTAGTGTAGTTTTGTCGAATACTTTCTGCATGTAGCGTGTTCCATACACGTAATTTCACAGTAGGAGAATCTATGTAATTTACATATCTATTGAGTAGAACAGGCTCCAACATTTTTTTCCTTTGAAAACTGCCTGATTTTCGAAACTGCTCTTAGGACAAAGCTGCGAACATAGAGTAAATGTTGCTAGGTGTAAATATGACTTGTATGGTGGATGAAAATTCGGTAATCCGCATGGAACCAACTCTGTAGTGAATATTTGTCGAATCCGAGATACATGAAGCGTGTTTGGAACACAGAATATCACGGTGAGCGAATCTGTGTCAAATATATGTCTCTTGGTTAGAACTGGATCAAAGAGATTTTTCTGTGAAATCTGCCTCATTTTCGAAACTGGCAATTGAAAATCTCTGCAAAATCAGAGAAAATGCTTCAAAGTGTCAATATGGCTTTTATGGTGGATGAAAGTTCTGTAATCCTTATGCTACAACTCTGTAGTGAATATTTGTCGAATCCGTGATGCATGTAGGTTTTTCGGAACACGGAATTTCACGATGACGGGTTCTATGTAAATTGCATGTCTATTGGGTAGAACTCGCTCCAAGAGGATTTTTCTGTGTAAACTGCATTATTTCAAAACTGACATTAGGAGAAATCTACTATATCAGAATAAAACTTTCTATGTATATTTTTGTCTTGTAAGGTGGATGAAAGTTCGGTAATACACATGTTCACAACTCATTAAAGCATGTTTGTTGAATCCGTAATGCATGTAACGTGTTCAGAACACGGAATGTCACGGCGAGTGAAACTAGGTAAATTACATATCTTTTGGGTACAACTCACTCCAAGAGCATTTCTCTGCCAAATCTGCCTCATTTCAAAACTGGCGTTAAAACTAAACTCCGAAATCTGAGAAAATTCTTCAAAATGTCAGTAAGCCTTGTATGGTGAATGAAAGTGCTGTAATCCACTTGCTAACAACACTGTAGTGAATATTATCCTAATACGATATGTATGCTGTGTGTTCGGATCACGGAATTTCACGGTGAGTGAATCCATGTAAATTATATATCTATTGTTTAGAACATGTTCCAGAGGTTTTTGCCATGAAATCTGCCTCATTTTCGAAACTGGCGTTTGGAAAGCTCTGTGAAACAGGAGAAAATTCTTCTAAGCATCAATATGCCTTGTATTGTTGTGAAAGTCCTGTAATCCACATGCAAACAACCCTGTAGTGTATTTTTGTCGAAACATTTCTGCATGTAGCTTGTTCGATACACGTAAATTCACAGCGGAAGAATCTATGTAATTTACATATCTATTGAGTAGTAAATGCTTCAACATTTTTTTCCTTTGAAAATTGCCTGATTTTAGAAACTGCTATTAGGACAAACCTGTGAACTCTGAGTAAATGTTTCTAAGTGTAAATATGACTTGTATAGTGGATGAAAATTCGGTAATCTGCATGCAACCAACACTGTAGTGAATATTTGTCGAATCCGAGACACATGAATCGTTTTTGGAACACAGAATATTACAGTGAGCGAATCTATGTAAAATATATCTCTTGGGTAGAACACGCTCCAAGAGATTTTTATGCGAAATCTGCCTCATTTTCGAAACTGGCATTTGATAATCCCTGCAAAATAAGAGAAAATGCTTCAAAGTGTCAATATGCCTTGTATTGTGATGGAAGGGCGTAAAACCATATGTAAACAAATCTGTGGTGAATATTTGTAGAAAGCGTTATGCATGTAGCGTGATCGTATCACGGAAAATCCCGGCGATGGTATCTATATAAATTACACATCTATTGGGTAGAATTCGCTCCAAAATTTTTTTCTGAGAAAACGGCCTGATTTTCGAAACTGGCATTAGGAAAAAGCTGCAAATTCAGAGTTAATGTTTCTAGGTGTAAATATGCCATGTATGGTGGATGAAAGTTCTGTAATCTACATGTTCAAAACTCATTCAAGAAAGTTTGTTGAAACCTTGATGCATGTCGCGTGTTCAGAAATTGGAATGTCACTGTGATGGAAAATATGTAATTTACATTTCTATTGGGAAGTACTTGATCCACGAGAATGTTTCTGCAAATCTGCCTCATTTTTTAACCTGGCATTAGGAAAAAATTTCAAAATATGAGAAAATGCTTCAAAGTGTCAATATGGCTTTTATGGTGGATGAAATTTCGATAATCCTTACGCTAACAACTCTGAAGAGAATATTTGTCGAATCCGAGATGCGTGCAGCGTGTTTGGAACACGGAATTTCACGGTTAGCGAATCCATGTAAATTACATGTTTATTGGTTAGAACCCGCTCCAAGAGTTTTTTGCCATGAAATCTGCCTCATTTTCGAAACTGGAAATTGAAAATCCCTGCAAAATCATAGAAAATGCTTCAAAGTGTCAATATGGCTTTTATGGTGGATGAAAGTTCAGTAATCCTTACGCTAACAACTCTGAAGGGAATATTTGTCGAATCCGAGATTTATGCAGCGTGTTTGGAACACGGAATTTTACGGTTAGCGAATCCATGTAAATTACATGTTTATTGGTTAGAACCCGCTCCAAGAGTTTTTTGCCGTGAAATCTGCCTCATTTTCAAAACTGGCATTTGGAAAGCTCTGTGAAATCACAGAAAATTCTTCTAAGCTTCAATATGCCTTGTATTGTGATGAAAGTCCTGTAATCCACATGCAAACAACTCTGTAGTGTAGTTTTGTCGAATCCTTTCTGCATGTAGCGTGTTCCATACACGTAATTTCACAATAGGAGAATCTATGTAATTTACATATCTATTGAGTAGAACATGCTCCAACATTTTTTTCCTTTGAAAACTGCCTAATTTTTGAAACTGCTATTAGGACAAAGTTGCGAACATAGAGTAAATGTTGCTAGGTGTAAATATGACTTGTATGGTGGATGAAAATTCGGTAATCCGCATGGAACCAACTCTGTAGTGAATATTTGTCGAATCCGAGATACATGAAGCGTGTTTGGATCACAGAATATCACGGTGAGCGAATCTATGT
This sequence comes from Camelus dromedarius, assembly GCF_036321535.1. Classification (NCBI taxonomy): domain Eukaryota; kingdom Metazoa; phylum Chordata; class Mammalia; order Artiodactyla; family Camelidae; genus Camelus; species Camelus dromedarius. The sequence continues at coordinate 1,003,735 of NW_026989824.1, forward strand.
AAAATATATATCTCTTGGGTAGAACTGGATCAAAGAGATTTTCCTGCGAAATCTACCTCTTTTTCGAAACTGGCAATTGAAAATCTCTGCAAAATCAGAGAAAATGCTTCAAAGTGTCAATATGGCTTTTATGGTGGATGAAAGTTCTGTAATCCTTATGCTACAACTCTGTAGTTAATATTTGTCGAATCCGTGATGCATGTATGTTTTTCGGAACACGGAATTTCACGATGACTGGTTCTATGTAAATTGCATGTCTATTGGGTAGAACTCGCTCCAAGAGGATTTTTCTGTGTAAACTGCATTATTTCAAAACTGACATTAGGAGAAATCTACTATATCAGAATAAAACTTTCTATGTATAATTTTGCCTTGTAAGGTGGATTAAAGTTCGGTAATACACATGTTCACAACTCATTAAAGCATGTTTGTTGAATACGTAATGCATGTAACGTGTTCAGAACACGGAATGTCACGGCGAGTGAAACTAGGTAAATTACATATCTTTTGGGTACAACTCACTCCAAGAGCATTTCTCGGCCAAATCTGCCTCATTTCAAAACTGGCGTTAAAACTAAACTCCGAAATCTGAGAAAATTCTTCAAAATGTCAGTAAGCCTTGTATGGTGAATGAAAGTGCTGTAATCCACTTGCTAACAACTCTGTAGTGAATATTATTCTAATACGATATGTATGCAGCGTGTTCGGATCACGGAATTTCACGGTGAGCGAATCCATGTAAATTATATATCTACTGTTTAGAACATGTTCCAGAGGTTTTTGCCATGAAATCTGCCTCATTTTCGAAACTGGCGTTTGGAAAGCTCTGTGAAACAGGAGAAAATTCTTCTAAGCATCAATATGCCTTGTATTGTTGTGAAAGTCCTGTAATCCACATGCAAACAACCCTGTAGTGTATTTTTGTCGAAACATTTCTGCATGTAGCTTGTTCGATACACGTAAATTCACAGTAGGAGAATCTATGTAATTTAAATATCTATTGAGTAAAAAATGCTTCAACATTTTTTTCCTTTGAAAACTGCCTCATTTTAGAAACTGCTCTTAGGACAAAGCTGCGAACTCTGCGTAAATGTTTCTAGGTGTAAATATGATTGTATGGTGGATGAAAGATCGGTAATCTGCATGCAAACAACTCTGGAGTTAATATTTGTCGAATCCGAGATACAAGAATCGTTTTTGGAACACGGAATATTACAGTGAGTGAATCTATGTAAAATATATCCCTTGGGTAGAACTCGCTCCAAGAGATTTTTCTGCGAAATCTGCCTCATTTTCGAAACTGGCATTTGAAAATCCCTGCAAAATCAGAGAAAATGCTTCAAAGTGTCAATATGCCTTGTATTGTGATGGAAGTTCTTAAAACCACTTGCAAACAAATCTGTGGTGAATATTTGTAGAAAGCGTTATGCATGTAGCGTGATCGAATCACGGAAATTCCCGGCGATGGAATCTATGTAAATTACACATCTATAGGGTAGATCTCGCTCCAAAAATTTTTTCTGAGAAAACGGCCTGATTTTCGAAACTGGCATTAGGAAAAAGCTGCAAATTCAGAGTTAATGATTCTAGGTGTAAATATGCCATATATGGTGGATGAAAGTTCTGTAATCTACATGTTCACAACTCATTTGAGAAAGTTTGTTGAAATCTTGATGCATGTAGCGTGTTCAGAAATTGGAATGTCACTGTGATGGAAAATATGTAATTTACATTTCTGTTGGGAAGTACTTGATCCACGAGAATTTTTCTGCGAATCTGCCTAATTTTTTAACCTGGCATTAGGAAAAAATTTCAAAATATGAGAAAATGCTTCAAAGTGTCAATATGGCTTTTATGGTGGATGAAATTTCGATAATCCTTACGCTAACAACTCTGAAGAGAATATTTGTCGAATCCGAGATGCATGCAGCGTGTTTGGAACACGGAATTTCACGGTTAGCGAATCCATGTAAATTACATGTTTATTGGTTAGAACCTGCTCCAAGAGGTTTTTGCCGTGAAATCTGCCTCATTTTCAAAACTGGCGTTTGGAAAGCTCTGTGAAATCACAGAAAATGCTTCTAAGTTTCAATATGCCTTGTATTGTGATGAAAGTCCTGTAATCCACATGCAAACAACTCTGTAGTGTATTTTTGTCGAATACTTTCTGCATGTAGCGTGTTCCATACACGTAATTTCACAGTAGGAGAATCTATGTAATTTACATATCTATTGAGTAGAACATGCTCCAACATTTTTTTCCTTTGAAAAATGCCTAATTTTTGAAACTGCTATTAGGACAAAGCTGAGAACATAGAGTAAATGTTGCTAGGTGTAAATATGACTTGTATGGTGGATGAAAATTTGGTAATCCGCATGGAACCAACTCTGTAGTGAATATTTGTCGAATCCGAGATACATGAAGCTTGTTTGGAACACAAAATATCACGGTGAGCGAATCTATGTAAAATATATGTCTCTTGGGTAGAACTGGCTCAAAGAGATTTTTCTGCGAAATCTACCTCATTTTCGAAACTGGCAATTGAAAATCTCTGCAAAATCAGAGAAAATGATTCAAAGTGTCAATATGGCTTTTATGGTGGATGAAAGTTCTGTAATCCTTATGCTACAACTCTGTAGTGAATATTTGTCGAATCCGTGATGCATGTAGGTTTTTCGGAACACGGAATTTCACGATGACTGGTTCTATGTTAATTGCATGTCTATTGGGTAGAACTCGCTCCAAGAGGATTTTTCTTTGTAAACTGCATTATTTCAAAACTGACATTAGGAGAAATCTACTATATCCGAATAAAACTTTCTATGTATAATTTTGCCTTGTAAGGTGGATTAAAGTTCGTTAATACACATGTTCACAACTCATTAAAGCATGTTTGTTGAATCCGTAATGCATGTAACGTGTTCAGAACACGGAATGTCACGGCGAGTGAAACTAGGTAAATTACATATCTTTTGGGTACAACTCACTCCAAGAGCATTTCTCTGCCAAATCTGCCTCATTTCAAAACTGGCGTTAAAACTAAACTCCGAAATCTGAGAAAATTCTTCAAAATGTCAGTAAGCCTTGTATGGTGAATGAAAGTGCTGTAATCCACTTGCTAACAACTCTGTAGTGAATATTATTCTAATACGATATGTATGCAGCGTGTTCGGATCACGGAATTTCACGGTGAGCGAATCCATGTAAATTATATATCTACTGTTTAGAACATGTTCCAGAGGTTTTTGCCATGAAATCTGCCTCATTTTCGAAACTGGCGTTTGGAAAGCTCTGTGAAACAGGAGAAAATTCTTCTAAGCATCAATATGCCTTGTATTGTTGTGAAAGTCCTGTAATCCACATGCAAACAACCCTGTAGTGTATATTTGTCGAAACCTTTCTGCATGTAGCTTGTTCGATACACGTAAATTCACAGCGGATGAATCTATGTAATTTACATATCTATTGAGTAGAAAATGCTTCAACATTTTTTTCCTTTGAAAACTGCCTCATTTTAGAAACTGCTCTGAGGACAAAGCTGCGAACTCTGAGTAAATATTTCTAAGTGTAAATATGACTTGTATAGTGGATGAAAATTCGGTAATCTGCATGCAACCAACACTGTAGTGAATATTTGTCGAATCCGAGATACATGAATCGTTTTTGGAACACAGAATATTACAGTGAGCGAATCTATGTAAAATATATCTCTTGGGTAGTACACGCTCCAAGAGATTTTTCCGCGAAATCTGCCTCATTTTCGAAACTGGCATTTGAAAATCACTGCAAAATCAGTGAAAATGCTTCAAAGTGTCAATATGCCTTGTATTCTGATGGAAGTGCGTAAAACAACATGCAAACAAATCTGTGGTGAATATTTGTAGAAAGCTTTATGCATTTAGCGTGATCGTATCACGGAAAATCCCGGCGATGGTATCTATATAAATTACACATCTATTGGGTAGAATTCGCTCCAAAATTTTTTTCTGAGAAAACGGCCTGATTTTCGAAACTGGCATTAGGAAAAAGCTGCAAATTCAGAGTTAATGTTTCTAGGTGTAAATATGCCATGTATGGTGGATGAAAGTTCTGTAATCTACATGTTCACAACTCATTCGAGAAAGTTTGTTGAAACCTTGATGCATGTCGCGTGTTCAGAAATTGGAATGTCACTGTGATGGAAAATATGTAATTTACATTTCTATTGGGAAGTACTTGATCCACGAGAATTTTTCTGTGAATCTGCCTCATTTTTTAACCTGGATTAGGAAAAAATTTCAAAATATGAGAAAATGCTTCAAAGTGTCAATATGGCTTTTATGGTGGATGAAATTTCGATAATCCTTACGCTAACAACTCTGAAGAGAATATTTGTCGAATCCGAGATGCATGCAGCGTGTTTGGAACATGGTATTTCACGGTTAGCGAATCCATGTAAATTACATGTTTATTGGTTAGAACCCGCTCCAAGAGGTTTTTGCCGTGAAATCTGCCTCATTTTCAAAACTGGCGTTTGGAAAGCTCTGTGAACTCACAGAAAATGCTTCTAAGTTTCAATATGCCTTGTAGTGTGATGAAAGTCCTGAAATCGACATGCAAACATCTCTGTAGTGTATTTTTGTCGAATCCTTTCTGCATGTAGCGTGTTCCATACACGTAATTTAACAGTAGGAGAATCTATGTAATTTACATATCTATTGAGTAGAACATGCTCCAACATTTTTTTCCTTTGAAAACTGCCTGATTTTCGAAACTGCTCTTAGGACAAAGCTGCGAACATAGAGTAAATGTTGCTAGGTGTAAATATGACTTGTATGGTGGATGAAAATTCGGTAATCCGCATGGAACCAACTCTGTAGTGAATATTTGTCAAATCCGAGATACATGAAGCGTGTTTGGATCACAGAATATCACGGTGAGCGAATCTATGTAAAATATATATCTCTTGGGTAGAACTGGATCAAAGAGATTTTCCTGCGAAATCTACCTCATTTTCGAAACTGGCAATTGAAAATCTCTGCAAAATCAGAGAAAATGCTTCAAAGTGTCAATATGGCTTTTATGGTGGATGAAAGTTCTGTAATCCTTATGCTACAACTCTGTAGTTAATATTTGTCGAATCCGTGATGCATGTACGTTTTTCGGAACACGGAATTTCACGATGACTGGTTCTATGTAAATTGCATGTCTATGGGGTAGAACTCGCTCCAAGAGGATTTTTCTGTGTAAACTGCATTATTTCAAAACTGACATTAGGAGAAATCTACTATATCAGAATAAAACTTTCTATGTATAATTTTGCCTTGTAAGGTGGATTAAAGTTCGGTAATACACATGTTCACAACTCATTAAAGCATGTTTGTTGAATCCGTAATGCATGTAACGTGTTCAGAACACGGAATGTCACGGCGAGTGAAACTAGGTAAATTACATATCTTTTGGGTACAACTCACTCCAAGAGCATTTCTCTGCCAAATCTGCCTCATTTCAAAACTGGCGTTAAAACTAAACTCTGAAATCTGAGAAAATTCTTCAAAATGTCAGTAAGCCTTGTATGGTGAATGAAAGTGCTGTAATCCACTTGCTAACAACTCTGTAGTGAATATTATTCTAATACGATATGTATGCAGCGTGTTCGGATCACGGAATTTCACGGTGAGCGAATCCATGTAAATTATATATCTACTGTTTAGAACATGTTCCAGAGGTTTTTGCCATGAAATCTGCCTCATTTTCGAAACTGGCGTTTGGAAAGCTCTGTGAAACAGGAGAAAATTCTTCTAAGCATCAATATGCCTTGTATTGTTGTGAAAGTCCTGTAATCCACATGCAAACAACCCTGTAGTGTATATTTGTCGAAACCTTTCTGCATGTAGCTTGTTCGATACACGTAAATTCACAGCGGATGAATCTATGTAATTTACATATCTATTGAGTAGAAAATGCTTCAACATTTTTTTCCTTTGAAAACTGCCTCATTTTAGAAACTGCTCTTAGGACAAAGCTGCGAACTCTGCGTAAATGTTTCTAGGTGTAAATATGATTGTATGGTGGATGAAAGATCGGTAATCTGCATGCAAACAACTCTGGAGTTAATATTTGTCGAATCCGAGATACAAGAATCGTTTTTGGAACACGGAATATTACAGTGAGCGAATCTATGTAAAATATATCTCTTGGGTAGAACTCGCTCCAAGAGATTTTTCTGCGAAATCTGCCTCATTTTCGAAACTGGCATTTGAAAATCCCTGCAAAATAAGAGAAAATGCTTCAAAGTGTCAATATGCCTTGTATTGTGATGGAAGTTCTTAAAACCACTTGCAAACACATCTGTGGTGTATATTTGTAGAAAGCGTTATGCATGTAGCGTGATCGAATCACGGAAATTCCCGGCGATGGAATCTATGTAAATTACACATCTATAGGGTAGATCTCGCTCCAAAAATTTTTTCTGAGAAAACGGCCTGATTTTCGAAACTGGCATTAGGAAAAAGCTGCAAATTCAGAGTTAATGATTCTAGGTGTAAATATGCCATGTATGGTGGATGAAAGTTCTGTAATCTACATGTTCACAACTCATTTGAGAAAGTTTGTTGAAATCTTGATGCATGTCGCGTGTTCAGAAATTGGAATGTCACTGTGATGGAAAATATGTAATTTACATTTCTGTTGGGAAGTACTTGATCCACGAGAATTTTTCTGCGAATCTGCCTTATTTTTTAACCTGGCATTAGGAAAAAATTTCAAAATATGAGAAAATGCTTCAAAGTGTCAATATGGCTTTTATGGTGGATGAAATTTCGATAATCCTTACGCTAACAACTCTGAAGAGAATAATTGTCGAATCCGAGATGCATGCAGCGTGTTTGGAACACGGAATTTCACGGTTAGCGAATCCATGTAAATTACATGTTTATTGGTTAGAACCTGCTCCAAGAGGTTTTTGCCGTGAAATCTGCCTCATTTTCAAAACTGGCATTTGGAAAGCTCTGTGAAATCACAGAAAATGCTTCTAAGCATCAATATGCCTTGTATTGTGATGAAAGTCCTGTAATCCACATGCAAACAACTCTGTAGTGTATTTTTGTCGAATCCTTTCTGCATGTAGCGTGTTCCATACACGTAATTTAACAGTAGGAGAATCTATGTAATTTACATATCTATTGAGTAGAACATGCTCCAACATTTTTTTCCTTTGAAAACTGCCTGATTTTCGAAACTGCTCTTAGGACAAAGCTGCGAACATAGAGTAAATGTTGCTAGGTGTAAATATGACTTGTATGGTGGATGAAAATTCGGTAATCCGCATGGAACCAACTCTGTAGTGAATATTTGTCGAATCCGAGATACATGAAGCGTGTTTGGATCACAGAATATCACGGTGAGCGAATCTATGTAAAATATATATCTCTTTGGTAGAACTGGATCAAAGAGATTTTCCTGCGAAATCTACCTCATTTTCGAAACTGGCAATTGAAAATCTCTGCAAAATCAGAGAAAATGCTTCAAAGTGTCAATATGGCTTTTATGGTGGATGAAAGTTCTGTAATCCTTATGCTACAACTCTGTAGTTAATATTTGTCGAATCCGTGATGCATGTACGTTTTTCGGAACACGGAATTTCACGATGACTGGTTCTATGTAAATTGCATGTCTATGGGGTAGAACTCGCTCCAAGAGGATTTTTCTGTGTAAACTGCATTATTTCAAAACTGACATTAGGAGAAATCTACTATATCAGAATAAAACTTTCTATGTATAATTTTGCCTTGTAAGGTGGATTAAAGTTCGGTAATACACATGTTCACAACTCATTAAAGCATGTTTGTTGAATCTGTAATGCATGTAACGTGTTCAGAACACGGAATGTCACGGCGAGTGAAACTAGGTAAATTACATATCTTTTGGGTACAACTCACTCCAAGAGCATTTCTCTGCCAAATCTGCCTCATTTCAAAACTGGCGTTAAAACTAAACTCCGAAATCTGAGAAAATTCTTCAAAATGTCAGTAAGCCTTGTATGGTGAATGAAAGTGCTGTAATCCACTTGCTAACAACTCTGTAGTGAATATTATTCTAATACGATATGTATGCAGCGTGTTCGGATCACGGAATTTCACGGTGAGCGAATCCATGTAAATTATATATCTACTGTTTAGAACATGTTCCAGAGGTTTTTGCCATGAAATCTGCCTCATTTTCGAAACTGGCGTTTGGAAAGCTCTGTGAAACAGGAGAAAATTCTTCTAAGCATCAATATGCCTTGTATTGTTGTGAAAGTCCTGTAATCCACATGCAAACAACCCTGTAGTGTATTTTTGTCGAAACCTTTCTGCATGTAGCTTGTTCGATACACGTAATTTCACAGTAGGAGAATCTATGTAATTTACATATCTATTGAGTAGAAAATGCTTCAACATTTTTTTCCTTTGAAAACTGCCTCATTTTAGAAACTGCTCTTAGGACAAAGCTGCGAACTCTGCGTAAATGTTTCTAGGTGTAAATATGATTGTATGGTGGATGAAAGATCGGTAATCTGCATGCAAACAACTCTGGAGTTAATATTTGTCGAATCCGAGATACAAGAATCGTTTTTGGAACACGGAATATTACAGTGAGCGAATCTATGTAAAATATATCTCTTGGGTAGAACTCGCTCCAAGAGATTTTTCTGCGAAATCTGCCTCATTTTCGAAACTGGCATTTGAAAATCCCTGCAAAATCAGAGAAAATGCTTCAAAGTGTCAATATGCCTTGTATTGTGATGGAAGTTCTTAAAACCACTTGCAAACACATCTGTGGTGTATATTTGTAGAAAGCGTTATGCATGTAGCGTGATCGAATCACGGAAATTCCCGGCGATGGAATCTATGTAAATTACACATCTATAGGGTAGATCTCGCTCCAAAAATTTTTTCTGAGAAAACGGCCTGATTTTCGAAACTGGCATTAGGAAAAAGCTGCAAATTCAGAGTTAATGATTCTAGGTGTAAATATGCCATGTATGGTGGATGAAAGTTCTGTAATCTACATGTTCACAACTCATTTGAGAAAGTTTGTTGAAATCTTGATGCATGTCGCGTGTTCAGAAATTGGAATGTCACTGTGATGGAAAATATGTAATTTACATTTCTGTTGGGAAGTACTTGATCCACGAGAATTTTTCTGCGAATCTGCCTAATTTTTTAACCTGGCATTAGGAAAAAATTTCAAAATATGAGAAAATGCTTCAAAGTGTCAATATGGCTTTTATGGTGGATGAAATTTCGATAATCCTTACGCTAACAACTCTGAAGAGAATATTTGTCGAATCCGAGATGCATGCAGCGTGTTTGGAACACGGAATTTCACGGTTAGCGAATCCATGTAAATTACATGTTTATTGGTTAGAACCTGCTCCAAGAGGTTTTTGCCGTGAAATCTGCCTCATTTTCAAAACTGGCGTTTGGAAAGCTCTGTGAAATCACAGAAAATGCTTCTAAGCATCAATATGCCTTGTATTGTGATGAAAGTCCTGTAATCCACATGCAAACAACTCTGTAGTGTATTTTTGTCGAATACTTTCTGCATGTAGCGTGTTCCATACACGTAATTTCACAGTAGGAGAATCTATGTAATTTACATATCTATTGAGTAGAACATGCTCCAACATTTTTTTCCTTTGAAAAATGCCTAATTTTTGAAACTGCTATTAGGACAAAGCTGAGAACATAGAGTAAATGTTGCTAGGTGTAAATATGACTTGTATGGTGGATGAAAATTTGGTAATCCGCATGGAACCAACTCTGTAGTGAATATTTGTCGAATCCGAGATACATGAAGCTTGTTTGGAACACAAAATATCACGGTGAGCGAATCTATGTAAAATATATGTCTCTTGGGTAGAACTGGCTCAAAGAGATTTTTCTGCGAAATCTACCTCATTTTCGAAACTGGCAATTGAAAATCTCTGCAAAATCAGAGAAAATGATTCAAAGTGTCAATATGGCTTTTATGGTGGATGAAAGTTCTGTAATCCTTATGCTACAATTCTGTAGTGAATATTTGTCGAATCCGTGATGCATGTAGGTTTTTCGGAACACGGAATTTCACGATGACTGGTTCTATGTAAATTGCATGTCTATGGGGTAGAACTCGCTCCAAGAGGATTTTTCTGTGTAAACTGCATTATTTCAAAACTGACATTAGGAGAAATCTACTATATCAGAATAAAATTTTCTATGTATACTTTTGCCTTGTAAGGTGGATTAAAGTTCGGTAATACACATGTTCACAACTCATTAAAGCATGTTTGTTGAATCCGTAATGCATGTAACGTGTTCAGAACACGGAATGTCACGGCGAGTGAAACTAGGTAAATTACATATCTTTTGGGTACAACTCACTCCAAGAGCATTTCTCTGCCAAATCTGCCTCATTTCAAAACTGGCGTTAAAACTAAACTCCGAAATCTGAGAAAATTCTTCAAAATGTCAGTAAGCCTTGTATGGTGAATGAAAGTGCTGTAATCCACTTGCTAACAACTCTGTAGTGAATATTATTCTAATACGATATGTATGCAGCGTGTTCGGATCACGGAATTTCACGGTGAGCGAATCCATGTAAATTATATATCTACTGTTTAGAACATGTTCCAGAGGTTTTTGCCATGAAATCTGCCTCATTTTCGAAACTGGCGTTTGGAAAGCTCTGTGAAACAGGAGAAAATTCTTCTAAGCATCAATATGCCTTGTATTGTTGTGAAAGTCCTGTAATCCACATGCAAACAACCCTGTAGTGTATTTTTGTCGAAACCTTTCTGCATGTAGCTTGTTCGATACACGTAATTTCACAGTAGGAGAATCTATGTAATTTACATATCTATTGAGTAGAAAATGCTTCAACATTTTTTTCCTTTGAAAACTGCCTCATTTTAAAACTGCTCTTAGGACAAAGCTGCGAACGCTGCGTAAATGTTTCTAGGTGTAAATATGATTGTATGGTGGATGAAAGATCGGTAATCTGCATGCAAACAACTCTGGAGTTAATATTTGTCGAATCCGAGATACAAGAATCGTTTTTGGAACACGGAATATTACAGTGAGCGAATCTATGTAAAATATATCTCTTGGGTAGAACTCGCTCCAAGAGATTTTTCTGCGAAATCTGCCTCATTTTCGAAACTGGCATTTGAAAATCCCTGCAAAATCAGAGAAAATGCTTCAAAGTGTCAATATGCCTTGTGTTGTGATGGAAGTTCTTAAAACCACTTGCAAACAAATCTGTGGTGAATATTTGTAGAAAGCGTTATGCATGTAGCGTGATCGAATCACGGAAATTCCCGGCGATGGAATCTATGTAAATTACACATCTATAGGGTAGATCTCGCTCCAAAAATTTTTTCTGAGAAAACGGCCTGATTTTCGAAACTGGCATTAGGAAAAAGCTGCAAATTCAGAGTTAATGATTCTAGGTGTAAATATGCCATGTATGGTGGATGAAAGTTCTGTAATCTACATGTTCACAACTCATTTGAGAAAGTTTGTTGAAATCTTGATGCATGTCGCGTGTTCAGAAATTGGAATGTCACTGTGATGGAAAATATGTAATTTACATTTCTGTTGGGAAGTACTTGATCCACGAGAATTTTTCTGCGAATCTGCCTAATTTTTTAACCTGGCATTAGGAAAAAATTTCAAAATATGAGAAAATGCTTCAAAGTGTCAATATGGCTTTTATGGTGGATGAAATTTCGATAATCCTTACGCTAACAACTCTGAAGAGAATATTTGTCGAATCCGAGATGCATGCAGCGTGTTTGGACCATGGAATTTCACGGTTAGCGAATCCATGTAAATTACATGTTTATTGGTTAGAACCTGCTCCAAGAGGTTTTTGCCGTGAAATCTGCCTCATTTTCAAAACTGGCGTTTGGAAAGCTCTGTGAAATCACAGAAAATGCTTCTAAGCATCAATATGCCTTGTATTGTGATGAAAGTCCTGTAATCCACATGCAAACAACTCTGTAGTGTATTTTTGTCGAATCCTTTCTGCATGTAGCGTGTTCCATACACGTAATTTCACAGTAGGAGAATCTATGTAATTTACATATCTATTGAGTAGAACATGCTCCAACATTTTTTTCCTTTGAAAAATGCCTAATTTTTGAAACTGCTATTAGGACAAAGCTGAGAACATAGAGTAAATGTTGCTAGGTGTAAATATGACTTGTATGGTGGATGAAAATTTGGTAATCCGCATGGAACCAACTCTGTAGTGAATATTTGTCGAATCCGAGATACATGAAGCTTGTTTGGAACACAAAATATCACGGTGAGCGAATCTATGTAAAATATATGTCTCTTGGGTAGAACTGGCTCAAAGAGATTTTTCTGAGAAATCTACCTCATTTTCGAAACTGGCAATTGAAAATCTCTGCAAAATCAGAGAAAATGATTCAAAGTGTCAATATGGCTTTTATGGTGGATGAAAGTTCTGTAATCCTTATGCTACAACTCTGTAGTTAATATTTGTCGAATCCGTGATGCATGTAGGTTTTTCGGAACACGGAATTTCACGATGACTGGTTCTATGTAAATTGCATGTCTATGGGGTAGAACTCGCTCCAAGAGGATTTTTCTGTGTAAACTGCATTATTTCAAAACTGACATTAGGAGAAATCTACTATATCAGAATAAAACTTTCTATGTATAATTTTGCCTTGTAAGGTGGATTAAAGTTCGGTAATACACATGTTCACAACTCATTAAAGCATGTTTGTTGAATCCGTAATGCATGTAACGTGTTCAGAACACGGAATGTCACGGCGAGTGAAACTAGGTAAATTACATATCTTTTGGGTACAACTCACTCCAAGAGCATTTCTCTGCCAAATCTGCCTCATTTCAAAACTGGCGTTAAAACTAAACTCCGAAATCTGAGAAAATTCTTCAAAATGTCAGTAAGCCTTGTATGGTGAATGAAAGTGCTGTAATCCACTTGCTAACAACTCTGTAGTGAATATTATTCTAATACGATATGTATGCAGCGTGTTCGGATCACGGAATTTCACGGTGAGCGAATCCATGTAAATTATATATCTACTGTTTAGAACATGTTCCAGAGGTTTTTGCCATGAAATCTGCCTCATTTTTGAAACTGGCCTTTGGAAAGCTCTGTGAAACAGGAGAAAATTCTTCTAAGCATCAATATGCCTTGTATTGTTGTGAAAGTCCTGTAATCCACATGCAAACAACCCTGTAGTGTATTTTTGTCGAAACCTTTCTGCATGTAGCTTGTTCGATACACGTAAATTCACAGTAGGAGAATCCATGTAATTTACATATCTATTGAGTAGAAAATGCTTCAACATTTTTTTCCTTTGAAAACTGCCTCATTTTAGAAACTGCTCTTAGGACAAAGCTGCGAACGCTGTGTAAATGTTTCTAGGTGTAAATATGATTGTATGGTGGATGAAAGATCGGTAATCTGCATGCAAACAACTCTGGAGTTAATATTTGTCGAATCCGAGATACAAGAATCGTTTTTGGAACACGGAATATTACAGTGAGCGAATCTATGTAAAATATATCTCTTGGGTAGAACTCGCTCCAAGAGATTTTTCTGCGAAATCTGCCTCATTTTCGAAACTGGCATTTGAAAATCCCTGCAAAATCAGAGAAAATGCTTCAAAGTGTCAATATGCCTTGTATTGTGATGGAAGTTCTTAAAACCACTTGCAAACAAATCTGTGGTGAATATTTGTAGAAAGCGTTATGCATGTAGCGTGATCGAATCACGGAAATTCCCGGCGATGGAATCTATGTAAATTACACATCTATAGGGTAGATCTCGCTCCAAAAATTTTTTCTGAGAAAACGGCCTGATTTTCGAAACTGGCATTAGGAAAAAGCTGCAAATTCAGAGTTAATGATTCTAGGTGTAAATATGCCATGTATGGTGGATGAAAGTTCTGTAATCTACATGTTCACAACTCATTTGAGAAAGTTTGTTGAAATCTTGATGCATGTCGCGTGTTCAGAAATTGGAATGTCACTGTGATGGAAAATATGTAATTTACATTTCTGTTGGGAAGTACTTGATCCACGAGAATTTTTCTGCGAATCTGCCTAATTTTTTAACCTGGCATTAGGAAAAAATTTCAAAATATGAGAAAATGCTTCAAAGTGTCAATATGGCTTTTATGGTGGATGAAATTTCGATAATCCTTACGCTAACAACTCTGAAGAGAATATTTGTCGAATCCGAGATGCATGCAGCGTGTTTGGAACACGGAATTTCACGGTTAGCGAATCCATGTAAATTACATGTTTATTGGTTAGAACCTGCTCCAAGAGGTTTTTGCCGTGAAATCTGCCTCATTTTCAAAACTGGCGTTTGGAAAGCTCTGTGAAATCACAGAAAATGCTTCTAAGCATCAATATGCCTTGTATTGTGATGAAAGTCCTGTAATCCACATGCAAACAACTCTGTAGTGTATTTTTGTCGAATACTATCTGCATGTAGCGTGTTCCATACACGTAATTTCACAGTAGGAGAATCTATGTAATTTACATATCTATTGAGTAGAACATGCTCCAACATTTTTTTCCTTTGAAAAATGCCTAATTTTTGAAACTGCTATTAGGACAAAGCTGAGAACATAGAGTAAATGTTGCTAGGTGTAAATATGACTTGTATGGTGGATGAAAATTTGGTAATCCGCATGGAACCAACTCTGTAGTGAATATTTGTCGAATCCGAGATACATGAAGCTTGTTTGGAACACAGAATATCACGGTGAGCGAATCTATGTAAAATATATGTCTCTTGGGTAGAACTGGCTCAAAGAGATTTTTCTGCGAAATCTACCTCATTTTCGAAACTGGCAATTGAAAATCTCTGCAAAATCAGAGAAAATGATTCAAAGTGTCAATATGGCTTTTATGGTGGATGAAAGTTCTGTAATCCTTATGCTACAACCCTGTAGTGAATATTTGTCGAATCCGTGATGCATGTAGGTTTTTCGGAACACGGAATTTCACGATGACTGGTTCTATGTTAATTGCATGTCTATGGGGTAGAACTCGCTCCAAGAGGATTTTTCTGTGTAAACTGCATTATTTCAAAACTGACATTAGGAGAAATCTACTATATCAGAATAAAACTTTCTATGTATATTTTTGCCTTGTAAGGTGGATTAAAGTTCGGTAATACACATGTTCACAACTCATTAAAGCATGTTTGTTGAATCCGTAATGCATGTAACGTATTCAGAACACGGAATGTCACGGCGAGTGAAACTAGGTAAATTACTTATCTTTTGGGTACAACTCACTCCAAGAGCATTTCTCTGCCAAATCTGCCTCATTTCAAAACTGGCGTTAAAACTAAACTCCGAAATCTGAGAAAATTCTTCAAAATGTCAGTAAGCCTTGTATGGTGAATGAAAGTGCTGTAATCCACTTGCTAACAACTCTGTAGTGAATATTATTCTAATACGATATGTATGCAGCGTGTTCGGATCACGGAATTTCACGGTGAGCGAATCCATGTAAATTATATATCTATTGTTTAGAACATGTTCCAGAGGTTTTTGCCATGAAATCTGCCTCATTTTTGAAACTGGCGTTTGGAAAGCTCTGTGAAACAGGAGAAAATTCTTCTAAGCATCAATATGCCTTGTATTGTTGTGAAAGTCCTGTAATCCACATGCAAACAACCCTGTAGTGTATTTTTGTCGAAACCTTTATGCATGTAGCTTGTTCGATACACGTAAATTCACAGTAGGAGAATCTATGTAATTTACATATCGAGTAGAAAATGCTTCAACATATTTTTCCTTTGAAAACTGCCTCATTTAAAAGCTGCTCTTAGGACAAAGCTGCGAACTCTGAGTAAATGTTTCTAGGTGTAAATATGATTGTATGGTGGATGAAAGATCGGTAATCTGCATGCAAACAACTCTGGAGTTAATATTTGTCGAATCCGAGATACAAGAATCGTTTTTGGAACACGGAATATTACAGTGAGCGAATCTATGTAAAATATATCTCTTGGGTAGAACTCGCTCCAAGAGATTTTTCTGCGAAATCTGCCTCATTTTCGAAACTGGCATTTGAAAATCCCTGCAAAATCAGAGAAAATGCTTCAAAGTGTCAATATGCCTTGTATTGTGATGGAAGTTCTTAAAACCACATGCAAACAAATCTGTGGTGAATATTTGTAGAAAGCGTTATGCATGTAGCGTGATCGAATCACGGAAATTCCCGGCGATGGAATCTATGTAAATTACACATCTATAGGGTAGATCTCGCTCCAAAAATTTTTTCTGAGAAAACGGCCTGATTTTCGAAACTGGCATTAGGAAAAAGCTGCAAATTCAGAGTTAATGATTTTAGGTGTAAATATGCCATGTATGGTGGATGAAAGTTCTGTAATCTACATGTTCACAACTCATTTGAGAAAGTTTGTTGAAATCTTGATGCATGTAGCGTGTTCAGAAATTGGAATGTCACTGAGATGGAAAATATGTAATTTATATTTCTGTTGGGAAGTACTTGATCCACGAGAATTTTTCTGCGAATCTGCCTAATTTTTTAACCTGGCATTAGGAAAGAATTTCAAAATATGAGAAAATGCTTCAAAGTGTCAATATGGCTTTTATGGTGGATGAAATTTCGATAATCCTTACGCTAACAACTCTGAAGAGAATATTTGTCGAATCCGAGATGCATGCAGCGTGTTTGGAACACGGAATTTCACGGTTAGCGAATCCATGTAAATTACATGTTTTTTGGTTAGAACCTGCTCCAAGAAGTTTTTGCCGTGAAATCTGCCTCATTTTCAAAACTGGCATTTGGAAAGCTCTGTGAAATCACAGAAAATGCTTCTAAGCATCAATATGCCTTGTATTGTGATGAAAGTCCTGTAATCCACATGCAAACAACTCTGTAGTGTATTTTTTTCGAATACTTTCTGCATGTAGCGTGTTCCATACACGTAATTTCACAGTAGGAGAATCTATGTAATTTACATATCTATTGAGTAGAACATGCTCCAACATTTTTTTCCTTTGAAAAATGCCTAATTTTTGAAACTGCTATTAGGACAAAGCTGAGAACATAGAGTAAATGTTGCTAGGTGTAAATATGACTTGTATGGTGGATGAAAATTTGGTAATCCGCATGGAACCAACTCTGTAGTGAATATTTGTCGAATCCGAGATACATGAAGCTTGTTTGGAACACAAAATATCACGGTGAGCGAATCTATGTAAAATATATGTCTCTTGGGTAGAACTGGCTCAAAGAGATTTTTCTGCGAAATCTACCTCATTTTCGAAACTGGCAATTGAAAATCTCTGCAAAATCAGAGAAAATGATTCAAAGTGTCAATATGGCTTTTATGGTGGATGAAAGTACTGTAATCCTTATGCTACATCTCTGTAGTGAATATTTGTTGAATCCATGATGCATGTAGGTTTTTCGGAACACGGAATTTCACGATGACTGGTTCTATGTAAATTGCATGTCTATTGGGTAAAACTCGCTCCAAGAGGATTTTTCTGTGTAAACTGCATTATTTCAAAACTGACATTAGGAGAAAACTACTATATCAGAATAAAACTTTCTATGTATATTTTTGCCTTGTAAGGTGGATTAAAGTTCGGTAATACACATGTTCACAACTCATTAAAGCATGTTTGTTGAATCCGTAATGCATGTAACGTGTTCAGAACACGGAATGTCACGGCGAGTGAAACTAGGTAAATTACATATCTTTTGGGTACAACTCACTCCAAGAGCATTTCTCTGCCAAATCTGCCTCATTTCAAAACTGGCGTTAAAACTAAACTCCGAAATCTGAGAAAATTCTTCAAAATGTCAGTAAGCCTTGTATGGTGAATGAAAGTGCTGTAATCCACTTGCTAACAACTCTGTAGTGAATATTATTCTAATACGATATGTATGCAGCGTGTTCGGATCACGGAATTTCACGGTGAGCGAATCCATGTAAATTATATATCTATTGTTTAGAACATGTTCCAGAGGTTTTTGCCATGAAATCTGCCTCATTTTTGAAACTGGCGTTTGGAAAGCTCTGTGAAACAGGAGAAAATTCTTCTAAGCATCAATATGCCTTGTATTGTTGTGAAAGTCCTGTAATCCACATGCAAACAACCCTGTAGTGTATTTTTGTCGAACCTTTCTGCATGTAGCTTGTTCGATACACGTAAATTCACAGTAGGAGAATCTATGTAATTTACATATCTATTGAGTAGAAAATGCTTCAACATATTTTTCCTTTGAAAACTGCCTCATTTTAGAAACTGCTCTTAGGACAAAGCTGCGAAATCTGAGTAAATGTTTCTAAGTGTAAATATGACTTGTATAGTGGATGAAAATTTGGTAATCTGCATGCAACCAACACTGTAGTGAATATTTGTCGAATCCGAGATACATGAATCGTTTTTGGAACACAGAATATTACAGTGAGCGAATCTATGTAAAATATATCTCTTGGGTAGAACTCGCTCCAAGAGATTTTTCTGCGAAATCTACCTCATTTTCGAAACTGGCATTTGAAAATCCCTGCAAAATCAGAGAAAATGCTTCAAAGTGTCAATATGCTTTGTATTCTGATGGAAGTGCGTAAAACCACATGTAAACAAATCTGTGGTGAATATTGGTAGAAAGCATTATGCATGTAGCGTGATCGTATCACGGAAAATCTCGGCGATGGTATCTATATAAATTACACATCTATTGGGTAGAATTCGCTCCAAAAATTTTTTCTGAGAAAACGGCCTGATTTTCGAAACTGGCATTAGGAAAAAGCTGCAAATTCAGAGTTAATGTTTCTAGCTGTAAATATGCCATGTATGGTGGATGAAAGTTCTGTAATCTACATGTTCACAATTCATTCGAGAAAGCTTGTTGAAACCTTGATGCATGTCGTGTGTTCAGAAATTGGAAAGTCACTGTGATGGAAAATATGTAATTTACATTTCTATTGGGAAGTACTTGATCCACGAGAATTTTTCTGTGAATCTGCCTCATTTTTTAACCTGGCATTAGGAAAAAATTTCAAAATATGAGAAAATGCTTCAAAGTGTCAATATGGCTTTTATGGTGGATGAAATTTCGATAATCCTTACGCTAACAACTCTGAAGAGAATATTTGTCGAATCCGAGATGCATGTAGCGTGTTCGGAACACGGAATTTCACGGTGAGCGAACCCATGTAAATTACATGTCTATTGTTTTGAAAAAGCTCCAAGAGATTTTTGCCGTGAAATCTGCCTCATTTTCGAAACTGGCTTTTGGAAAGATCTGTGAAATCAGAGAAAATACTTCTAAGCATAAATATGCCTTGTATTGTGATGAAAGTCCTGTAATCCACATGCAAACAACTCTGTAGAGTATTTTTGTCGAATACTTTCTGCATGTAGCGTGCTCGATACACGTAATTTCACAGTAGGAGAATCTATGTAATTTAAATATCTATTGAGTAAAACATGCTATAAAATTTTTTTCCTTTGAAAACTGCCTGATTTTTGAAACTACAATTAGGACAAAGCTGCGAACATAGAGTAAATGTTTCTAGGTGTAAATATGACTTGTATGGTGGATGAAAATTCGGTAATCCTTATGCTAACAACTCAGTAGTGAATATTTGTCGAATCCGAGATCCATGAAGCGTGTTCGGAAGAGGAATTTCACGATGACGTGTTCTATGTAAATTGCATATCTATTGGGTAGAACTCGTTCTAAGAGGATTTTTCTGTGGAAACTGCGTGATTTTGGAAACTAACATTAGGAAAAATCTACTAAATCAGTTTAAAACATTCTATGTATAAATATGCACTGTAAGGTGGATGAAAGTTTGGTAAAACACGTGTTCACAACTCATTAAAGAATGTTTGTTGAATCCGTGATGCATATAACGTGTTCAGAACACGGAATGTCACGGTGAGTGAAACTAGGTAAATTACATATCTTTTGGGTTCAACTCGCTGCAAGAGCATTTTTTCTGCCAAATCGGCCTCATTTTCAATCCTGGCGTTAAATCGAAGGTGTGAAATCTTAGAAAAATCTTCAAAGTGTCAGTAAGCCGTGTGTGGTGAATGAAAGTACTGTAATCCACAAGCTAACAACTCTGTAGTGAATAATTTTCGAATTCGAGATACATGAATCATGTTCGGAGCACGGAATTTCACGCTGAACGAATCCATGTAAATTACAAGTCTATTGGTTAGAACGTGCTCCAAGAAATTTTTGCCGTGAAATCAGCCTCATTTTCGAAACTGGTGTTTGGAAAATTCTGTGAAATCAGAGAAAATGCTTCTAAGCATCAATATGCCTTGTATTGTGATGAAAGTCCTGTAATCCACATGCAAACATCTATGTAGTGTATTATTCTCGAAAACTTTCTGCATGTAGCGTTTTCGATACATGTAATTTCACAGCAGGAGAATATATATAATTTACATATCTTTTGAGTAGAACATGCTCCAAAAGTTTTTTCCTTTGAAAACTGCCTGATTTTCGAAAGTGCTATTAGGACAAAGCTGCAAACTCAGAGTAAATGTTTCTAGGTGTAAATATGATTGTATGGTGGATGAAAGATCGGTAATCTGCATGCAAACAACTCTGGAGTTAATATTTGTCGAATCCGAGATACAAGAATCGTTTTTGGAACACGGAATATTACAGTGAGCGAATCTATGTAAAATATATCTCTTGGGTAGAACTCGCTCCAAGAGATTTTTCTGCGAAATCTGCCTCATTTTCGAAACTGGCATTTGAAAATCCCTGCAAAATCAGAGAAAATGCTTCAAAGTGTCAATATGCCTTGTATTGTGATGGAAGTTCTTAAAACCACATGCAAACAAATCTGTGGTGAATATTTGTAGAAAGCGTTATGCATGTAGCGTGATCGAATCACGGAAATTCCCGGCGATGGAATCTATGTAAATTACACATCTATAGGGTAGATCTCGCTCCAAAAATTTTTTCTGAGAAAACGGCCTGATTTTCGAAACTGGCATTAGGAAAAAGCTGCAAATTCAGAGTTAATGATTCTAGGTGTAAATATGCCATGTATGGTGGATGAAAGTTCTGTAATCTACATGTTCACAACTCATTTGAGAAAGTTTGTTGAAATCTTGATGCATGTAGCGTGTTCAGAAATTGGAATGTCACTGTGATGGAAAATATGTAATTTACATTTCTGTTGAGAAGTACTTGATCCACGAGAATTTTTCTGCGAATCTGCCTAATTTTTTAACCTGGCATTAGGAAAAAATTTCAAAATATGAGAAAATGCTTCAAAGTGTCAATATGGCTTTTATGGTGGATGAAATTTCGATAATCCTTACGCTAACAACTCTGAAGAGAATATTTGTCGAATCCGAGATGCATGCAGCGTGTTTGGAACACGGAATTTCACGGTTAGCGAATCCATGTAAATTACATGTTTATTGGTTAGAACCTGCTCCAAGAGGTTTTTGCCGTGAAATCTGCCTCATTTTCAAAACTGGCGTTTGGAAAGCTCTGTGAAATCACAGAAAATGCTTCTAAGCATCAATATGCCTTGTATTGTGATGAAAGTCCTGTAATCCACATGCAAACAACTCTGTAGTGTATTTTTTTCGAATACTTTCTGCATGTAGCGTGTTCCATACACGTAATTTCACAGTAGGAGAATCTATGTAATTTACATATCTATTGAGTAGAACATGCTCCAACATTTTTTTCCTTTGAAAAATGCCTAATTTTTGAAACTGCTATTAGGACAAAGCTGAGAACATAGAGTAAATGTTGCTAGGTGTAAATATGACTTGTATGGTGGATGAAAATTTGGTAATCCGCATGGAACCAACTCTGTAGTGAATATTTGTCGAATCCGAGATACATGAAGCTTGTTTGGAACACAAAATATCACGGTGAGCGAATCTATGTAAAATATATGTCTCTTGGGTAGAACTGGCTCAAAGAGATTTTTCTGCGAAATCTACCTCATTTTCGAAACTGGCAATTGAAAATCTCTGCAAAATCAGAGAAAATGATTCAAAGTGTCAATATGGCTTTTATGGTGGATGAAAGTACTGTAATCCTTATGCTACATCTCTGTAGTGAATATTTGTTGAATCCATGATGCATGTAGGTTTTTCGGAACACGGAATTTCACGATGACTGGTTCTATGTAAATTGCATGTCTATTGGGTAAAACTCGCTCCAAGAGGATTTTTCTGTGTAAACTGCATTATTTCAAAACTGACATTAGGAGAAAACTACTATATCAGAATAAAACTTTCTATGTATATTTTTGCCTTGTAAGGTGGATTAAAGTTCGGTAATACACATGTTCACAACTCATTAAAGCATGTTTGTTGAATCCGTAATGCATGTAACGTGTTCAGAACACGGAATGTCACGGCGAGTGAAACTAGGTAAATTACATATCTTTTGGGTACAACTCACTCCAAGAGCATTTCTCTGCCAAATCTGCCTCATTTCAAAACTGGCGTTAAAACTAAACTCCGAAATCTGAGAAAATTCTTCAAAATGTCAGTAAGCCTTGTATGGTGAATGAAAGTGCTGTAATCCACTTGCTAACAACTCTGTAGTGAATATTATTCTAATACGATATGTATGCAGCGTGTTCGGATCACGGAATTTCACGGTGAGCGAATCCATGTAAATTATATATCTATTGTTTAGAACATGTTCCAGAGGTTTTTGCCATGAAATCTGCCTCATTTTTGAAACTGGCGTTTGGAAAGCTCTGTGAAACAGGAGAAAATTCTTCTAAGCATCAATATGCCTTGTATTGTTGTGAAAGTCCTGTAATCCACATGCAAACAACCCTGTAGTGTATTTTTGTCGAACCTTTCTGCATGTAGCTTGTTCGATACACGTAAATTCACAGTAGGAGAATCTATGTAATTTACATATCTATTGAGTAGAAAATGCTTCAACATATTTTTCCTTTGAAAACTGCCTCATTTTAGAAACTGCTCTTAGGACAAAGCTGCGAAATCTGAGTAAATGTTTCTAAGTGTAAATATGACTTGTATAGTGGATGAAAATTTGGTAATCTGCATGCAACCAACACTGTAGTGAATATTTGTCGAATCCGAGATACATGAATCGTTTTTGGAACACAGAATATTACAGTGAGCGAATCTATGTAAAATATATCTCTTGGGTAGAACTCGCTCCAAGAGATTTTTCTGCGAAATCTACCTCATTTTCGAAACTGGCATTTGAAAATCCCTGCAAAATCAGAGAAAATGCTTCAAAGTGTCAATATGCTTTGTATTCTGATGGAAGTGCGTAAAACCACATGTAAACAAATCTGTGGTGAATATTTGTAGAAAGCATTATGCATGTAGCGTGATCGTATCACGGAAAATCTCGGCGATGGTATCTATATAAATTACACATCTATTGGGTAGAATTCGCTCCAAAAATTTTTTCTGAGAAAACGGCCTGATTTTCGAAACTGGCATTAGGAAAAAGCTGCAAATTCAGAGTTAATGTTTCTAGCTGTAAATATGCCATGTATGGTGGATGAAAGTTCTGTAATCTACATGTTCACAATTCATTCGAGAAAGCTTGTTGAAACCTTGATGCATGTCGTGTGTTCAGAAATTGGAAAGTCACTGTGATGGAAAATATGTAATTTACATTTCTATTGGGAAGTACTTGATCCACGAGAATTTTTCTGTGAATCTGCCTCATTTTTTAACCTGGCATTAGGAAAAAATTTCAAAATATGAGAAAATGCTTCAAAGTGTCAATATGGCTTTTATGGTGGATGAAATTTCGATAATCCTTACGCTAACAACTCTGAAGAGAATATTTGTCGAATCCGAGATGCATGTAGCGTGTTCGGAACACGGAATTTCACGGTGAGCGAACCCATGTAAATTACATGTCTATTGTTTTGAAAAAGCTCCAAGAGATTTTTGCCGTGAAATCTGCCTCATTTTCGAAACTGGCTTTTGGAAAGATCTGTGAAATCAGAGAAAATACTTCTAAGCATAAATATGCCTTGTATTGTGATGAAAGTCCTGTAATCCACATGCAAACAACTCTGTAGAGTATTTTTGTCGAATACTTTCTGCATGTAGCGTGCTCGATACACGTAATTTCACAGTAGGAGAATCTATGTAATTTAAATATCTATTGAGTAAAACATGCTATAAAATTTTTTTCCTTTGAAAACTGCCTGATTTTTGAAACTACAATTAGGACAAAGCTGCGAACATAGAGTAAATGTTTCTAGGTGTAAATATGACTTGTATGGTGGA
Source organism: Camelus dromedarius (assembly GCF_036321535.1). Lineage (NCBI taxonomy): Eukaryota > Metazoa > Chordata > Mammalia > Artiodactyla > Camelidae > Camelus > Camelus dromedarius. The sequence goes on from NW_026989824.1 coordinate 1,028,037, forward strand.
TGAAAATTCAGTAATCCTTATGCTAACAACTCAGTAGTGAATATTTGTCGAATCCGAGATCCATGAAGCGTGTTCGGAAGAGGAATTTCACGATGACGTGTTCTATGTAAATTGCATATCTATTGGGTAGAACTCGTTCTAAGAGGATTTTTCTGTGGAAACTGCGTGATTTTGGAAACTAACATTAGGAAAAATCTACTAAATCAGTTTAAAACATTCTATGTATAAATATGCACTGTAAGGTGGATGAAAGTTTGGTAAAACACGTGTTCACAACTCATTAAAGAATGTTTGTTGAATCCGTGATGCATATAACGTGTTCAGAACACGGAATGTCACGGTGAGTGAAACTAGGTAAATTACATATCTTTTGGGTTCAACTCGCTGCAAGAGCATTTTTTCTGCCAAATCGGCCTCATTTTCAATCCTGGCGTTAAATCGAAGGTGTGAAATCTTAGAAAAATCTTCAAAGTGTCAGTAAGCCGTGTGTGGTGAATGAAAGTACTGTAATCCACAAGCTAACAACTCTGTAGTGAATAATTTTCGAATTCGAGATACATGAATCATGTTCGGAGCACGGAATTTCACGCTGAACGAATCCATGTAAATTACAAGTCTATTGGTTAGAACGTGCTCCAAGAAATTTTTGCCGTGAAATCAGCCTCATTTTCGAAACTGGTGTTTGGAAAATTCTGTGAAATCAGAGAAAATGCTTCTAAGCATCAATATGCCTTGTATTGTGATGAAAGTCCTGTAATCCACATGCAAACATCTATGTAGTGTATTTTTCTCGAAAACTTTCTGCATGTAGCGTTTTCGATACATGTAATTTCACAGCAGGAGAATATATATAATTTACATATCTTTTGAGTAGAACATGCTCCAAAAGTTTTTTCCTTTGAAAACTGCCTGATTTTCGAAAGTGTTCTTAGGACAAAGCTGCAAACTCAGAGTAAATGTTTCTAGGTGTAAATATGATTGTATGGTGGATGAAAGATCGGTAATCTGCATGCAAACAACTCTGGAGTTAATATTTGTCGAATCCGAGATACAAGAATCGTTTTTGGAACACGGAATATTACAGTGAGCGAATCTATGTAAAATATATCTCTTGGGTAGAACTCGCTCCAAGAGATTTTTCTGCGAAATCTGCCTCATTTTCGAAACTGGCATTTGAAAATCCCTGCAAAATCAGAGAAAATGCTTCAAAGTGTCAATATGCCTTGTATTGTGATGGAAGTTCTTAAAACCACATGCAAACAAATCTGTGGTGAATATTTGTAGAAAGCGTTATGCATGTAGCGTGATCGAATCACGGAAATTCCCGGCGATGGAATCTATGTAAATTACACATCTATAGGGTAGATCTCGCTCCAAAAATTTTTTCTGAGAAAACGGCCTGATTTTCGAAACTGGCATTAGGAAAAAGCTGCAAATTCAGAGTTAATGATTTTAGGTGTAAATATGCCATGTATGGTGGATGAAAGTTCTGTAATCTACATGTTCACAACTCATTTGAGAAAGTTTGTTGAAATCTTGATGCATGTAGCGTGTTCAGAAATTGGAATGTCACTGAGATGGAAAATATGTAATTTATATTTCTGTTGGGAAGTACTTGATCCACGAGAATTTTTCTGCGAATCTGCCTAATTTTTTAACCTGGCATTAGGAAAGAATTTCAAAATATGAGAAAATGCTTCAAAGTGTCAATATGGCTTTTATGGTGGATGAAATTTCGATAATCCTTACGCTAACAACTCTGAAGAGAATATTTGTCGAATCCGAGATGCATGCAGCGTGTTTGGAACACGGAATTTCACGGTTAGCGAATCCATGTAAATTACATGTTTTTTGGTTAGAAACTGCTCCAAGAAGTTTTTGCCGTGAAATCTGCCTCATTTTCAAAACTGGCATTTGGAAAGCTCTGTGAAATCACAGAAAATGCTTCTAAGCATCAATATGCCTTGTATTGTGATGAAAGTCCTGTAATCCACATGCAAACAACTCTGTAGTGTATTTTTGTCGAATCCTTTCTGCATGTAGCGTGTTCCATACACGTAATTTCACAGTAGGAGAATCTATGTAATTTACATATCTATTGAGTAGAACATGCTCCAACATTTTTTTCCTTTGAAAAATGCCTAATTTTTGAAACTGCTATTAGGACAAAGCTGAGAACATAGAGTAAATGTTGCTAGGTGTAAATATGACTTGTATGGTGGATGAAAATTTGGTAATCCGCATGGAACCAACTCTGTAGTGAATATTTGTCGAATCCGAGATACATGAAGCTTGTTTGGAACACAAAATATCACGGTGAGCGAATCTATGTAAAATATATGTCTCTTGGGTAGAACTGGCTCAAAGAGATTTTTCTGCGAAATCTACCTCATTTTCGAAACTGGCAATTGAAAATCTCTGCAAAATCAGAGAAAATGATTCAAAGTGTCAATATGGCTTTTATGGTGGATGAAAGTACTGTAATCCTTATGCTACATCTCTGTAGTGAATATTTGTTGAATCCATGATGCATGTAGGTTTTACGGAACACGGAATTTCACGATGACTGGTTCTATGTAAATTGCATGTCTATTGGGTAAAACTCGCTCCAAGAGGATTTTTCTGTGTAAACTGCATTATTTCAAAACTGACATTAGGAGAAAACTACTATATCAGAATAAAACTTTCTATGTATATTTTTGCCTTGTAAGGTGGATTAAAGTTCGGTAATACACATGTTCACAACTCATTAAAGCATGTTTCTTGAATCCGTAATGCATGTAACGTGTTCAGAACACGGAATGTCACGGCGAGTGAAACTAGGTAAATTACATATCTTTTGGGTACAACTCACTCCAAGAGCATTTCTCTGCCAAATCTGCCTCATTTCAAAACTGGCGTTAAAACTAAACTCCGAAATCTGAGAAAATTCTTCAAAATGTCAGTAAGCCTTGTATGGTGAATGAAAGTGCTGTAATCCACTTGCTAACAACTCTGTAGTGAATATTATTCTAATACGATATGTATGCAGCGTGTTCGGATCACGGAATTTCACGGTGAGCGAATCCATGTAAATTATATATCTATTGTTTAGAACATGTTCCAGAGGTTTTTGCCATGAAATCTGCCTCATTTTTGAAACTGGCGTTTGGAAAGCTCTGTGAAACAGGAGAAAATTCTTCTAAGCATCAATATGCCTTGTATTGTTGTGAAAGTCCTGTAATCCACATGCAAACAACCCTGTAGTGTATTTTTGTCGAACCTTTCTGCATGTAGCTTGTTCGATACACGTAAATTCACAGTAGGAGAATCTATGTAATTTACATATCTATTGAGTAGAAAATGCTTCAACATATTTTTCCTTTGAAAACTGCCTCATTTTAGAAACTGCTCTTAGGACAAAGCTGCGAAATCTGAGTAAATGTTTCTAAGTGTAAATATGACTTGTATAGTGGATGAAAATTTGGTAATCTGCATGCAACCAACACTGTAGTGAATATTTGTCGAATCCGAGATACATGAATCGTTTTTGGAACACAGAATATTACAGTGAGCGAATCTATGTAAAATATATCTCTTGGGTAGAACTCGCTCCAAGAGATTTTTCTGCGAAATCTACCTCATTTTCGAAACTGGCATTTGAAAATCCCTGCAAAATCAGAGAAAATGCTTCAAAGTGTCAATATGCTTTGTATTCTGATGGAAGTGCGTAAAACCACATGTAAACAAATCTGTGGTGAATATTTGTAGAAAGCATTATGCATGTAGCGTGATCGTATCACGGAAAATCTCGGCGATGGTATCTATATAAATTACACATCTATTGGGTAGAATTCGCTCCAAAAATTTTTTCTGAGAAAACGGCCTGATTTTCGAAACTGGCATTAGGAAAAAGCTGCAAATTCAGAGTTAATGTTTCTAGCTGTAAATATGCCATGTATGGTGGATGAAAGTTCTGTAATCTACATGTTCACAATTCATTCGAGAAAGCTTGTTGAAACCTTGATGCATGTCGTGTGTTCAGAAATTGGAAAGTCACTGTGATGGAAAATATGTAATTTACATTTCTATTGGGAAGTACTTGATCCACGAGAATTTTTCTGTGAATCTGCCTCATTTTTTAACCTGGCATTAGGAAAAAATTTCAAAATATGAGAAAATGCTTCAAAGTGTCAATATGGCTTTTATGGTGGATGAAATTTCGATAATCCTTACGCTAACAACTCTGAAGAGAATATTTGTCGAATCCGAGATGCATGTAGCGTGTTCGGAACACGGAATTTCACGGTGAGCGAACCCATGTAAATTACATGTCTATTGTTTTGAAAAAGCTCCAAGAGATTTTTGCCGTGAAATCTGCCTCATTTTCGAAACTGGCTTTTGGAAAGATCTGTGAAATCAGAGAAAATACTTCTAAGCATAAATATGCCTTGTATTGTGATGAAAGTCCTGTAATCCACATGCAAACAACTCTGTAGAGTATTTTTGTCGAATACTTTCTGCATGTAGCGTGCTCGATACACGTAATTTCACAGTAGGAGAATCTATGTAATTTAAATATCTATTGAGTAAAACATGCTATAAAATTTTTTTCCTTTGAAAACTGCCTGATTTTTGAAACTACAATTAGGACAAAGCTGCGAACATAGAGTAAATGTTTCTAGGTGTAAATATGACTTGTATGGTGGATGAAAATTCGGTAATCCTTATGCTAACAACTCAGTAGTGAATATTTGTCGAATCCGAGATCCATGAAGCGTGTTCGGAAGAGGAATTTCACGATGACGTGTTCTATGTAAATTGCATATCTATTGGGTAGAACTCGTTCTAAGAGGATTTTTCTGTGGAAACTGCGTGATTTTGGAAACTAACATTAGGAAAAATCTACTAAATCAGTTTAAAACATTCTATGTATAAATATGCACTGTAAGGTGGATGAAAGTTTGGTAAAACACGTGTTCACAACTCATTAAAGAATGTTTGTTGAATCCGTGATGCATATAACGTGTTCAGAACACGGAATGTCACGGTGAGTGAAACTAGGTAAATTACATATCTTTTGGGTTCAACTCGCTGCAAGAGCATTTTTTCTGCCAAATCGGCCTCATTTTCAATCCTGGCGTTAAATCGAAGGTGTGAAATCTTAGAAAAATCTTCAAAGTGTCAGTAAGCCGTGTGTGGTGAATGAAAGTACTGTAATCCACAAGCTAACAACTCTGTAGTGAATAATTTTCGAATTCGAGATACATGAATCATGTTCGGAGCACGGAATTTCACGCTGAACGAATCCATGTAAATTACAAGTCTATTGGTTAGAACGTGCTCCAAGAAATTTTTGCCGTGAAATCAGCCTCATTTTCGAAACTGGTGTTTGGAAAATTCTGTGAAATCAGAGAAAATGCTTCTAAGCATCAATATGCCTTGTATTGTGATGAAAGTCCTGTAATCCACATGCAAACATCTATGTAGTGTATTTTTCTCGAAAACTTTCTGCATGTAGCGTTTTCGATACATGTAATTTCACAGCAGGAGAATATATATAATTTACATATCTTTTGAGTAGAACATGCTCCAAAAGTTTTTTCCTTTGAAAACTGCCTGATTTTCGAAAGTGTTCTTAGGACAAAGCTGCAAACTCAGAGTAAATGTTTCTAGGTGTAAATATGATTGTATGGTGGATGAAAGATCGGTAATCTGCATGCAAACAACTCTGGAGTTAATATTTGTCGAATCCGAGATACAAGAATCGTTTTTGGAACACGGAATATTACAGTGAGCGAATCTATGTAAAATATATCTCTTGGGTAGAACTCGCTCCAAGAGATTTTTCTGCGAAATCTGCCTCATTTTCGAAACTGGCATTTGAAAATCCCTGCAAAATCAGAGAAAATGCTTCAAAGTGTCAATATGCCTTGTATTGTGATGGAAGTTCTTAAAACCACATGCAAACAAATCTGTGGTGAATATTTGTAGAAAGCGTTATGCATGTAGCGTGATCGAATCACGGAAATTCCCGGCGATGGAATCTATGTAAATTACACATCTATAGGGTAGATCTCGCTCCAAAAATTTTTTCTGAGAAAACGGCCTGATTTTCGAAACTGGCATTAGGAAAAAGCTGCAAATTCAGAGTTAATGATTCTAGGTGTAAATATGCCATGTATGGTGGATGAAAGTTCTGTAATCTACATGTTCACAACTCATTTGAGAAAGTTTGTTGAAATCTTGATGCATGTAGCGTGTTCAGAAATTGGAATGTCACTGTGATGGAAAATATGTAATTTACATTTCTGTTGGGAAGTACTTGATCCACGAGAATTTTTCTGCGAATCTGCCTAATTTTTTAACCTGGCATTAGGAAAGAATTTCAAAATATGAGAAAATGCTTCAAAGTGTCAATATGGCTTTTATGGTGGATGAAATTTCGATAATCCTTACGCTAACAACTCTGAAGAGAATATTTGTCGAATCCGAGATGCATGCAGCGTGTTTGGAACACGGAATTTCACGGTTAGCGAATCCATGTAAATTACATGTTTATTGGTTAGAACCTGCTCCAAGAGGTTTTTGCCGTGAAATCTGCCTCATTTTCAAAACTGGCGTTTGGAAAGCTCTGTGAAATCACAGAAAATGCTTCTAAGCATCAATATGCCTTGTATTGTGATGAAAGTCCTGTAATCCACATGCAAACAACTCTGTAGTGTATTTTTGTCGAATCCTTTCTGCATGTAGCGTGTTCCATACACGTAATTTCACAGTAGGAGAATCTATGTAATTTACATATCTATTGAGTAGAACATGCTCCAACATTTTTTTCCTTTGAAAAATGCCTAATTTTTGAAACTGCTATTAGGACAAAGCTGAGAACATAGAGTAAATGTTGCTAGGTGTAAATATGACTTGTATGGTGGATGAAAATTTGGTAATCCGCATGGAACCAACTCTGTAGTGAATATTTGTCGAATCCGAGATACATGAAGCTTGTTTGGAACACAAAATATCACGGTGAGCGAATCTATGTAAAATATATGTCTCTTGGGTAGAACTGGCTCAAAGAGATTTTTCTGCGAAATCTACCTCATTTTCGAAACTGGCAATTGAAAATCTCTGCAAAATCAGAGAAAATGATTCAAAGTGTCAATATGGCTTTTATGGTGGATGAAAGTTCTGTAATCCTTATGCTACATCTCTGTAGTGAATATTTGTTGAATCCATGATGCATGTAGGTTTTTCGGAACACGGAATTTCACGATGACTGGTTCTATGTAAATTGCATGTCTATTGGGTAGAACTCGCTCCAAGAGGATTTTTCTGTGTAAACTGCATTATTTCAAAACTGACATTAGGAGAAATCTACTATATCAGAATAAAACTTTCTATGTATACGTTTGCCTTGTAAGGTGGATTAAAGTTCGGTAATACACATGTTCACAACTCATTAAAGCATGTTTGTTGAATCCGTAATGCATGTAACGTGTTCAGAACACGGAATGTCACGGCGAGTGAAACTAGGTAAATTACATATCTTTTGGGTACAACTCACTCCAAGAGCATTTCTCTGCCAAATCTGCCTCATTTCAAAACTGGCGTTAAAACTAAACTCCGAAATCTGAGAAAATTCTTCAAAATGTCAGTAAGCCTTGTATGGTGAATGAAAGTACTGTAATCCACAAGCTAACAACTCTGTAGTGAATAATTTTCGAATTCGAGATACATGAATCATGTTCGGAGCACGGAATTTCACGCTGAACGAATCCATGTAAATTACAAGTCTATTGGTTAGAACGTGCTCCAAGAAATTTTTGCCGTGAAATCAGCCTCATTTTCGAAACTGGTGTTTGGAAAATTCTGTGAAATCAGAGAAAATGCTTCTAAGCATCAATATGCCTTGTATTGTGATGAAAGTCCTGTAATCCACATGCAAACATCTATGTAGTGTATTTTTCTCGAAAACTTTCTGCATGTAGCGTTTTCGATACATGTAATTTCACAGCAGGAGAATATATATAATTTACATATCTTTTGAGTAGAACATGCTCCAAAAGTTTTTTCCTTTGAAAACTGCCTGATTTTCGAAAGTGTTCTTAGGACAAAGCTGCAAACTCAGAGTAAATGTTTCTAGGTGTAAATATGATTGTATGGTGGATGAAAGATCGGTAATCTGCATGCAAACAACTCTGGAGTTAATATTTGTCGAATCCGAGATACAAGAATCGTTTTTGGAACACGGAATATTACAGTGAGCGAATCTATGTAAAATATATCTCTTGGGTAGAACTCGCTCCAAGAGATTTTTCTGCGAAATCTGCCTCATTTTCGAAACTGGCATTTGAAAATCCCTGCAAAATCAGAGAAAATGCTTCAAAGTGTCAATATGCCTTGTATTGTGATGGAAGTTCTTAAAACCACATGCAAACAAATCTGTGGTGAATATTTGTAGAAAGCGTTATGCATGTAGCGTGATCGAATCACGGAAATTCCCGGCGATGGAATCTATGTAAATTACACATCTATAGGGTAGATCTCGCTCCAAAAATTTTTTCTGAGAAAACGGCCTGATTTTCGAAACTGGCATTAGGAAAAAGCTGCAAATTCAGAGTTAATGATTCTAGGTGTAAATATGCCATGTATGGTGGATGAAAGTTCTGTAATCTACATGTTCACAACTCATTTGAGAAAGTTTGTTGAAATCTTGATGCATGTAGCGTGTTCAGAAATTGGAATGTCACTGAGATGGAAAATATGTAATTTACATTTCTGTTGGGAAGTACTTGATCCACGAGAATTTTTCTGCGAATCTGCCTAATTTTTTAACCTGGCATTAGGAAAAAATTTCAAAATATGAGAAAATGCTTCAAAGTGTCAATATGGCTTTTATGGTGGATGAAATTTCGATAATCCTTACGCTAACAACTCTGAAGAGAATATTTGTCGAATCCGAGATGCATGCAGCGTGTTTGGAACACAGAATTTCACGGTTAGCGAATCCATGTAAATTACATGTTTATTGGTTAGAACCTGCTCCAAGAGGTTTTTGCCGTGAAATCTGCCTCATTTTCAAAACTGGCGTTTGGAAAGCTCTGTGAAATCACAGAAAATGCTTCTAAGCATCAATATGCCTTGTATTGTGATGAAAGTCCTGTAATCCACATGCAAACAACTCTGTAGTGTATTTTTTTCGAATACTTTCTGCATGTAGCGTGTTCCATACACGTAATTTCACAGTAGGAGAATCTATGTAATTTACATATCTATTGAGTAGAACATGCTCCAACATTTTTTTCCTTTGAAAAATGCCTAATTTTTGAAACTGCTATTAGGACAAAGCTGAGAACATAGAGTAAATGTTGCTAGGTGTAAATATGACTTGTATGGTGGATGAAAATTTGGTAATCCGCATGGAACCAACTCTGTAGTGAATATTTGTCGAATCCGAGATACATGAAGCTTGTTTGGAACACAGAATATCACGGTGAGCGAATCTATGTAAAATATATGTCTCTTGGGTAGAACTGGCTCAAAGAGATTTTTCTGAGAAATCTACCTCATTTTCGAAACTGGCAATTGAAAATCTCTGCAAAATCAGAGAAAATGATTCAAAGTGTCAATATGGCTTTTATGGTGGATGAAAGTTCTGTAATCCTTATGCTACATCTCTGTAGTGAATATTTGTCGAATCCGTGATGCATGTAGGTTTTTCGGAACACGGAATTTCACGATGACTTGTTCTATGTAAATTGCATGTCTATTGGGTAGAACTCGCTCCAAGAGGATTTTTCTGTGTAAACTGCATTTTTTCAAAACTGACATTAGGAGAAATCTACTATATCAGAATAAAACTTTCTATGTATATTTTTGCCTTGTAAGGTGGATTAAAGTTCGGTAATACACATGTTCACAACTCATTAAAGCATGTTTGTTGAATCCGTAATGCATGTAACGTGTTCAGAACACGGAATGTCACGGCGAGTGAAACTAGGTAAATTACATATCTTTTGGGTACAACTCACTCCAAGAGCATTTCTCTGCCAAATCTGCCTCATTTCAAAACTGGCGTTAAAACTAAACTCCGAAATCTGAGAAAATTCTTCAAAATGTCAGTAAGCCTTGTATGGTGAATGAAAGTGCTGTAATCCACTTGCTAACAACTCTGTAGTGAATATTATTCTAATACGATATGTATGCAGCGTGTTCGGATCACGGAATTTCACGGTGAGCGAATCCATGTAAATTATATATCTATTGTTTAGAACATGTTCCAGAGGTTTTTGCCATGAAATCTGCCTCATTTTTGAAACTGGCGTTTGGAAAGCTCTGTGAAACAGGAGAAAATTCTTCTAAGCATCAATATGCCTTGTATTGTTGTGAAAGTCCTGTAATCCACATGCAAACAACCCTGTAGTGTATTTTTGTCGAAACCTTTCTGCATGTAGCTTGTTCGATACACGTAAATTCACAGTAGGAGAATCTATGTAATTTACATATCTATTGAGTAGAAAATGCTTCAACATATTTTTCCTTTGAAAACTCCCTCATTTTAGAAACTGCTCTTAGGACAAAGCTGCGAACTCTGAGTAAATGTTTCTAAGTGTAAATATGACTTGTATAGTGGATGAAAATTTGGTAATCTGCATGCAACCAACACTGTTGTGAATATTTGTCGAATCCGAGATACATGAATCGTTTTTGGAACACAGAATATTACAGTGAGCGAATCTATGTAAAATATATCTCTTGGGTAGAACTCGCTCCAAGAGATTTTTCTGCGAAATCTACCTCATTTTCGAAACTGGCATTTGAAAATCCCTGCAAAATCAGAGAAAATGCTTCAAAGTGTCAATATGCTTTGTATTCTGATGGAAGTGCGTAAAACCTCATGTAAACAAATCTGTGGTGAATATTTGTAGAAAGCATTATGCATGTAGCGTGATCGTATCACGGAAAATCTCGGCGATGGTATCTATATAAATTACACATCTATTGGGTAGAATTCGCTCCAAAAATTTTTTCTGAGAAAACGGCCTGATTTTCGAAACTGGCATTAGGAAAAAGCTGCAAATTCAGAGATAATGTTTCTAGCTGTAAATATGCCATGTATGGTGGATGAAAGTTCTGTAATCTACATGTTCACAATTCATTCGAGAAAGTTTGTTGAAACCTTGATGCATGTCGTGTGTTCAGAAATTGGAATGTCACTGTGATGGAAAATATGTAATTTACATTTCTATTGGGAAGTACTTGATCCACGAGAATTTTTCTGTGAATCTGCCTCATTTTTTAACCTGGCATTAGGAAAAAATTTCAAAATATGAGAAAATGCTTCAAAGTGTCAATATGGCTTTTAAGGTGGATGAAATTTCGATAATCCTTACGCTAACAACTCTGAAGAGAATATTTGTCGAATCCGAGATGCATGTAGCGTGTTCGGAACACGGAATTTCACGGTGAGCGAACCCATGTAAATTACATGTCTATTGTTTTGAAAAAGCTCCAAGAGATTTTTGCCGTGAAAACTGCCTCATTTTCGAAACTGGCTTTTGGAAAGATCTGTGAAATCAGAGAAAATACTTCTAAGCATAAATATGCCTTGTATTGTGATGAAAGTCCTGTAATCCACATGCAAACAACTCTGTAGAGTATTTTTGTCGAATACTTTCTGCATGTAGCGTGCTCGATTCACGTAATTTCACAGTAGGAGAATCTATGTAATTTAAATATCTATTGAGTAAAACATGCTATAAAATTTTTTTCCTTTGAAAATTGCCTGATTTTTGAAACTACAATTAGGACAAAGCTGCGAACATAGAGTAAATATTTCTAGGTGTAAATATGACTTGTATGGTGAATGAAAATTCGGTAATCCTTATGCTAACAACTCAGTAGTGAATATTTGTCGAATCCGAGATCCATGAAGCGTGTTCGGAACAGGAATTTCACGATGACGTGTTCTATGTAAATTGCATATCTATTGGGTAGAACTCGTTCTAAGAGGATTTTTCTGTGGAAACTGCATGATTTTAGAAACTAACATTAGGAAAAATCTACTAAATCAGTATAAGACATTCTATGTATAAATATGCACTGAAAGGTGGATGAAAGTTTGGTAAAACACGTGTTCACAACTCATTAAAGAATGTTTGTTGGATCCGTGATGCATATAACATGTTCAGAACACGGAATGACACGGCGAGTTAAACTAGGTAAATTACATATCTTTTGGGTACAACTCACTCCAAGAGCATTTCTCTGCCAAATCTGCCTCATTTCAAAACTGGCGTTAAAACTAAACTCCGAAATCTGAGAAAATTCTTGAAAGTGTCAGTAAGCCTTGTATGGTGAATGAAAGTGCTGTAATCCACTTGCTAACAACTCTGTAGTGAATATTATTCTAATACGATATGTATGCAGCGTGTTCGGATCACGGAATTTCACGGTGAGCGAATCCATGTAAATTATATATCTATTGTTTAGAACATGTTCCAGAGGTTTTTGCCATGAAATCTGCCTCATTTTTGAAACTTGCGTTTGGAAAGCTCTGTGAAACAGGAGAAAATTCTTCTAAGCATCAATATGCCTTGTATTGTTGTGAAAGTCCTGTAATCCACATGCAAACAACCCTGTAGTGTATTTTTGTCGAAACCTTTCTGCATGTACCTTGTTCGATACACGTAAATTCACAGTAGGAGAATCTATGTAATTTACATATCTATTGAGTAGAAAATGCTTCAACATATTTTTCCTTTGAAAACTGCATCATTTTAGAAACTGCTCTTAGGACAAAGCTGCGAACTCTGAGTAAATGTTTCTAAGTGTAAATATGACTTGTATAGTGGATGAAAATTTGGTAATCTGCATGCAACCAACACTGTAGTGAATATTTGTCGAATCCGAGATACATGAATCGTTTTTGGAACACAGAATATTACAGTGAGCGAATCTATGTAAAATATATCTCTTGGGTAGAACTCGCTCCAAGAGATTTTTCTGCGAAATCTACCTCATTTTCGAAACTGGCATTTGAAAATCCCTGCAAAATCAGAGAAAATGCTTCAAAGTGTCAATATGCTTTGTATTCTGATGGAAGTGCGTAAAACCTCATGTAAACAAATCTGTGGTGAATATTTGTAGAAAGCATTATGCATGTAGCATGATCGTATCACGGAAAATCTCGGCGATGGTATCTATATAAATTACACATCTATTGGGTAGAATTCGCTCCAAAAATTTTTTCTGAGAAAACGGCCTGATTTTCGAAACTGGCATTAGGAAAAAGCTGCAAATTCAGAGATAATGTTTCTAGCTGTAAATATGCCATGTATGGTGGATGAAAGTTCTGTAATCTACATGTTCACAATTCATTCGAGAAAGTTTGTTGAAACCTTGATGCATGTCGTGTGTTCAGAAATTGGAATGTCACTGTGATGGAAAATATGTAATTTACATTTCTATTGGGAAGTACTTGATCCACGAGAATTTTTCTGTGAATCTGCCTCATTTTTTAACCTGGCATTAGGAAAAAATTTCAAAATATGAGAAAATGCTTCAAAGTGTCAATATGGCTTTTAAGGTGGATGAAATTTCGATAATCCTTACGCTAACAACTCTGAAGAGAATATTTGTCGAATCCGAGATGCATGTAGCGTGTTCGGAACACGGAATTTCACGGTGAGCGAACCCATGTAAATTACATGTCTATTGTTTTGAAAAAGCTCCAAGAGATTTTTGCCGTGAAAACTGCCTCATTTTCGAAACTGGCTTTTTGAAAGATCTGTGAAATCAGAGAAAATACTTCTAAGCATAAATATGCCTTGTATTGTGATGAAAGTCCTGTAATCCACATGCAAACAACTCTGTAGAGTATTTTTGTCGAATACTTTCTGCATGTAGCGTGCTCGATTCACGTAATTTCACAGTAGGAGAATCTATGTAATTTAAATATCTATTGAGTAAAACATGCTATAAAATTTTTTTCCTTTGAAAATTGCCTGATTTTTGAAACTACAATTAGGACAAAGCTGCGAACATAGAGTAAATATTTCTAGGTGTAAATATGACTTGTATGGTGAATGAAAATTCGGTAATCCTTATGCTAACAACTCAGTAGTGAATATTTGTCGAATCCGAGATCCATGAAGCGTGTTCGGAACAGGAATTTCACGATGACGTGTTCTATGTAAATTGCATATCTATTGGGTAGAACTCGTTCTAAGAGGATTTTTCTGTGGAAACTGCATGATTTTAGAAACTAACATTAGGAAAAATCTACTAAATCAGTATAAGACATTCTATGTATAAATATGCACTGAAAGGTGGATGAAAGTTTGGTAAAACACGTGTTCACAACTCATTAAAGAATGTTTGTTGGATCCGTGATGCATATAACATGTTCAGAACACGGAATGACACGGCGAGTTAAACTAGGTAAATTACATATCTTTTGGGTACAACTCACTCCAAGAGCATTTCTCTGCCAAATCTGCCTCATTTCAAAACTGGCGTTAAAACTAAACTCCGAAATCTGAGAAAATTCTTGAAAGTGTCAGTAAGCCTTGTATGGTGAATGAAAGTGCTGTAATCCACTTGCTAACAACTCTGTAGTGAATATTATTCTAATACGATATGTATGCAGCGTGTTCGGATCACGGAATTTCACGGTGAGCGAATCCATGTAAATTATATATCTATTGTTTAGAACATGTTCCAGAGGTTTTTGCCATGAAATCTGCCTCATTTTTGAAACTTGCGTTTGGAAAGCTCTGTGAAACAGGAGAAAATTCTTCTAAGCATCAATATGCCTTGTATTGTTGTGAAAGTCCTGTAATCCACATGCAAACAACCCTGTAGTGTATTTTTGTCGAAACCTTTCTGCATGTACCTTGTTCGATACACGTAAATTCACAGTAGGAGAATCTATGTAATTTACATATCTATTGAGTAGAAAATGCTTCAACATATTTTTCCTTTGAAAACTGCATCATTTTAGAAACTGCTCTTAGGACAAAGCTGCGAACTCTGAGTAAATGTTTCTAAGTGTAAATATGACTTGTATAGTGGATGAAAATTTGGTAATCTGCATGCAACCAACACTGTAGTGAATATTTGTCGAATCCGAGATACATGAATCGTTTTTGGAACACAGAATATTACAGTGAGCGAATCTATGTAAAATATATCTCTTGGGTAGAACTCGCTCCAAGAGATTTTTCTGCGAAATCTACCTCATTTTCGAAACTGGCATTTGAAAATCCCTGCAAAATCAGAGAAAATGCTTCAAAGTGTCAATATGCTTTGTATTCTGATGGAAGTGCGTAAAACCTCATGTAAACAAATCTGTGGTGAATATTTGTAGAAAGCATTATGCATGTAGCATGATCGTATCACGGAAAATCTCGGCGATGGTATCTATATAAATTACACATCTATTGGGTAGAATTCGCTCCAAAAATTTTTTCTGAGAAAACGGCCTGATTTTCGAAACTGGCATTAGGAAAAAGCTGCAAATTCAGAGATAATGTTTCTAGCTGTAAATATGCCATGTATGGTGGATGAAAGTTCTGTAATCTACATGTTCACAATTCATTCGAGAAAGTTTGTTGAAACCTTGATGCATGTCGTGTGTTCAGAAATTGGAATGTCACTGTGATGGAAAATATGTAATTTACATTTCTATTGGGAAGTACTTGATCCACGAGAATTTTTCTGTGAATCTGCCTCATTTTTTAACCTGGCATTAGGAAAAAATTTCAAAATATGAGAAAATGCTTCAAAGTGTCAATATGGCTTTTAAGGTGGATGAAATTTCGATAATCCTTACGCTAACAACTCTGAAGAGAATATTTGTCGAATCCGAGATGCATGTAGCGTGTTCGGAACACGGAATTTCACGGTGAGCGAACCCATGTAAATTACATGTCTATTGTTTTGAAAAAGCTCCAAGAGATTTTTGCCGTGAAAACTGCCTCATTTTCGAAACTGGCTTTTTGAAAGATCTGTGAAATCAGAGAAAATACTTCTAAGCATAAATATGCCTTGTATTGTGATGAAAGTCCTGTAATCCACATGCAAACAACTCTGTAGAGTATTTTTGTCGAATACTTTCTGCATGTAGCGTGCTCGATTCACGTAATTTCACAGTAGGAGAATCTATGTAATTTAAATATCTATTGAGTAAAACATGCTATAAAATTTTTTTCCTTTGAAAATTGCCTGATTTTTGAAACTACAATTAGGACAAAGCTGCGAACATAGAGTAAATATTTCTAGGTGTAAATATGACTTGTATGGTGAATGAAAATTCGGTAATCCTTATGCTAACAACTCAGTAGTGAATATTTGTCGAATCCGAGATCCATGAAGCGTGTTCGGAACAGGAATTTCACGATGACGTGTTCTATGTAAATTGCATATCTATTGGGTAGAACTCGTTCTAAGAGGATTTTTCTGTGGAAACTGCATGATTTTAGAAACTAACATTAGGAAAAATCTACTAAATCAGTATAAGACATTCTATGTATAAATATGCACTGAAAGGTGGATGAAAGTTTGGTAAAACACGTGTTCACAACTCATTAAAGAATGTTTGTTGGATCCGTGATGCATATAACATGTTCAGAACACGGAATGACACGGCGAGTTAAACTAGGTAAATTACATATCTTTTGGGTACAACTCACTCCAAGAGCATTTCTCTGCCAAATCTGCCTCATTTCAAAACTGGCGTTAAAACTAAACTCCGAAATCTGAGAAAATTCTTGAAAGTGTCAGTAAGCCTTGTATGGTGAATGAAAGTGCTGTAATCCACTTGCTAACAACTCTGTAGTGAATATTATTCTAATACGATATGTATGCAGCGTGTTCGGATCACGGAATTTCACGGTGAGCGAATCCATGTAAATTATATATCTATTGTTTAGAACATGTTCCAGAGGTTTTTGCCATGAAATCTGCCTCATTTTTGAAACTTGCGTTTGGAAAGCTCTGTGAAACAGGAGAAAATTCTTCTAAGCATCAATATGCCTTGTATTGTTGTGAAAGTCCTGTAATCCACATGCAAACAACCCTGTAGTGTATTTTTGTCGAAACCTTTCTGCATGTACCTTGTTCGATACACGTAAATTCACAGTAGGAGAATCTATGTAATTTACATATCTATTGAGTAGAAAATGCTTCAACATATTTTTCCTTTGAAAACTGCATCATTTTAGAAACTGCTCTTAGGACAAAGCTGCGAACTCTGAGTAAATGTTTCTAAGTGTAAATATGACTTGTATAGTGGATGAAAATTTGGTAATCTGCATGCAACCAACACTGTAGTGAATATTTGTCGAATCTGAGATACATGAATCGTTTTTGGAACACAGAATATTACAGTGAGCGAATCTATGTAAAATATATCTCTTGGGTAGAACTCGCTCCAAGAGATTTTTCTGCGAAATCTACCTCATTTTCGAAACTGGCATTTGAAAATCCCTGCAAAATCAGAGAAAATGCTTCAAAGTGTCAATATGCTTTGTATTCTGATGGAAGTGCGTAAAACCTCATGTAAACAAATCTGTGGTGAATATTTGTAGAAAGCATTATGCATGTAGCATGATCGTATCACGGAAAATCTCGGCGATGGTATCTATATAAATTACACATCTATTGGGTAGAATTCGCTCCAAAAATTTTTTCTGAGAAAACGGCCTGATTTTCGAAACTGGCATTAGGAAAAAGCTGCAAATTCAGAGATAATGTTTCTAGCTGTAAATATGCCATGTATGGTGGATGAAAGTTCTGTAATCTACATGTTCACAATTCATTCGAGAAAGTTTGTTGAAACCTTGATGCATGTCGTGTGTTCAGAAATTGGAATGTCACTGTGATGGAAAATATGTAATTTACATTTCTATTGGGAAGTACTTGATCCACGAGAATTATTCTGTGAATCTGCCTCATTTTTTAACCTGGCATTAGGAAAAAATTTCAAAATATGAGAAAATGCTTCAAAGTGTCAATATGGCTTTTATGGTGGATGAAATTTCGATAATCCTTACGCTAACAACTCTGAAGAGAATATTTGTCGAATCCGAGATGCATGTAGCGTGTTCGGAACACGGAATTTCACGGTGAGCGAACCCATGTAAATTACATGTCTATTGTTTTGAAAAAGCTCCAAGAGATTTTTGCCGTGAAATCTGCCTCATTTTCGAAACTGGCTTTTTGAAAGATCTGTGAAATCAGAGAAAATACTTCTAAGCATAAATATGCCTTGTATTGTGATGAAAGTCCTGTAATCCACATGCAAACAACTCTGTAGAGTATTTTTGTCGAATACTTTCTGCATGTAGCGTGCTCGATACACGTAATTTCACAGTAGGAGAATCTATGTAATTTAAATATCTATTGAGTAAAACATGCTATAAAATTTTTTCCTTTGAAAACTGCCTGATTTTTGAAACTACAATTAGGACAAAGCTGCGAACATAGAGTAAATATTTCTAGGTGTAAATATGACTTGTATGGTGGATGAAAATTCGGTAATCCTTATGCTAACAACTCAGTAGTGAATATTTGTCGAATCCGAGATCCATGAAGCGTGTTCGGAACAGGAATTTCACGATGACGTGTTCTATGTAAATTGCATATCTATTGGGTAGAACTCGTTCTAAGAGGATTTTTCTGTGGAAACTGCATGATTTTAGAAACTAACATTAGGAAAAATCTACTAAATCAGTATAAGACATTCTATGTATAAATATGCACTGTAAGGTGGATGAAAGTTTGGTAAAACACGTGTTCACAACTCATTAAAGAATGTTTGTTGGATCCGTGATGCATATAACATGTTCAGAACACGGAATGACACGGCGAGTGAAACTAGGTAAATTACATATCTTTTGGGTACAACTCGCTCCAAGAGCATTTCTCTGCCAAATCTGCCTCATTTCAAAACTGGCGTTAAAACTAAACTCCGAAATCTGAGAAAATTCTTCAAAGTGTCAGTAAGCCTTGTATGGTGAATGAAAGTGCTGTAATCCACTTGCTAACAACTCTGTAGTGAATATTATTCTAATACGATATGTATGCAGCGTGTTCGGATCACGGAATTTCACGGTGAGCGAATCCATGTAAATTATATATCTATTGTTTAGAACATGTTCCAGAGGTTTTTGCCATGAAATCTGCCTCATTTTTGAAACTGGCGTTTGGAAAGCTCTGTGAAACAGGAGAAAATTCTTCTAAGCATCAATATGCCTTGTATTGTTGTGAAAGTCCTGTAATCCACATGCAAACAACCATGTAGTGTATTTTTGTCGAAACCTTTCTGCATGTAGCTTGTTCGATACACGTGAATTCACAGTAGGAGAATCTATGTAATTTACATATCTATTGAGTAGAAAATGCTTCAACATATTTTTCCTTTGAAAACTGCATCATTTTAGAAACTGCTCTTAGGACAAAGCTGCGAACTCTGAGTAAATGTTTCTAAGTGTAAATATGACTTGTATAGTGGATGAAAATTTGGTAATCTGCATGCAACCAACACTGTAGTGAATATTTGTCGAATCCGAGATACATGAATCGTTTTTGGAACACAGAATATTACAGTGAGCGAATCTATGTAAAATATATCTCTTGGGTAGAACTCGCTCCAAGAGATTATTCTGCGAAATCTACCTCATTTTCGAAACTGGCATTTGAAAATCCCTGCAAAATCAGAGAAAATGCTTCAAAGTGTCAATATGCTTTGTATTCTGATGGAAGTGCGTAAAACCACATGTAAACAAATCTGTGGTGAATATTTGTAGAAAGCATTATGCATGTAGCGTGATCGTATCACGGAAAATCTCGGCGATGGTATCTATATAAATTACAAATCTATTGGGTAGAATTCGCTCCAAAAATTTTTTCTGAGAAAACGGCCTGATTTTCGAAACTGGCATTAGGAAAAAGCTGCAAATTCAGAGATAATGTTTCTAGCTGTAAATATGCCATGTATGGTGGATGAAAGTTCTGTAATCTACATGTTCACAATTCATTCGAGAAAGTTTGTTGAAACCTTGATGCATGTCGTGTGTTCAGAAATTGGAATGTCACTGTGATGGAAAATATGTAATTTACATTTCTATTGGGAAGTACTTGATCCACGAGAATTTTTCTGTGAATCTGCCTCATTTTTTAACCTGGCATTAGGAAAAAATTTCAAAATATGAGAAAATGCTTCAAAGTGTCAATATGGCTTTTATGGTGGATGAAATTTCGATAATCCTTACGCTAACAACTCTGAAGAGAATATTTGTCGAATCCGAGATGCATGTAGCGTGTTCGGAACACGGAATTTCACGGTGAGCGAACCCATGTAAATTACATGTCTATTGTTTTGAAAAAGCTCCAAGAGATTTTTGCCGTGAAATCTGCCTCATTTTCGAAACTGGCTTTTTGAAAGATCTGTGAAATCAGAGAAAATACTTCTAAGCATAAATATGCCTTGTATTGTGATGAAAGTCCTGTAATCCACATGCAAACAACTCTGTAGAGTATTTTTGTCGAATATTTTCTGCATGTAGCGTGCTCGATACACGTAATTTCACAGTAGGAGAATCTATGTAATTTAAATATCTATTGAGTAAAACATGCTATAAAATTTTTTTCCTTTGAAAACTGCCTGATTTTTGAAACTACAATTAGGACAAAGCTGCGAACATAGAGTAAATATTTCTAGGTGTAAATATGTCTTGTATGGTGGATGAAATTTCGGTAATCCTTATGCTAACAACTCAGTAGTGAATATTTGTCGAATCCGAGATCCATGAAGCGTGTTCGGAAGAGGAATTTCACGATGACGTGTTCTATGTAAATTGCATATCTATTGGGTAGAACTCGTTCTAAGAGGATTTTTCTGTGGAAACTGCATGATTTTAGAAACTAACATTAGGAAAAATCTACTAAATCAGTATAAGACATTCTATGTATAAATATGCACTGTAAGGTGGATGAAAGTTTGGTAAAACACGTGTTCACAACTCATTAAAGAATGTTTGTTGAATCCGTGATGCATATAACGTGTTCAGAACACGGAATGTCACGGTGAGTGAAACTAGGTAAATTACATATCTTTTGGGTACAACTCGCTGCAAGAGCATTTTTTCTTCCAAATCGGCCTCATTTTCAATCCTGGCGTTAAATCGAAGGTGTGAAATCTTAGAAAAATCTTCAAAGTGTCAGTAAGCCGTGTGTGGTGAATGAAAGTACTGTAATCCACAAGCTAACAACTCTGTAGTGAATAATTTTCGAATTCGAGATACATGAATCATGTTCGGAGCACGGAATTTCACGCTGAACGAATCCATGTAAATTACAAGTCTATTGGTTAGAACGTGCTCCAAGAAATTTTTGCCGTGAAATCAGCCTCATTTTCGAAACTGGTGTTTGGAAAATTCTGTGAAATCAGAGAAAATGCTTCTAAGCATCAATATGCCTTGTATTGTGATGAAAGTCCTGTAATCCACATGCAAACATCTATGTAGTGTATTTTTCTCGAAAACTTTCTGCATGTAGCGTTTTCGATACATGTAATTTCACAGCAGGAGAATATATATAATTTACATATCTTTTGAGTAGAACATGCTCCAAAAGTTTTTTCCTTTGAAAACTGCCTGATTTTCGAAAGTGCTATTAGGACAAAGCTGCAAACTCAGAGTAAATGTTTCTAGGTGTAAATATGATTGTATGGTGGATGAAAGATCGGTAATCTGCATGCAAACAACTCTGGAGTTAATATTTGTCGAATCCGAGATACAAGAATCGTTTTTGGAACACGGAATATTACAGTGAGCGAATCTATGTAAAATATATCTCTTGGGTAGAACTCGCTCCAAGAGATTTTTCTGCGAAATCTGCCTCATTTTCGAAACTGGCATTTGAAAATCCCTGCAAAATCAGAGAAAATGCTTCAAAGTGTCAATATGCCTTGTATTGTGATGGAAGTTCTTAAAACCACATGCAAACAAATCTGTGGTGAATATTTGTAGAAAGCGTTATGCATGTAGCGTGATCGAATCACGGAAATTCCCGGCGATGGAATCTATGTAAATTACACATCTATAGGGTAGATCTCGCTCCAAAAATTTTTTCTGAGAAAACGGCCTGATTTTCGAAACTGGCATTAGGAAAAAGCTGCAAATTCAGAGTTAATGATTCTAGGTGTAAATATGCCATGTATGGTGGATGAAAGTTCTGTAATCTACATGTTCACAACTCATTTGAGAAAGTTTGTTGAAATCTTGATGCATGTAGCGTGTTCAGAAATTGGAATGTCACTGTGATGGAAAATATGTAATTTACATTTCTGTTGGGAAGTACTTGATCCACGAGAATTTTTCTGCGAATCTGCCTAATTTTTTAACCTGGCATTAGGAAAAAATTTCAAAATATGAGAAAATGCTTCAAAGTGTCAATATGGCTTTTATGGTGGATGAAATTTCGATAATCCTTACGCTAACAACTCTGAAGAGAATATTTGTCGAATCCGAGATGCATGCAGCGTGTTTGGAACACGGAATTTCACGGTTAGCGAATCCATGTAAATTACATGTTTATTGGTTAGAACCTGCTCCAAGAGGTTTTTGCCGTGAAATCTGCCTCATTTTCAAAACTGGCGTTTGGAAAGCTCTGTGAAATCACAGAAAATGCTTCTAAGCATCAATATGCCTTGTATTGTGATGAAAGTCCTGTAATCCACATGCAAACTACTCTGTAGTGTATTTTTGTCGAATACTTTCTGCATGTAGCGTGTTCCATACACATAATTTCACAGTAGGAGAATCTATGTAATTTACATATCTATTGAGTAGAACATGCTCCAACATTTTTTTCCTTTGAAAAATGCCTAATTTTTGAAACTGCTATTAGGACAAAGCTGAGAACATAGAGTAAATGTTGCTAGGTGTAAATATGACTTGTATGGTGGATGAAAATTTGGTAATCCGCATGGAACCAACTCTGTAGTGAATATTTGTCGAATCCGAGATACATGAAGCTTGTTTGGAACACAAAATATCACGGTGAGCGAATCTATGTAAAATATATGTCTCTTGGGTAGAACTGGCTCAAAGAGATTTTTCTGCGAAATCTACCTCATTTTCGAAACTGGCAATTGAAAATCTCTGCAAAATCAGAGAAAATGATTCAAAGTGTCAATATGGCTTTTATGGTGGATGAAAGTTCTGTAATCCTTATGCTACATCTCTGTAGTGAATATTTGTTGAATCCATGATGCATGTAGGTTTTTCGGAACACGGAATTTCACGATGACTGGTTCTATGTAAATTGCATGTCTATTGGGTAGAACTCGCTCCAAGAGGATTTTTCTGTGTAAACTGCATTATTTCAAAACTGACATTAGGAGAAATCTTCTATATCAGAATAAAACTTTCTATGTATATTTTTGCCTTGTAAGGTGGATTAAAGTTCGGTAATACACATGTTCACAACTCATTAAAGAATGTTTGTTGAATCCGTAATGCATGTAACGTGTTCAGAACACGGAATGTCACGGCGAGTGAAACTAGGTAAATTACATATCTTTTGGGTACAACTCACTCCAAGAGCATTTCTCTGCCAAATCTGCCTCATTTCAAAACTGGCGTTAAAACTAAACTCCGAAATCTGAGAAAATTCTTCAAAATGTCAGTAAGCCTTGTATGGTGAATGAAAGTGCTGTAATCCACTTGCTAACAACTCTGTAGTGAATATTATTCTAATACGATATGTATGCAGCGTGTTCGGATCACGGAAATTCACGGTGAGCGAATCCATGTAAATTATATATCTATTGTTTAGAACATGTTCCAGAGGTTTTTGCCATGAAATCTGCCTCATTTTTGAAACTGGCGTTTGGAAAGCTCTGTGAAACAGGAGAAAATTCTTCTAAGCATCAATATGCCTTGTATTGTTGTGAAAGTCCTGTAATCCACATGCAAACAACCCTGTAGTGTATTTTTGTTGAAACCTTTCTGCATGTAGCTTGTTCGATACACGTAAATTCACAGTAGGAGAATCTATGTAATTTACATATCTATTGAGTAGAAAATGCTTCAACATATTTTTCCTTTGAAAACTGCCTCATTTTAGAAACTGCTCTTAGGACAAAGCTGCGAACTCTGAGTAAATGTTTCTAAGTGTAAATATGACTTGTATAGTGGATGAAAATTTGGTAATCTGCATGCAACCAACACTGTAGTGAATATTTGTCGAATCCGAGATACATGAATCGTTTTTGGAACACAGAATATTACAGTGAGCGAATCTATGTAAAATATATCTCTTGGGTAGAACTCGCTCCAAGAGATTTTTCTGCGAAATCTACCTCATTTTCGAAACTGGCATTTGAAAATCCCTGCAAAATCAGAGAAAATGCTTCAAAGTGTCAATATGCTTTGTATTCTGATGGAAGTGCGTAAAACCACATGTAAACAAATCTGTGGTGAATATTTGAAGAAAGCGTTATGCATGTAGCGTGATCGTATCACGGAAAATCTCGGCGATGGTATCTATATAAATTACACATCTATTGGGTAGAATTCGCTCCAAAAATTTTTTCTGAGATAACGGCCTGATTTTCGAAACTGGCATTAGGAAAAAGCTGCAAATTCAGTGTTAATGTTTCTAGCTGTAAATATGCCATGTATGGTGGATGAAAGATCTGTAATCTACATGTTCACAATTCATTCGAGAAAGTTTGTTGAAACCTTGATGCATGTCGTGTGTTCAGAAATTGGAATGTCACTGTGATGGAAAATATGTAATTTACATTTCTATTGGGAAGTACTTGATCCACGAGAATTTTTCTGTGAATCTGCCTCATTTTTTAACCTGGCATTAGGAAAAAATTTCAAAATATGAGAAAATGCTTCAAAGTGTCAATATGGCTTTTATGGTGGATGAAATTTCGATAATCCTTACGCTAACAACTCTGAAGAGAATATTTGTCGAATCCGAGATGCATGTAGCGTGTTCGGAACACGGAATTTCACGGTGAGCGAACCCATGTAAATTACATGTCTATTGTTTTGAAAAAGCTCCAAGAGATTTTTGCCGTGAAATCTGCCTCATTTTCGAAACTGGCTTTTGGAAAGATCTGTGAAATCAGAGAAAATACTTCTAAGCATAAATATGCCTTGTATTGTGATGAAAGTCCTGTAATCCACATGCAAACAACTCTGTAGAGTATTTTTGTCGAATACTTTCTGCATGTAGCGTGCTCGATACACGTAATTTCACAGTAGGAGAATCTATGTAATTTAAATATCTATTGAGTAAAACATGCTATAAAATTTTTTTCCTTTGAAAACTGCCTGATTTTTGAAACTACAATTAGGACAAAGCTGCGAACATAGAGTAAATATTTCTAGGTGTAAATATGACTTGTATGGTGGATGAAATTTCGGTAATCCTTATGCTAACAACTCAGTAGTGAATATTTGTCGAATCCGAGATCCATGAAGCGTGTTCGGAACAGGAATTTCACGATGACGTGTTCTATGTAAATTGCATATCTATTGGGTAGAACTCGTTCTAAGAGGATTTTTCTGTGGAAACTGCATGATTTTAGAAACTAACATTAGGAAAAATCTACTAAATCAGTATAAAACATTCTATGTATAAATATGCACTGTAAGGTGGATGAAAGTTTGGTAAAACACGTGTTCACAACTCATTAAAGAATGTTTGTTGAATCCGTGATGCATATAACGTGTTCAGAACACGGAATGTCACGGTGAGTGAAACTAGGTAAATTACATATCTTTTGGGTACAACTCGCTGCAAGAGCATTTTTTCTGCCAAATCGGCCTCATTTTCAATCCTGGCGTTAAATCGAAGGTGTGAAATCTTAGAAAAATCTTCAAAGTGTCAGTAAGCCGTGTGTGGTGAATGAAAGTACTGTAATCCACAAGCTAACAACTCTGTAGTGAATAATTTTCAAATTCGAGATACATGAATCATGTTCGGAGCACGGAATTTCACGCTGAACGAATCCATGTAAATTACAAGTCTATTGGTTAGAACGTGCTCCAAGAAATTTTTGCCGTGAAATCAGCCTCATTTTCGAAACTGGTGTTTGGAAAATTCTGTGAAATCAGAGAAAATGCTTCTAAGCATCAATATGCCTTGTATTGTGATGAAAGTCCTGTAATCCACATGCAAACATCTATGTAGTGTATTTTTCTCGAAAACTTTCTGCATGTAGCGTTTTCGATACATGTAATTTCACAGCAGGAGAATATATATAATTTACATATCTTTTGAGTAGAACATGCTCCAAAAGTTTTTTCCTTTGAAAACTGCCTGATTTTCGAAAGTGCTATTAGGACAAAGCTGCAAACTCAGAGTAAATGTTTCTAGGTGTAAATATGATTGTATGGTGGATGAAAGATCGGTAATCTGCATGCAAACAACTCTGGAGTTAATATTTGTCGAATCCGAGATACAAGAATCGTTTTTGGAACACGGAATATTACAGTGAGCGAATCTATGTAAAATATATCTCTTGGGTAGAACTCGCTCCAAGAGATTTTTCTGCGAAATCTGCCTCATTTTCGAAACTGGCATTTGAAAATCCCTGCAAAATCAGAGAAAATGCTTCAAAGTGTCAATATGCCTTGTATTGTGATGGAAGTTCTTAAAACCACATGCAAACAAATCTGTGGTGAATATTTGTAGAAAGCGTTATGCATGTAGCGTGATCGAATCACGGAAATTCCCGGCGATGGAATCTATGTAAATTACACATCTATTGGGTAGATCTCGCTCCAAAAATTTTTTCTGAGAAAACGGCCTGATTTTCGAAACTGGCATTAGGAAAAAGCTGCAAATTCAGAGTTAATGATTCTAGGTGTAAATATGCCATGTATGGTGGATGAAAGTTCTGTAATCTACATGTTCACAACTCATTTGAGAAAGTTTGTTGAAATCTTGATGCATGTAGCGTGTTCAGAAATTGGAATGTCACTGTGATGGAAAATATGTAATTTACATTTCTGTTGGGAAGTACTTGATCCACGAGAATTTTTCTGCGAATCTGCCTAATTTTTTAACCTGGCATTAGGAAAGAATTTCAAAATATGAGAAAATGCTTCAAAGTGTCAATATGGCTTTTATGGTGGATGAAATTTCGATAATCCTTACGCTAACAACTCTGAAGAGAATATTTGTCGAATCCGAGATGCATGCAGCGTGTTTGGAACACGGAATTTCACGGTTAGCGAATCCATGTAAATTACATGTTTATTGGTTAGAACCTGCTCCAAGAGGTTTTTGCCGTGAAATCTGCCTCATTTTCAAAACTGGCGTTTGGAAAGCTCTCTGAAATCACAGAAAATGCTTCTAAGCATCAATATGCCTTGTATTGTGATGAAAGTCCTGTAATCCACATGCAAACAACTCTGTAGTGTATTTTTGTCGAATACTTTCTGCATGTAGCGTGTTCCATACACGTAATTTCACAGTAGGAGAATCTATGTAATTTACATATCTATTGAGTAGAACATGCTCCAACATTTTTTTCCTTTGAAAAATGCCTAATTTTTGAAACTGCTATTAGGACAAAGCTGAGAACATAGAGTAAATGTTGCTAGGTGTAAATATGACTTGTATGGTGGATGAAAATTTGGTAATCCGCATGGAACCAACTCTGTAGTGAATATTTGTCGAATCCGAGATACATGAAGCTTGTTTGGAACACAAAATATCACGGTGAGCGAATCTATGTAAAATATATGTCTCTTGGGTAGAACTGGCTCAAAGAGATTTTTCTGCGAAATCTACCTCATTTTCGAAACTGGCAATTGAAAATCTCTGCAAAATCAGAGAAAATGATTCAAAGTGTCAATATGGCTTTTATGGTGGATGAAAGTTCTGTAATCCTTATGCTACATCTCTGTAGTGAATATTTGTTGAATCCATGATGCATGTAGGTTTTTCGGAACACGGAATTTCACGATGACTGGTTCTATGTAAATTGCATGTCTATTGGGTAGAACTCGCTCCAAGAGGATTTTTCTGTGTAAACTGCATTATTTCAAAACTGACATTAGGAGAAATCTACTATATCAGAATAAAACTTTCTATGTATATTTTTGCCTTGTAAGGTGGATTAAAGTTCGGTAATACACATGTTCACAACTCATTAAAGAATGTTTGTTGAATCCGTAATGCATGTAACGTGTTCAGAACACGGAATGTCACGGCGAGTGAAACTAGGTAAATTACATATCTTTTGGGTACAACTCACTCCAAGAGCATTTCTCTGCCAAATCTGCCTCATTTCAAAACTGGCGTTAAAACTAAACTCCGAAATCTGAGAAAATTCTTCAAAATGTCAGTAAGCCTTGTATGGTGAATGAAAG
The DNA here is from genome assembly GCF_036321535.1 of Camelus dromedarius. NCBI lineage: Eukaryota > Metazoa > Chordata > Mammalia > Artiodactyla > Camelidae > Camelus > Camelus dromedarius. The sequence goes on from NW_026989824.1 coordinate 1,056,425, forward strand.
TGCTGTAATCCACTTGCTAACAACTCTGTAGTTAATATTATTCTAATACGATATGTATGCAGCGTGTTCGGATCACGGAATTTCACGGTGAGCGAATCCATGTAAATTATATATCTATTGTTTAGAACATGTTCCAGAGGTTTTTGCCATGAAATCTGCCTCATTTTTGAAACTGGCGTTTGGAAAGCTCTGTGAAACAGGAGAAAATTCTTCTAAGCATCAATATGCCTTGTATTGTTGTGAAAGTCCTGTAATCCACATGCAAACAACCCTGTAGTGTATTTTTGTCGAAACCTTTCTGCATGTACCTTGTTCGATACACGTAAATTCACAGTAGGAGAATCTATGTAATTTACATATCTATTGAGTAGAAAATGCTTCAACATATTTTTCCTTTGAAAACTGCCTCATTTTAGTAACTGCTCTTAGGACAAAGCTGCGAACTCTGAGTAAATGTTTCTAAGTGTAAATATGACTTGTATAGTGGATGAAAATTTGGTAATCTGCATGCAACCAACACTGTAGTGAATATTTGTCGAATCCGAGATACATGAATCATTTTTGGAACACAGAATATTACAGTGAGCGAATCTATGTAAAATATATCTCTTGGGTAGAACTCGCTCCAAGAGATTTTTCTGCGAAATCTACCTCATTTTTGAAACTGGCATTTGAAAATCCCTGCAAAATCAGAGAAAATGCTTCAAAGTGCCAATATGCTTTGTATTCTGATGGAAGTGCGTAAAACCACATGTAAACAAATCTGTGGTGAATATTTGTAGAAAGCATTATGCATGTAGCGTGATCGTATCACGGAAAATCTCGGCGATGGTATCTATATAAATTACACATCTATTGGGTAGAATTCGCTCCAAAAATTTATCTGAGAAAACGCCCTGATTTTCGAAACTGGCATTACGAAAAAGCTGCAAATTCAGAGTTAATGTTTCTAGCTGTAAATATGCCATGTATGGTGGATGAAAGTTCTGTAATCTACATGTTCACAATTCATTCGAGAAAGTTTGTTGAAACCTTGATGCATGTCGTGTGTTCAGAAATTGGAATGTCACTGTGATGGAAAATATGTAATTTACATTTCTATTGGGAAGTACTTGATCCACGAGAATTTTTCTGTGAATCTGCCTCATTTTTTAACCTGGCATTAGGAAAAAATTTCAAAATATGAGAAAATGCTTCAAAGTGTCAATATGGCTTTTATGGTGGATGAAATTTCGATAATCCTTACGCTAACAACTCTGAAGAGAATATTTGTCGAATCCGAGATGCATGTAGCGTGTTTGGAACACGGAATTTCACGATGACGGGTTCTATGTTAATTGCATATCTATAGAGTAGAAATCTCTCCAAGAGGATTTTTCTGTGTAAACTGCATTACATTAAAAACTAACATTAGGGGAAATCTACTAAATCAGTATATAAATTTCTATGTATAAATATGCATTGTAAGGTGGATGAAAGATTGGTAATACACGTGTTCACAACACATTAAATTATGTTTGTTGAATCCATGATGCATATAAAGTGTTCAGAAGACGGAATGTCACGGTGAGTGAAACTAGGTAAATTACATATCATTTGGGTACAACTCGCTCCAGGAGCATTTTTATACCAAATCTGCCTCATTTTCAAAACTGGCATTAAAACTAACCTGTGAAATCTGAGAAAAGTATTCAAAGTGTCAGTAAGCCTTTTATGGAAGATGAAAGTGCTGTAATCCACTTGCTAACAACACTGAAATGAATATTTGTCGAATCCGAGATGCATGCAGCGTGATTGGAACACGGAAATTCACGGTTAGCGAATCCATGTAAATTACATGTGTATAGGTTAGAACCCGCTCCAAGAGTTTTTCGCCGTGAAATCTGCCTCATTTTCAAAACTGGCGTTTGGAAAGCTCTGTGAAATCAGAGAAAATGCTTCTAAGCTTCAATATGCCATGTATTGTGATGAAAGTCCTGTAATCCACATGCAAACAACTCTGTAGTGTATTTTTGTCAAATACTTTCTGCATGTAGCGTGTTCGATTCACGTAATTTCACAGAAGGAGAATCTATGTAATTTATATATCTATTGAGTAGAACATGCTCCAACATTTTTTTCCTTTGAAAACTGCCTGATTTTCGAAACTGCTATTAGGACAAAGCTGCGAACATAGAGTAAATGTTTCTAGGTGTAAATATGACTTGTATGGTGGATGAAAATTCGGTAATCCACATGCAACCAACTCTGTAGTGAATATTTGTCGAATCCGAGATACATGAAGCGTGTTTGGAACACAGAATATCACGGTGAGCGAATCTATGTAAAATATATGTCTCTTGGGTAGAACTGGCTCAAAGAGATTTTTCTGCGAAATCTGCCTCATTTTCGAAACTGACAATTGAAAATCTCTGCAAAATCTGAGAAAATGCTTCAAAGTGTCAATATGGCTTTTATATGGATGAAAGTTCCGTAATCCTTATGCTAACAACTCAGTAGTGAATATTTTTCGAATCCAAGATCCACGAAGCGTGTTTGGAACAGGAATTTCACGATGACTGGTTCTATGTAAATTGCATATATATTGGGTAGAACTCGTTCTAAGAGGATTTTTCTATGTAAACTGCTTTATATTATAATCTAACATTAGGGGAAACCAACTAAATCAGTATAAAACTTTCTATGTATAAATATGCGTTGTAAGGTGGATGAAAGTTCGGTAATACACGTGTTCACAACTCATTAAAGAATGTTTGTTGAACCCGTGATGCATATAATGTGTTCAGAACACTGAATGTCACGGTGAGAGAAACTAGGTAAATTACATATCTTTTGGGTACAACTCGCTCCAAGAGCATTTTTCTGCCAAATCGGCCTCATTTTCAATCCTGGCGTTAAATCTAAGCTGTGAAATCTGAGAAAATTCTTCAAAGTGTCAGTAAGCCGTGTGTTTTGAAGGAAAGTACTGTAATCCACATGCTAAAAACTCTGTAGTGAATAATTGTCGAATCCATTATACATGAAGCATGTTCGGTGCACGGAATTTCACGCTGAGCGAATCCATGTAAATTACAAGTCTATTGGTTAGAACGTGCTCCAAGAAATTTTGCCGTGAAATCTGCCTCATTTTCGAAACTGGCGTTTGGAAAAATCTGTGAAATCAGGGAAAATGCTTCTAAGCATCCATATGCCTTTTATTGTGATGAAAGTTCTGTTATCCACATGCAAACAACTCTGTAGAGTATTTTTCTCGAATACTTTCTGCATGTAGCGTGTTCGATACACGTAATTTCACAGCAGGAGAATATATATAATTTACATATCTATTGAGTAGAACATGCTCCAAGGTTTTTTCCTTTGAAAACTGCCTGATTTTCGAAACTGCTATTAGGACAAAGCTGCGAACTCAGAGTAAATGTTTCTAGCTGTAAATATGATTGTATGGTGGATGAAAGATCGGTAATCCGCATGCAAACATCTCTGGAGTGAATATTAGTCGAATCCGAGATACATGAAGCGTGTTTGGAACACAGAATATCACGGTGACCGAATCAATGTAAAATAAATGTCCCTTGTGTAGAACACGCTCCAAGAGATTTTTCTGCGAAATCTGCCTCATTTTCGAAACTGGCATTTGAAAATCCCTGCAAAATCAGAGAAAATGCTTCAAAGTTCCAATATGCCTTTTATTGTGATGGAAGTTCGTAAAACCACATGCAAACAAATCTGTGGTGAATATTTGTAGAAAGCGTTATGCATGTAGCGTGATCGTATCACGGAAATTCCCGGCGATGGAATCTATGTAAATTACACATCTATTGGGTAGATCTCGCTCCAAAAATTTTTTCTGAAAAAACGGCCTGATTTTCGAAACTGGCATTAGGAAAAATCTGCAAATTCAGAATTAATGTTTCTATGTGTAAATATGCCATGTATGGTGGATGAAAGTTCTGTAATCTACATGTTCACAACTCATTCGAGAAAGTTTGTTAAAACCATGATGCATGAAGCGTGTTCAGATACTGGAATGTAACTGTGAGGGAAAATATGTAAATTACATTTCTAATGGGACGTACTTGCTCCATGAGAATTTTTCTGTGAATCTGCCTCATTTTCAAACCTGGCATTAGGAAAAAGTTTCGAAATATGAGAAAATGTTTCAAAGTGTCAATATGGCCTTTATGGTGGATGAAGTTTCGGTAATCCTTATGCTAACAACTCTGTAGTGAATATTTGTCGAATCCGTGATGCATGTAGGTTTTTCGGAACACGGAATTTCACGATGACTGGTTCTATGTAAATTGCATATCTATTGGGTAGAACTCGTTCTAAGAGGATTTTTCTATGTAAACTGCATTATATTAAAAACTAACATTAGGGGAAATCTACTAAATCAGTATATAAATTTCTATGTATAAATATGCATTGTAAGGTGGATGAAAGTTCGGTAATACACGTGTTCACAACACATTAAATTATGTTTGTTGAATCCATGATGCATATAAAGTGTTCAGAAGACGGAATGTCACGGTGAGTGAAAATAGGTAAATTACATATCATTTGGGTACAACTCGCTCCAGGAGCATTTTTATACCAAATCTGCCTCATTTTCAAAACTGGCGTTAAAACTAACCTGTGAAATCTGAGAAAAGTATTCAAAGTGTCAGTAAGCCTTTTATGGAAGATGAAAGTGCTGTAATCCACTTGCTAACAACACTGAAGTGAATATTTGTCGAATCCGAGATGCATGCAGCGTGATCGGAGCACGGAATTTCACGCTGAGCGAATCCATGTAAATTACAAGTCTATTGGATAGAACGTGCTCCAAGAGGTTTTCGCCGTGAAATCTGCCTCATTTTCAAAACTGGCGTTTGGAAAGCTCTGTGAAATCACAGAAAATGCTTCTAAGCTTCAATATGCCTTGTATTGTGATGAAAGTCCTGTAATCCACATGCAAACAACTCTGTAGTGTATTTTTGTCGAATCCTTTCTGCATGTAGCTTGTTCGATACACGCAATTTCACAGAAGGAGAATCTATGTAATTTACATATCTATAGAGTAGAACATGCTCCAAAAATTTTTTCCTTTGGAAACTGCCTGATTTTCGAAACTGCTATTAGGACAAAGCTGCGAACTCTGAGTAAATGTTTCTAGGTGTATATATGACTTGTATGGTTGATGAAAATACGGTAATCCGCATGGAACAAACCCTGTAGTGAATATTTCTCGAATCCGAGATACATGAAGCGTGTTTGGAACACACAATATCACGGTGAGCGAATCTATGTAAAATACATGTCCCTTGTGTAGAACACGCTCCAAGAGATTTTTCTGTGAAATCTACCTCATTTTAGAAACTGGCAATTGAAAATCTCTGCAAAATCAGAGAAAATGCTTCAAAGTGTCAATATGGCTTTTATATGGATGAAAGTTCGGTAATCCTTATGCTAACAACTCAGTAGTGAATATTTGTCGAATCCGAGATCCATGAAGCGTTTCGGAACAGGAAATTCACGATGACTGGTTCTAGGTAAATTGCATATCTATTGGGTAGAACTCATTCTAAGAGGATTTTTCTGTGAAAACTGCATGACTTTAGAAACTAACATTAAGAGAAATCTACTAAATCAGTATAAAATTTTCTATGTATAAATATGCATTGTTAGGTGGATGAAAGTTCGGTAATACATGCGTTCACAACTCATTAAAGAATGTTTGTTGAACCCGTGATGCATATAATGTGTTCAGAACACTGAATGTCACGGTGAGTGAAACTAGGTAAATTACATATCTTTTGGGTACAACTCGCTCCAAGAGCATTTTTCTGCCAAATCAGCCTCATTTTCAATCCTGGCATTAAATCTAAGCTGTGAAATCTGAGAAAATTCTTCAAAGTGTCAGTAAGCCGTGTGTGGTGAAGGAAAGTACTGTAATCCACATGCTAAAAACTCTGTAGTGAATAATTGTCGAATCCGTTATACATGAAGCATGTTCGGAGCACGGAATTTCACGCTGAGCGAATCCATGTAAATTACAAGTCTATTGGTTAGAACGTGCTCCAAGAATTTTTTGCCGTGAAATCTGCCTCATTTTCGAAACTGGCGTTTGGAAAATTCTGTGAAATCAGAGAAAATGCTTCTAAGCATCAATATGCCTTGTATTGTGATGAAAGTCCTGTAATCCACATGCAAACAACTCTGTAGAGTATTTTTCTCGAATACTTTCTGCATGTAGCGTTTTCGATACACGTAATTTCACAGCAGGAGAATATATATAATTTACATATCTATTTAGTAGAACATGCTCCATAGTTTTTTCGTTTGAAAAATGCCTGACTTTCGAAACTGCTATAAGGACAAAGCTGCGAACTCAGAGTAAATGTTTCTAGGTGTAAATATGACTTCTATGGTGGATGAAAATTCGGTAATCTTTATGCTAACAGCTCTGTAGTGAATATTTGTCGAATCCGTGATGCATGTAGGTTTTTCAGAACACGGAATTTCACGATGACGGGTTCTATGTTAATTGCATGTCTATAGAGTAGAAATCTCTCCAAGAGGATTTTTCTGTGTAAACTGCATTATATTAAAAACTAACATTAGAGGAAATATACTAAATCAGTATATAAATTTCTATGTATAAATATGCATTGTAAGGTGGATGAAAGTTCGGTAATACACGTGTTCACAACTCATTAAAGTATGTTTGTTGAATCCATGATGCATATAAAGTGTTCAGAACACGGAATGTCACGGTGAGTGAAACTAGGTAAATTACATATCTTTTGGGTACAACTCGCTCCAAGAGCATTTTTATACAAAATCTGCCTCATTTTCAAAACTGGCGTTTGGAAAGTTCTGTGAAATCACAGAAAATGCTTCTAAGCTTCAATATGCCTTGTATTGTGATGAAAGTCCTGTAATCCACATGCAAAATACTCTGTAGTGTACTTTTTCGAATACTTTCTGCATGTAGCGTGTTCGATACACGTAATTTCACAGCAGGAGGATATATATAATTTACATATCTATTGAGTAGAACATGCTCCAAGGTTTTTTCCTTTGAAAACTGCCTGATTTTCGAAACTGCTATTAGGACAAACTGCGAACATAGAGTAAATATTTCTTAGTGTAAATATGACTTGTATGGTGGATGAAAATTCGGTAATCCACATGCAACCAACTCTGTAGTGAATATTTGTCGAATCCTAGATACATGAAGCGTGTTTGGAACACAGAATATCACGGTGAGCGAATCTATGTAAAATATATGTCTCTTGGGTAGAACTGGCTCAAAGAGATTTTTCTGCGAAATCTACCTCATTTTCGAAACTGGCAATTGAAAATCTCTGCAAAATCAGAGAAAATGCTTCAAAGTGTCAATATGGCTTTTATATGGATGAAAGTTCTGTAATCCTTATGCTAACAACTCTGTAGTGAATATTTGTCGAATCCGTGATGCATGTAGGTTTTTCGGAACACGGAATTTCACGATGACTGGTTCTATGTAAATTGCATATCTATTGGGTAGAACTCGTTCTAAGAGGATTTTTATGTGAAACTTCATGAGTTTAGAAACTAACATTAGGAGAAATCTACTAATTCAGTATAAAATTTTCTATGTATAAATATGCATTTTAAGGTGGATGAAAGTTCGGTAATACACGTGTTCACAACTCATTAAAGAATGTTTGTTGAATCCGTGATGCATATAACGTGTTCAGAACACGGAATGTCACGGTGAGTGAAAAAAGGTAAATTACATATCATTTGGGTACAACTCGCTCCAAGAGCATTTTTATACCAAATCTGCCTCATTTTCAATCCTGGCGTTAAATCTAAGCTGTGAAATCTGAAAAAATTCTTCAAAGTGTCAGTAAGCCGTATGTGGTGAATGAAAGTACTATAATCCACATGCTAACAACTCTGTAGTGAATATTTTTCGAATCCGAGATACATGAAGCATGTTCGGAGCACGGAATTGCACGGTGAGCGAATCCATGTAAATTACAAGTCTATTGGATAGAACGTGCTCCAAGAATTTTTTGCCGTGAAATCTCCCTCATTTTCGAAACTGGCATTTGGAAAATTCTGTGAAATCAGAGAAAATGCTTCTAAGCATCAATATGCCTTGGATTGTGATGAAAGTCCTGTAATCCACATGCAAACAACTCTCTACAGTATTTTTCTCGAATCCTTTCTGCATGTAGCTTGTTCGATACACGCAATTTCACAGTAGGAGAATCTATGTAATTTACATATCTATTGAGTAGAACATGCTCCAAAAGTTTTTTCCTTTGGAAACTGCCTGATTTTCGAAACTGCTATTAAGACAAAGCTGCGAACTCTGAGTAAATGTTTCTAGGTGTAAATATGACTTGTATGGTGGATGAAAATTCAGTAATTCTTATGCTAACAACTCTGTAGTGAATATTTGTCGAATCCGTGATGCATGTATGTTTTTCAGAACACGGAATTTCACAATGACGGGTTCTATGTTAATTGCATGTATATAGAGTAGAAATCTCTCCAAGAGGATTTTTCTGTGTAAACTGCATTATATTAAAAGCTAACATTAGGGGAAATCTACTAAATCTGTATATAAATTTCTATGTATAAATATAAATTGTAAGGTGGATGAAAGTTTGGTAATACACATGTTCACAACTCATTAAAGTATGTTTGTTGAATCCATGATGCATATAAAGTGTTCAGAAGACGGAATGTCACGGTGAGTGAAACTAGGTACATTACATATCTTTTGGGTTCAACTCGCTCCAGGAGCATTTTTACACCAAATCTGCCTCATTTTCAAAACTGGCGTTAAAACTAACCTGTGAAATCTGAGAAAAGTATTCAAAGTGTCAGTAAGACTTTTATGGTAGATGAAAGTGCTGTAATCCACTTGCTAACAACACTGAAGTGAATATTTGTCGAATCCGAGATGCAGGCAGCGTGATTTGAACACGGAATTTCATGGTTAGCGAATCCATGTAAATTACATGTTTATAGGTTAGAACCCGCTCCAAGAGGTTTTTGCCGTGAAATCTGCCTCATTTTCAAAACTGGGGTTTGGAAAGCTCTGTGAAATCACAGAAAATGCTTCTAAGCTTCAATATGCCTTGTATTGTGATGAAAGTCCTGTAATCCACATGCAAACAACTCTGTAGTGTAGTTTTGTCGAATACTTTCTGCATGTAGTGTGTTCGATTCACGTAATTTCACAGAAGGAGAATCTATGTAATTTACATATCTATAGAGTAGAACATGCTCCAAAATTTTTTTCCTTTAAAAACTGCCTGATTTTCGAAACTGCTATTAGGACAAAGCTGCGAACATAGAGTAAATGTTTCTAGGTGTAAATATGACTTGTATGGTGGATGAAAATTCGGTAATCCACATGCAACCAACTCTGTAGTGAATATTTGTCGAATCCGAGATACATGAAGCATGTTTGGAACACAGAATATCACGGTGAGCGAATCTATGTAAAATATATGTCTCTTGGGTAGAACTGGATCAAAGAGAATTTTCTGCGAAATCTACCTCATTTTCGAATCTGGCAATTGAAAATCTCTGCAAAATCAGAGAAAATGCTTCAAAGTGTCAATATGGCTTTTATATGGATGAAAGTTCAGTAATCCTTATGCTAACAACTCAGTAGTGAATATTTTTCGAATCCGAGATCCACGAATCGTGTTCGGAACAGGAATTTCACGATGACTGGTTCTATGTAAATTGCATATCTATTGGGTAGAACTCGTTCTAAAAGGATTTTTCTATGTAAACTGCATTATATTATAAACTAACATTAGGGGAAACCAACTAAATCAGTATAAAACTTTCTATGTATAAATATGCATTGTAAGGTGGATGAAAGTTCGGTAATACACGTGTTCACAACTCATTAAAGAATGTTTGTTGAACCCGTGATGCATATAATGTGTTCAGAACACTGAATGTCACGGTGAGTGAAACTAGGTAAATTACATATCTTTTGGGTACAACTCGCTCCAAGAGCATTTTTCTGCCAAATCGGCCTCATTTTCAATCCTGGCATTAAATCTAAGCTGTGAAATCTGAGAAAATTCTTCAAAGTGTCAGTAACCCATGTGTGGTGAAGGAAAGTACTGTAATCCACATGCTAAATACTCTGTAGTGAATAATTGTCGAATCCGTTATACATGAAGCATGTTCGGAGCACGGAATTTCACGCTGAGCGAATCCATGTAAATTACAAGTCTATTGGTTAGAACGTGCTCCAAGAATTTTTTGCCGAGAAATCTGCCTCATTTTCGAAACTGGCGTTTGGAAAATTCTATGAAATCAGAGAAAATGCTTCTAAGCATCAATATGCCTTGTATTGTGATGAAAGTCCTGTAATCCACATGCAAACAACTCTGTAGAGTATTTTTCTCGAATACTTTCTGCATGTAGCGTGTTCGATACACGTAATTTCACAGCAGGAGAATAAATATAATTTACATATCTATTGAGTAGAACATGCTCCAAAGTTTTTTCCTTTGAAAACTGCCTGAATTTCGAAACTGCTATTAGGATAAAGCTGCGAACTCAGAGTAAATATTTCTAGGTGTAAATATGATTGTATGGTGGATGAAAGATCGGTAATCCGCATGCAAACATCTCTGGAGTGAATATTTGTCGAATCCGAGATACATGAAACGTGTTCGGAACACAGAATATCACGGTGAGCGAATCAACGGAAAATACATGTCCCTTGTGTAGAACACGCTCCAAGAGATTTTTCTGCCAAATCTGCCTCATTTTCGAAACTGGCATTTGAAAATCCCTGCAAAATCAGAGAAAATGCTTCAAAGTTTCAATATGCCTTGTATTGTGATGGAAGTTCGTAAAACCACATGCAAACAAATCTGTGGTGAATATTTGTAGAAAGCGTTATGCATGTAGCATGATCGTATCACGGAAATTCCCGGCGATGGAATCTATGTAAATTACACATCTATTGGGTAGATCTCGCTCAAAAAATCTGAGAAAACGGCCTGATATTCGAAACTGGCATTAGGAAAAATCTGCAAATTCAGAATTAATGTTTCTATGTGTAAATATGCCATGTATGGTGGATGAAAGTTCTGTAATCTACATGTTCACAACTCATTCGAGAAAGTTTGTTGAAACCATGATGCATGAAGCGTGTTCAGAAACTGGAATGTAACTGTGAGGGAAACGATGTAAATTACAATTCTATTGGGAAGTACTCGCTCCATGAGAATTTTTCTGCGAATCTGCCTCATTTTCAAACCTGCAATTAGGAAAAAGTTTCGAAATATGAGAAAATGTTTCAAAGTGTCAATATGGCCTTTATGGTGTATGAAATTTCGGTAATCCTTATGATAACAACTCTGTAGTGAATATTTGTCGAATCCGTGATGCATGTAGGGTTTTCGGAACACGGAATTTCACGATGACTGTTTCTATGTAAATTGCATATCTATTGGGTAGAACTCGTTCTAAGAGGATTTTTCTATGTAAACTGCATTATATTATAAACTAACATTAGGGGAAACAATCTAAATCAGTATATAAATTTCTATGTATAAATATGCATTGTAAGGTGGATGAAAGTTCGGTAATACACGTGTTCACAACTCATTAAAGTATGTTTGTTGAATCCATGATGCATATAAAGTGTTCAGAACACAGAATGTCACGGTGAGTGAAACTAGTTAAATTACATATCTTTTGGGTACAACTCGCTCCAAGAGCATTTTTATACAAAATCTGCCGCATTTTCAAAACTGGCGTTTGGAAAGCTCTGTGAAATCACAGAAAATGCTTCTAAGCTTCAATATGCCTTGTATTGTGATGAAAGTCCTGTAATCCACATGCAAACAACTCTGTAGTGTATTTTTCTCGAATACTTTCTGCATGTAGCGTGTTCGATACACGTAATTTCAAAGCAGGAGAATATATATAATTTACATATTTATTGAGTAGAACATGCTCCAAAGTTTTTTCCTTTGAAAACTGCCTGATTTTCGAAACTGCTATTAGGATAAAGCTGCGAACTCAGAGTAAATATTTCTAGGTGTAAATATGATTGTATGGTGGATGAAAGATCGGTAATCCGCATGCAAACATCTCTGGAGTGAATATTTGTCGAATCCGAGATACATGAAGCGTGTTCGGAACACAGAATATTACGGTGAGCGAATCAATGTAAAATACATGTCCCTTGTGTAGAACACGCTCCAAGAGATTTTTCTGCAAAATCTGCCTCATTTTCGAAACTGGCATTTGAAAATCCCTGCAAAATCAGAGAAAATGCTTCAAAGTTTCAATATGCCTTGTATTGTGATGGAAGTTCGTTAAACCACATGCAAACAAATCTGTGGTGAATATTTGTAGAAAGCGTTATGCATGTAGCATGATCGTATCACGGAAATTCCCGGCGATGGAATCTATGTAAATTACACATCTATTGGGTAGATCTCGCTCCAAAAATCTGAGAAAACGGCCTGATTTTCGAAACTGGCATTAGGAAAAATCTGCAAATTCAGAATTAATGTTTCTATGTGTAAATATGCCATGTATGGTGGATGAAAGTTCTGTAATCTACATGTTCACAACTCATTCGAGAAAGTTTGTTGAAACCATGATGCATGAAGCGTGTTCAGACTGGAATGTAACTGTGAAGGAAACGATGGAAATTACATTTCTATTGGGAAGTACTCGCTCCACGAGAATTTTTCTGCGAATCTGCCTCATTTTCAAACCTGCCATTAGGAAAAAGTTTTGAAATATGAGAAAATGTTTCAAACTGTCAATATGGCCTTTATGGTGGATGAAATTTCGGTAATCCTTATGCTAACAACTCTGTAGTGAATATTTGTCGAATCCGTGATGCATGTAGGTTTTTCGGAACACGGAATTTCACGATGACTGGTTCTATGTAAATTGCATATCTATTGGGTACAACTCGTTCTAAGAGGATTTTTCTATGTAAACTGCATTATATTATAAACTAACATTAGGGGAAACCAACTAAATCAGTATATAAATTTCTATGTATAAATATGCATTGTAAGGTGGATGAAAGTTCGGTAATACACGTGTTCACAACTCATTAAAGTATGTTTGTTGAATCCATGATGCATATAAAGTGTTCAGAACACAGAAAGTCACGGTGAGTGAAACTAGGTAAATTACATATCTTTTGGGTACAACTCGCTCCAAGAGCATTTTTATACAAAATCTGCCTCATTTTCAAAACTGGCGTTTGGAAAGCTCTGTGAAATCACAGAAAATGCTTCTAAGCTTCAATATGCCTTGTATTGTGATGAAAGTCCTGTAATCCACATGCAAAATACTCTGTAGTTTATTTTTGTCGAATACTTTCTACATGTAGTGTGTTCGATACACATAATTTCACAGAAGGGGAATCTATGTAATTTACATATCTATTGAGTAGAACATGCTCCAACATTTTTTTCCTTTGAAAACTGCCTGATTATCGAAACTGCTATTAGGACAAAGCTGCGAACATAGAGTAAATGTTTCTAGGTGTAAATATGACTTGTATGGTGGATGAAAATTCGGTAATCCGCATGCAACCAACTCTGTAGTGAATATTTGTCGAATCTGAGATACATGAAGCGTGTTTGGAACACAGAATATCACGGTGAGCGAATCCATGTAAAATATATGTCTCTTGGGTAGAACTGGATCAAAGAGAAATTTCTGCGAAATCTACCTCATTTTCGAAACTGGCAATTGAAAATCTCTGCAAAATCAGAGAAAATGCTTCAAAGTGTCAATATGGCTTTTATATGGATGAAATTTCGGTAATCCTTATGCTAACAACTCTGTAGTGAATATTTGTCGAGTCCGTGATGCATGTAGGTTTTTCGGAACATGGAATTTCACGATGACTGGTTCTATGTAAATTGCATATCTATTGGGTAGAACTCGTTCTAAGAGGATTTTTCTGTGAAAACTTCATGAGTTTAGAAACTAACATTAGGAGAAATCTACTAATTCAGTATAAAATTTTCTATGTATAAATATGCATTGTAAGGTGGATGAAAGTTCGGTAATACACGTGTTCACAACTTATTAAAGAATGTTTCTTGAATCCGTGATGCATATAACGTGTTCAGAACACGGAATGTCACGGTGAGTGAAAAAAGGTAAATTACATATCATTTGGGTACAACTCGCTCCAAGAGCATTTTTATACCAAATCTGCCTCATTTTCAATCCTGGCGTTAAATCTAAGCTGTGAAATCTGAGAAAATACTTCAAAGTGTCAGTAAGCCGTGTGTGGTGAATGAAAGTACTATAATCCACATGCTAACAACTCTGTAGTGAATATTTTTCGAATCCGAGATACATGAAGCATGTTCGGAGCACGGAATTGCACGGTGAGCGAATCCATGTAAATTACAAGTCTATTGGATAGAACGTGCTCCAAGAATTTTTTGCCGTGAAATCGGCCTCATTTTCGAAACTGGCATTTGGAAAATTCTATGAAATCAGAGAAAATGCTTCTAAGCATCAATATGCCTTGGATTGTGATGAAAGTCCTGTAATCCACATGCAAACAACTCTCTACAGTATTTTTCTCGAATCCTTTCTGCATGTAGCTTGTTCGATACACGCAATTTCACAGTAGGAGAATCTATGTAATTTACATATCTATTGAGTAGAACATGCTCCAAAAGTTTTTTCCTTTGGAAACTGCCTGATTTTCGAAACTGCTATTAGGACAAAGCTGCGAACTCTGAGTAAATGTTTCTAGGTGTAAATATGACTTGTATGGTGGATGAAAATTCGGTAATTCTTATGCTAACAACTCTGTAGTGAATATTTGTCGAATCCGTGATGCATGTATGTTTTTCAGAACACGGAATTTCACAATGACGGGTTCTATGTTAATTGCATGTCTATAGAGTAGAAATCTCTCCAAGAGGATATTTCTGTGTAAACTGCATTATATTAAAAGCTAACATTAGGGGAAATCTACTAAATCTGTATATAAATTTCTATGTATAAATATAAATTGTAAGGTGGATGAAAGTTTGGTAATACACATGTTCACAACTCATTAAAGTATGTTTGTTGAATCCATGATGCATATAAAGTGTTCAGAAGACGGAATGTCACGGTGAGTGAAACTAGGTACATTACATATCTTTTGGGTACAACTCGCTCCAGGAGCATTTTTATACCAAATCTGCCTCATTTTCAAAACTGGCGTTAAAACTAACCTGTGAAATCTGAGAAAAGTATTCAAAGTGTCAGTAAGACTTTTATGGTAGATGAAAGTGCTGTAATCAACTTGCTAACAACACTGAAGTGAATATTTGTCGAATCCGAGATGCAGGCAGCGTGATTGGAACACGGAATTTCACGGTTAGCGAATCCATGTAAATTACATGTTTATAGGTTAGAGCCCGCTCCAAGAGGTTTTTGCCGTGAAATCTGCCTCATTTTCAAAACTGGGGTTTGGAAAGCTCTGTGAAATCACAGAAAATGCTTCTAAGCTTCAATATGCCTTGTATTGTGATGAAAGTCCTGTAATCCACATGCAAACAACTCTGTAGTGTAGTTTTGTCGAATACTTTCTGCATGTAGCGTGTTCGATTCACGTAATTTCACAGAAGGAGAATCTATGTAATTTACATATCTATAGAGTAGAACATGCTCCAAAATATTTTTCCTTTAAAAACTGCCTGATTTTCGAAACTGCTATTAGGACAAAGCTGCGAACATAGAGTAAATGTTTCTAGGTGTAAATATGACTTGTATGGTGGATGAAAATTCGGTAATCCACATGCAACCAACTCTGTAGTGAATATTTGTCGAATCCGAGATACATGAAGCATGTTTGGAACACAGAATATCACGGTGAGCGAATCTATGTAAAGTATATATCTCTTGGGTAGAAATGGATCAAAGAGAATTTTCTGCGAAATCTACCTCATTTTCGAATCTGGCAATTGAAAATCTCTGCAAAATCAGAGAAAATGCTTCAAAGTGTCAATATGGCTTTTATATGGATGAAAGTTCAGTAATCCTTATGCTAACAACTCAGTAGTGAATATTTTTCGAATC
The DNA here is from genome assembly GCF_036321535.1 of Camelus dromedarius. Taxonomy (NCBI): domain Eukaryota; kingdom Metazoa; phylum Chordata; class Mammalia; order Artiodactyla; family Camelidae; genus Camelus; species Camelus dromedarius. The sequence goes on from NW_026989824.1 coordinate 1,072,520, forward strand.
CGAGATCCACGAAGCGTGTTCGGAACAGGAATTTCACGATGACTGGTTCTATGTAAATTGCATATCTATTGGGTAGAACTCGTTCTAAGAGGATTTTTCTATGTAAACTCCATTGTATTATAAACTAACATTAGGGGAAACCAACTAAATCAGTATAAAACTTTCTATGTATAAATATGCATTGTAAGGTGGATGAAAGTTCGGTAATACACGTGTTCACAACTCATTAAAGAATGTTTGTTGAACCCGTGATGCATATAATGTGTTCAGAACACTGAATGTCACGGTGAGTGAAACTAGGTAAATTACATATCTTTTGGGTACAACTCGCTCCAAGAGCATTTTTCTGCCAAATCGGCCTCATTTTCAATCCTGGCATTAAATCTAAGCTGTGAAATCTGAGAAAATTCTTCAAAGTGTCAGTAGGCCATGTGTGGTGAAGGAAAGTACTGTAATCCACATGCTAAAAACTCTGTAGTGAATAATTGTCGAATCTGTTATACATGAAGCATGTTCGGAACACGGAATTTCACGCTGAGCGAATCCATGTAAATTACAAGTCTATTGGTTAGAACGTGCTCCAAGAATTTTTTGCCCTGAAATCTGCCTCATTTTCGAAACTGGCGTTTGGAAAATTCTATGAAATCAGAGAAAATGCTTCTAAGCATCAATATACCTTGTATTGCGATGAAAGTCCTGTAATCCACATGCAAACAACTCTGTAGTGTATTTTTCTCGAATACTTTCTGCATGTAGCGTGTTCGATTCACGTAATTTCACAGAAGGAGAATCTATGTAATTTACATATCTATAGAGTAGAACATGCTCCAAAATATTTTTCCTTTAAAAACTGCCTGATTTTCGAAACTGCTCTTAGGACAAAGCTGCGAACATAGAGTAAATGTTTCTAGGTGTAAATATGACTTGTATGGTGGATGAAAATTTGGTAATCCGCATGCAACCAACTCTGTAGTGAATATTTGTCGAATCCGAGATACATGAAGCATGTTTGGAACACAGAATATCACGGTGAGCGAATCTATGTAAAATATATGTCTCTTGGGTAGAACTGGATCAAAGAGATTTTTCTGCGAAATCTACATCATTTTCGAAACTGGCAATTGAAAATCTCTGCAAAATCAGAGAAAATGCTTCAAAGTGTCAATATGGCTTTTATATGGATGAAAGTTCAGTAATCCTTATGCTAACAACTCAGTAGTGAATATTTTTCGAATCCGAGATCCACGAAGCGTGTTCGGAAGAAGAATTTCACGATGACTGGTTCTATGTAAATTGCATATCTATTGGGTAGAACTCGTTCTAAGAGGATTTTTCTATGTAAACTCCATTGTATTATAAACTAACATTAGGGGAAACCAACTAAATCAGTATAAAACTTTCTATGTATAAATATGCATTGTAAGGTGGATGAAAGTTCGGTAATACACGTGTTCACAACTCATTAAAGAATGTTTGTTGAACCCGTGATGCATATAATGTGTTCAGAACACTGAATGTCACGGTGAGTGAAACTAGGTAAATTACATATCTTTTGGGTACAACTCGCTCCAAGAGCATTTTTCTGCCAAATCGGCCTCATTTTCAATCCTGGCATTAAATCTAAGCTGTGAAATCTGAGAAAATTCTTCAAAGTGTCAGTAAGCCATGTGTGGTGAAGGAAAGTACTGTAATCCACATGCTAAAAACTCTGTAGTGAATAATTGTCGAATCCGTTATACATGAAGCATGTTCAGAACACGGAATTTAACGCTGAGCGAATCCATGTTAATTACAAGTCTATTGGTTAGAACGTGCTCCAAGAATTTTTTGCCCTGAAATCTGCCTCATTTTCGAAACTGGCATTTGGAAAATTCTATGAAATCAGAGAAAATGCTTCTAAGCATCAATATGCCTTGTATTGTGATGAAAGTCCTGTAATCCACATGCAAACAACTCTGTAGTGTATTTTTCTCGAATACTTTCTGCATGTAGCGTGTTCGATACACGTAATTTCACAGCAGGAGAATATATATAATTTACATATCTATTGAGTAGAACATGCTCCAAAGTTTTTTCCTTTGAAAACTGCCTGATTTTCGAAACTGCTATTAGGATAAAGCTGCGAACTCAGAGTAAATATTTCTAGGTGTAAATATGATTGTATGGTGGATGAAAGATCGGTAATCTGCATGCAAACATCTCTGGAGTGAATATTTGTCGAATCCGAGATACATGAAGCGTGTTCCGAACATAGAATATCATGGTGAGCGAATCAATGTAAAATACATGTCCCTTGTGTAGAACACGCTCCAAGTGATTTTTCTGCAAAATCTGCATCATTTTTGAAACTGGCATTTGAAAATCCCTGCAAAATCAGAGAAAATGCTTCAAAGTTTCAATATGCCTTGTGTTGTGATGGAAGTTCGTAAAACCACATGCAAACAAATCTGTGGTGAATATTTGTAGAAAGCGTTATGCATGTAGCATGATCGTATCACGGAAATTCCCGGAGATGGAATCTATGTAAATTACACAACTATTGGGTAGATCTCGCTCCAAAAATCTGAGAAAACGGCCTGATTTTCGAAACTGGCATTAGGAAAAATCTGCAAATTCAGAATTAATGTTTCTATGTGTAAATATGCCATGTATGGTGGATGAAAGTTCTGTAATCTACATGTTCACAACTCATTCGAGAAAGTTTGTTGAAACCATGATGCATGAAGCGTGTTCAGAAACTGGAATGTAACTGTGAGTGAAACGATGTAAATTACAATTCTATTGGGAAGTACTCGCTCCATGAGAATTTTTCTGCGAATCTGCCTCATTTTCAAACCTGCAATTAGGAAAAAGTTTCGAAATATGAGAAAATGTTTCAAAGTGTCAATATGGCCTTTATGGTGGATGAAATTTCGGTAATCCTTATGCTAACAACTCTGTAGTGAATATTTGTCGAATCCGTGATGCATGTAGGGTTTTCGGAACACGGAATTTCACGATGACTGGTTCTATGTAAATTGCATATCTATTGGGTAGAACTCGTTCTAAGAGGATTTTTCTATGTAAACTGCATTATATTATAAACTAACATTAGGGGAAACAATCTAAATCAGTATATAAATTTCTATGTATAAATATGCATTGTAAGGTGGATGAAAGTTCGGTAATACACGTGTTCACAACTCATTAAAGTATGTTTGTTGAATCCATGATGCATATAATGTGTTCAGAACACGGAATGTCACGGTGAGTGAAACTAGTTAAATTACATATCTTTTGGGTACAACTCGCTCCAAGAGCATTTTTATACAAAATCTGCCTCATTTTCAAAACTGGCGTTTGGAAAGCTCTGTGAAATCACAGAAAATGCTTCTAAGCTTCAATATGCCTTGTATTGTGATGAAAGTCCTGTAATCCACATGCAAAATACTCTGTAGTGTATTTTTGTCGAATACTTTCTGCATGTAGCGTGTTCGATACACATAATTTCACAGAAGGAGAATCTATGTAATTTACATTTCTATTGAGTAGAACATGCTCCAACATTTTTTTCCTTTGAAAACTGCCTGATTTTCAAAACTGCTATTAGGACAAAGCTGCGAACATAGAGTAAATGTTTCTAGGTGTAAATATGACTTGTATGGTGGATGAAAATTCGGTAATCCGCATGCAACCAACACTGTAGTGAATATTTGTCGAATCTGAGATACATGAAGCGTGTTTGGAACACAGAATATCACGGTGAGCGAATCTATGTAAAATATATGTCTCTTGGGTAGAACTGGCTCCAAGAGAAATTTCTGCGAAATCTACCTCATTTTCGAAACTGGCAATTGAAAATCTCTGCAAAATCAGAGAAAATGGTTCAAAGTGTCAATATGGCTTTTATATGGATGAAATTTCGGTAATCCTTATGCTAACAACTCTGTAGTGAATATTTGTCCAATCCGTGATGCATATAGGTTTTTCAGAACACGGAATTTCACGATGACTGGTTCTATGTAAATTGCATATCTATTGGGTAGAACTCGTTCTAAGAGGATTTTTCTGTGAAAACTTCATGAGTTTAGAAACTAACATTAGGAGAAATCTACTAATTCAGTATAAAATTTTCTATGTATAAATATGCATTGTAAGGTGGATGAAAGTTCGGTAATACACGTGTTCACAACTTATTAAAGAATGTTTCTTGAATCCGTGATGCATATAACGTGTTCAGAACACGGAATGTCACGGTGAGTGAAAAAAGGTAAATTACATATCATTTGGGTACAACTCGCTCCAAGAGCATTTTTATACCAAATCTGCCTCATTTTCAATCCTGGCGTTAAATCTAAGCTGTGAAATCTGAGAAAATTCTTCAAAGTGTCAGTAAGCCATATGTGGTGAATGAAAGTACTATAATCCACATGCGAACAACTCTGTAGTGAATATTTTTCGAATCCGAGATACATGAAGCATGTTCGGAGCACGGAATTGCACGGTGAGCGAATCCATGTAAATTACAAGTCTATTGGATAGAACGTGCTCCAAGAATTTTTTGCCGTGAAATCGGCCTCATTTTCGAAACTGGCATTTGGAAAATTCTATGAAATCAGAGAAAATGCTTCTAAGCATCAATATGCCTTGGATTGTGATGAAAGTCCTGTAATCCACATGCAAACAACTCTCTACAGTATTTTTCTCGAAACCTTTCTGCATGTAGCTTGTTCGATACACGCAATTTCACAGTAGGAGAATCTATGTAATTTACATATCTATTGAGTAGAACATGCTCCAAAAGTTTTTTCCTTTGGAAACTGCCTGATTTTCGAAACTGCTATTAGGACAAAGCTGCGAACTCTGAGTAAATGTTTCTAGGTGTAAATATGACTTGTATGGTGGATGAAAATTCGGTAATTCTTATGCTAACAACTCTGTAGTGAATATTTGTCGAATCCGTGATGCATGTATGTTTTTCAGAACACGGAATTTCACAATGACGGGTTCTATGTTAATTGCATGTCTATAGAGTAGAAATCTCTCCAAGAGGATATTTCTGTGTAAACTGCATTATATTAAAAGCTAATATTAGGGGAAATCTACTAAATCTGCATATAAATTTCTATGTATAAATATAAATTGTAAGGTGGATGAAAGTTTGGTAATACACATGTTCACAACTCATTAAAGTATGTTTGTTGAATCCATGATGCATATAAAGTGTTCAGAAGACGGAATGTCACGGTGAGTGAAACTAGGTACATTACATATCTTTTGGGTACAACTCGCTCCAGGAGCATTTTTATACCAAATCTGCCTCATTTTCAAAACTGGCGTTAAAACTAACCTGTGAAATCTGAGAAAAGTATTCAAAGTGTCAGTAAGACTTTTATGGTAGATGAAAGTGCTGTAATCCACTTGCTAACAACACTGAAGTGAATATTTGTCGAATCCGAGATGCAGGCAGCGTGATTGGAACACGGAATTTCACGGTTAGCGAATCCATGTAAATTACATGTTTATAGGTTAGAGCCCGCTCCAAGAGGTTTTTGCTGTGAAATCTGCCTCATTTTCAAAACTGGGGTTTGGAAAGCTCTGTGAAATCACAGAAAATGCTTCTAAGCTTCAATATGCCTTGTATTGTGATGAAAGTCCTGTAATCCACATGCAAACAACTCTGTAGTGTAGTTTTGTCGAATACTTTCTGCATGTAGCGTGTTCGATTCACGTAATTTCACAGAAGGAGAATCTATGTAATTTACATATCTATAGAGTAGAACATGCTCCAAAATTTTTTTCCTTTAAAAACTGCCTGATTTTCGAAACTGCTATTAGGACAAAGCTGCGAACATAGAGTAAATGTTTCTAGGTGTAAATATGACTTGTATGGTGGATGAAAATTCGGTAATCCGCATGCAACCAACTCTGTAGTGAATATTTGTCGAATCCGAGATACATGAAGCATGCTTGGAACACAGAATATCACGGTGAGCGAATCTATGTAAAATATATGTCTCTTGGGTAGAACTGGATCAAAGAGATTTTTCTGCAAAATCTACATCATTTTCGAAACTGGCAATTGAAAATCTCTGCAAAATCAGAGAAAATGCTTCAAAGTGTCAATATGGCTTTTATATGGATGAAAGTTCAGTAATCCTTATGCTAACAACTCAGTAGTGAATATTTTTCGAATCCGAGATCCACGAAGCGTGTTCGGAAGAAGAATTTCACGATGACTGGTTCTATGTAAATTGCATATCTATTGGGTAGAACTCGTTCTAAGAGGATTTTTCTATGTAAACTCCATTGTATTATAAACTAACATTAGGGGAAACCAACTAAATCAGTATAAAACTTTCTATGTATAAATATGCATTGTAAGGTGGATGAAAGTTCGGTAATACACGTGTTCACAACTCATTAAAGAATGTTTGTTGAACCCGTGATGCATATAATGTGTTCAGAACACTGAATGTCACGGTGAGTGAAACTAGGTAAATTACATATCTTTTGGGTACAACTCGCTCCAAGAGCATTTTTCTGCCAAATCGGCCTCATTTTCAATCCTGGCATTAAATCTAAGCTGTGAAATCTGAGAAAATTCTTCAAAGTGTCAGTAAGCCATGTGTGGTGAAGGAAAGTACTGTAATCCACATGCTAAAAACTCTGTAGTGAATAATTGTCGAATCCGTTATACATGAAGCATGTTCAGAACACGGAATTTCACGCTGAGCGAATCCATGTTAATTACAAGTCTATTGGTTAGAACGTGCTCCAAGAATTTTTTGCCCTGAAATCTGCCTCATTTTCGAAACTGGCATTTGGAAAATTCTATGAAATCAGAGAAAATGCTTCTAAGCATCAATATGCCTTGTATTGTGATGAAAGTCCTGTAATCCACATGCAAACAACTCTGTAGTGTATTTTTCTCGAATACTTTCTGCATGTAGCGTGTTCGATACACGTAATTTCACAGCAGGAGAATATATATAATTTACATATCTATTGAGTAGAACATGCTCCAAAGTTTTTTCCTTTGAAAACTGCCTGATTTTCGAAACTGCTATTAGGATAAAGCTGCGAACTCAGAGTAAATATTTCTAGGTGTAAATATGATTGTATGGTGGATGAAAGATCGGTAATCTGCATGCAAACATCTCTGGAGTGAATATTTGTCGAATCCGAGATACATGAAGCGTGTTCGGAACATAGAATATCATGGTGAGCGAATCAATGTAAAATACATGTCCCTTGTGTAGAACACGCTCCAAGTGATTTTTCTGCAAAATCTGCCTCATTTTTGAAACTGGCATTTGAAAATCCCTGCAAAATCAGAGAAAATGCTTCAAAGTTTCAATATGCCTTGTGTTGTGATGGAAGTTCGTAAAACCACATGCAAACAAATCTGTGGTGAATATTTGTAGAAAGCGTTATGCATGTAGCATGATCGTATCACGGAAATTCCCGGAGATGGAATCTATGTAAATTACACAACTATTGGGTAGATCTCGCTCCAAAAATCTGAGAAAACGGCCTGATTTTCGAAACTGGCATTAGGAAAAATCTGCAAATTCAGAATTAATGTTTCTATGTGTAAATATGCCATGTATGGTGGATGAAAGTTCTGTAATCTACATGTTCACAACTCATTCGAGAAAGTTTGTTGAAACCATGATGCATGAAGCGTGTTCAGAAACTGGAATGTAACTGTGAGGGAAACGATGTAAATTACAATTCTATTGGGAAATACTCGCTCCATGAGAATTTTTCTGCGAATCTGCCTCATTTTCAAACCTGCAATTAGGAAAAAGTTTCGAAATATGAGAAAATGTTTCAAAGTGTCAATATGGCCTTTATGGTGGATGAAATTTCGGTAATCCTTATGCTAACAACTCTGTAGTGAATATTTGTCGAATCCGTGATGCATGTAGGGTTTTCGGAACACGGAATTTCACGATGACTGGTTCTATGTAAATTGCATATCTATTGGGTAGAACTCGTTCTAAGAGGATTTTTCTATGTAAACTGCATTATATTATAAACTAACATTAGGGGAAACAATCTAAATCAGTATATAAATTTCTATGTATAAATATGCATTGTAAGGTGGATGAAAGTTCGGTAATACACGTGTTCACAACTCATTAAAGTATGTTTGTTGAATCCATGATGCATATAATGTGTTCAGAACACGGAATGTCACGGTGAGTGAAACTAGTTAAATTACATATCTTTTGGGTACAACTCGCTCCAAGAGCATTTTTATACAAAATCTGCCTCATTTTCAAAACTGGCGTTTGGAAAGCTCTGTGAAATCACAGAAAATGCTTCTAAGCTTCAATATGCCTTGTATTGTGATGAAAGTCCTGTAATCCACATGCAAAATACTCTGTAGTGTATTTTTGTCGAATACTTACTGCATGTAGCGTGTTCGATACACATAATTTCACAGAAGGAGAATCTATGTAATTTACATTTCTATTGAGTAGAACATGCTCCAACATTTTTTTCCTTTGAAAACTGCCTGATTTTCAAAACTGCTATTAGGACAAAGCTGCGAACATAGAGTAAATGTTTCTAGGTGTAAATATGACTTGTATGGTGGATGAAAATTCGGTAATCCGCATGCAACCAACACTGTAGTGAATATTTGTCGAATCTGAGATACATGAAGCGTGTTTGGAACACAGAATATCACGGTGAGCGAATCTATGTAAAATATATGTCTCTTGGGTAGAACTGGCTCCAAGAGAAATTTCTGCGAAATCTACCTCATTTTCAAAACTGGCAATTGAAAATCTCTACAAAATCAGATAAAATGGTTCAAAGTGTCAATATGGCTTTTATATGGATGAAATTTCGGTAATCCTTATGCTAACAACTCTGTAGTGAATATTTGTCCAATCCGTGATGCATATAGGTTTTTCAGAACACGGAATTTCACGATGACTGGTTCTATGTAAATTGCATATCTATTCGGTAGAACTCGTTCTAAGAGGATTTTTCTATGTAATCTGCATTATATTATAAACTAACATAAGGGGAAACCAACTAAATCAGTATAAAATTTTCTATGTATAAATATGCATTGTAAGGTGGATGAAAGTTCGGTAATACACGTGTTCACAACTCATTAAAGAATGTTTGTTGAACCCGTGATGCATATAATGTGTTCAGAACACTGAATGTCACGGGGAGTGAAACTAGGTAAATTACATATCTTTTGGGTACAACTCGCTCCAAGAGCATTTTTCTGCCAAATCAGCCTCATTTTCAATCCTGGCATTAAATCTAAGCTGTGAAATCTGAGAAAATTCTTCAAAGTGTCAGTAAGCCATGTGCAGTGAAGGAAAGTACTGTAATCCACATGCTAAAAACTCTGTAGTGAATAATTGTCCAATCCGTTATACATGAAGCATGTTCGGAGCACGGAATTTCACACTGAGCGAATCCATGTAAATTACAATCTATTGGTTAGAACGTGCTCCAAGAATTTTTTGCCGTGAAATCTGCCTCATTTTCGAAACTGGCTTTTGGAAAATTTTATGAAATCAGAGAAAATGCTTCTAAGCATCAATATGTCTTGTATTGTGATGAAAGTCCTGTAATCCACATGCAAACAACTCTGTAGAGTATTTTTCTCGAATACTTTCTGCATGTAGCGTGTTCGATACACGTAAATTCACAGCAGGAGAATATATATAATTTACATATCTATTGAGTAGAAAATGCTCCAAAGTTTTTTCCTTTGAAAACTGCCTGATTTTCGAAACTGCTATTAGGATAAAGCTGCGAACTCAGAGTAAATATTTCTAGGTGTAAATATGATTGTATGGTGGATGAAAGATCGGTAATCCGCATGCAAACATCTCTGGAGTGAATATTTGTCGAATCCGAGATACATGAAGCGTGTTCGGAACACAGAATATCACGGTGAGCGAATCAATGTAAAATACATGTCCCTTGTGTAGAACACGCTCCAAGAGATTTTCTGCAAAATCTGCCTCATTTTCGAAACTAGCATTTGAAAATCCCTGCAAAATCAGAGAAAATGCTTCAAAGTTTCAATATGCCTTGTATTGTGATGGAAGTTCGTAAAACCACATGCAAACAAATCTGTGGTGAATATTTGTAGAAAGCGTTATGCATGTAGCATGATCGTATCACGGAAATTCCCGGCGATGGAATCTATGTAAATTACACATCTATTGGGTAGATCTCGCTCCAAAAATCTGAGAAAACGGCCTGATTTTCGAAACTGGCATTAGGAAAAATCTGCAAATTCAGAATTAATGTTTCTATGTGTAAATATGCCATGTATGGTGGATGAAAGTTCTGTAATCTACATGTTCACAACTCATTCGAGAAAGTTTGTTGAAACCATGATGCATGAAGCGTGTTCAGAAACTGGAATGTAACTGTGAAGGAAACGATGTAAATTACATTTCTATTGGGAAGTACTCGATCCACGAGAATTTTTCTGCGAATCTGCCTCATTTTCAATCCTGGCATTAGGAAAAAGTTTTGAAATATGAGAAAATGTTTCAAACTGTCAATATGGCCTTTATGGTGGATGAAATTTCGGTAATCCTTATGCTAACAACTCTGTAGTGAATATTTGTCGAATCCGTGATGCATGTAGGTTTTTCGGAACACGGAATTTCACGATGACTGGTTCTATGTAAATTGCATATCTATTGGGTAGAACTCGTTCTAAGAGGATTTTTCTATGTAAACTGCATTATATTATAAACTAACATTAGGGGAAACCAACTAAATCAGTATATAAATTTCTATGTATAAATATGCATTGTAAGGTGGATGAAAGTTCGGTAATACACGTGTTCACAACTCATTAAAGTATGTTTGTTGAATCCATGATGCATATAAAGTGTTCAGAACACAGAAAGTCACGGTGAGTGAAACTAGGTAAATTACATATATTTTGGGTACAACTCGCTCCAAGAGCATTTTTATACAAAATCTGCCTCATTTTCAAAACTGGCGTTTGGAAAGCTCTGTGAAATCACAGAAAATGCTTCTAAGCTTCAATATGCCTTGTATTGTGATGAAAGTCCTGTAATCCACATGCAAAATACTCTGTAGTTTATTTTTGTCGAATACTTTCTGCATGTAGTGTGTTCGATACACATAATTTCACAGAAGGGGAATCTATGTAATTTACATATCTATTGAGTAGAACATGCTCCAACATTTTTTTCCTTTGAAAACTGCCTGATTTTCGAAACTGCTATTAGGACAAAGCTGCGAACATAGAGTAAATGTTTCTAGGTGTAAATATGACTTGTATGGTGGATGAAAATTCGGTAATCCGCATGCAACCAACTCTGTAGTGAATATTTGTCGAATCTGAGATACATGAAGCGTGTTTGGAACACAGAATATCACGGTGAGCGAATCCATGTAAAATATATGTCTCGGGTAGAACTGGATCAAAGAGAAATTTCTGCGAAATCTACCTCATTTTCGAAACTGGCAATTGAAAATCTCTGCAAAATCAGAGAAAATGGTTCAAAGTGTCAATATGGCTTTTATATGGATGAAATTTCGGTAATCCTTATGCTAACAACTCTGTAGTGAATATTTGTCGAATCCGTGATGCATGTAGGTTTTTCGGAACATGGAATTTCACGATGACTGGTTCTATGTAAATTGCATATCTATTGGGTAGAACTCGTTCTAAGAGGATTTTTCTGTGAAAACTTCATGAGTTTAGAAACTAACATTAGGAGAAATCTACTAATTCAGTATAAAATTTTCTATGTATAAATATGCATTGTAAGGTGGATGAAAGTTCGGTAATACACGTGTTCACAACTTATTAAAGAATGTTTCTTGAATCCGTGATGCATATAACGTGTTCAGAACACGGAATGTCACGGTGAGTGAAAAAAGGTAAATTACATATCATTTGGGTACAACTCGCTCCAAGAGCATTTTTATACCAAATCTGCCTCATTTTCAATCCTGGCGTTAAATCTAAGCTGTGAAATCTGAGAAAATTCTTCAAAGTGTCAGTAAGCCGTATGTGGTGAATGAAAGTACTATAATCCACATGCTAACAACTCTGTAGTGAATATTTTTCGAATCCGAGATACATGAAGCATGTTCGGAGCACGGAATTGCACGGTGAGCGAATCCATGTAAATTACAAGTCTATTGGATAGAACGTGCTCCAAGAATTTTTTGCCGTGAAATCGGCCTCATTTTCGAAACTGGCATTTGGAAAATTCTATGAAATCAGAGAAAATGCTTCTAAGCATCAATATGCCTTGGATTGTGATGAAAGTCCTGTAATCCACATGCAAACAACTCTCTACAGTATTTTTCTCGAATCCTTTCTGCATGTAGCTTGTTCGATACACGCAATTTCACAGTAGGAGAATCTATGTAATTTACATATCTATTGAGTAGAACATGCTCCAAAAGTTTTTTCCTTTGGAAACTGCCTGATTTTCGAAACTGCTATTAGGACAAAGCTGCGAACTCTGAGTAAATGTTTCTAGGTGTAAATATGACTTGTATGGTGGATGAAAATTCGGTAATTCTTATGCTAACAACTCTGTAGTGAATATTTGTCGAATCCGTGATGCATGTATGTTTTTCAGAACACGGAATTTCACAATGACGGGTTCTATGTTAATTGCATGTCTATAGAGTAGAAATCTCTCCAAGAGGATATTTCTGTGTAAACTGCATTATATTAAAAGCTAACATTAGGGGAAATCTACTAAATCTGCATATAAATTTCTATGTATAAATATAAATTGTAAGGTGGATGAAAGTTTGGTAATACACATGTTCACAACTCATTAAAGTATGTTTGTTGAATCCATGATGCATATAAAGTGTTCAGAAGACGGAATGTCACGGTGAGTGAAACTAGGTACATTACATATCTTTTGGGTACAACTCGCTCCAGGAGCATTTTTATACCAAATCTGCCTCATTTTCAAAACTGGCGTTAAAACTAACCTGTGAAATCTGAGAAAAGTATTCAAAGTGTCAGTAAGACTTTTATGGTAGATGAAAGTGCTGTAATCCACTTGCTAACAACACTGAAGTGAATATTTGTCGAATCCGAGATGCAGGCAGCGTGATTGGAACACGGAATTTCACGGTTAGCGAATCCATGTAAATTACATGTTTATAGGTTAGAGCCAGCTCCAAGAGGTTTTTGCTGTGAAATCTGCCTCATTTTCAAAACTGGGGTTTGGAAAGCTCTGTGAAATCACAGAAAATGCTTCTAAGCTTCAATATGCCTTGTATTGTGATGAAAGTCCTGTAATCCACATGCAAACAACTCTGTAGTGTAGTTTTGTCGAATACTTTCTGCATGTAGCGTGTTCGATTCACGTAATTTCACAGAAGGAGAATCTATGTAATTTACATATCTATAGAGTAGAACATGCTCCAAAATTTTTTTCCTTTAAAAACTGCCTGATTTTCGAAACTGCTATTAGGACAAAGCTGCGAACATAGAGTAAATGTCTCTAGGTGTAAATATGACTTGTATGGTGGATGAAAATTCGGTAATCCACATGCAACCAACACTGTAGTAAATATTTGTCGAATCCGAGATACATGAAGCATGTTTGGAACACAGAATATCACGGTGAGCGAATCTATGTAAAATATATATCTCTTGGGTAGAATTGGATCAAAGAGAATTTTCTGCGAAATCTACATCATTTTCGAAACTGGCAATTGAAAATCTCTGCAAAATCAGAGAAAATGCTTCAAAGTGTCAATATGGCTTTTATATGGATGAAAGTTCAGTAATCCTTATGCTAACAACTCAGTAGTGAATATTTTTCGAATTCGAGATCCACGAAGCGTGTTCGGAACAGGAATTTCACGATGACTGGTTCTATGTAAATTGCATATCTATTGGATAGAACTCGTTCTAAGAGGATTTTTCTATGTAAACTGCATTATATTATAAACTAACATTAGGGGAAACCAACTAAATCAGTATAAAACTTTCTATGTATAAATATGCATTGTAAGGTGGATGAAAGTTCGGTAATACACGTGTTCACAACTCATTAAAGAATGTTTGTTGAACCCGTGATGCATATAATGTGTTCAGAACACTGAATGTCACGGTGAGTGAAACTAGGTAAATTACATATCTTTTGGGTACAACTCGCTCCAAGAGCATTTTTCTGCCAAATCGGCCTCATTTTCAATCCTGGCATTAAATCTAAGCTGTGAAATCTGATAAAATTCTTCAAAGTGTCAGTAGGCCATGTGTGGTGAAGGAAAGTACTGTAATCCACATGCTAAAAACTCTGTAGTGAATAATTGTCGAATCCGTTATACATGAAGCATGTTCGGAACACGGAATTTCACGCTGAGCGAATCCATGTAAATTACAAGTCTATTGGTTAGAACGTGCTCCAAGAATTTTTTGCCCTGAAATCTGCCTCATTTTCGAAACTGGCGTTTGGAAAATTCTATGAAATCAGAGAAAATGCTTCTAAGCATCAATATGCCTTGTATTGTGATGAAAGTCCTGTAATCCACATGCAAACAACTCTGTAGTGTATTTTTCTCGAATACTTTCTGCATGTAGCGTGTTCGATTCACGTAATTTCACAGAAGGAGAATCTATGTAATTTACATATCTATAGAGTAGAACATGCTCCAAAATTTTTTTCCTTTAAAAACTGCCTGATTTTCGAAACTGCTATTAGGACAAAGCTGCGAACATAGAGTAAATGTTTCTAGGTGTAAATATGACTTGTATGGTGGATGAAAATTCAGTAATCCGCATGCAACCAACTCTGTAGTGAATATTTGTCGAATCCGAGATACATGAAGCATGTTTGGAACACAGAATATCACGGTGAGCGAATCTATGTAAAATATATGTCTCTTGGGTAGAACTGGATCAAAGAGATTTTTCTGCAAAATCTACATCATTTTCGAAACTGGCAATTGAAAATCTCTGCAAAATCAGTGAAAATGCTTCAAAGTGTCAATATGGCTTTTATATGGATGAAAGTTCAGTAATCCTTATGCTAACAACTCAGTAGTGAATATTTTTCGAATCCGAGATCCACGAAGCGTGTTCGGAAGAAGAATTTCACGATGACTGGTTCTATGTAAATTGCATATCTATTGGGTAGAACTCGTTCTAAGAGGATTTTTCTATGTAAACTCCATTGTATTATAAACTAACATTAGGGGAAACCAACTAAATCAGTATAAAACTTTCTATGTATAAATATGCATTGTAAGGTGGATGAAAGTTCGGTAATACACGTGTTCACAACTCATTAAAGAATGTTTGTTGAACCCGTGATGCATATAATGTGTTCAGAACACGGAATGTCACGGTGAGTGAAACTAGGTAAATTACATATCTTTTGGGTACAACTCGCTCCAAGAGCATTTTTCTGCCAAATCGGCCTCATTTTCAATCCTGGCATTAAATCTAAGCTGTGAAATCTGAGAAAATTCTTCAAAGTGTCAGTAAGCCATGTGTGGTGAAGGAAAGTACTGTAATCCACATGCTAAAAACTCTGTAGTGAATAATTGTCGAATCCGTTATACATGAAGCATGTTCGGAACACGGAATTTCACGCTGAGCGAATCCATGTTAATTACAAGTCTATTGGTTAGAACGTGCTCCAAGAAATTTTTGCCCTGAAATCTGCCTCATTTTCGAAACTGGCATTTGGAAAATTCTATGAAATCAGAGAAAATGCTTCTAAGCATCAATATGCCTTGTATTGTGATGAAAGTCCTGTAATCCACATGCAAACAACTCTGTAGTGTATTTTTCTCGAATACTTTCTGCATGTAGCGTGTTCGATACACGTAATTTCACAGCAGGAGAATATATATAATTTACATATCTATTGAGTAGAATATGCTCCAAAGTTTTTTCCTTTGAAAACTGCCTGATTTTCGAAACTGCTATTAGGATAAAGCTGCGAACTCAGAGTAAATATTTCTAGGTGTAAATATGATTGTATGGTGGATGAAAGATCGGTAATCTGCATGCAAACATCTCTGGAGTGAATATTTGTCGAATCCGAGATACATGAAGCGTGTTCGGAACATAGAATATCATGGTGAGCGAATCAATGTAAAATACATGTCCCTTGTGTAGAACACGCTCCAAGTGATTTTTCTGCAAAATCTGCCTCATTTTTGAAACTGGCATTTGAAAATCCCTGCAAAATCAGAGAAAATGCTTCAAAGTTTCAATATGCCTTGTGTTGTGATGGAAGTTCGTAAAACCACATGCAAACAAATCTGTGGTGAATATTTGTAGAAAGCGTTATGCATGTAGCATGATCGTATCACGGAAATTCCCGGAGATGGAATCTATGTAAATTACACAACTATTGGGTAGATCTCGCTCCAAAAATCTGAGAAAACGGCCTGATTTTCGAAACTGGCATTAGGAAAAATCTGCAAATTCAGAATTAATGTTTCTATGTGTAAATGTGCCATGTATGGTGGATGAAAGTTCTGTAATCTACATGTTCACAACTCATTCGAGAAAGTTTGTTGAAACCATGATGCATGAAGCGTGTTCAGAAACTGGAATGTAACTGTGAGGGAAACGATGTAAATTACAATTCTATTGGGAAATACTCGCTCCATGAGAATTTTTCTGCGAATCTGCCTCATTTTCAAACCTGCAATTAGGAAAAAGTTTCGAAATATGAGAAAATGTTTCAAAGTGTCAATATGGCCTTTATGGTGGATGAAATTTCGGTAATCCTTATGCTAACAACTCTGTAGTGAATATTTGTCGAATCCGTGATGCATGTAGGGTTTTCGGAACACGGAATTTCACGATGACTGGTTCTATGTAAATTGCATATCTATTGGGTAGAACTCGTTCTAAGAGGATTTTTCTATGTAAACTGCATTATATTATAAACTAACATTAGGGGAAACAATCTAAATCAGTATATAAATTTCTATGTATAAATATGCATTGTAAGGTGGATGAAAGTTCGGTAATACACGTGTTCACAACTCATTAAAGTATGTTTGTTGAATCCATGATGCATATAATGTGTTCAGAACACGGAATGTCACGGTGAGTGAAACTAGTTAAATTACATATCTTTTGGGTACAACTCGCTCCAAGAGCATTTTTATAAAAAATCTGCCTCATTTTCAAAACTGGCGTTTGGAAAGCTCTGTGAAATCACAGAAAATGCTTCTAAGCTTCAATATGCCTTGTATTGTGATGAAAGTCCTGTAATCCACATGCAAAATACTCTGTAGTGTATTTTTGTCGAATACTTTCTGCATGTAGCGTGTTCGATACACATAATTTCACAGAAGGAGAATCTATGTAATTTACATTTCTATTGAGTAGAACATGCTCCAACATTTTTTTCCTTTGAAAACTGCCTGATTTTCAAAACTGCTATTAGGACAAAGCTGCGAACATAGAGTAAATGTTTCTAGGTGTAAATATGACTTGTATGGTGGATGAAAATTCGGTAATCCGCATGCAACCAACTCTGTAGTGAATATTTGTCGAATCTGAGATACATGAAGCGTGTTTGGAACACAGAATATCACGGTGAGCGAATCTATGTAAAATATATGTCTCTTGGGTAGAACTGGCTCCAAGAGAAATTTCTGCGAAATCTACCTCATTTTCGAAACTGGCAATTGAAAAACTCTGCAAAATCAGAGAAAATGGTTCAAAGTGTCAATATGGCTTTTATATGGATGAAATTTCAGTAATCCTTATGCTAACAACTCTGTAGTGAATATTTGTCCAATCCGTGATGCATATAGGTTTTTCAGAACACGGAATTTCACGATGACTGGTTCTATGTAAATTGCATATCTATTCGGTAGAACTTGTTCTAAGAGGATTTTTCTATGTAATCTGCATTATATTATAAACTAACATTAGGGGAAACCAACTAAATCAGTATAAAATTTTCTATGTATAAATATGCATTGTAAGGTGGATGAAAGTTCGGTAATACACGTGTTCACAACTCATTAAAGAATGTTTGTTGAACCCGTGATGCATATAATGTGTTCAGAACACTGAATGTCACGGGGAGTGAAACTAGGTAAATTACATATCTTTTGGGTACAACTCGCTCCAAGAGCATTTTTCTGCCAAATCGGCCTCATTTTCAATCCTGGCATTAAATCTAAGCTGTGAAATCTGAGAAAATTCTTCAAAGTGTCAGTAAGCCATGTGCAGTGAAGGAAAGTACTGTAATCCACATGATAAAAACTCTGTAGTGAATAATTGTCCAATCCGTTATACATGAAGCATGTTCGGAGCACGGAATTTCACACTGAGCGAATCCATGTAAATTACAATCTATTGGTTAGAACGTGCTCCAAGAATTTTTTGCCGTGAAATCTGCCTCATTTTCGAAACTGGCTTTTGGAAAATTCTATAAAATCAGAGAAAATGCTTCTAAGCATCAATATGTCTTGTATTGTGATGAAAGTCCTGTAATCCACATGCAAACAACTCTGTAGAGTATTTTTCTCGAATACTTTCTGCATGTAGCGTGTTCGATACACGTAAATTCACAGCAGGAGAATATATATAAAATACATATCTATTGAGTAGAAAATGCTCCAAAGTTTTTTCCTTTGAAAACTGCCTGATTTTCGAAACTGCTATTAGGATAAAGCTGCGAACTCAGAGTAAATATTTCTAGGTGTAAATATGATTGTATGGTGGATGAAAGATCGGTAATCCGCATGCAAACATCTCTGGAGTGAATATTTGTCGAATCCGAGATACATGAAGCGTGTTCGGAACACAGAATATCACGGTGAGCGAATCAATGTAAAATACATGTCCCTTGTGTAGAACACGCTCCAAGAGATTTTCTGCAAAATCTGCCTCATTTTCGAAACTGGCATTTGAAAATCCCTGCAAAATCAGAGAAAATGCTTCAAAGTTTCAATATGCCTTGTATTGTGATGGAAGTTCGTAAAACCACATGCAAACAAATCTGTGGTGAATATTTGTAGAAAGCGTTATGCATGTAGCATGATCGTATCACGGAAATTCCCGGCGATGGAATCTATGTAAATTACACATCTATTGGGTAGATCTCGCTCCAAAAATCTGAGAAAATGGCCTGATTTTTGAAACTGGCATTAGGAAAAATCTGCAAATTCAGAATTAATGTTTCTATGTGTAAATATGCCATGTATGGTGGATGAAAGTTCTGTAATCTACATGTTCACAACTCATTCGAGAAAGTTTGTTGAAACCATGATGCATGAAGCGTGTTCAGAAACTGGAATGTAACTGTGAGGGAAAATATGTAAATTACATTTCTAATGGGACGTACTCGCTCCATGAGAATTTTTCTGCCAATTTGCCTCATTTTCAAACCTGGCATTAGGAAAAAGGTTCGAAATATGAGTAAATGTTTCAAAGTGTCAATATGGCCTTTATGGTGGATGAAATTTCGGTAATCCTTATGCTAACAACTCTGTAGTGAATATTTGTCGAATCCGTGATGCATGTAGGTTTTTCGGAACACGGAATTTCACGATGACTGGTTCTATGTAAATTGCATATCTATTGGGTAGAACTCGTTCTAAGAGGATTTTTCTATGTAAACTGCATTATATTATAAACTAACATTAGGGGAAACCATCTAAATCAGTATATAAATTTCTATGTATAAATATGCATTGTAAGGTGGATGAAATTTCGGTAATACACGCGTTCACAACTCATTAAAGTATGTTTGTTGAATCCATGATGCATATAAAGTGTTCAGAACACGGAATGTCATGGTGAGTGAAACTAGGTAAATTACATATCTTTTGGGGGCAACTCGCTCCAAGAGCATTTTTATACAAAATCTGCCTCATTTTCAAAACTGGCGTTTGGAAAGCTCTGTGAAATCAGAGAAAATGCTTCTAAGCTTCAATATGCCTTGTATTGTAATGAAAGTCCTGTAATCCACAGGCAAAAAACTCTGTAGTGTATTTTGGTCGAATACTTTCTGCATGTAGCGTGTTCGATACACATAATTTCACAGAAGGAGAATCTATGTAATTTACATTTCTATTGAGTAGAACATGCTCCAACATTTTTTCCTTTGAAAACTGCCTGATTTTCAAAACTGCTATTAGGACAAAGCTGCGAACATAGAGTAAATGTTTCTAGGTGTAAATATGACTTGTATGGTGGATGAAAATTCGGTAATCCGCATGCAACCAACTCTCTAGTGAATATTTGTCGAATCTGAGATACATGAAGCGTGTTTGGAACACAGAATATCACGGTGAGCGAATCTATGTAAAATATATGTCTCTTGGGTAGAACTGGATCAAAGAGTAATTTCTGCGAAATCTACCACATTTTCGAAACTGGCAATTGAAAATCTCTGCAAAATCAGATAAAATGGTTCAAAGTGTCAATATGGCTTTTATATGGATGAAATTTCGGTAATCCTTATGCTAACAACTCAGTAGGGAATATTTCTCGAATCCGAGATCCATGAAGCGTGTTCGGAACAGGAATTTCACGATGACTGGTTCTATGTAAATTGCATATCTATTGGGTAGAACTCGTTCTAAGAGGATTTTTCTGTGAAAACTTCATGAGTTTAGAAACTAACATTAGGAGAAATCTACTAATTCAGTATAAAATTTTCTATGTATAAATATGCATTGTAAGGTGGATGAAAGTTCGGTAATACACGTGTTCACAACTCATTAAAGAATGTTTCTTGAATCCGTGATGCATATAACGTGTTCAGAACACGGAATGTCACGGTTAGTGAAACAAGTTAAATTACATATCATTTGGGTACAACTCGCTCCAAGAGCATTTTTATACCAAATCTGCCTCATTTTCAATCCTGGCGTTAAATATAAGCTGTGAAATCTGAGAAAATTCTTCAAAGTGTCAGTAAGCCGTGTGGGGTGAATGAAAGTACTATAATCCACATGCTAACAACTCTGTAGTGAATATTTTTCGAATCCGAGATACATGAAGCATGTTCGGAGCAAGGAATTGCACGGTGAGCGAATCCATGTAAATTACAAGTCTATTGGATAGAACGTGCTCCAAGAATTTTTTGCCGTGAAATCTGCCTCATTTTCTAAACTGGCGTTTGGAAAATTCTGTGAAATCAGAGAAAACGCTTCTAAGCATCAATATGCCTTGGATTGTGATGAAAGTCCTGTAATCCACATGCAAACAACTCTGTACAGTATTTTTCTCGAATACTTTCTGCATGTAGCGTGTTCGATACACGTAATTTCACAGTAGGAGAATCTATGTAATTTACATATCTATTGAGTAGAACATGCTCCAAAATTATTTTCCTTTGGAAACTGCCTGATTTTCGATACTGCTTTTAGGACAAAGCTGCGAACTCTGAGTAAATGTTTCTAGGTGTATATATGACTTGTATGGTGGATGAAAATTCGGTAATCCGCATGGAACCAACTCTGTAGTGAATATTTCACGAATCCGAGATACATGAAGCGTGTTCAGAACACAGAATATCACGGTGAGCGAATCAATGTAAAATACATGTCCCTTGTGTATAACACGCTCCAAGAGATTTTTCTGTGAAATCTGCATCATTTTAGAAACTGGCAACTGAAAATCTGCAAAATCAGAGAAAATGCTTCAAAGTGTCTATATGGCTTTTTTGGTGGATGAAAGTTCGGTAATCCTTATGCTAACAACTCAGTAGTGAATATTTGTCGAATCCGAGATCCATGAAGCGTGTTCGGAACAGGAAATTCACGATGATGGGTTCTAGGTAAATAGCACATCTATTGGGTAGAACTCATTCTAAGAGGATTTTTCTGTGAAAACTGCATGATTTTAGAAACTAACATTAGGAGAAATCTACTAAATCAGTATAAAACTTTCTATGTATAAATATGCATTGTAAGGTGGATGAAAGTTCGGTAATACACGTGTTCACAACTCATTAAAGAATGTTTGTTGAACCCGTGATGCATATAATATGTTCAGAACACGGAATGTCACGGTGAGTGAAAGTAGGTAAATTACATATCTTTTGGGTACAACTCGCTCCAAGAGCATTTTTCTGCCAAATCAGCCTCATTTTCAATCCTGGCATTAAATCTAAGCTGTGAAATCTGAGGAAATTCTTCAAAGTGTCAGTAAGCCGTGTGTGGTGAAGGAAAGTACTGTAATCCACATGCTAAAAACTCTGTAGTGATTAATTGTCGAATCCATTATACATGAAGCATGTTCGGAGCACGGAATTTCACGCTGAGCGAATCCATGTAAATTACAAGTCTATTGGTTAGAACGTGCTCCAAGAAATTTTGCCGTGAAATCTGCCTCATTTTCGAAACTGGCGTTTGGAAAATTCTGTGAAATCAGAGAAAATGCTTCTAAGCATCAATATGCCTTGGATTGTGATGAAAGTCCTGTAATCCACATGCAAACAACTCTGTAGAGTATTTTTCTCGAATACTTTCTGCATGTAGCGTGTTCGATACACGTAATTTCACAGCAGGAGAATATATATAATTTACATATTTATTGAGTAGAACATGCTCCCAGGTTTTTACCTTTGAAAACTGCCTGATTTTCGAAACTGCTATTAGGATAAAGCTGCGAACTCAGAGTAAATATTTCTAGGTGTAAATATGATTGTATGGTGGATGAAAGATCGGTAATCCGCATGCAAACATCTCTGGAGTGAATATTTGTCGAATCCGAGATACATGAAGTGTGTTCGGAACACAGAATATCACGGTGAGCGAATCAATGTAAAATACATGTCCCTTGTGTAGAACACGCTCCAAGAGATTTTTCTGCAAAATCTGCCTCATTTTCGAAACTGGCATTTGAAAATCCCTGCAAAATCAGAGAAAATGCTTCAAAGTTTCAATATGCCTTGTATTGTGATGGAAGTTCGTAAAACCACATGCAAACAAATCTGTGGTGAATATTTGTAGAAAGCGTTATGCATGTAGCATGAACGTATCACGGAAATTCCCGGCGATGGAATCTATGTAAATTACACATCTATTGGGTAGATCTCGCTCCAAAAATCTGAGAAAACGGCCTGATTTTCGAAACTGGCATTAGGAAAAATCTGCAAATTCAGAATTAATGTTTCTATGTGTAAATATGCCATGTATGGTGGATGAAAGTTCTGTAATCTACATGTTCACAACTCATTCGAGAAAGTTTGTTGAATCCATGATGCATGAAGCGTGTTCAGAAACTGGAATGTAACTGTGAGGGAAAATATGTAAATTACAATTCTAATGGGACGTAATAGCTCCATGAGAATTTTTCTGCGAATCTGCCTCATTTTCAAACCTGGCATTAGGAAAAAGTTTCGAAATATGAGAAAATGTTTCAAAGTGTCAATATGGCCTTTATGGTGTATGAAATTTCGGTAATTCTTATGCTAACAACTCTGTAGTGAATATTTGTCGAATCCGTGATGCATGTAGGTTTTTCGGAACACGGAATTTCACGATGACTGGTTCTATGTAAATTGCATATCTATTGGGTAGAACTCGTTCTAAGAGGATTTTTCTATGTAAACTGCATTATATTATAAACTAACATTAGGGGAAACCATCTAAATCAGTATATAAATTTCTATGTATAAATATGCATTGTAAGGTGGATGAAAGTTCGGTAATACACGTGTTCACAACTCATTAAAGTATGTTTGTTGAATCCATGATGCATATAAAGTGTTCAGAACATGGAATGTCACGGTGAGTGAAACTAGGTAAATTACATATCTTTTGGGTACAACTCGCTCCAAGAGCATTTTTATACAAAATCTGCCTCATTTTCAAAACTGGCGTTTGGAAAGCTCTGTGAAATCACAGAAAATGCTTCTAAGCTTCAATATGCCTTGTATTGTGATGAAAGTCCTGTAATCCACATGCAAAATACTCTGTAGTGTATTTTTGTCGAATACTTTCTGCATGTAGTGTTTTCGATACACATAATTTCACAGAAGGAGAATCTATGTAATTTACATATCTATTGAGTAGAACATGCTCCAACATTTTTTTCCTTTGAAAACTGCCTGATTTTCGAAACTGCTATTTGGACAAATCTGCGAACATAGAGTAAATGTTTCTAGGTGTAAATATGAGTTGTATGGTGGATGAAAATACAGTAATCCGCATGCAACCAACTCTGTAGTGAATATTTGTCGAATCTGAGATACATGAATCGTGTTTGGAACACAGAATATCACGGTGAGCAAATCTATGTAAAATATATGTCTCTTGGGTAGAACTGGATCAAAGAGTAATTTCTGCGAAATCTACCTCATTTTCGAAACTGGCAATTGAAAATCTCTGCAAAATCAGAGAAAATGGTTCAAAGTGTCAATATGGCTTTTATATGGATGAAATTTCGGTAATCCTTATGCTAACAACTCAGTAGTGAATATTTCTCGAATCCGAGATCCATGAAGCGTGTTCGGTACAGGAATTTCACGATGACTGGTTCTATGTAAATTGCATATCTATTGGGTAGAACTCGTTCTAAGAGGATTTTTCTGTGAAAACTTCATGAGTTTAGAAACTAACATTAGGAGAAATCTACTAATTCAGTATAAAATTTTCTATGTATAAATATGCATTGTAAGGTGGATGAAAGTTCGGTAATACACGTGTTCACAACTCATTAAAGAATGTTTCTTGAATCCGTGATGCATATAACGTGTTCAGAACACGGAATGTCACGGTGAGTGAAAAAAGGTAAATTACATATCATTTGGGTACAACTCGCTCCAAGAGCATTTTTATACCAAATCTGCCTCATTTTCAATCCTGGCGTTAAATATAAGCTGTGAAATCTGAGAAAATATTCAAAGTGTCAGTAAGCCGTGTGGGGTGAATGAAAGTACTATAATCCACATGCTAACAACTCTGTAGTGAATATTTTTCGAATCCGAGATACATGAAGCATGTTCGGAGCACAGAATTGCACGGTGAGCGAATCCATGTAAATTACAAGTCTATTGGATAGAACGTGCTCCAAGAATTTTTTGCCGTGAAATCTGCCTCATTTTCTAAACTGGCGTTTGGAAAATTCTGTGAAATCAGAGAAAATGTTTCTAAGCATCAATATGCCTTGGATTGTGATGAAAGTCCTGTAATCCACATGCAAACAACTCTGTACAGTATTTTTCTCGAATACTTTCTGCATGTAGCGTGTTCAATACACGTAATTTCACAGTAGGAGAATCTATGTAATTTACATATCTATTGCGTAGAACATGCTCCAACATTTTTTTCCTTTGGAAAATCTCTGATTTTCGAAACTGCTATTAGGACAAAGCTGCGAACTCTGAATAAATATTTCTAGGTGTATATATGACTTGTATGGTGGATGAAAATTCGGTAATCCGCATGGAACCAACTCTGTAGTGAATATTTCACGAATCCGAGATACATGAAGCGTGTTCAGAACACAGAATATCACGGTGAGCGAATCAATGTAAAATACATGTCCCTTTTGTATAACACGCTCCAAGAGATTTTTCTGTGAAATCTGCATCATTTTAGAATCTGGCAACTGAAAATCTGCAAAATCAGAGAAAATGCTTCAAAGTGTCAATATGGCTTTTATGGTGGATGAAAGTTCGGTAATCCTTATGCTAACAACTCAGTAGTGAATATTTGTCGAATCCGAGATCCATGAAGCGTGTTCGGAACAGGAAATTCACGATGATGGGTTCTAGGTAAATTGCATATCTATTGGGTAGAACTCATTCTAAGAGGATTTTTCTGTGAAAACTGCATGATTTTAGAAACTAACATTAGGAGAAATCTACTAAATCAGTATAAAACTTTCTATGTATAAATATGCATTGTAAGGTGGATGAAAGTTCGGTAATACACGTGTTCACAACTCATTAAAGAATGTTTGTTGAACCCGTGATGCATATAATGTGTTCAGAACACGGAATGTCACAGTGAGTGAAACTAGGTAAATTACATATCTTTTGGGTACAACTCGCTCCAAGAGCATTTTTCTGCCAAATCAGCCTCATTTTCAATCCTGGCATTAAATCTAAGCTGTGAAATCTGAGAAAATTCTTCAAAGTGTCAGTAAGCCGTGTGTGGTGAAGGAAAGTACTGTAATCCACATGCTAAAAACTCTGTAGAGAATAATTCTCGTATCTGTTATACATGAAGCATGTTCGGAGCACGGAATTTCACGCTGAGTGAATCCATGTAAATTAAAGTCTATTGGTTAGAACGTGCTCCAAGAATTTTTTGCCGTGAAATCTGCCTCATTTTCGAAACTGGCATTTGGAAAATTCTATGAAATCAGAGAAAATGCTTCTAAGCATTAATATGCCTTGTATTGTGATGAAAGTCCTGTAATCCACATGCAAACAA
This sequence comes from Camelus dromedarius, assembly GCF_036321535.1. Taxonomy (NCBI): domain Eukaryota; kingdom Metazoa; phylum Chordata; class Mammalia; order Artiodactyla; family Camelidae; genus Camelus; species Camelus dromedarius. The sequence goes on from NW_026989824.1 coordinate 1,098,899, forward strand.
CTCTGTAGAGTATTTTTCTCGAATACTTTCTGCATGTAGCGTGTTCGATACACGTAATTTCACAGCAGGAGAATATATATAATTTACATATCTATTGAGTAGAACATGCTCCAAAGTTTTTTCCTTTGAAAACTGCCTGATTTTCGAAACTGCTATTAGGATAAAGCTGCGAACTCAGAGTAAATATTTCTAGGTGTAAATATGATTGTATGGTGGATGAAAGATCGGTAATCCGCATGCAAACATCTCTGGAGTGAATATTTGTCGAATCCGAGATACATGAAGCGTGTTCGGAACACAGAATATCACGGTGAGCGAATCAATTTAAAATACATGACCCTTGTGTAGAACACGCTCCAAGAGATTTTTCTGCAAAATCTGCCTCATTTTCGAAACTGGCATTTGAAAATCCCTGCAAAATCAGGGAAAATGCTTCAAAGTTTCAATATGCTTTGTATTGTGATGGTAGTTCGTAAAAACACATGCAAACACATCTGTGGTGAATATTTGTAGAAAGCGTTATGCATGTAGCATGATCGTATCACGGAAATTCCCTGCGATGGAATCTATGTAAATTACACATCTATTGGGTAGATCTCGCTCCAAAAATCTGGGAAAACGGCCTGATTTTCGAAACTGGCATTAGGAAAAATCTGCAAATTCAGAATTAATGTTTCTATGTGTAAATATGCCATGTATGGTGGATGAAAGTTCTGTAATCTACATGTTCACAACTCTTTAGAGAAAGTTTGTTGAAACCATGATGCATGAAGCGTGTTCAGAAACTGGAATGTAACTGTGAGGGAAAATATGTAAATTACATTTCTAATGGGACGTAATAGCTCCATGAGAATTTTTCTGCGAATCTGCCTCATTTTCAAACCTGGCATTAGGAAAAAGTTTCGAAATATGAGAAAATGTTTCAAAGTGTCAATATGGCCTTTATGGTGTATGAAATTTCGGTAATTCTTATGCTAACAACTCTGTAGTGAATATTTGTCGAATCCGTGATGCATGTAGGTTTTTCGGAACACGGAATTTCACGATGACTGGTTCTATGTAAATTGCATATCTATTGGGTAGAACTCGTTCTAAGAGGATTTTTCTATGTAAACTGCATTATATTATAAACTAACATTAGGGGAAACCATCTAAATCAGTATATAAATTTCTATGTATAAATATGCATTGTAAGGTGGATCAAAGTTCGGTAATACATGTGTTCACAACTCATTAAAGTATGTTTGTTGAATCCATGATGCATATAAAGTGTTCAGAACACGGAATGTCACGGTGAGTGAAACTAGGTAAATTACATATCTTTTGGGTACAACTCGCTCCAAGAGCATTTTTATACAAAATCTGCCTCATTTTCAAAACTGGCGTTTGGAAAGCTCTGTGAAATCACAGAAAATGCTTCTAAGCTTCAATATGCCTTGTATTGTGATGAAAGTCCTGTAATCCACATGCAAAATACTCTGTAGTGTATTTTTGTCGAATACTTTCTGCATGTAGTGTGTTCGATACACATAATTTCACAGAAGGGGAATCTATGTAATTTACATTTCTATTGAGTAGAACATGCTCCAACATTTTTTTCCTTTGAAAACTGCCTGATTTTCGAAACTGCTATTAGGACAAAGCTGCGAACATAGAGTAAATGTTTCTAGGTGTAAATATGACTTGTATGGTGGATGAAAATTCGGTAATCCGAATGCAACCAACTCTGTAGTGAATATTTGTCGAATCTGAGATACATGAATCGTGTTTGGAACACAGAATATCACGGTGAGCAAATCTATGTAAAATATATGTCTCTTGGGTAGAACTGGATCAAAGAGTAATTTCTGCGAAATCTACCTCATTTTCGAAACTGGCAATTGAAAATCTCTGCAAAATCAGAGAAAATGGTTCAAAGTGTCAATATCGCTTTTATATGGGTGAAATTTCGGTAATCCTTATGCTAACAACTCAGTAGTGAATATTTCTCGAATCCGAGATCCATGAAGCGTGTTCGGTACAGGAATTTCACGATGACTGGTTCTATGTAAATTGCATATCTATTGGGTAGAACTCGTTCTAAGAGGATTTTTCTGTGAAAACTTCATGAGTTTAGAAACTAACATTAGGAGAAATCTACTAATTCAGTATAAAATTTTCTATGTATAAATATGCATTGTAAGGTGGATGAAAGTTCGGTAATACACGTGTTCACAACTCAATAAAGAATGTTTGTTGAATCCGTGATGCATATAACGTGTTCAGAACACGGAATGTCACGGTGAGTGAAACAAGGTAAATTACATATCTTTTGGGTACAACTCGCTCCAAGAGCATTTTTCTGCCAAATCAGCCTCATTTTCAATCCTGGCGTTAAATCTAAGCTGTGAAATGTGAGAAAATTCTTCAAAGTGTCAGTAAGCCGTGTGTGGTGAATGAAAGTACTATAATCCACATGCGAACAACTCTGTAGTGAATATTTTTCGAATCCGAGATACATGAAGCATGTTCGGAGCACGGAATTGCACGGTGAGCGAATCCATGTAAATTACAAGTCTATTGGATAGAACGTGCTCCAAGAATTTTTTGCCGTGAAATCTGCCTCATTTTCTAAACTGGCGTTTGGAAAATTCTGTGAAATCAGAGAAAATGCTTCTAAACATCAATATGCCTTGGATTGTGATGAAAGTCCTGTAATCCACATGCAAACAACTGTGTACAGTATTTTTCTCGAATACTTTCTGCATGTAGCCTGTTCTATACACGCAATTTCACAGTAGGAGTATCTATGTAATTTACATATCTATTGAGTAGAACATGTTCCAACATTTTTTTCCTTTGAAAACTGCCTGATTTTCGATACTGCTATTAGGACAAAGATGCGAACATATAGTAAATGTTTCTAGGTGTAAATATGATTGAATGGTGGATGAAAGATCGGAAATCCGCATGCAAACTTCTCTGGAGTGAATGTTTGTCGAATCCGAGATACATGAAGCGTGTTTGGAACACAGAATATCACGGTGAGCGAATCAATGTAAAATACATGTCCCTTGTGTATAACACGCTCCAAGAGATTTTTCTGTGAAATCTGCATCATTTTAGAAACTGGCAACTGAAAATCTGCAAAATCAGAGGAAATGCTTCAAAGTGTCAATATGGCTTTTATGGTGGATGAAAGTTCGGTAATCCTTATGCTAACAACTCATTAGTGAATATTTGTCGAATCCGAGATCCATGAAGCGTGTTCGGAACAGGAAATTCACGATGATGGGTTCTAGGTAAATTGCATATCTATTGGGTAGAACTCATTCTAAGAGGATTTTTCTGTGAAAACTGCATGATTTTAGAAACTAACATTAGGAGAAATCTACTAAATCAGTATAAAACTTTCTATGTATAAATATGCATTGTAAGGTGGATGAAAGTTCGGTAATACACGTGTTCACAACTCATTAAAGAATGTTTGTTGAACCCGTGATGCATATAATGTGTTCAGAACACGGAATGTCACGGTGAGTGAAACTAGGTAAATTACATATCTTTTGGGTACAACTCGCTCCAAGAGCATTTTTCTGCCAAATCAGCCTCATTTTCAATCCTGGCATTAAATCTAAGCTGTGAAATCTGAGAAAATTCTTCAAAGTGTCAGTAAGCCGTGTGTGGTGAAGGAAAGTACTGTAATCCACATGCTAAAAACTCTGTAGTGATTAATTGTCGAATCCGTTATACATGAAGCATGTTCGGAGCATGGAATTTCACGCTGAGTGAATCCATGTAAATTACAAGTCTATTGGGTAGAACATGCTCCAAGAAATTTTGCCGTGAAATCTGCCTCATTTTCAAAACTGGCATTTGGAAAATTCTATGAAATCAGAGAAAATGCTTCTAAGCACAATATGCCTTTGATTGTGATGAAAGTCCTGTAATCCACATGCAAACAACTCTACAGTATTTTTCTCGAATACTTTCTGCATGTAGCGTGTTCGATACACGTAATTTCACAGTAGGAGAATATATATAATTTACATATCTATTGAGTAGAACATGCTCCAAAATTTTTTTCCTTTGGAAAATCTCTGATTTTCGAAACTGCTATTAGGACAAAGCTGCGAACTCTGAATAAATGTTTCTAGGTGTATATATGACTTGTATGGTGGATGAAAATTTGGTAATCCGCATGGAACCAACTCTGTAGTGAATATATCACGAATCCGAGATACATGAAGCGTGTTCAGAACACAGAATATCACGGTGAGCGAATCAATGTAAAATACATGTCCCTTTTGTATAACACGCTCCAAGAGATTTTTCTGTGAAATCTGCATCATTTTAGAAACTGGCAACTGAAAATCTGCAAAATCAGAGAAAATGCTTCAAAGTGTCAATATGGCTTTTATGGTGGATGAAAGTTCGGTAATCCTTATGCTAACAACTCAGTAGTGAATATTTGTCGAATCCGAGATCCATGAAGCGTGTTCGGAACAGGAAATTCACGATGATGGGTTCTAGGTAAATTGCATATCTATTGGGTAGAACTCATTCTAAGAGGGTTTTTCTGTGAAAACTGCATGATTTTAGAAACTAACATTAGGAGAAATCTACTAAATCAGTATAAAACTTTCTATGTATAAATATGCATTGTAAGGTGGATGAAAGTTCGATAATACACGTGTTCACAACTCATTAAAGAATGTTTGTTGAACCCGTGATGCATATAATGTGTTCAGAACACGGAATGTCACGGTGAGTGAAACTAGGTAAATTACATATCTTTTGGGTACAACTCGCTCCAAGAGCATTTTTCTGCCAAATCAGCCTCATTTTCAATCCTGGCATTAAATCTAAGCTGTGAAATCTGAGAAAATTCTTCAAAGTGTCAGTAAGCCGTGTGTGGTGAAGGAAAGTACTGTAATCCACATGTTAAAATCTCTGTAGAGAATAATTCTCGTATCTGTTATACATGAAGCATGTTCGGAGCACGGAATTTCACGCTGAGCGAATCCATGTAAATTAAAGTCTATTGGTTAGAACGTGCTCCAAGAATTTTTTGCCGTGAAATCTGCCTCATTTTCGAAACTGGCATTTGGAAAATTCTATGAAATCAGAGAAAATGCTTCTAAGCATCAATATGCCTTGTATTGTGATGAAAGTCCTGTAATCCACATGCAAACAACTCTGTAGAGTATTTTTCTCGAATACTTTCTGCATGTAGCGTGTTCGATACACGTAATTTCACAGCAGGAGAATATATATAATTTACATATCTATTGAGTAGAACATGCTCCAAAGTTTTTTCCTTTGAAAACTGCCTGAATTTCGAAACTGCTATTAGGATAAAGCTGCGAACTCAGAGTAAATATTTCTAGGTGTAAATATTATTGTATGGTGGATGAAAGATCGGTAATCCGCATGCAAACATCTCTGGAGTGAATATTTGTCGAATCCGAGATACATGAAGCGTGTTCGGAACACAGAATATCACGGTGAACGAATCAATTTAAAATACATGACCCTTGTGTAGAACACGCTCCAAGAGATTTTTATGCAAAATCTGCCTCATTTTCGAAACTGGCATTTGAAAATCACTGCAAAATCAGAGAAAATGCTTCAAAGTTTCAATATGCCTTGTATTGTGATGGAAGTTCGTAAAAACACATGCAAACAAATCTGTGGTGAATATTTGTAGAAAGCGTTATGCATGTAGCATGATCGTATCACGGAAATTCCCTGCGATGGAATCTATGTAAATTACACATCTATTGGGTAGATCTCGCTCCAAAAATCTGGGAAAACGGCCTGATTTTCGAAACTGGCATTAGGAAAAATCTGCAAATTCAGAATTAATGTTTCTATGTGTAAATATGCCATGTATGGTGGATGAAAGTTCTGTAATCTACATGTTCACAACTCTTTAGAGAAAGTTTGTTGAAACCATGATGCATGAAGCGTGTTCAGAAACTGGAATGTAACTGTGAGGGAAAATATGTAAATTACATTTCTAATGGGACGTACTAGCTCCATGAGTATTTTTCTGCGAATCTGCCTCATTTTCAAACCTGGCATTAGGAAAAAGTTTCGAAATATGAGAAAATGTTTCAAAGTGTCAATATGGCCTTTATGGTGTATGAAATTTCGGTAATTCTTATGCTAACAACTCTGTAGTGAATATTTGTCGAATCCGTGATGCATGTAGGTTTTTCGGAACACGGAATTTCACGATGACTGGTTCTATGTAAATTGCATATCTATTGGGTAGAACTCGTTCTAAGAGGATTTTTCTATGTAAACTGCATTATATTATAAACTAACATTAGGGGAAACCATCTAAATCAGTATATAAATTTCTATGTATAAATATGCATTGTAAGGTGGATCAAAGTTCGGTAATACATGTGTTCACAACTCATTAAAGTATGTTTGTTGAATCCATGATGCATATAAAGTGTTCAGAACACGGAATGTCACGGTGAGTGAAACTAGGTAAATTACATATCTTTTGGGTACAACACGCTCCAAGAGCATTTTTATACAAAATCTGCCTCATTTTCAAAACTGGCGTTTGGAAAGCTCTGTGAAATCACAGAAAATGCTTCTAAGCTTCAATATGCCTTGTATTGTGATGAAAGTCCTGTAATCCACATGCAAAATACTCTGTAGTGTATTTTTGTCGAATACTTTCTGCATGTAGTGTGTTCGATACACATAATTTCACAGAAGGGGAATCTATGTAATTTACATTTCTATTGAGTAGAACATGCTCCAACATTTTTTTCCTTTGAAAACTGCCTGATTTTCGAAACTGCTATTAGGACAAAGCTGCGAACATAGAGTAAATGTTTCTAGGTGTAAATATGACTTGTATGGTGGATGAAAATTCGGTAATCCGAATGCAACCAACTCTGTAGTGAATATTTGTCGAATCTGAGATACATGAATCGTGTTTGGAACACAGAATATCACGGTGAGCGAATCTATGTAAAATATATGTCTCTTGGGTAGAACTGGATCAAAGAAATTTCTGCGAAATCTACCTCATTTTCGAAACTGGCAATTGAAAATCTCTGCAAAATCAGAGAAAATGGTTCAAAGTGTCAATATGGCTTTTATATGGATGAAATTTCGGTAATCCTTATGCTAACAACTCAGTAGTGAATATTTCTCGAATCCGAGATCCATGAAGCGTGTTCGGTACAGGAATTTCACGATGACTGGTTCTATGTAAATTGCATATCTATTGGGTAGAACTCGTTCTAAGAGGATTTTTCTGTGAAAACTTCATGAGTTTAGAAACTAACATTAGGAGAAATCTACTAATTCAGTATAAAATTTTCTATGTATATATATGCATTGTAAGGTGGATGAAAGTTCGGTAATACACGTGTTCACAACTCAATAAAGAATGTTTGTTGAATCCGTGATGCATATAACGTGTTCAGAACACGGAATGTCACGGTGAGTGAAACAAGGTAAATTACATATCTTTTGGGTACAACTCGCTCCAAGAGCATTTTTCTGCCAAATCAGCCTCATTTTCAATCCTGGCGTTAAATCTAAGCTGTGAAATGTGAGAAAATTCTTCAAAGTGTCAGTAAGCCGTGTGTGGTGAATGAAAGTACTATAATCCACATGCGAACAACTCTGTAGTGAATATTTTTCGAATCCGAGATACATGAAGCATGTTCGGAGCACGGAATTGCACGGTGAGTGAATCCATGTAAATTACAAGTCTATTGGATAGAACGTGCTCCAAGAATTTTTTGCCGTGAAATCTGCATCATTTTCGAAACTGGCGTTTGGAAAGCTCTGTGAAATCACAGAAAATGCTTCTAAGCATCAATATGCCTTGGATTGTGATGAAAGTCCTGTAATCCACATGCAAACAACTGTGTACAGTATTTTTCTCGAATACTTTCTGCATGTAGCCTGTTCTATACACGCAATTTCACAGTAGGAGTATCTATGTAATTTACATATCTATTGAGTAGAACATGCTCCAAAATTTTTTTCCTTTGAAAACTGCCTGATTTTCGATACTGCTATTAGGACAAAGATGCGAACATAGAGTAAATGTTTCTAGGTGTAAATATGACTTGTATGATGGATGAAAGATCGGTAATCCGCATGCAAACAACTCTGGAGTGAATATTTCTCGAATCCGAGATACATGAAGCGTGTTCGGAACACAGAATATCACGGTGAGCGAATCAATGTAAAATACATGTCCCTTGTGTATAACACGCTCCAAGAGATTTTTCTGTGAAATCTGCATCATTTTACAAACTGGAAATTGAAAATCTCTGCAAAATCAGAGGAAATGCTTCAAAGTGTCAATATGGCTTTTATGGTGGATGAAAGTTCTTTAATCCTTATGCTAACAACTCAGTAGTGAATATTTGTCGAATCCGAGATCCATGAAGCGTGTTCGGAACAGGAAATTCACGATGATGGGTTCTATGTAAATTGCATATCTATTGGGTAGAACTCATTCTAAGAGGATTTTTCTGTGAAAACTGCATGATTTTAGAAACTAACATTAGGAGAAATCTACTAAATCAGTATAAAACTTTCTATGTATACATATGCATTGTAAGGTGGATGAAAGTTCGGTAATACACGTGTTCACAACTCATTAAAGAATGTTTGTTGAACCCGGGATGCATATAACGTGTTCAAAACACGGAATGTCACGGTGAGTGAAACTAGGTAAATTACATATCTTTTGGGTACAACTCGCTCCAAGAGCATTTTTCTGCCAAATTTGCCTCAATTTTCAATCCTGGCGTTAAATCTAAGCTGTGAAATCTGAGAAAATTCTTCAAAGTGTCAGTAAGCCGTGTGTGGTGAATGAAAGTACTGTAATCCACATGCTAACAACTCTGTAGTGAATATTTCTCGAATCCGAGATATATGAATCATGTTAGGAACACGGAATTGCACGGTGAGCGAATCCTTGTAAATTTCAAGTCTATTAGTTAGAAAGTGCTCCAATAAATTTCTGCCATGAAATCTGCCTCATTTTCGAAACTGGCGTTTGGAAAATTCTGTGAAATCAGAGAAAATGCTTCTAAACATCAATATGCCTTGGATTGTGATGAAAGTCCTGTAATCCACATGCAAACAACTCTGTACAGTATTTTTCTCGAATACTTTCTGCATGTAGCCTGTTCTATACACGCAATTTCACAGTAGGAGTATCTATGTAATTTACATATCTATTGAGTAGAACATGCTCCAAAGTTTTTTCCTTTGAAAACTGCTGAATTTCGAAACTGCTATTAGGATAAAGCTGCGAACTCAGAGTAAATATTTCTAGGTGTAAATATTATTGTATGGTGGATGAAAGATCGGTAATCCGCATGCAAACATCTCTGGAGTGAATATTTGTCGAATCCGAGATACATGAAGCGTGTTCGGAACACAGAATATCACGGTGAACGAATCAATTTAAAATACATGACCCTTGTGTAGAACACGCTCCAAGAGATTTTTATGCAAAATCTGCCTCATTTTCGAAACTGGCATTTGAAAATCACTGCAAAATCAGAGAAAATGCTTCAAAGTTTCAATATGCCTTGTATTGTGATGGAAGTTCGTAAAAACACATGCAAACAAATCTGTGGTGAATATTTGTAGAAAGCGTTATGCATGTAGCATGATCGTATCACGGAAATTCCCTGCGATGGAATCTATGTAAATTACACATCTATTGGGTAGATCTCGCTCCAAAAATCTGGGAAAACGGCCTGATTTTCGAAACTGGCATTAGGAAAAATCTGCAAATTCAGAATTAATGTTTCTATGTGTAAATATGCCATGTATGGTGGATGAAAGTTCTGTAATCTACATGTTCACAACTCTTTAGAGAAAGTTTGTTGAAACCATGATGCATGAAGCGTGTTCAGAAACTGGAATGTAACTGTGAGGGAAAATATGTAAATTACATTTCTAATGGGACGTACTAGCTCCATGAGTATTTTTCTGCGAATCTGCCTCATTTTCAAACCTGGCATTAGGAAAAAGTTTCGAAATATGAGAAAATGTTTCAAAGTGTCAATATGGCCTTTATGGTGTATGAAATTTCGGTAATTCTTATGCTAACAACTCTGTAGTGAATATTTGTCGAATCCGTGATGCATGTAGGTTTTTCGGAACACGGAATTTCACGATGACTGGTTCTATGTAAATTGCATATCTATTGGGTAGAACTCGTTCTAAGAGGATTTTTCTATGTAAACTGCATTATATTATAAACTAACATTAGGGGAAACCATCTAAATCAGTATATAAATTTCTATGTATAAATATGCATTGTAAGGTGGATCAAAGTTCGGTAATACATGTGTTCACAACTCATTAAAGTATGTTTGTTGAATCCATGATGCATATAAAGTGTTCAGAACACGGAATGTCACGGTGAGTGAAACTAGGTAAATTACATATCTTTTGGGTACAACACGCTCCAAGAGCATTTTTATACAAAATCTGCCTCATTTTCAAAACTGGCGTTTGGAAAGCTCTGTGAAATCACAGAAAATGCTTCTAAGCTTCAATATGCCTTGTATTGTGATGAAAGTCCTGTAATCCACATGCAAAATACTCTGTAGTGTATTTTTGTCGAATACTTTCTGCATGTAGTGTGTTCGATACACATAATTTCACAGAAGGGGAATCTATGTAATTTACATTTCTATTGAGTAGAACATGCTCCAACATTTTTTTCCTTTGAAAACTGCCTGATTTTCGAAACTGCTATTAGGACAAAGCTGCGAACATAGAGTAAATGTTTCTAGGTGTAAATATGACTTGTATGGTGGATGAAAATTCGGTAATCCGAATGCAACCAACTCTGTAGTGAATATTTGTCGAATCTGAGATACATGAATCGTGTTTGGAACACAGAATATCACGGTGAGCGAATCTATGTAAAATATATGTCTCTTGGGTAGAACTGGATCAAAGAAATTTCTGCGAAATCTACCTCATTTTCGAAACTGGCAATTGAAAATCTCTGCAAAATCAGAGAAAATGGTTCAAAGTGTCAATATGGCTTTTATATGGATGAAATTTCGGTAATCCTTATGCTAACAACTCAGTAGTGAATATTTCTCGAATCCGAGATCCATGAAGCGTGTTCGGTACAGGAATTTCACGATGACTGGTTCTATGTAAATTGCATATCTATTGGGTAGAACTCGTTCTAAGAGGATTTTTCTGTGAAAACTTCATGAGTTTAGAAACTAACATTAGGAGAAATCTACTAATTCAGTATAAAATTTTCTATGTATATATATGCATTGTAAGGTGGATGAAAGTTCGGTAATACACGTGTTCACAACTCAATAAAGAATGTTTGTTGAATCCGTGATGCATATAACGTGTTCAGAACACGGAATGTCACGGTGAGTGAAACAAGGTAAATTACATATCTTTTGGGTACAACTCGCTCCAAGAGCATTTTTCTGCCAAATCAGCCTCATTTTCAATCCTGGCGTTAAATCTAAGCTGTGAAATGTGAGAAAATTCTTCAAAGTGTCAGTAAGCCGTGTGTGGTGAATGAAAGTACTATAATCCACATGCGAACAACTCTGTAGTGAATATTTTTCGAATCCGAGATACATGAAGCATGTTCGGAGCACGGAATTGCACGGTGAGTGAATCCATGTAAATTACAAGTCTATTGGATAGAACGTGCTCCAAGAATTTTTTGCCGTGAAATCTGCATCATTTTCGAAACTGGCGTTTGGAAAATTCTGTGAAATCAGAGAAAATGCTTCTAAGCATCAATATGCCTTGGATTGTGATGAAAGTCCTGTAATCCACATGCAAACAACTGTGTACAGTATTTTTCTCGAATACTTTCTGCATGTAGCCTGTTCTATACACGCAATTTCACAGTAGGAGTATCTATGTAATTTACATATCTATTGAGTAGAACATGCTCCAAAATTTTTTTCCTTTGAAAACTGCCTGATTTTCGATACTGCTATTAGGACAAAGATGCGAACATAGAGTAAATGTTTCTAGGTGTAAATATGACTTGTATGATGGATGAAAGATCGGTAATCCGCATGCAAACAACTCTGGAGTGAATATTTCTCGAATCCGAGATACATGAAGCGTGTTCGGAACACAGAATATCACGGTGAGCGAATCAATGTAAAATACATGTCCCTTGTGTATAACACGCTCCAAGAGATTTTTCTGTGAAATCTGCATCATTTTACAAACTGGAAATTGAAAATCTCTGCAAAATCAGAGGAAATGCTTCAAAGTGTCAATATGGCTTTTATGGTGGATGAAAGTTCTTTAATCCTTATGCTAACAACTCAGTAGTGAATATTTGTCGAATCCGAGATCCATGAAGCGTGTTCGGAACAGGAAATTCACGATGATGGGTTCTATGTAAATTGCATATCTATTGGGTAGAACTCATTCTAAGAGGATTTTTCTGTGAAAACTGCATGATTTTAGAAACTAACATTAGGAGAAATCTACTAAATCAGTATAAAACTTTCTATGTATACATATGCATTGTAAGGTGGATGAAAGTTCGGTAATACACGTGTTCACAACTCATTAAAGAATGTTTGTTGAACCCGGGATGCATATAACGTGTTCAAAACACGGAATGTCACGGTGAGTGAAACTAGGTAAATTACATATCTTTTGGGTACAACTCGCTCCAAGAGCATTTTTCTGCCAAATTTGCCTCAATTTTCAATCCTGGCGTTAAATCTAAGCTGTGAAATCTGAGAAAATTCTTCAAAGTGTCAGTAAGCCGTGTGTGGTGAATGAAAGTACTGTAATCCACATGCTAACAACTCTGTAGTGAATATTTCTCGAATCCGAGATATATGAATCATGTTAGGAACACGGAATTGCACGGTGAGCGAATCCTTGTAAATTTCAAGTCTATTAGTTAGAAAGTGCTCCAATAAATTTCTGCCATGAAATCTGCCTCATTTTCGAAACTGGCGTTTGGAAAATTCTGTGAAATCAGAGAAAATGCTTCTAAACATCAATATGCCTTGGATTGTGATGAAAGTCCTGTAATCCACATGCAAACAACTCTGTACAGTATTTTTCTCGAATACTTTCTGCATGTAGCCTGTTCTATACACGCAATTTCACAGTAGGAGTATCTATGTAATTTACATATCTATTGAGTAGAACATGCTCCAAAGTTTTTTCCTTTGAAAACTGCTGAATTTCGAAACTGCTATTAGGATAAAGCTGCGAACTCAGAGTAAATATTTCTAGGTGTAAATATTATTGTATGGTGGATGAAAGATCGGTAATCCGCATGCAAACATCTCTGGAGTGAATATTTGTCGAATCCGAGATACATGAAGCGTGTTCGGAACACAGAATATCACGGTGAACGAATCAATTTAAAATACATGACCCTTGTGTAGAACACGCTCCAAGAGATTTTTATGCAAAATCTGCCTCATTTTCGAAACTGGCATTTGAAAATCACTGCAAAATCAGAGAAAATGCTTCAAAGTTTCAATATGCCTTGTATTGTGATGGAAGTTCGTAAAAACACATGCAAACAAATCTGTGGTGAATATTTGTAGAAAGCGTTATGCATGTAGCATGATCGTATCACGGAAATTCCCTGCGATGGAATCTATGTAAATTACACATCTATTGGGTAGATCTCGCTCCAAAAATCTGGGAAAACGGCCTGATTTTCGAAACTGGCATTAGGAAAAATCTGCAAATTCAGAATTAATGTTTCTATGTGTAAATATGCCATGTATGGTGGATGAAAGTTCTGTAATCTACATGTTCACAACTCTTTAGAGAAAGTTTGTTGAAACCATGATGCATGAAGCGTGTTCAGAAACTGGAATGTAACTGTGAGGGAAAATATGTAAATTACATTTCTAATGGGACGTACTAGCTCCATGAGTATTTTTCTGCGAATCTGCCTCATTTTCAAACCTGGCATTAGGAAAAAGTTTCGAAATATGAGAAAATGTTTCAAAGTGTCAATATGGCCTTTATGGTGTATGAAATTTCGGTAATTCTTATGCTAACAACTCTGTAGTGAATATTTGTCGAATCCGTGATGCATGTAGGTTTTTCGGAACACGGAATTTCACGATGACTGGTTCTATGTAAATTGCATATCTATTGGGTAGAACTCGTTCTAAGAGGATTTTTCTATGTAAACTGCATTATATTATAAACTAACATTAGGGGAAACCATCTAAATCAGTATATAAATTTCTATGTATAAATATGCATTGTAAGGTGGATCAAAGTTCGGTAATACATGTGTTCACAACTCATTAAAGTATGTTTGTTGAATCCATGATGCATATAAAGTGTTCAGAACACGGAATGTCACGGTGAGTGAAACTAGGTAAATTACATATCTTTTGGGTACAACACGCTCCAAGAGCATTTTTATACAAAATCTGCCTCATTTTCAAAACTGGCGTTTGGAAAGCTCTGTGAAATCACAGAAAATGCTTCTAAGCTTCAATATGCCTTGTATTGTGATGAAAGTCCTGTAATCCACATGCAAAATACTCTGTAGTGTATTTTTGTCGAATACTTTCTGCATGTAGTGTGTTCGATACACATAATTTCACAGAAGGGGAATCTATGTAATTTACATTTCTATTGAGTAGAACATGCTCCAACATTTTTTTCCTTTGAAAACTGCCTGATTTTCGAAACTGCTATTAGGACAAAGCTGCGAACATAGAGTAAATGTTTCTAGGTGTAAATATGACTTGTATGGTGGATGAAAATTCGGTAATCCGAATGCAACCAACTCTGTAGTGAATATTTGTCGAATCTGAGATACATGAATCGTGTTTGGAACACAGAATATCACGGTGAGCGAATCTATGTAAAATATATGTCTCTTGGGTAGAACTGGATCAAAGAGTAATTTCTGCGAAATCTACCTCATTTTCGAAACTGGCAATTGAAAATCTCTGCAAAATCAGAGAAAATGGTTCAAAGTGTCAATATGGCTTTTATATGGATGAAATTTCGGTAATCCTTATGCTAACAACTCAGTAGTGAATATTTCTCGAATCCGAGATCCATGAAGCGTGTTCGGTACAGGAATTTCACGATGACTGGTTCTATGTAAATTGCATATCTATTGGGTAGAACTCGTTCTAAGAGGATTTTTCTGTGAAAACTTCATGAGTTTAGAAACTAACATTAGGAGAAATCTACTAATTCAGTATAAAATTTTCTATGTATATATATGCATTGTAAGGTGGATGAAAGTTCGGTAATACACGTGTTCACAACTCAATAAAGAATGTTTGTTGAATCCGTGATGCATATAACGTGTTCAGAACACGGAATGTCACGGTGAGTGAAACAAGGTAAATTACATATCTTTTGGGTACAACTCGCTCCAAGAGCATTTTTCTGCCAAATCAGCCTCATTTTCAATCCTGGCGTTAAATCTAAGCTGTGAAATGTGAGAAAATTCTTCAAAGTGTCAGTAAGCCGTGTGTGGTGAATGAAAGTACTATAATCCACATGCGAACAACTCTGTAGTGAATATTTTTCGAATCCGAGATACATGAAGCATGTTCGGAGCACGGAATTGCACGGTGAGTGAATCCATGTAAATTACAAGTCTATTGGATAGAACGTGCTCCAAGAATTTTTTGCCGTGAAATCTGCATCATTTTCGAAACTGGCGTTTGGAAAATTCTGTGAAATCAGAGAAAATGCTTCTAAGCATCAATATGCCTTGGATTGTGATGAAAGTCCTGTAATCCACATGCAAACAACTGTGTACAGTATTTTTCTCGAATACTTTCTGCATGTAGCCTGTTCTATACACGCAATTTCACAGTAGGAGTATCTATGTAATTTACATATCTATTGAGTAGAACATGCTCCAAAATTTTTTTCCTTTGAAAACTGCCTGATTTTCGATACTGCTATTAGGACAAAGATGCGAACATAGAGTAAATGTTTCTAGGTGTAAATATGACTTGTATGATGGATGAAAGATCGGTAATCCGCATGCAAACAACTCTGGAGTGAATATTTCTCGAATCCGAGATACATGAAGTGTGTTCGGAACACAGAATATCACGGTGAGCGAATCAATGTAAAATACATGTCCCTTGTGTATAACACGCTCCAAGAGATTTTTCTGTGAAATCTGCATCATTTTACAAACTGGCAATTGAAAATCTCTGCAAAATCAGAGAAAATGCTTCAAAGTGTCAATATGGCTTTTATGGTGGATGAAAGTTCTTTAATCCTTATGCTAACAACTCAGTAGTGAATATTTGTCGAATCCGAGATCCATGAAGCGTGTTCGGAACAGGAAATTCACGATGATGGGTTCTATGTAAATTGCATATCTATTGGGTAGAACTCATTCTAAGAGGATTTTTCTGTGAAAACTGCATGATTTTAGAAACTAACATTAGGAGAAATCTACTAAATCAGTATAAAACTTTCTATGTATACATATGCATTGTAAGGTGGATGAAAGTTCGGTAATACACGTGTTCACAACTCATTAAAGAATGTTTGTTGAACCCGGGATGCATATAACGTGTTCAAAACACGGAATGTCACGGTGAGTGAAACTAGGTAAATTACATATCTTTTGGGTACAACTCGCTCCAAGAGCATTTTTCTGCCAAATTTGCCTCAATTTTCAATCCTGGCGTTAAATCTAAGCTGTGAAATGTGAGAAAATTCTTCAAAGTGTCAGTAAGCCGTGTGTGGTGAATGAAAGTACTGTAATCCACATGCTAACAAGTCTGTAGTGAATATTTCTCGAATCCGAGATATATGAATCATGTTAGGAACACGGAATTGCACGGTGAGCGAATCCATGTAAATTTCAAGTCTATTAGTTAGAAAGTGCTCCAATAAATTTCTGCCATGAAATCTGCCTCATTTTCGAAACTGGCGTTTGGAAAATTCTGTGAAATCAGAGAAAATGCTTCTAAACATCAATATGCCTTGGATTGTGATGAAAGTCCTGTAATCCACATGCAAACAACTCTGTACAGTATTTTTCTCGAATACTTTCTGCATGTAGCCTGTTCTATACACGCAATTTCACAGTAGGAGTATCTATGTAATTTACATATCTATTGAGTAGAACATGCTCCAAAATTTTTTCCTTTGAAAACTGCCTGATTTTCGATACTGCTATTAGGACAAAAATGCGAACATAGAGTAAATGTTTCTAGGTGTAAATATGACTTGTATGATGGATGAAAGATCGGTAATCCGCATGCAAACAACTCTGGAGTGAATATTTCTCGAATCCGAGATACATGAAGCGTGTTCGGAACACAGAATATCACGGTGAGCGAATCAATGTAAAATACATGTCCCTTTTGTATAACACGCTCCAAGAGATTTTTCTGTGAAATCTGCATCATTTTACAAACTGGCAATTGAAAATCTCTGCAAAATCAGAGAAAATGCTTCAAAGTGTCAATATGGCTTTTATGGTGGATGAAAGTTCTTTAATCCTTATGCTAACAACTCAGTAGTGAATATTTGTCGAATCCGAGATCCATGAAGCGTGTTCGGAACAGGAAATTCACGATGATGGGTTCTATGTAAATTGCATATCTATTGGGTAGAACTCATTCTAAGAGGATTTTTCTGTGAAAACTGCATGATTTTAGAAACTAACATTAGGAGAAATCTACTAAATCAGTATAAAACTTTCTATGTATAAATATGCATTGTAAGGTGGATGAAAGTTCGGTAATACACGTGTTCACAACTCATTAAAGAATGTTTGTTGAACCCGGGATGCATATAACGTGTTCAAAACACGGAATGTCACGGTGAGTGAAACTAGGTAAATTACATATATTTCAGGTACAACTCGCTCCAAGAGCATTTTTCTGCCAAATTTGCCACATTTTTCAATCCTGGCGTTAAATCTAAGCTGTGAAATCTGAGAAAATTCTTCAAAGTGTCAGTAAGCCGTGTGTGGTGAATGAAAGTACTGTAATCCACATGCTAACAACTCTTTAGTGAATATTTCTCGAATCCGAGATATATGAATCATGTTAGGAACACGGAATTGCACGGTGAGCGAATCCTTGTAAATTTCAAGTCTATTAGTTAGAAAGTGCTCCAATAAATTTCTGCCATGAAATCTGCCTCATTTTCGAAACTGGCGTTTGGAAAATTCTGTGAAATCAGAGAAAATGCTTCTAAACATCAATATGCCTTGGATTGTGATGAAAGTCCTGTAATCCACATGCAAACAACTATGTAGAGTATTTTTCTCGAATACTTTCTGCATGTAGCGTGTTCGATACACGTAATTTCACAGCAGGAGAATATATATAATTTACATATCTATTGAGTAGAACATGCTCCAAAGTTTTTTCCTTTGAAAACTGCCTGATTTTCGAAACTGCTATTAGGATAAAGCTGCGAACTCAGAGTAAATATTTCTAGGTGTAAATATGATTGTATGGTGGATGAAAGATCGGTAATCCGCATGCAAACATCTCTGGAGTGAATATTTGTCGAATCCGAGATACATGAAGCGTGTTCGGAACACAGAATATCACGGTGAGCGAATCAACGGAAAATACATGTCCCTTGTGTAGAACACGCTCGAAGAGATTTTTCTGCAAAATCTGCCTCATTTTCGAAACTGGCATTTGAAAATCCCTGCAAAATCAGAGAAAATGCTTCAAAGTTTCAATATGCCTTGTATTGTGATGGAAGTTCGTAAAACCACATGCAAACATATCTGTGGTGAATATTTGTAGAAAGCGTTATGCATGTAACATGATCGTATCACGGAAATTCCCTGCGATGGAATCTGTTAATTACACAACTATTGGGTAGATCTCGCTCCAAAAATCTGAGAAAACGGCCTGATTTTCGAAACTGGCATTAGGAAAAATCTGCAAATTCAGAATTAATGTTTCTATGTGTAAATATGCCATGTATGGTGGATGAAAGTTCTGTAATCTACATGTTCACAACTCACTAGAGAAAGTTTGTTGAAACCATGATGCATGAAGCGTGTTCAGAAACTGGAATGTAACTGTGAGGGAAAATATGTAAATTACATTTCTAATGGGACGTACTAGCTCCATGAGAATTTTTCTGCGAATCTGCCTCATTTTCAAACCTGGTATTAGGAAAAAGTTTCGAAATATGAGAAAATGTTTCAAAGTGTCAATATGGCCTTTATGGTGTATGAAATTTCGGTAATTCTTATGCTAACAACTCTGTAGTGAATATTTGTCGAATCCGTGATGCATGTAGGTTTTTCGGAACACGGAATTTCACGATGACTGGTTCTATGTAAATTGCATATCTATTGGGTAGAACTCGTTCTAAGAGGATTTTTCTATGTAAACTGCATTATATTATAAACTAACATTAGGGGAAACCATCTAAATCAGTATATAAATTTCTATGTATAAATATGCATTGTAAGGTGGATGAAAGTTCGGTAATACACGTGTTCACAACTCATTAAAGTATGTTTGTTGAATCCATGATGCATATAAAGTGTTCAGAATACGGAATGTCACGGTGAGTGAAACTAGGTAAATTACATATCTTTTGGGTACAACTCGCTCCAAGAGCATTTTTCTGCCAAATCAGCCTCATTTTCAATCCTGGCATTAAATCAAAGCTGTGAAATCTCAGAAAATTCTTCAAAGTGTCAGTAAGCCATGTGTGGTGAAGGAAAGTACTGTAATCCACATGCTAAAAACTCTGTAGTGATTAATTGTCGAATCCGTTATACATGAAGCATGTTCGGAGCATGGAATTTCACGCTGAGCGAATCCATGTAAATTAAAGTCTATTGGTTAGAACGTGCTCCAAGAATTTTTTGCCGTGAAATCTGCCTCATTTTCGAAACTGGCATTTGGAAAATTCTATGAAATCAGAGAAAATGCTTCTAAGCATCAATATGCCTTGTATTGTGATGAAAGTCCTGTAATCCACATGCAAACAACTCTGTAGAGTATTTTTCTCGAATACTTTCTGCATGTAGCGTGTTCGATACACGTAATTTCACAGCAGGAGAATATATTTAATTTACATATCTATTGAGTAGAACATGCTCCAAAGTTTTTTCCTTTGAAAACTGCTGAATTTCGAAACTGCTATTAGGATAAAGCTGCGAACTCAGAGTAAATAGTTCTAGGTGTAAATATTAGTGTATGGTGGATGAAAGATCAGTAATCCGCATGCAAACATCTCTGGAGTGAATATTTGTCGAATCCGAGATACATGAAGCGTGTTCGGAACACAGAATATCACGGTGAGCGAATCAATTTAAAATACATGACCCTTGTGTAGAACACGCTCCAAGAGATTTTTCTGCAAAATCTGCCTGATTTTCGAAACTGGCATTTGAAAATCCCTGCAAAATCAGAGAAAATGCTTCAAAGTTTCAATATGCCTTGTATTGTGATGGAAGTTCGTAAAAACACATGCAAACAAATCTGTGGTGAATATTTGTAGAAAGCGTTATGCATGTAGCATGATCGTATCACGGAAATTCCCTGCGATGGAATCTATGTAAATTACACATCTATTGGGTAGATCTCGCTCCAAAAATCTGGGAAAACGGCCTGATTTTCGAAACTGGCATTAGGAAAAATCTGCAAATTCAGAATTAATGTTTCTATGTGTAAATATGCCATGTATGGTGGATGAAAGTTCTGTAATCTACATGTTCACAACTCTTTAGAGAAAGTTTGTTGAAACCATGATGCATGAAGCGTGTTCAGAAACTGGAATGTAACTGTGAGGGAAAATATGTAAATTACATTTCTAATGGGACGTACTAGCTCCATGAGTATTTTTCTGCGAATCTGCCTCATTTTCAAACCTGGCATTAGGAAAAAGTTTCGAAATATGAGAAAATGTTTCAAAGTGTCAATATGGCCTTTATGGTGTATGAAATTTCGGTAATTCTTATGCTAACAACTCTGTAGTGAATATTTGTCGAATCCGTGATGCATGTAGGTTTTTCGGAACACGGAATTTCACGATGACTGGTTCTATGTAAATTGCATATCTATTGGGTAGAACTCGTTCTAAGAGGATTTTTCTATGTAAACTGCATTATATTATAAACTAACATTAGGGGAAACCATCTAAATCAGTATATAAATTTCTATGTATAAATATGCATTGTAAGGTGGATGAAAGTTCGGTAATACATGTGTTCACAACTCATTAAAGTATGTTTGTTGAATCCATGATGCATATAAAGTGTTCAGAACACGGAATGTCACGGTGAGTGAAACTAGGTAAATTACATATCTTTTGGGTACAACTCGCTCCAAGAGCATTTTTATACCAAATCTGCCTCATTTTCAAAACTGGCATTAAAACTAACCTGTAAAATCTGAGATAGTATTTAAAGTGTCAGTAAGCCTTTTATGGTAGATGAAAGTGCTGTAATCCACTTGCTAACAACACTTAAGTGAATATTTGTCGAATCCGAGATGCATGCAGCGTGTTTGGAACACGGAATTTCACGGTTAGCGAATCCATGTAAATTACATGTTTATTGGTTAGAACCCGCTCCAAGAGGTTTTTGCCGTGAAATCTGCCTCATTTTCAAAACTGGCGTTTGGAAAACTCTGTGAAATCACAGAAAATGCTTCTAAGCTTCAATATGCCTTTTATTGTGATGAAAGTCCTGTAATCTACATGCAAACAACTCTGAAGTGTATTTTTGTCGAATACTTTCTGCATGTAGCGTGTTCCATACACGTAATTTCACAGTAGGAGAATCTATGTAATTTACATATCTATTGAGTAGAACATGCTCCAACATTTTTTTCCTTTGAAAACTGCCTGATTTTCGAAACTGCTATTAGGACAATGCTGCGAACATAGAGTAAATGTTGCTAGGTGTAAATATGACTTGTATGGTGGATGAAAATTCGGTAATCCGCATGGAACCAACTCTGTAGTGAATATTTGTCGAATCCGAGATACATGAAGCGTGTTTGGAACACAGAATATCACGGTGAGCGAACCTATGTAAAATATATGTCTCTTGGGTAGAACAGGATCAAAGAGATTTTTCTGCGAAATCTACCTCTTTTTCGAAACTGGCAATTGAAAATCTCTGCAAAATCAGAGAAAATGCTTCAAAGTGTCAATATGGCTTTTATGGTGGATGAAAGTTTGGTAATCCTTATGCAAACAACTCAGTACAGAATATTTTTTGAATCCGACATTCATGAAGCGTGTTCGGAACAGGAATTTCACGATGACGGGTTCTATTTAAATTGCATATCTATTGAGTAGAACTCGTTCTAAGAGGATTTTTCTGTGAAAACTGCATGATTATAGAAACTAATATTAGGAGAAATCTACTAAATCAGTATAAAATTTCTATGTATAAATATGCATTGTAAGGTGGATGAAAGTTCGGTAGTACACGTGTTCACAACTCATTAAAGAAAGTTGGTTGAACCCGTGATGCATATTACGTGTTCAGAACATGGAATGTCAAGGTGAGTGGAACTAGAAAAATTACATATCTTTTGGGTGCAACTCACTCCAAGAGCATTTCTCTGCCAAATCTGCCTCATTTCAAAACTGGCGTTAAAACTAAACTCTGAAATCTGAGAAAATTTTCAAAATGTCAGTAAGCCTTGTATGGTGAATGAAAGTGCTGTAATCCACTTGCTAACAACTCTGTAGTGAATATTATTCTAATACGATATGTATGCAGCGTGTTCGGATCACGGAATTTCACGGTGAGCGAATCCATGTAAATTATATATCTATTGTTTAGAACATGTTCCAGAGGTTTTTGCCATGAAATCTGCCTCATTTTCGAAACTGGCGTTTGGAAAGCTCTGTGAAACAGGAGAAAATTCTTCTAAGCATCAATATGCCTTGTATTGTTGTGAAAGTCCTGTAATCCACATGCAAACAACCCTGTAGTGTATTTTTGTCGAAAACTTTCTGCATGTAGCTTGTTCGATACACGTAAATTCTCAGCGGAAGAATCTATGTAATTTAAATATCTATTGAGTAGAAAATGCTTCAACATTTTTTTCCTTTGAAAACTGCCTCATTTTAGAAACTGCTCTTAGGACAAAGCTGCGAAATCTGAGTAACTGTTTCTAAGTGTAAATATGACTTGTATAGTGGATGAAAATTCGGTAATCTGCATGCATCCAACAATGTAGTGAATATTTGTCGAATCCGAGATACATGAATCGTTTTTGGAACACAGAATATTACAGTGAGCTAATCTATGTAAAATATATCTCTTGGGTAGAACTCGCTCCAAGAGATTTTTCTGCGAAATCTGCCTCATTTTCGAAACTGGCATTTGAAAATCCCTGCAAAATCAGAGAAAATGCTTCAAAGTGTCAATATGCTTTGTATTCTGATGGAAGTGCGTAAAACCACATGTAAACATATCTGTGGTGAATATTTGTAGAAAGCGTTATGCATGTAGCGTGATCGTATAACGGAAAATCCCGGCGATGGTATCTATATAAATTACACATCTATTGGGTAGAATTCGCTCCAAAAATTTTTTCTGAGAAAACGGCCTGATTTTCGAAACTGGCATTAGGAAAAAGCTGCAAATTCAGAGTTAATGTTTCTAGCTGTAAATATGCCATGTATTGTGGATGAAAGTTCTGTAATCTACATGTTCACAACTCATTTGAGAAAGTTTGTTGAAACCTTGATGCATGTCGCGTGTTCAGAAATTGGAATGTCACTGTGATGGAAAATATGTAATTTACATTTCTATTGGGAAGTACTTGATCCACGAGAATGTTTCTGCGAATCTGCCTCATTATTTAACCTGGCATTAGGAAAAAATTTCAAAATATGAGAAAATGCTTCAAAGTGTCAATATGGCTTTTATGGTGGATGAAATTTCAATAATCCTACGCTAACAACTGTGAAGAGACTATTTGTCGAATCCGAGATGCATGCAGCGTGTTTGGACCATGGAATTTCACGGTTAGCGAATCCATGTAAATTAAATGTTTATTGGTTAGAACCCGCTCAAAGAGGTTTTTACCGTGAAATCTGCCTCATTTTCAAAACTGGCGTTTGGAAATCTCTGTGAAATCACAGAAAATGCTTCTAAGCATCAATATGTCTTGTATTGTGATGAAAGTGCTGTAATCCACATGCAAACAACTCTGTAGTGTATTTTTCTCGAATACTTTCTGCATGTAGCGTGTTCCATACACGTAATTTCACAGTAGGATAATCTATGTAATTTACATATCTATTGAGTAGAACATGCTCCAACATTTTTTTCCTTTGAAAACTGCCTGATTTTCGAAACTGCTCTTAGGACAAAGCTGCGAACATAGAGTAAATGTTGCTAGGTTTAAATATGAGTTGTATGGTGGATGAAAATTCGGTAATCCGCATGGAACCAAATCTGTAGTGAATATTTGTCGAATCCGAGATACATGAAGCGTGTTTGGAACACAGAATATCACGGTGAGCGAATCTATGTAAAATATATGTCTCTTGGGTAGAACTGGATCAAAGAGGTTTTTCTGCGAAATCTACCTCATTTTCGAAACTGGCAATTGAAAATCTCTGCAAAATCAGAGAAAATGCTTCAAAGTGTCAATATGGCTTTTATGGTGGATGAAAGTTCTGTAATCCTTATGCTACAACTCTGTAGTTAATATTTGTCGAATCCGTGATGCATGTAGTTTTTTTGGAACACGGAATTTCACGATGACTGGTTTTATGTAAATTGCATGTCTATTGGGTAGAACTCGCTCCAAGAGGATTTTTCTGTGTAAACTGCATTATTTCAAAACTGACATTAGGAGAAATCTACTATATAAGAATAAAACTTTCTATGTATATTTTTGCCTTGTAAGGTGGATTAAACTTCTGTAATACACATGTTCACAACTCATTTAAGCATGTTTGTTGAATCCATAATGCATGTAACGTGTTCAGAACACGGAATGTCACGGCGAGTGAAACTAGGTAAATTACATATCTTTTGGGTACAACTCACTCCAAGAGCATTTCTCGGCCAAATCTGCCTCATTTCAAAACTGGCGTTAAAACTAAACTCCGAAATCTGAGAAAATTTTTCAAAATGTCAGTAAGCCTTGTATGGTGAATGAAAGTGCTGTAATCCACTTGCTAACAAGTGAATGAAAGTGCTGTAATCCACTTGCTAACAACTCTGTAGTGAATATTATCCTAATACGATATGTATGCAGCGTGTTCGGATCACGGAATTTCACGGTGAGCGAATCCATGTAAATTATATATCTATTGTTTAGAACATGTTCCAGAGGTTTTTGCCATGAAATCTGCCTCATTTTCGAAACTGGCGTTTGGAAAGCTCTGTGAAACAGGAGAAAATTCTTCTAAGCATCAATATGCCTTGTATTGTTGTGAAAGTCCTGTAATCCACATGCAAACAACCCTGTAGTGTATTTTTGTCGAAAACTTTCTGCATGTAGCTTGTTCGATACACGTAATTTCACAGTAGGAGAATCTATGTAATTTACATATCTATTGAGTAGAAAATGCTTCAATATTTTTTTCCTTTGAAAACTGCCTCATTTTAGAAACTGCTCTAAGGACAAAGCTCCGAACTCTGAGTAACTGTTTCTAAGTGTAAATATGACTTGTATAGTGGATGAAAATTCGGTAATCTGCATGCATCCAACAATGTAGTGAATATTTGTCGAATCCGAGATACATGAATCGTTTTTGGAACACAGAATATTACAGTGAGCGAAACTATGTAAAATATATCTCTTGGGTAGTACTCGCTCCAAGAGATTTTTCTGCGAAATCTGCCTCATTTTCTAAACTGGCATTTGAAAATCCCTGCAAAATCAGAGAAAATGCTTCAAAGTGTCAATATACTTTGTATTCTGATGGAAGTGCATAAAACCACATGTAAACAAATCTGTGGTGTATATTTGTAGGAAGCATTATGCATGTAGCGTGATCGTATCACGGAAAATCCCGGCGATGGTATCTATATAAATTACACATCTATTGGGTAGAATTCGCTCCAAAAATTTTTTCTGAGAAAACGGCCTGATTTTCGAAACTGGCATTAGGAAAAAGCTGCAAATTCAGAGTTAATATTTCTAGGTGTAAATATGCCATGTATGGTGGATGAAAGTTCTGTAATCTACATGTTCACAACTCGTTCGAGAAAGTTTGTTGAAACCTTGATGCATGTCGCGTGTTCAGAAATTGGAATGTCACTGTGATGGAAAATATGTAATTTACATTTCTATTGGGAAGTACTTGATCCACGAGAATGTTTCTGCGAATCTGCCTCATTATTTAACCTGGCATTAGGAAAAAATTTCAAAATATGAGAAAATGCTTCAAAGTGTCAATATGGCTTTTATGGTGGATGAAATTTCAATAATCCTTACGCTAACAACTCTGAAGAGAATATTTGTCGAATCCGAGATGCATGCAGCGTGTTTGGACCATGGAATTTCACGGTTAGCGAATCCATGTAAATTAAATGTTTATTGGTTAGAACCCGCTCCAAGAGGTTTTTGCCGTGAAATCTGCCTCATTTTCAAAACTGGCGTTTGGAAAGCTCTGTGAAATCACAGAAAATGCTTCTAAGCTTCAATATGCCTTGTATTGTGATGAAAGTGCTGTAATCCACATGCAAACAACTCTGTAGTGTATTTTTGTCGAATACTTTCTGCATGTAGCGTGTTCCATACACGTAATTTCACAGTAGGGGAATCTATGTAATTTACATATCTATTGAGTAGAACATGCTCCAACATTTTTTTCCTTTGAAAACTGCCTGATTTTCGAAACTGCTCTTAGGACAAAGCTGCGAACATAGAGTAAATGTTGCTAGGTGTAAATATGAGTTGTATGGTGGATGAAAATTCGGTAATCCGCATGGAACAAAATCTGTAGTGAATATTTGTCGAATCCGAGATACATGAAGCGTGTTTGGAACACAGAATATCACGGTGAGCGAATCTATGTAAAATATATATCTCTTGGGTAGAACTGGATCAAAGAGAATTTTCTGCGAAATCTACCTCATTTTCGAAACTGGCAATTGAAAATCTCTGCAAAATCAGAGAAAATGCTTCAAAGTGTCAATATGGCTTTTATGGTGGATGAAAGTTCTGTAATCCTTATGCTACAACTCTGTAGTTAATATTTGTCGAATCCGTGATGCATGTAGGTTTTTCGGAACACGGAATTTCACGATGACTGGTTGTATGTAAATTGCA
The DNA here is from genome assembly GCF_036321535.1 of Camelus dromedarius. NCBI lineage: Eukaryota > Metazoa > Chordata > Mammalia > Artiodactyla > Camelidae > Camelus > Camelus dromedarius. The sequence continues at coordinate 1,126,147 of NW_026989824.1, forward strand.
TGTCTATGGGGTAGAACTCGCTGCAAGAGGATTTTTCTGGGTAAACTGCATTATTTCAAAACTGACATTAGGAGAAATCTACTATATCAGAATAAATCGTTCTATGTATATTTTTGCCTTGTAAGGTGGATTAAAGTTCGGTAATACACATGTTCACAACTCATTAAAGCCTGTTTGTTGAATCCGTAATGCATGTAACGTGTTCAGAACACGGAATGTCACGGCGAGTGAAACTAGGTAAATTACATATCTTTTGGGTACAACTCACTCCAAGAGCATTTCTCTGCCAAATCTGCCTCATTTCAAAACTGGCGTTAAAACTAAACTCCGAAATCTGAGAAAATTCTTCAAAATGTCAGTAAGCCTTGTATGGTGAATGAAAGTGCTGTAATCCACTTGCTAACAACTCTGTAGTGAATATTATTCTAATACGATATGTATGCAGCGTGTTTGGATCACGGAATTTCACGGTGAGCGAATCCATGTAAATTATATATCTATTGTTTAGAACATGTTCCAGAGGTTTTTGCCATGAAATCTGCCTCATTTTCGAAACTGGCGTTTGGAAAGCTCTGTGAAACAGGAGAAAATTCTTCTAAGCATCAATATGCCTTGTATTGTTGTGGAAGTCCTGTAATCCACATGCAAACAACCCTGTAGTGTATTTTTGTCGAAACCTTTCTGCATGTAGCTTGTTCGATACACGTAATTTCACAGTAGGAGAATTTATGTAATTTACATATCTATTGAGTAGAAAATGCTTCAACATTTTTTTCCTTTGAAAACTGCCTCATTTTAGAAACTGCACTTAGGACAAAGCTGCGAACTCTGAGTAAATGTTTCTAAGTGTAAATATGACTTGTATAGTGGATGAAAATTCGGTAATCTGCATGCAACCAACACTGTAGTGAATATTTGTCGAATCCGAGATACATGAATCATTTTTGGAACACAGAATATTACAGTGAGCGAATCTATGTAAAATATATCTCTTGGGAAGTACTCGCTCCAAGAGATTTTTCTGCGAAATCTGCCTCATTTTCTAAACTGGCATTTGAAAATCCCTGCAAAATCAGAGAAAATGCTTCAAAGTGTCAATATGGCTTTTATGGTGGATGAAAGTTCGATAATCCTTATGCTAACATCTCAGTAGTGAATATTTGTCGAATCCGAGATCCATGAAGCGTGTTCGGAACAGGAATTTCACGATGACGGGTTCTATGTAAATTGCATATCTATTGGGTAGAACTCGTTCTAAGAGGATTTTTCTGTGAAAACTGCATGATTTTAGAAACTAACATTAGGAGAAATCTACTAAATCAGTATAAAATATTCTATGTATATATATGCATTGTAAGGTGGATGAAAGTTTGGTAAAACACGTGTTCACAACTCATTAAAGAATGTTTGTTGAATCCGTGATGCATATAACGTGTTCAGAACACCGAATGTCACGGTGAGTGAAAGTAGGTAAATTACATATCTTTTGGGTACAACTCGCTGCAAGATTATTTTTTCTGCCAAATCGGCCTCATTTTCAATCCTGGCGTTAAATCGAAGCTGTGAAATCTGATAAAAATCTTCAAAGTGTCAGTATGCCGTGTGTGGTGAATGAAAGTAATGTAATCCACATGCTAACATCTCTGTAGTGAATAATTTTTGAATTCGAGATACATGAAGCATGTTCGGAACACGGAATTTCACGGTGAGCGAATCCATGTAAATTACAAGTCTATTGGTTAGAACGTGCTCCAAGAAATTTTTGCCGTGAAATTAGCCTCATTTTCGAAACTGGCATTTGGAAAATTCTGTGAAATCAGAGAAAATGCTTCTAAGCATCCATATGCCTTGTATTGTGATGAAAGTCCTGAAATCCACATGCAAACATCTATGTTATGTATTTTGCTCGAAAAATTTCTGCATGTAGCGTGTTCGACACATGTTATTTCACAGCAGGAGAATATATATAATTTACATATCTTTTGAGTAGAATATGCTCCAAAAGATTTTTCCTTTGAAAACTGCCTGATTTTTGAAACTGCTATTAGGACAAAGCTGCAAACGCAGAGTAAATGTTTCTAGGTGTAAATATGATTGTATGGTGGATGAAAGATCGGTAATCTGCAGGCAAACAACTCTGGAGTGAATATTTGTCGAATCCGAGATACATGAAGATTGTTCGGAACACAGAATATCACGGTGAGCGAATCAATGTAAAATACATGTCCCTTGTGTAGAACACGCTCCAAGAGATTTTTCTGCGAAATCTGCCTCATTTTTGAAACTGGCATTTGAAAATCCCTGCAAAATCAGAGAAAATCCTTCAAAGTTTCAATATGCCTTGTATTGTGATGGAAGTTCGTAAAACCACATGCAAACAAATCTGTGGTGAATATTTGTAGAAAGCGTTATGCATGTAGCGTGATCGTATCACGGAAATTCCCAGTGTTGGAATCTATGTAAATTACACATCTACAGGGTAAATCTCGCTCCAAAAATTTTTTCTGGGAAAACGGCCTGATTATCGAAACTGGCATTCGGAAAAAGCTGCAAATTCAGAATTAATGTTTTTAGGTGTAAATATGCCATGTATGGTTGATGAAAGTTCTGTAATCTACATGTACACAACTCATTTGAGAAAGTTTGTTGAAACCATGATGCATGAAGCGTGTTCAGAAATTGGAATGTCACTGTGAGGGAAACTATGTAAATTACATTTCTATTGGGACGTAATCGCTCCACGAGAATTTTTCTGCGAATATGCTTCATTTTCAAACCTGGAATTAGGAAAAAGTTTCGAAATATGAGAAAATGTTTCAAAGTGTCAATATGGATTTTATGGTGGATGAAAATACGGTAATCCCTATGCTAACAACTCTGTAGTGTCTATTTGTCGAATCTGTGATGCATGTAGGTTTTTTGGAACACAGAATTTCACGATGACTGGTTCTATGTAAATTGCATGTGTGTTGAGTATAACTCTCTCCAAGAGGATTTTTGTGTAAACTGCATTATATTAAATTCTAACATTAGGGGAAACCTACTAAATCAGTAGATAAATTTCTATGTATAAATATGCATTGTAAGGTGGATGGAAGTTCAGTAATACACATGTTCACAACTCATTAAAGTATGTTTGTTGAATCCATGATGCATATAACGTGTTCAGAACACGGAATGTCACGGTGAGTGAAACTAGGTAAATTATATATCTTTTGGTTACAGCTCGCTCCAGGAGTATTTTTATACCAAATCTGCCTCATTTTGAAAACTGGCGTTAAAACTAACCTGTGAAATCTGAGAAAACTATTCAAAGTGTCAGTAAGCATTTTATGGTAGATGAAAGTGCTGTAATCAACTTGCTAACAATACTGAAGTGAATATTTGTTGAATCCGAGATGCATGCAGCGTGTTTGGAACACGGAATTTCACGGTTAGCGAATCCATGTAAATTACATGTTTATTGGTTAGAACCCGCTCCAAGAGGTTTTTGCCGTGAAATCTGCCTCATTTTCAAAACTGGCATTTGGAAAGCTCTGTGAAATCACAGAAAATGCTTCTAAGCTTCAATATGCCTTGTATTGTGATGAAAGTCCTGTAATCCACATGCAAACAACTCTGTAGTGTAGTTTTGTCGAATACTTTCTGCATGTAGCGTGTTCCATACACGTAATTTCACAGTAGGAGAATCTATGTAATTTACATATCTATTGAGTAGAACATGCTCCAACATTTTTTTCCTTTGAAAACTGCCTGATTTTCGAAACTGCTCTTAGGACAAAGCTGTGAACATAGAGTAAATGTTGCTAGGTGTAAATATGATTGTATGGTGGATGAAAATTCGGTAATCCGAATGGAACCAACTCTGTAGTGAATATTTGTCGAATCCGAGATACATGAAGCGTGTTTGGAACACAGAATATCACGGTGAGCGAATCTATGTAAAATATATATCTCTTGGGTAGAACTGGATCAAAGAGATTTTCCTGTGAAATCTGCCTCATTTTCGAAACTGGCAATTGAAAATCTCTGCAAAATCAGAGAAAATGCTTCAAAGTGTCAATATGGCTTTTATGGTGGATGAAAGTTCTGTAATCCTTATGCTACAACTCTGTAGTTAATATTTGTCGAATCTGTGATGCATGTAGGTTTTTCGGAACACGGAATTTCACGATGACTGGTTCTATGTAAATTGCATGTCTATGGGGTAGAACTCGCTACAAGAGGATTTTTCTGGGTAAACTGCTTTATTTCAAAACTGACATTAGGAGAAATCTACTATATCAGAATAAAACTTTCTATGTATATTTTTGCCTTGTAAGGTGGATTAAAGTTCGGTAATACACATGTTCACAACTCATTAAAGCATGTTTGTTGAATCTGTAATGCATGTAACGTGTTCAGAACACGGAATGTCACGGCGAGTGAAACTAGGTAAATTACATATCTTTTGGGTACAACTCACTCCAAGAGCATTTCTCGGCCAAATCTGCCTCATTTCAAAACTGGCGTTAAAACTAAACTCCGAAATCTGAGAAAATTTTTCAAAATGTCAGTAAGCCTTGTATGGTGAATGAAAGTGCTGTAATCCACTTGCTAACAAGTGAATGAAAGTGCTGTAATCCACTTGCTAACAACTCTGTAGTGAATATTATCCTAATACGATATGTATGCAGCGTGTTCGGATCACGGAATTTCACGGTGAGCGAATCCATGTAAATTATATATCTATTGTTTAGAACATGTTCCAGAGGTTTTTGCCATGAAATCTGCCTCATTTTCGAAACTGGCGTTTGGAAAGCTCTGTGAAACAGGAGAAAATTCTTCTAAGCATCAATATGCCTTGTATTGTTGTGAAAGTCCTGTAATCCACATGCAAACAACCCTGTAGTGTATTTTTGTCGAAAACTTTCTGCATGTAGCTTGTTCGATACACGTAATTTCACAGTAGGAGAATCTATGTAATTTACATATCTATTGAGTAGAAAATGCTTCAATATTTTTTTCCTTTGAAAACTGCCTCATTTTAGAAACTGCTCTAAGGACAAAGCTCCGAACTCTGAGTAACTGTTTCTAAGTGTAAATATGACTTGTATAGTGGATGAAAATTCGGTAATCTGCATGCATCCAACAATGTAGTGAATATTTGTCGAATCCGAGATACATGAATCGTTTTTGGAACACAGAATATTACAGTGAGCGAAACTATGTAAAATATATCTCTTGGGTAGTACTCGCTCCAAGAGATTTTTCTGCGAAATCTGCCTCATTTTCTAAACTGGCATTTGAAAATCCCTGCAAAATCAGAGAAAATGCTTCAAAGTGTCAATATACTTTGTATTCTGATGGAAGTGCATAAAACCACATGTAAACAAATCTGTGGTGTATATTTGTAGGAAGCATTATGCATGTAGCGTGATCGTATCACGGAAAATCCCGGCGATGGTATCTATATAAATTACACATCTATTGGGTAGAATTCGCTCCAAAAATTTTTTCTGAGAAAACGGCCTGATTTTCGAAACTGGCATTAGGAAAAAGCTGCAAATTCAGAGTTAATATTTCTAGGTGTAAATATGCCATGTATGGTGGATGAAAGTTCTGTAATCTACATGTTCACAACTCGTTCGAGAAAGTTTGTTGAAACCTTGATGCATGTCGCGTGTTCAGAAATTGGAATGTCACTGTGATGGAAAATATGTAATTTACATTTCTATTGGGAAGTACTTGATCCACGAGAATGTTTCTGCGAATCTGCCTCATTATTTAACCTGGCATTAGGAAAAAATTTCAAAATATGAGAAAATGCTTCAAAGTGTCAATATGGCTTTTATGGTGGATGAAATTTCAATAATCCTTACGCTAACAACTCTGAAGAGAATATTTGTCGAATCCGAGATGCATGCAGCGTGTTTGGACCATGGAATTTCACGGTTAGCGAATCCATGTAAATTAAATGTTTATTGGTTAGAACCCGCTCCAAGAGGTTTTTGCCGTGAAATCTGCCTCATTTTCAAAACTGGCGTTTGGAAAGCTCTGTGAAATCACAGAAAATGCTTCTAAGCTTCAATATGCCTTGTATTGTGATGAAAGTGCTGTAATCCACATGCAAACAACTCTGTAGTGTATTTTTGTCGAATACTTTCTGCATGTAGCGTGTTCCATACACGTAATTTCACAGTAGGGGAATCTATGTAATTTACATATCTATTGAGTAGAACATGCTCCAACATTTTTTTCCTTTGAAAACTGCCTGATTTTCGAAACTGCTCTTAGGACAAAGCTGCGAACATAGAGTAAATGTTGCTAGGTGTAAATATGAGTTGTATGGTGGATGAAAATTCGGTAATCCGCATGGAACAAAATCTGTAGTGAATATTTGTCGAATCCGAGATACATGAAGCGTGTTTGGAACACAGAATATCACGGTGAGCGAATCTATGTAAAATATATATCTCTTGGGTAGAACTGGATCAAAGAGAATTTTCTGCGAAATCTACCTCATTTTCGAAACTGGCAATTGAAAATCTCTGCAAAATCAGAGAAAATGCTTCAAAGTGTCAATATGGCTTTTATGGTGGATGAAAGTTCTGTAATCCTTATGCTACAACTCTGTAGTTAATATTTGTCGAATCCGTGATGCATGTAGGTTTTTCGGAACACGGAATTTCACGATGACTGGTTGTATGTAAATTGCATGTCTATGGGGTAGAACTCGCTGCAAGAGGATTTTTCTGGGTAAACTGCATTATTTCAAAACTGACATTAGGAGAAATCTACTATATCAGAATAAATCGTTCTATGTATATTTTTGCCTTGTAAGGTGGATTAAAGTTCGGTAATACACATGTTCACAACTCATTAAAGCCTGTTTGTTGAATCCGTAATGCATGTAACGTGTTCAGAACACGGAATGTCACGGCGAGTGAAACTAGGTAAATTACATATCTTTTGGGTACAACTCACTCCAAGAGCATTTCTCTGCCAAATCTGCCTCATTTCAAAACTGGCGTTAAAACTAAACTCCGAAATCTGAGAAAATTCTTCAAAATGTCAGTAAGCCTTGTATGGTGAATGAAAGTGCTGTAATCCACTTGCTAACAACTCTGTAGTGAATATTATTCTAATACGATATGTATGCAGCGTGTTTGGATCACGGAATTTCACGGTGAGCGAATCCATGTAAATTATATATCTATTGTTTAGAACATGTTCCAGAGGTTTTTGCCATGAAATCTGCCTCATTTTCGAAACTGGCGTTTGGAAAGCTCTGTGAAACAGGAGAAAATTCTTCTAAGCATCAATATGCCTTGTATTGTTGTGGAAGTCCTGTAATCCACATGCAAACAACCCTGTAGTGTATTTTTGTCGAAACCTTTCTGCATGTAGCTTGTTCGATACACGTAATTTCACAGTAGGAGAATTTATGTAATTTACATATCTATTGAGTAGAAAATGCTTCAACATTTTTTTCCTTTGAAAACTGCCTCATTTTAGAAACTGCACTTAGGACAAAGCTGCGAACTCTGAGTAAATGTTTCTAAGTGTAAATATGACTTGTATAGTGGATGAAAATTCGGTAATCTGCATGCAACCAACACTGTAGTGAATATTTGTCGAATCCGAGATACATGAATCATTTTTGGAACACAGAATATTACAGTGAGCGAATCTATGTAAAATATATCTCTTGGGAAGTACTCGCTCCAAGAGATTTTTCTGCGAAATCTGCCTCATTTTCTAAACTGGCATTTGAAAATCCCTGCAAAATCAGAGAAAATGCTTCAAAGTGTCAATATGGCTTTTATGGTGGATGAAAGTTCGATAATCCTTATGCTAACATCTCAGTAGTGAATATTTGTCGAATCCGAGATCCATGAAGCGTGTTCGGAACAGGAATTTCACGATGACGGGTTCTATGTAAATTGCATATCTATTGGGTAGAACTCGTTCTAAGAGGATTTTTCTGTGAAAACTGCATGATTTTAGAAACTAACATTAGGAGAAATCTACTAAATCAGTATAAAATATTCTATGTATATATATGCATTGTAAGGTGGATGAAAGTTTGGTAAAACACGTGTTCACAACTCATTAAAGAATGTTTGTTGAATCCGTGATGCATATAACGTGTTCAGAACACCGAATGTCACGGTGAGTGAAAGTAGGTAAATTACATATCTTTTGGGTACAACTCGCTGCAAGATTATTTTTTCTGCCAAATCGGCCTCATTTTCAATCCTGGCGTTAAATCGAAGCTGTGAAATCTGATAAAAATCTTCAAAGTGTCAGTATGCCGTGTGTGGTGAATGAAAGTAATGTAATCCACATGCTAACATCTCTGTAGTGAATAATTTTTGAATTCGAGATACATGAAGCATGTTCGGAACACGGAATTTCACGGTGAGCGAATCCATGTAAATTACAAGTCTATTGGTTAGAACGTGCTCCAAGAAATTTTTGCCGTGAAATTAGCCTCATTTTCGAAACTGGCATTTGGAAAATTCTGTGAAATCAGAGAAAATGCTTCTAAGCATCCATATGCCTTGTATTGTGATGAAAGTCCTGAAATCCACATGCAAACATCTATGTTATGTATTTTGCTCGAAAAATTTCTGCATGTAGCGTGTTCGACACATGTTATTTCACAGCAGGAGAATATATATAATTTACATATCTTTTGAGTAGAATATGCTCCAAAAGATTTTTCCTTTGAAAACTGCCTGATTTTTGAAACTGCTATTAGGACAAAGCTGCAAACGCAGAGTAAATGTTTCTAGGTGTAAATATGATTGTATGGTGGATGAAAGATCGGTAATCTGCAGGCAAACAACTCTGGAGTGAATATTTGTCGAATCCGAGATACATGAAGATTGTTCGGAACACAGAATATCACGGTGAGCGAATCAATGTAAAATACATGTCCCTTGTGTAGAACACGCTCCAAGAGATTTTTCTGCGAAATCTGCCTCATTTTTGAAACTGGCATTTGAAAATCCCTGCAAAATCAGAGAAAATCCTTCAAAGTTTCAATATGCCTTGTATTGTGATGGAAGTTCGTAAAACCACATGCAAACAAATCTGTGGTGAATATTTGTAGAAAGCGTTATGCATGTAGCGTGATCGTATCACGGAAATTCCCAGTGTTGGAATCTATGTAAATTACACATCTACAGGGTAAATCTCGCTCCAAAAATTTTTTCTGGGAAAACGGCCTGATTATCGAAACTGGCATTCGGAAAAAGCTGCAAATTCAGAATTAATGTTTTTAGGTGTAAATATGCCATGTATGGTTGATGAAAGTTCTGTAATCTACATGTACACAACTCATTTGAGAAAGTTTGTTGAAACCATGATGCATGAAGCGTGTTCAGAAATTGGAATGTCACTGTGAGGGAAACTATGTAAATTACATTTCTATTGGGACGTAATCGCTCCACGAGAATTTTTCTGCGAATATGCTTCATTTTCAAACCTGGAATTAGGAAAAAGTTTCGAAATATGAGAAAATGTTTCAAAGTGTCAATATGGATTTTATGGTGGATGAAAATACGGTAATCCCTATGCTAACAACTCTGTAGTGTCTATTTGTCGAATCTGTGATGCATGTAGGTTTTTTGGAACACAGAATTTCACGATGACTGGTTCTATGTAAATTGCATGTGTGTTGAGTATAACTCTCTCCAAGAGGATTTTTGTGTAAACTGCATTATATTAAATTCTAACATTAGGGGAAACCTACTAAATCAGTAGATAAATTTCTATGTATAAATATGCATTGTAAGGTGGATGGAAGTTCAGTAATACACATGTTCACAACTCATTAAAGTATGTTTGTTGAATCCATGATGCATATAACGTGTTCAGAACACGGAATGTCACGGTGAGTGAAACTAGGTAAATTATATATCTTTTGGTTACAGCTCGCTCCAGGAGTATTTTTATACCAAATCTGCCTCATTTTGAAAACTGGCGTTAAAACTAACCTGTGAAATCTGAGAAAACTATTCAAAGTGTCAGTAAGCATTTTATGGTAGATGAAAGTGCTGTAATCAACTTGCTAACAATACTGAAGTGAATATTTGTTGAATCCGAGATGCATGCAGCGTGTTTGGAACACGGAATTTCACGGTTAGCGAATCCATGTAAATTACATGTTTATTGGTTAGAACCCGCTCCAAGAGGTTTTTGCCGTGAAATCTGCCTCATTTTCAAAACTGGCATTTGGAAAGCTCTGTGAAATCACAGAAAATGCTTCTAAGCTTCAATATGCCTTGTATTGTGATGAAAGTCCTGTAATCCACATGCAAACAACTCTGTAGTGTAGTTTTGTCGAATACTTTCTGCATGTAGCGTGTTCCATACACGTAATTTCACAGTAGGAGAATCTATGTAATTTACATATCTATTGAGTAGAACATGCTCCAACATTTTTTTCCTTTGAAAACTGCCTGATTTTCGAAACTGCTCTTAGGACAAAGCTGTGAACATAGAGTAAATGTTGCTAGGTGTAAATATGATTGTATGGTGGATGAAAATTCGGTAATCCGAATGGAACCAACTCTGTAGTGAATATTTGTCGAATCCGAGATACATGAAGCGTGTTTGGAACACAGAATATCACGGTGAGCGAATCTATGTAAAATATATATCTCTTGGGTAGAACTGGATCAAAGAGATTTTCCTGTGAAATCTGCCTCATTTTCGAAACTGGCAATTGAAAATCTCTGCAAAATCAGAGAAAATGCTTCAAAGTGTCAATATGGCTTTTATGGTGGATGAAAGTTCTGTAATCCTTATGCTACAACTCTGTAGTTAATATTTGTCGAATCTGTGATGCATGTAGGTTTTTCGGAACACGGAATTTCACGATGACTGGTTCTATGTAAATTGCATGTCTATGGGGTAGAACTCGCTACAAGAGGATTTTTCTGGGTAAACTGCTTTATTTCAAAACTGACATTAGGAGAAATCTACTATATCAGAATAAAACTTTCTATGTATATTTTTGCCTTGTAAGGTGGATTAAAGTTCGGTAATACACATGTTCACAACTCATTAAAGCATGTTTGTTGAATCTGTAATGCATGTAACGTGTTCAGAACACGGAATGTCACGGCGAGTGAAACTAGGTAAATTACATATCTTTTGGGTACAACTCACTCCAAGAGCATTTCTCGGCCAAATCTGCCTCATTTCAAAACTGGCGTTAAAACTAAACTCCGAAATCTGAGAAAATTCTTCAAAATGTCAGTAAGCCTTGTATGGTGAATGAAAGTGCTGTAATCCACTTGCTAACAACTCTGTAGTGAATATTATTCTAATACGATATGTATGCAGCGTGTTCAGATCACGGAATTTCACGGTGAGCGAATCCATGTAAATTATATGTCTATTGTTTAGAACATGTTCCAGAGGTTTTTGCCATGAAATCTGCCTCATTTTCGAAACTGGCGTTTGGAAAGCTCTGTGAAACAGGAGAAAATTCTTCTAAGCATCAATATGCCTTGTATTGTTGTGAAAGTCCTGTAATCCACATGCAAACAACCCTGTAGTGTATTTTTTCGAAACTTTTCTGCATGTAGCTTGTTCGATACACGTAATTTCACAGTAGGAGAATCTATGTAATTTACATATCTATTGAGTAGAAAATGCTTCAACATTTTTTTCCTTTGAAAACTGCCTGATTTTAGAAACTGCTATTAGGACAAACCTGCGAACTCTGAGTAAATGTTTCTAAGTGTAACTATGACTTGTATAGTGGATGAAAATTCGGTAATCTGCATGCAAACAACACTGTAGTGAATATTTGTCGAATCCGAGATACATGAATAGTTTTTGGAACACAGAATATTACAGTGAGCGAATCTATGTAAAATATATCTCTTGGGTAGAACTCGCTCCAAGAGATTTTTCTGCGAAATCTGCCTCATTTTCGAAACTGGCATTTGAAAATCCCTGCAAAATAAGAGAAAATGCTTCAAAGTGTCAATATGCCTTGTATTGTGATGGAAGGGCGTAAAACCATATGTAAACAAATCTGTGGTGAATATTTGTAGAAAGCGTTATGCATGTAGCGTGATCGTATCACAGAAAATCCCGGCGATGGTATCTATATAAATTACACATCTATTGGGTAGAATTCGCTCCAAAATAATTTTCTGAGAAAACGGCCTGATTTTCGTAACTGGTATTAGGAAAAAGCTGCAAATTCAGAGTTAATGTTTCTAGGTGTAAATATGCCATGTATGGTGGATGAAAGTTCTGTAATCTACATGTTCACAACTCATTCAAGAAAGTTTGTTGAAACCTTGATGCATGTCGCGTGTTCAGAAATTGGAATGTCACTGTGATGGAAAATATGTAATTTACATTTCTATTGGGAAGTACTTGATCCACGAGAATGTTTCTGCAAATCTGCCTCATTTTTTAACCTGGCATTAGGAAAAAATTTCAAAATATGAGAAAATGCTTCAAAGTGTCAATATGGCTTTTATGGTGGATGAAATTTCGATAATCCTTACGCTAACAACTCTGAAGAGAATATTTGTCGAATCCGAGATGCGTGCAGCGTGTTTGGAACACGGAATTTCACGGTTAGCGAATCCATGTAAATTACATGTTTATTGGTTAGAACCCGCTCCAAGAGGTTTTTGCCGTGAAATCTGCCTCATTTTCAAAACTGGCATTTGGAAAGCTCTGTGAAATCACAGAAAATGCTTCTAAGCTTCAATATGCCTTGTATTGTGATGAAAGTCCTGTAATCCACATGCAAACAACTCTGTAGTGTAGTTTTGTCGAATCCTTTCTGCATGTAGCGTGTTCCATACACGTAATTTCACAGTAGGAGAATCTATGTAATTTACATATCTATTGAGTAGAACATGCTCCAACATTTTTTTCCTTTGAAAACTGCCTGATTTTCGAAACTGCTCTTAGGACAAAGCTGCGAACATAGAGTAAATGTTGCTAGGTGTAAATATGACTTGTATGGTGGATGAAAATTCGGTAATCCGAATGGAACCAACTCTGTAGTGAATATTTGTCGAATCCGAGATACATGAAGCGTGTTTGGAACACAGAATATCACGGTGAGCGAATCTATGTAAAATATTTATCTCTTGGGTAGAACTGGATCAAAGAGATTTTTCTGTGAAATCTGCCTCATTTTCGAAACTGGCAATTGAAAATCTCTGCAAAATCAGAGAAAATGCTTCAAAGTGTCAATATGGCTTTTATGGTGGATGAAAGTTCTGTAATCCTTATGCTACAACTCTGTAGTTAATATTTGTCGAATCCGTGATGCATGTAGGTTTTTCGGAACACGGAATTTCACGATGACTGGTTCTATGTAAATTGCTTGTCTATTGGGTAGAACTCGCTCCAAGAGGATTTTTCTGTGTAAACTGCATTATTTCAAAACTGACTTTAGGAGAAATCTACTATATCAGAATAAAACTTTCTATGTATATTTTTGCCTTGTAAGGTGGATTAAAGTTCGGTAATACACATGTTCACAACTCATTAAAGCCTGTTTGTTGAATCCATAATGCATGTAACATGTTCAGAACACGGAATGTCACGGCGAGTGAAACTAGGTAAATTACATATCTTTTGGGTACAACTCACTCCAAGAGCATTTCTCGGCCAAATCTGCCTCATTTCAAAACTGGCGTTAAAACTAAACTCCGAAATCTGAGAAAATTCTTCAAAATGTCAGTAAGCCTTGTATGGTGAATGAAAGTGCTGTAATCCACTTGCTAACAACTCTGTAGTGAATATTATTCTAATACGATATGTATGCAGCGTGTTCGGATCACGGAATTTCACGGTGAGCGAATCCATGTAAATTATATATCTATTGTTTAGAACATGTTCCAGAGGTTTTTGCCATGAAATCTGCCTCATTTTCGAAACTGGCGTTTGGAAAGCTCTGTGAAACAGGAGAAAATTCTTCTAAGCATCAATATGCCTTGTATTGTTGTGAAAGTCCTGTAATCCACATGCAAACAACCCTGTAGTGTATTTTTGTCGAAAACTTTCTGCATGTAGCTTGTTCGATACACGTAAATTCTCAGCGGAAGAATCTATGTAATTTAAATATCTATTGAGTAGAAAATGCTTCAACATTTTTTTCCTTTGAAAACTGCCTCATTTTAGAAACTGCTCTTAGGACAAAGCTGCGAACTCTGAGTAACTGTTTCTAAGTGTAAATATGACTTGTATAGTGGATGAAAATTCGGTAATCTGCATGCATCCAACAATGTAGTGAATATTTGTCGAATCCGAGATACATGAATCGTTTTTGGAACACAGAATATTACAGTGAGCTAATCTATGTAAAATATATCTCTTGGGTAGAACTCGCTCCAAGAGATTTTTCTGCGAAATCTGCCTCATTTTCGAAACTGGCATTTGAAAATCCCTGCAAAATCAGAGAAAATGCTTCAAAGTGTCAATATGCTTTGTATTCTGATGGAAGTGCGTAAAACCACATGTAAACATATCTGTGGTGAATATTTGTAGAAAGCGTTATGCATGTAGCGTGATCGTATAACGGAAAATCCCGGCGATGGTATCTATATAAATTACACATCTATTGGGTAGAATTCGCTCCAAAAATTTTTTCTGAGAAAACGGCCTGATTTTCGAAACTGGCATTAGGAAAAAGCTGCAAATTCAGAGTTAATGTTTCTAGCTGTAAATATGCCATGTATGGTTGATGAAAGTTCTGTAATCTACATGTACACAACTCATTTGAGAAAGTTTGTTGAAACCATGATGCATGAAGCGTGTTCAGAAATTGGAATGTCACTGTGAGGGAAACTATGTAAATTACATTTCTATTGGGACGTAATCGCTCCACGAGAATTTTTCTGCGAATATGCTTCATTTTCAAACCTGGAATTAGGAAAAAGTTTCGAAATATGAGAAAATGTTTCAAAGTGTCAATATGGATTTTATGGTGGATGAAATTTCGGTAATCCCTATGCTAACAACTCTGTAGTGTCTATTTGTCGAATCCGTGATGCATGTAGGTTTTTTGGAACACAGAATTTCACGATGACTGGTTCTATGTAAATTGCATGTGTATTGAGTATAACTCTCTCCAAGAGGATTTTTGTGTAAACTGCATTATATTAAATTCTAACATTAGGGGAAACCTACTAAATCAGTAGATAAATTTCTATGTATAAATATGCATTGTAAGGTGGATGGAAGTTCAGTAATACACATGTTCACAACTCATTAAAGTATGTTTGTTGAATCCATGATGCATATAACGTGTTCAGAACACGGAATGTCACGGTGAGTGAAACTAGGTAAATTATATATCTTTTGGTTACAGCTCGCTCCAGGAGTATTTTTATACCAAATCTGCCTCATTTTGAAAACTGGCGTTAAAACTAACCTGTGAAATCTGAGAAAACTATTCAAAGTGTCAGTAAGCATTTTATGGTAGATGAAAGTGCTGTAATCAACTTGCTAACAATACTGAAGTGAATATTTGTCGAATCCGAGATGCATGCAGCGTGTTTGGAACACGGAATTTCACGGTTAGCGAATCCATGTAAATTACATGTTTATTGGTTAGAACCCGCTCCAAGAGGTTTTTGCCGTGAAATCTGCCTCATTTTCAAAACTGGCATTTGGAAAGCTCTGTGAAATCACAGAAAATGCTTCTAAGCTTCAATATGCCTTGTATTGTGATGAAAGTCCTGTAATCCACATGCAAACAACTCTGTAGTGTAGTTTTGTCGAATACTTTCTGCATGTAGCGTGTTCCATACACGTAATTTCACAGTAGGAGAATCTATGTAATTTACATATCTATTGAGTAGAACATGCTCCAACATTTTTTTCCTTTGAAAACTGCCTGATTTTCGAAACTGCTCTTAGGACAAAGCTGTGAACATAGAGTAAATGTTGCTAGGTGTAAATATGATTGTATGGTGGATGAAAATTCGGTAATCCGAATGGAACCAACTCTGTAGTGAATATTTGTCGAATCCGAGATACATGAAGCGTGTTTGGAACACAGAATATCACGGTGAGCGAATCTATGTAAAATATATATCTCTTGGGTAGAACTGGATCAAAGAGATTTTCCTGTGAAATCTGCCTCATTTTCGAAACTGGCAATTGAAAATCTCTGCAAAATCAGAGAAAATGCTTCAAAGTGTCAATATGGCTTTTATGGTGGATGAAAGTTCTGTAATCCTTATGCTACAACTCTGTAGTTAATATTTGTCGAATCTGTGATGCATGTAGGTTTTTCGGAACACGGAATTTCACGATGACTGGTTCTATGTAAATTGCATGTCTATGGGGTAGAACTCGCTACAAGAGGATTTTTCTGGGTAAACTGCTTTATTTCAAAACTGACATTAGGAGAAATCTACTATATCAGAATAAAACTTTCTATGTATATTTTTGCCTTGTAAGGTGGATTAAAGTTCGGTAATACACATGTTCACAACTCATTAAAGCATGTTTGTTGAATCTGTAATGCATGTAACGTGTTCAGAACACGGAATGTCACGGCGAGTGAAACTAGGTAAATTACATATCTTTTGGGTACAACTCACTCCAAGAGCATTTCTCGGCCAAATCTGCCTCATTTCAAAACTGGCGTTAAAACTAAACTCCGAAATCTGAGAAAATTCTTCAAAATGTCAGTAAGCCTTGTATGGTGAATGAAAGTGCTGTAATCCACTTGCTAACAACTCTGTAGTGAATATTATTCTAATACGATATGTATGCAGCGTGTTCAGATCACGGAATTTCACGGTGAGCGAATCCATGTAAATTATATGTCTATTGTTTAGAACATGTTCCAGAGGTTTTTGCCATGAAATCTGCCTCATTTTCGAAACTGGCGTTTGGAAAGCTCTGTGAAACAGGAGAAAATTCTTCTAAGCATCAATATGCCTTGTATTGTTGTGAAAGTCCTGTAATCCACATGCAAACAACCCTGTAGTGTATTTTTTCGAAACTTTTCTGCATGTAGCTTGTTCGATACACGTAATTTCACAGTAGGAGAATCTATGTAATTTACATATCTATTGAGTAGAAAATGCTTCAACATTTTTTTCCTTTGAAAACTGCCTGATTTTAGAAACTGCTATTAGGACAAACCTGCGAACTCTGAGTAAATGTTTCTAAGTGTAACTATGACTTGTATAGTGGATGAAAATTCGGTAATCTGCATGCAAACAACACTGTAGTGAATATTTGTCGAATCCGAGATACATGAATAGTTTTTGGAACACAGAATATTACAGTGAGCGAATCTATGTAAAATATATCTCTTGGGTAGAACTCGCTCCAAGAGATTTTTCTGCGAAATCTGCCTCATTTTCGAAACTGGCATTTGAAAATCCCTGCAAAATAAGTGAAAATGCTTCAAAGTGTCAATATGCCTTGTATTGTGATGGAAGGGCGTAAAACCATATGTAAACAAATCTGTGGTGAATATTTGTAGAAAGCGTTATGCATGTAGCGTGATCGTATCACAGAAAATCCCGGCGATGGTATATATATAAATTACACATCTATTGGGTAGAATTCGCTCCAAAATAATTTTCTGAGAAAACGGCCTGATTTTCGTAACTGGTATTAGGAAAAAGCTGCAAATTCAGAGTTAATGTTTCTAGGTGTAAATATGCCATGTATGGTGGATGAAAGTTCTGTAATCTACATGTTCACAACTCATTCAAGAAAGTTTGTTGAAACCTTGATGCATGTCGCGTGTTCAGAAATTGGAATGTCACTGTGATGGAAAATATGTAATTTACATTTCTATTGGGAAGTACTTGATCCACGAGAATGTTTCTGCAAATCTGCCTCATTTTTTAACCTGGCATTAGGAAAAAATTTCAAAATATGAGAAAATGCTTCAAAGTGTCAATATGGCTTTTATGGTGGATGAAATTTCGATAATCCTTACGCTAACAACTCTGAAGAGAATATTTGTCGAATCCGAGATGCGTGCAGCGTGTTTGGAACACGGAATTTCACGGTTAGCGAATCCATGTAAATTACATGTTTATTGGTTAGAACCCGCTCCAAGAGGTTTTTGCCGTGAAATCTGCCTCATTTTCAAAACTGGCATTTGGAAAGCTCTGTGAAATCACAGAAAATGCTTCTAAGCTTCAATATGCCTTGTATTGTGATGAAAGTCCTGTAATCCACATGCAAACAACTCTGTAGTGTAGTTTTGTCGAATCCTTTCTGCATGTAGCGTGTTCCATACACGTAATTTCACAGTAGGAGAATCTATGTAATTTACATATCTATTGAGTAGAACATGCTCCAACATTTTTTTCCTTTGAAAACTGCCTGATTTTCGAAACTGCTCTTAGGACAAAGCTGCGAACATAGAGTAAATGTTGCTAGGTGTAAATATGACTTGTATGGTGGATGAAAATTCGGTAATCCGAATGGAACCAACTCTGTAGTGAATATTTGTCGAATCCGAGATACATGAAGCGTGTTTGGAACACAGAATATCACGGTGAGCGAATCTATGTAAAATATTTATCTCTTGGGTAGAACTGGATCAAAGAGATTTTTCTGTGAAATCTGCCTCATTTTCGAAACTGGCAATTGAAAATCTCTGCAAAATCAGAGAAAATGCTTCAAAGTGTCAATATGGCTTTTATGGTGGATGAAAGTTCTGTAATCCTTATGCTACAACTCTGTAGTTAATATTTGTCGAATCCGTGATGCATGTAGGTTTTTCGGAACACGGAATTTCACGATGACTGGTTCTATGTAAATTGCTTGTCTATTGGGTAGAACTCGCTCCAAGAGGATTTTTCTGTGTAAACTGCATTATTTCAAAACTGACATTAGGAGAAATCTACTATATCAGAATAAAACTTTCTATGTATATTTTTGCCTTGTAAGGTGGATTAAAGTTCGGTAATACACATGTTCACAACTCATTAAAGCCTGTTTGTTGAATCCATAATGCATGTAACGTGTTCAGAACACGGAATGTCACGGCGAGTGAAACTAGGTAAATTACATATCTTTTGGGTACAACTCACTCCAAGAGCATTTCTCTGCCAAATCTGCCTCATTTCAAAACTGGCGTTAAAACTAAACTCCGAAATCTGAGAAAATTCTTCAAAATGTCAGTAAGCCTTGTATGGTGAATGAAAGTGCTGTAATCCACTTGCTAACAACTCTGTAGTGAATATTATTCTAATACGATATGTATGCAGCGTGTTCGGATCACGGAATTTCACGGTGAGCGAATCCATGTAAATTATATATCTATTGTTTAGAACATGTTCCAGAGGTTTTTGCCATGAAATCTGCCTCATTTTCGAAACTGGCGTTTGGAAAGCTCTGTGAAACAGGAGAAAATTCTTCTAAGCATCAATATGCCTTGTATTGTTGTGAAAGTCCTGTAATCCACATGCAAACAACCCTGTAGTGTATTTTTGTCGAAAACTTTCTGCATGTAGCTTGTTCGATACACGTAAATTCTCAGCGGAAGAATCTATGTAATTTAAATATCTATTGAGTAGAAAATGCTTCAACATTTTTTTCCTTTGAAAACTGCCTCATTTTAGAAACTGCTCTTAGGACAAACCTGCGAACTCTGAGTAACTGTTTCTAAGTGTAAATATGACTTGTATAGTGGATGAAAATTCGGTAATCTGCATGCAAACAACAATGTAGTGAATATTTGTCGAATCCGAGATACATGAATCGTTTTTGGAACACAGAATATTACAGTGAGCTAATCTATGTAAAATATATCTCTTGGGTAGAACTCGCTCCAAGAGATTTTTCTGCGAAATCTGCCTCATTTTCGAAACTGGCATTTGAAAATCCCTGCAAAATCAGAGAAAATGCTTCAAAGTGTCAATATGCTTTGTATTCTGATGGAAGTGCGTAAAACCACATGTAAACATATCTGTGGTGAATATTTGTAGAAAGCGTTATGCATGTAGCGTGATCGTATAACGGAAAATCCCGGCGATGGTATCTATATAAATTACACATCTATTGGGTAGAATTCGCTCCAAAAATTTTTTCTGAGAAAACGGCCTGATTTTCGAAACTGGCATTAGGAAAAAGCTGCAAATTCAGAGTTAATGTTTCTAGCTGTAAATATGCCATGTATGGTTGATGAAAGTTCTGTAATCTACATGTACACAACTCATTTGAGAAAGTTTGTTGAAACCATGATGCATGAAGCGTGTTCAGAAATTGGAATGTCACTGTGAGGGAAACTATGTAAATTACATTTCTATTGGGACGTAATCGCTCCACGAGAATTTTTCTGCGAATATGCTTCATTTTCAAACCTGGAATTAGGAAAAAGTTTCGAAATATGAGAAAATGTTTCAAAGTGTCAATATGGATTTTATGGTGGATGAAATTTCGGTAATCCCTATGCTAACAACTCTGTAGTGTCTATTTGTCGAATCCGTGATGCATGTAGGTTTTTTGGAACACAGAATTTCACGATGACTGGTTCTATGTAAATTGCATGTGTATTGAGTATAACTCTCTCCAAGAGGATTTTTGTGTAAACTGCATTATATTAAATTCTAACATT
The DNA here is from genome assembly GCF_036321535.1 of Camelus dromedarius. NCBI lineage: Eukaryota > Metazoa > Chordata > Mammalia > Artiodactyla > Camelidae > Camelus > Camelus dromedarius. The sequence goes on from NW_026989824.1 coordinate 1,146,728, forward strand.
AGGGGAAACCTACTAAATCAGTAGATAAATTTCTATGTATAAATATGCATTGTAAGGTGGATGGAAGTTCAGTAATACACATGTTCACAACTCATTAAAGTATGTTTGTTGAATCCATGATGCATATAACGTGTTCAGAACACGGAATGTCACGGTGAGTGAAACTAGGTAAATTATATATCTTTTGGTTACAGCTCGCTCCAGGAGTATTTTTATACCAAATCTGCCTCATTTTGAAAACTGGCGTTAAAACTAACCTGTGAAATCTGAGAAAACTATTCAAAGTGTCAGTAAGCATTTTATGGTAGATGAAAGTGCTGTAATCAACTTGCTAACAATACTGAAGTGAATATTTGTCGAATCCGAGATGCATGCAGCGTGTTTGGAACACGGAATTTCACGGTTAGCGAATCCATGTAAATTACATGTTTATTGGTTAGAACCCGCTCCAAGAGGTTTTTGCCGTGAAATCTGCCTCATTTTCAAAACTGGCATTTGGAAAGCTCTGTGAAATCACAGAAAATGCTTCTAAGCTTCAATATGCCTTGTATTGTGATGAAAGTCCTGTAATCCACATGCAAACAACTCTGTAGTGTAGTTTTGTCGAATACTTTCTGCATGTAGCGTGTTCCATACACGTAATTTCACAGTAGGAGAATCTATGTAATTTACATATCTATTGAGTAGAACATGCTCCAACATTTTTTTCCTTTGAAAACTGCCTGATTTTCGAAACTGCTCTTAGGACAAAGCTGTGAACATAGAGTAAATGTTGCTAGGTGTAAATATGATTGTATGGTGGATGAAAATTCGGTAATCCGAATGGAACCAACTCTGTAGTGAATATTTGTCGAATCCGAGATACATGAAGCGTGTTTGGAACACAGAATATCACGGTGAGCGAATCTATGTAAAATATATATCTCTTGGGTAGAACTGGATCAAAGAGATTTTCCTGTGAAATCTGCCTCATTTTCGAAACTGGCAATTGAAAATCTCTGCAAAATCAGAGAAAATGCTTCAAAGTGTCAATATGGCTTTTATGGTGGATGAAAGTTCTGTAATCCTTATGCTACAACTATGTAGTTAATATTTGTCGAATCTGTGATGCATGTAGGTTTTTCGGAACACGGAATTTCACGATGACTGGTTCTATGTAAATTGCATGTCTATGGGGTAGAACTCGCTACAAGAGGATTTTTCTGGGTAAACTGCTTTATTTCAAAACTGACATTAGGAGAAATCTACTATATCAGAATAAAACTTTCTATGTATATTTTTGCCTTGTAAGGTGGATTAAAGTTCGGTAATACACATGTTCACAACTCATTAAAGCATGTTTGTTGAATCTGTAATGCATGTAACGTGTTCAGAACACGGAATGTCACGGCGAGTGAAACTAGGTAAATTACATATCTTTTGGGTACAACTCACTCCAAGAGCATTTCTCGGCCAAATCTGCCTCATTTCAAAACTGGCGTTAAAACTAAACTCCGAAATCTGAGAAAATTCTTCAAAATGTCAGTAAGCCTTGTATGGTGAATGAAAGTGCTGTAATCCACTTGCTAACAACTCTGTAGTGAATATTATTCTAATACGATATGTATGCAGCGTGTTCAGATCACGGAATTTCACGGTGAGCGAATCCATGTAAATTATATGTCTATTGTTTAGAACATGTTCCAGAGGTTTTTGCCATGAAATCTGCCTCATTTTCGAAACTGGCGTTTGGAAAGCTCTGTGAAACAGGAGAAAATTCTTCTAAGCATCAATATGCCTTGTATTGTTGTGAAAGTCCTGTAATCCACATGCAAACAACCCTGTAGTGTATTTTTTCGAAACTTTTCTGCATGTAGCTTGTTCGATACACGTAATTTCACAGTAGGAGAATCTATGTAATTTACATATCTATTGAGTAGAAAATGCTTCAACATTTTTTTCCTTTGAAAACTGCCTGATTTTAGAAACTGCTATTAGGACAAACCTGCGAACTCTGAGTAAATGTTTCTAAGTGTAACTATGACTTGTATAGTGGATGAAAATTCGGTAATCTGCATGCAAACAACACTGTAGTGAATATTTGTCGAATCCGAGATACATGAATAGTTTTTGGAACACAGAATATTACAGTGAGCGAATCTATGTAAAATATATCTCTTGGGTAGAACTCGCTCCAAGAGATTTTTCTGCGAAATCTGCCTCATTTTCGAAACTGGCATTTGAAAATCCCTGCAAAATAAGAGAAAATGCTTCAAAGTGTCAATATGCCTTGTATTGTGATGGAAGGGCGTAAAACCATATGTAAACAAATCTGTGGTGAATATTTGTAGAAAGCGTTATGCATGTAGCGTGATCGTATCACGGAAAATCCCGGCGATGGTATCTATATAAATTACACATCTATTGGGTAGAATTCGCTCCAAAATAATTTTCTGAGAAAACGGCCTGATTTTCGAAACTGGAATTAGGAAAAAGCTGCAAATTCAGAGTTAATGTTTCTAGGTGTAAATATGCCATGTATGGTGGATGAAAGTTCTGTAATCTACATGTTCACAACTCATTCAAGAAAGTTTGTTGAAACCTTGATGCATGTCGCGTGTTCAGAAATTGGAATGTCACTGTGATGGAAAATATGTAATTTACATTTCTATTGGGAAGTAGTTGATCCACGAGAATGTTTCTGCAAATCTGCCTCATTTTTTAACCTGGCATTAGGAAAAAATTTCAAAATATGAGAAAATGCTTCAAAGTGTCAATATGGCTTTTATGGTGGATGAAATTTCGATAATCCTTACGCTAACAACTCTGAAGAGAATATTTGTCGAATCCGAGATGCGTGCAGCGTGTTTGGAACACAGAATTTCACGGTTAGCGAATCCATGTAAATTACATGTTTATTGGTTAGAACCCGCTCCAAGAGGTTTTTGCCGTGAAATCTGCCTCATTTTCAAAACTGGCATTTGGAAAGCTCTGTGAAATCACAGAAAATGCTTCTAAGCTTCAATATGCCTTGTATTGTGATGAAAGTCCTGTAATCCACATGCAAACAACTCTGTAGTGTAGTTTTGTCGAATCCTTTCTGCATGTAGCGTGTTCCATACACGTAATTTCACAGTAGGAGAATCTATGTAATTTACATATCTATTGAGTAGAACATGCTCCAACATTTTTTTCCTTTGAAAACTGCCTGATTTTCGAAACTGCTCTTAGGACAAAGCTGCGAACATAGAGTAAATGTTGCTAGGTGTAAATATGACTTGTATGGTGGATGAAAATTCGGTAATCCGAATGGAACCAACTCTGTAGTGAATATTTGTCGAATCCGAGATACATGAAGCGTGTTTGGAACACAGAATATCACGGTGAGCGAATCTATGTAAAATATTTATCTCTTGGGTAGAACTGGATCAAAGAGATTTTTCTGTGAAATCTGCCTCATTTTCGAAACTGGCAATTGAAAATCTCTGCAAAATCAGAGAAAATGCTTCAAAGTGTCAATATGGCTTTTATGGTGGATGAAAGTTCTGTAATCCTTATGCTACAACTCTGTAGTTAATATTTGTCGAATCCGTGATGCATGTAGGTTTTTCGGAACACGGAATTTCACGATGACTGGTTCTATGTAAATTGCATGTCTATTGGGTAGAACTCGCTCCAAGAGGATTTTTCTGTGTAAACTGCATTATTTCAAAACTGACATTAGGAGAAATCTACTATATCAGAATAAAACTTTCTATGTATATTTTTGCCTTGTAAGGTGGATTAAAGTTCGGTAATACACATGTTCACAACTCATTAAAGCCTGTTTGTTGAATCCATAATGCATGTAACGTGTTCAGAACACGGAATGTCACGGCGAGTGAAACTAGGTAAATTACATATTTTTTGGGTACAACTCACTCCAAGAGCATTTCTCTGCCAAATCTGCCTCATTTCAAAACTGGCGTTAAAACTAAACTCCGAAATCTGAGAAAATTCTTCAAAATGTCAGTAAGCCTTGTATGGTGAATGAAAGTGCTGTAATCCACTTGCTAACAACTCTGTAGTGAATATTATTCTAATACGATATGTATGCAGCGTGTTCGGATCACGGAATTTCACGGTGAGCGAATCCATGTAAATTATATATCTATTGTTTAGAACATGTTCCAGAGGTTTTTGCCATGAAATCTGCCTCATTTTCGAAACTGGCGTTTGGAAAGCTCTGTGAAACAGGAGAAAATTCTTCTAAGCATCAATATGCCTTGTATTGTTGTGAAAGTCCTGTAATCCACATGCAAACAACCCTGTAGTGTATTTTTGTCGAAAACTTTCTGCATGTAGCTTGTTCGATACACGTAAATTCTCAGCGGAAGAATCTATGTAATTTAAATATCTATTGAGTAGAAAATGCTTCAACATTTTTTTCCTTTGAAAACTGCCTCATTTTAGAAACTGCTCTTAGGACAAAGCTGCGAACTCTGAGTAACTGTTTCTAAGTGTAAATATGACTTGTATAGTGGATGAAAATTCGGTAATCTGCATGCATCCAACAATGTAGTGAATATTTGTCGAATCCGAGATACATGAATCGTTTTTGGAACACAGAATATTACAGTGAGCTAATCTATGTAAAATATATCTCTTGGGTAGAACTCGCTCCAAGAGATTTTTCTGCGAAATCTGCCTCATTTTCGAAACTGGCATTTGAAAATCCCTGCAAAATCAGAGAAAATGCTTCAAAGTGTCAATATGCTTTGTATTCTGATGGAAGTGCGTAAAACCACATGTAAACATATCTGTGGTGAATATTTGTAGAAAGCGTTATGCATGTAGCGTGATCGTATAACGGAAAATCCCGGCGATGGTATCTATATAAATTACACATCTATTGGGTAGAATTCGCTCCAAAAATTTTTTCTGAGAAAACGGCCTGATTTTCGAAACTGGCATTAGGAAAAAGCTGCAAATTCAGAGTTAATGTTTCTAGCTGTAAATATGCCATGTATTGTGGATGAAAGTTCTGTAATCTACATGTTCACAACTCATTTGAGAAAGTTTGTTGAAACCTTGATGCATGTCGCGTGTTCAGAAATTGGAATGTCACTGTGATGGAAAATATGTAATTTACATTTCTATTGGGAAGTACTTGATCCACGAGAATGTTTCTGCGAATCTGCCTCATTATTTAACCTGGCATTAGGAAAAAATTTCAAAATATGAGAAAATGCTTCAAAGTGTCAATATGGCTTTTATGGTGGATGAAATTTCAATAATCCTACGCTAACAACTCTGAAGAGACTGTCGAATCCGAGATGCATGCAGCGTGTTTGGACCATGGAATTTCACGGTTAGCGAATCCATGTAAATTAAATGTTTATTGGTTAGAACCCGCTCAAAGAGGTTTTTACCGTGAAATCTGCCTCATTTTCAAAACTGGCGTTTGGAAATCTCTGTGAAATCACAGAAAATGCTTCTAAGCATCAATATGCCTTGTATTGTGATGAAAGTGCTGTAATCCACATGCAAACAACTCTGTAGTGTATTTTTCTCGAATACTTTCTGCATGTAGCGTGTTCCATACACGTAATTTCACAGTGGGATAATCTATGTAATTTACATATCTATTGAGTAGAACATGCTCCAACATTTTTTTCCTTTGAAAACTGCCTGATTTTCGAAACTGCTCTTAGGACAAAGCTGCGAACATAGAGTAAATGTTGCTAGGTGTAAATATGAGTTGTATGGTGGATGAAAATTCGGTAATCCGCATGGAACCAAATCTGTAGTGAATATTTGTCGAATCCGAGATACATGAAGCGTGTTTGGAACACAGAATATCACGGTGAGCGAATCTATGTAAAATATATGTCTCTTGGGTAGAACTGGATCAAAGAGGTTTTTCTGCGAAATCTACCTCATTTTCGAAACTGGCAATTGAAAATCTCTTCAAAATCAGAGAAAATGATTCAAAGTGTCAATATGGCTTTTATGGTGGATGAAAGTTCTGTAATCCTTATGCTACAACTCTGTAGTTAATATTTGTCGAATCCGTGATGCATGTAGTTTTTTCGGAACACGGAATTTCACGATGACTGGTTTTATGTAAATTGCATGTCTATTGGGTAGAACTCGCTCCAAGAGGATTTTTCTGTGTAAACTGCATTATTTCAAAACTGACATTAGTAGAAATCTACTATATAAGAATAAAACTTTCTATGTATATTTTTGCCTTGTAAGGTGGATTAAACTTCTGTAATACACATGTTCACAACTCATTTAAGCATGTTTGTTGAATCCATAATGCATGTAACGTGTTCAGAACACGGAATGTCACGGCGAGTGAAACTAGGTAAATTACATATCTTTTGGGTACAACTCACTCCAAGAGCATTTCTCGGCCAAATCTGCCTCATTTCAAAACTGGCGTTAAAACTAAACTCTGAAATCTGAGAAAATTTTTCAAAATGTCAGTAAGCCTTGTATGGTGAATGAAAGTGCTGTAATCCACTTGCTAACAACTCTGTAGTGAATATTATCCTAATACGATATGTATGCAGCGTGTTCGGATCACGGAATTTCACGGTGAGCGAATCCATGTAAATTATATATCTATTGTTTAGAACATGTTCCAGAGGTTTTTGCCATGAAATCTGCCTCATTTTCGAAACTGGCATTTGGAAAGCTCTGTGAAACAGGAGAAAATTCTTCTAAGCATCAATATGCCTTGTATTGTTGTGAAAGTCCTGTAATCCACATGCAAACAACCCTGTAGTGTATTTTTGTCGAAACCTTTCTGCATGTAGCTTGTTCGATACACGTAAATTCACAGTAGGAGAATCTATGTAATTTACATATCTATTGAGTAGAAAATGCTTCAATATTTTTTTCCTTTGAAAACTGCCTCATTTTAGAAACTGCTCTAAGGACAAAGCTCCGAACTCTGAGTAACTGTTTCTAAGTGTAAATATGACTTGTATAGTGGATGAAAATTCGGTAATCTGCATGCATCCAACAATATAGTGAATATTTGTCGAATCCGAGATACATGAATCGTTTTTGGAACACAGAATATTACAGTGAGCGAAACTATGTAAAATATATCTCTTTGGTAGTACTCGCTCCAAGAGATTTTTCTGCGAAATCTGCCTCATTTTCTAAACTGGCATTTGAAAATCCCTGCAAAATCAGAGAAAATGCTTCAAAGTGTCAATATGCTTTGTATTCTGATGGAAGTGCATAAAACCACATGTAAACAAATCTGTGGTGAATATTTGTAGAAAGCGTTATGCATGTAGCGTGATCGTATCACGGAAAATCCCGGCGATGGTATCTATATAAATTACACATCTATTGGGTAGAATTCGCTCCAAAAATTTTTTCTGAGAAAACGGCCTGATTTTCGAAACTGGCATTAGGAAAAAGCTGCAAATTCAGAGTTAATGTTTCTAGCTGTAAATATGCCATGTATTGTGGATGAAAGTTCTGTAATCTACATGTTCACAACTCATTTGAGAAAGTTTGTTGAAACCTTGATGCATGTCGCGTGTTCAGAAATTGGAATGTCACTGTGATGGAAAATATGTAATTTACATTTCTATTGGGAAGTACTTGATCCACGAGAATGTTTCTGCGAATCTGCCTCATTATTTAACCTGGCATTAGGAAAAAATTTCAAAATATGAGAAAATGCTTCAAAGTGTCAATATGGCTTTTATGGTGGATGAAATTTCAATAATCCTACGCTAACAACTCTGAAGAGACTATTTGTCGAATCCGAGATGAATGCAGCGTGTTTGGACCATGGAATTTCACGGTTAGCGAATCCATGTAAATTAAATGTTTATTGGTTAGAACCCGCTCAAAGAGGTTTTTACCGTGAAATCTGCCTCATTTTCAAAACTGGCGTTTGGAAATCTCTGTGAAATCACAGAAAATGCTTCTAAGCATCAATATGCCTTGTATTGTGATGAAAGTGCTGTAATCCACATGCAAACAACTCTGTAGTGTATTTTTCTCGAATACTTTCTGCATGTAGCGTGTTCCATACACGTAATTTCACAGTAGGAGAATCTATGTAATTTACATATCTATTGAGTAGAACATGCTCCAACATTTTTTTCCTTTGAAAACTGCCTGATTTTCAAAACTGCTCTTAGGACAAAGCTGCGAACATAGAGTAAATGTTGCTAGGTGTAAATATGAGTTGTATGGTGGATGAAAATTCGGTAATCCGCATGGAACCAAATCTGTAGTGAATATTTGTCGAATCCGAGATACATGAAGCGTGTTTGGAACACAGAATATCACGGTGAGCGAATCTATGTAAAATATATGTCTCTTGGGTAGAACTGGATCAAAGAGGTTTTTCTGCGAAATCTACCTCATTTTCGAAACTGGCAATTGAAAATCTCTGCAAAATCAGAGAAAATGATTCAAAGTGTCAATATGGCTTTTATGGTGGATGAAAGTTCTGTAATCCTTATGCTACAACTCTGTAGATAATATTTGTCGAATCCGTGATGCATGTAGTTTTTTCGGAACACGGAATTTCACGATGACTGGTTTTATGTAAATTGCATGTCTATTGGGTAGAACTCGCTCCAAGAGGATTTTTCTGTGTAAACTGCATTATTTCAAAACTGACATTAGGAGAAATCTACTATATAAGAATAAAACTTTCTATGTATATTTTTGCCTTGTAAGGTGGATTAAAGTTCTGTAATACACATGTTCACAACTCATTTAAGCATGTTTGTTGAATCCATAATGCATGTAACGTGTTCAGAACACGGAATGTCACGGCGAGTGAAACTAGGTAAATTACATATCTTTTGGGTACAACTCACTCCAAGAGCATTTCTCGGCCAAATCTGCCTCATTTCAAAACTGGCGTTAAAACTAAACTCCGAAATCTGAGAAAATTTTTCAAAATGTCAGTAAGCCTTGTATGGTGAATGAAAGTGCTGTAATCCACTTGCTAACAACTCTGTAGTGAATATTATCCTAAAACGATATGTATGCAGCGTGTTCGTATCACGGAATTTCACGGTGAGCGAATCCATGTAAATTATATATCTATTGTTTAGAACATGTTCCAGAGGTTTTTGCCATGAAATCTGCCTCATTTTCGAAACTGGCATTTGGAAAGCTCTGTGAAACAGGAGAAAATTCTTCTAAGCATCAATATGCCTTGTATTGTTGTGAAAGTCCTGTAATCCACATGCAAACAACCCTGTAGTGTATTTTTGTCGAAAACTTTCTGCATGTAGCTTGTTCGATACACGTAATTTCACAGTAGGAGAATCTATGTAATTTACATATCTATTGAGTAGAAAATGCTTCAATATTTTTTTCCTTTGAAAACTGCCTCATTTTAGAAACTGCTCTAAGGACAAAGCTCCGAACTCTGAGTAACTGTTTCTAAGTGTAAATATGACTTGTATAGTGGATGAAAATTCGGTAATCTGCATGCATCCAACAATATAGTGAATATTTGTCGAATCCGAGATACATGAATCGTTTTTGGAACACAGAATATTACAGTGAGCGAAACTATGTAAAATATATCTCTTTGGTAGTACTCGCTCCAAGAGATTTTTCTGCGAAATCTGCCTCATTTTCTAAACTGGCATTTGAAAATCCCTGCAAAATCAGAGAAAATGCTTCAAAGTGTCAATATGCTTTGTATTCTGATGGAAGTGCATAAAACCACATGTAAACAAATCTGTGGTGAATATTTGTAGAAAGCGTTATGCATGTAGCGTGATCGTATCACGGAAAATCCCGGCGATGGTATCTATATAAATTACACATCTATTGGGTAGAATTCGCTCCAAAAATTTTTTCTGAGAAAACGGCCTGATTTTCGAAACTGGCATTAGGAAAAAGCTGCAAATTCAGAGTTAATGTTTCTAGCTGTAAATATGCCATGTATTGTGGATGAAAGTTCTGTAATCTACATGTTCACAACTCATTTGAGAAAGTTTGTTGAAACCTTGATGCATGTCGCGTGTTCAGAAATTGGAATGTCACTGTGATGGAAAATATGTAATTTACATTTCTATTGGGAAGTACTTGATCCACGAGAATGTTTCTGCGAATCTGCCTCATTATTTAACCTGGCATTAGGAAAAAATTTCAAAATATGAGAAAATGCTTCAAAGTGTCAATATGGCTTTTATGGTGGATGAAATTTCAATAATCCTACGCTAACAACTCTGAAGAGACTATTTGTCGAATCCGAGATGAATGCAGCGTGTTTGGACCATGGAATTTCACGGTTAGCGAATCCATGTAAATTAAATGTTTATTGGTTAGAACCCGCTCAAAGAGGTTTTTACCGTGAAATCTGCCTCATTTTCAAAACTGGCGTTTGGAAATCTCTGTGAAATCACAGAAAATGCTTCTAAGCATCAATATGCCTTGTATTGTGATGAAAGTGCTGTAATCCACATGCAAACAACTCTGTAGTGTATTTTTCTCGAATACTTTCTGCATGTAGCGTGTTCCATACACGTAATTTCACAGTAGGAGAATCTATGTAATTTACATATCTATTGAGTAGAACATGCTCCAACATTTTTTTCCTTTGAAAACTGCCTGATTTTCAAAACTGCTCTTAGGACAAAGCTGCGAACATAGAGTAAATGTTGCTAGGTGTAAATATGAGTTGTATGGTGGATGAAAATTCGGTAATCCGCATGGAACCAAATCTGTAGTGAATATTTGTCGAATCCGAGATACATGAAGCGTGTTTGGAACACAGAATATCACGGTGAGCGAATCTATGTAAAATATATGTCTCTTGGGTAGAACTGGATCAAAGAGGTTTTTCTGCGAAATCTACCTCATTTTCGAAACTGGCAATTGAAAATCTCTGCAAAATCAGAGAAAATGATTCAAAGTGTCAATATGGCTTTTATGGTGGATGAAAGTTCTGTAATCCTTATGCTACAACTCTGTAGATAATATTTGTCGAATCCGTGATGCATGTAGTTTTTTCGGAACACGGAATTTCACGATGACTGGTTTTATGTAAATTGCATGTCTATTGGGTAGAACTCGCTCCAAGAGGATTTTTCTGTGTAAACTGCATTATTTCAAAACTGACATTAGGAGAAATCTACTATATAAGAATAAAACTTTCTATGTATATTTTTGCCTTGTAAGGTGGATTAAAGTTCTGTAATACACATGTTCACAACTCATTTAAGCATGTTTGTTGAATCCATAATGCATGTAACGTGTTCAGAACACGGAATGTCACGGCGAGTGAAACTAGGTAAATTACATATCTTTTGGGTACAACTCACTCCAAGAGCATTTCTCGGCCAAATCTGCCTCATTTCAAAACTGGCGTTAAAACTAAACTCCGAAATCTGAGAAAATTTTTCAAAATGTCAGTAAGCCTTGTATGGTGAATGAAAGTGCTGTAATCCACTTGCTAACAACTCTGTAGTGAATATTATCCTAAAACGATATGTATGCAGCGTGTTCGTATCACGGAATTTCACGGTGAGCGAATCCATGTAAATTATATATCTATTGTTTAGAACATGTTCCAGAGGTTTTTGCCATGAAATCTGCCTCATTTTCGAAACTGGCATTTGGAAAGCTCTGTGAAACAGGAGAAAATTCTTCTAAGCATCAATATGCCTTGTATTGTTGTGAAAGTCCTGTAATCCACATGCAAACAACCCTGTAGTGTATTTTTGTCGAAAACTTTCTGCATGTAGCTTGTTCGATACACGTAATTTCACAGTAGGAGAATCTATGTAATTTACATATCTATTGAGTAGAAAATGCTTCAATATTTTTTTCCTTTGAAAACTGCCTCATTTTAGAAACTGCTCTAAGGACAAAGCTCCGAACTCTGAGTAACTGTTTCTAGTGTAAATATGACTTGTATAGTGGATGAAAATTCGGTAATCTGCATGCATCCAACAATGTAGTGAATATTTGTCGAATCCGAGATACATGAATCGTTTTTGGAACACAGAATATTACAGTGAGCGAAACTATGTAAAATATATCTCTTGGGTAGTACTCGCTCCAAGAGATTTTTCTGCGAAATCTGCCTCATTTTCTAAACTGGCATTTGAAAATCCCTGCAAAATCAGAGAAAATGCTTCAAAGTGTCAATATACTTTGTATTCTGATGGAAGTGCATAAAACCACATGTAAACAAATCTGTGGTGTATATTTGTAGGAAGCATTATGCATGTAGCGTGATCGTATCACGGAAAATCCCGGCGATGGTATCTATATAAATTACACATCTATTGGGTAGAATTCGCTCCAAAAATTTTTTCTGAGAAAACGGCCTGATTTTCGAAACTGGCATTAGGAAAAAGCTGCAAATTCAGAGTTAATGTTTCTAGGTGTAAATATGCCATGTATGGTGGATGAAAGTTCTGTAATCTACATGTTCACAACTCGTTCGAGAAAGTTTGTTGAAACCTTGATGCATGTCGCGTGTTCAGAAATTGGAATGTCACTGTGATGGAAAATATGTAATTTACAATTCTATTGGGAAGTACTTGATCCGCGAGAATGTTTCTGCGAATCTGCCTCATTATTTAACCTGGCATTAGGAAAAAATTTCAAAATATGAGAAAATGCTTCAAAGTGTCAATATGGCTTTTATGGTGGATGAAATTTCAATAATCCTTACGCTAACAACTCTGAAGAGAATATTTGTCGAATCCGAGATGCATGCAGCGTGTTTGGACCATGGAATTTCACGGTTAGCGAATCCATGTAAATTAAATGTTTATTGGTTAGAACCCGCTCCAAGAGGTTTTTGCCGTGAAATCTGCCTCATTTTCAAAACTGGCGTTTGGAAAGCTCTGTGAAATCACAGAAAATGCTTCTAAGCTTCAATATGCCTTGTATTGTGATGAAAGTGCTGTAATCCACATGCAAACAACTCTGTAGTGTATTTTTGTCGAATACTTTCTGCATGTAGCGTGTTCCATACACGTAATTTCACAGTAGGGGAATCTATGTAATTTACATATCTATTGAGTAGAACATGCTCCAACATTATTTTCCTTTGAAAACTGCCTGATTTTCGAAACTGCTCTTAGGACAAAGCTGCGAACATAGAGTAAATGTTGCTAGGTGTAAATATGAGTTGTATGGTGGATGAAAATTCTGTAATCCGCATGGAACAAAATCTGTATTGAATATTTGTCGAATCCGAGATACATGAAGCGTGTTTGGAACACAGAATATCACGGTGAGCGAATCTATGTAAAATATATATCTCTTGGGTAGAACTGGATCAAAGAGAATTTTCTGCGAAATCTACCTCATTTTCGAAACTGGCAATTGAAAATCTCTGCAAAATCAGAGAAAATGCTTCAAAGTGTCAATATGGCTTTTATGGTGGATGAAAGTTCTGTAATCCTTATGCTACAACTCTGTAGTGAATATTTGTCGAATCCGTGATGCATGTAGGTTTTTCGGAACACGGAATTTCACGATGACTGGTTCTATGTAAATTGCATGTCTATGGGGTAGAACTCGCTACAAGAGGATTTTTCTGGGTAAACTGCATTATTTCAAAACTGACATTAGGAGAAATCTACTATATCAGAATAAAACTTTCTATGTATATTTTTGCCTTGTAAGGTGGATTAAAGTTCGGTAATACACATGTTCACAACTCATTAAAGCCTGTTTGTTGAATCCGTAATGCATGTAACGTGTTCAGAACACGGAATGTCACGGCGAGTGAAACTAGGTAAATTACATATCTTTTGGGTACAACTCACTCCAAGAGCATTTCTCTGCCAAATCTGCCTCATTTCAAAACTGGCGTTAAAACTAAACTCCGAAATCTGAGAAAATTCTTCAAAATGTCAGTAAGCCTTTTATGGTGAATGAAAGTGCTGTAATCCACTTGCTAACAACTCTGTAGTGAATATTATTCTAATACGATATGTATGCAGCGTGTTTGGATCACGGAATTTCACGGTGAGCGAATCCATGTAAATTATATATCTATTGTTTAGAACATGTTCCAGAGGTTTTTGCCATGAAATCTGCCTCATTTTCGAAACTGGCATTTGGAAAGCTCTGTGAAACAGGAGAAAATTCTTCTAAGCATCAATATGCCTTGTATTGTTGTGGAAGTCCTGTAATCCACATGCAAACAACCCTGTAGTGTATTTTTGTCTAAACCTTTCTGCATGTAGCTTGTTCGATACACGTAATTTCACAGTAGGAGAATCTATGTAATTTACATATCTATTGAGTAGAAAATGCTTCAACATTTTTTTCCTTTGAAAACTGCCTCATTTTAGAAACTGCACTTAGGACAAAGCTGCGAACTCTGAGTAAATGTTTCTAAGTGTAAATATGACTTGTATAGTGGATGAAAATTCGGTAATCTGCATGCAACCAACACTGTAGTGAATATTTGTCGAATCCGAGATACATGAATCATTTTTGGAACACAGAATATTACAGTGAGCGAATCTATGTAAAATATATCTCTTGGGAAGTTCTCGCTCCAAGAGATTTTTCTGCGAAATCTGCCTCATTTTCTAAACTGGCATTTGAAAATCCCTGCAAAATCAGAGAAAATGCTTCAAAGTCTCAATATGGCTTTTATGGTGGATGAAAGTTCGTTAATCCTTATGCTAACAACTCAGTAGTGAATATTTGTCGAATCCGAGATCCATGAAGCGTGTTCGGAACAGGAATTTCACGATGACGGGTTCTATGTAAATTGCATATCTATTGGGTAGAACTCGTTCTAAGAGGATTTTTCTGTGAAAACTGCATGATTTTAGAAACTAACATTAGGAGAAATCTACTAAATCAGTATAAAATATTCTATGTATATATATGCATTGTAAGGTGGATGAAAGTTTGGTAAAACACGTGTTCACAACTCATTAAAGAATGTTTGTTGAATCCGTGATGCATATAACGTGTTCAGAACACCGAATGTCACGGTGAGTGAAAGTAGGTAAATTACATATCTTTTGGGTACAACTCGCTGCAAGATTATTTTTTCTGCCAAATCGGCCTCATTTTCAATCCTGGCGTTAAATCGAAGCTGTGAAATCTGATAAAAATCTTCAAAGTGTCAGTATGCCGTGTGTGGTGAATGAAAGCAATGTAATCCACATGCTAACATCTCTGTAGTGAATAATTTTTGAATTCGAGATACATGAAGCATGTTCGGAACACGGAATTTCACGGTGAGCGAATCCATGTAAATTACAAGTCTATTGGTTAGAACGTGCTCCAAGAAATTTTTGCCGTGAAATTAGCCTCATTTTCGAAACTGGCATTTGGAAAATTCTGTGAAATCAGAGAAAATGCTTCTAAGCATCCATATGCCTTGTATTGTGATGAAAGTCCTGAAATCCACATGCAAACATCTATGTTATGTATTTTGCTCGAAAAATTTCTGCATGTAGCGTGTTCGACACATGTTATTTCACAGCAGGAGAATATATATAATTTACATATCTTTTGAGTAGAATATGCTCCAAAAGATTTTTCCTTTGAAAACTGCCTGATTTTCGAAACTGCTATTAGGACAAAGCTGCAAACGCAGAGTAAATGTTTCTAGGAGTAAATATGATTGTATGGTGGATGAAAGATCGGTAATCTGCAGGCAAACAACTCTGGAGTGAATATTTGTCGAATCCGAGATACATGAAGATTGTTCGGAACACAGAATATCACGGTGAGCGAATCAATGTAAAATACATGTCCCTTGTGTAGAACACGCTCCAAGAGATTTTTCTGCGAAATCTGCCTCATTTTTGAAACTGGCATTTGAAAATCCCTGCAAAATCAGAGAAAATCCTTCAAAGTTTCAATATGCCTTGTATTGTGATGGAAGTTCGTAAAACCACATGCAAACAAATCTGTGGTGAATATTTGTAGAAAGCGTTATGCATGTAGCGTGATCGTATCACGGAAATTCCCAGTGTTGGAATCTATGTAAATTACACATCTACAGGGTAAATCTAGCTCCAAAAGTTTTTTCTGGGAAAACGGCCTGATTATCGAAACTGGCATTCGGAAAAAGCTGCAAATTCAGAATTAATGTTTTTAGGTGTAAATATGCCATGTATGGTTGATGAAAGTTCTGTAATCTACATGTACACAACTCATTTGAGAAAGTTTGTTGAAACCATGATGCATGAAGCGTGTTCAGAAATTGAAATGTCACTGTGAGGGAAACTATGTAAATTACATTTCTATTGGGACGTAATCGCTCCACGAGAATTTTTCTGCGAATATGCTTCATTTTCAAACCTGGAATTAGGAAAAAGTTTCGAAATATGAGAAAATGTTTCAAAGTGTCAATATGGATTTTATGGTGGATGAAATTTCGGTAATCCCTATGCTAACAACTCTGTAGTGTCTATTTGTCGAATCCGTGATGCATGTAGGTTTTTTGGAACACGGAATTTCACGATGACTGGTTCTATGTAAATTGCATGTGTATTGAGTATAACTCTCTCCAAGAGGATTTTTGTGTAAACTGCATTATATTAAATTCTAACATTAGGGGAAACCTACTAAATCAGTAGATAAATTTCTATGTATAAATATGCATTGTAAGGTGGATGGAAGTTCAGTAATACACATGTTCACAACTCATTAAAGTATGTTTGTTGAATCCATGATGCATGTAACGTGTTCAGAACACGGAATGTCACGGTGAGTGAAACTAGGTAAATTATATATCTTTTGGTTACAGCTCGCTCCAGGAGAATTTTTATACCAAATCTGCCTCATTTTGAAAACTGGCGTTAAAACTAACCTGTGAAATCTGAGAAAACTATTCAAAGTGTCAGTAAGCATTTTATGGTAGATGAAAGTGCTGTAATCAACTTGCTAACAATACTGAAGTGAATATTTGTCGAATCCGAGATGCATGCAGCGTGTTTGGAACACGGAATTTCACGGTTAGCGAATCCATGTAAATTACATGTTTATTGGTTAGAACCCGCTCCAAGAGGTTTTTGCCGTGAAATCTGCCTCATTTTCAAAACTGGCATTTGGAAAGCTCTGTGAAATCACAGAAAATGCTTCTAAGCTTCAATATGCCTTGTATTGTGATGAAAGTCCTGTAATCCACATGCAAACAACTCTGTAGTGTAGTTTTGTCGAATCCTTTCTGCATGTAGCGTGTTCCATACACGTAATTTCACAGTAGGAGAATCTATGTAATTTACATATCTATTGAGTAGAACATGCTCCAACATTTTTTTCCTTTGAAAACTGCCTGATTTTCGAAACTGCTCTTAGGACAAAGCTGTGAACATAGAGTAAATGTTGCAAGGTGTAAATATGATTGTATGGTGGATGAAAATTCGGTAATCCGAATGGAACCAACTCTGTAGTGAATATTTGTCGAATCCGAGATACATGAAGCGTGTTTGGAACACAGAATATCACGGTGAGCGAATCTATGTAAAATATATATCTCTTGGGTAGAACTGGATCAAAGAGATTTTCCTGTGAAATCTGCCTCATTTTCGAAACTGGCAATTGAAAATCTCTGCAAAATCAGAGAAAATGCTTCAAAGTGTCAATATGGCTTTTATGGTGGATGAAAGTTCTGTAATCCTTAAGCTACAACTCTGTAGTTAATATTTGTCGAATCTGTGATGCATGTAGGTTTTTCGGAACACGGAATTTCACGATGACTGGTTCTATGTAAATTGCATGTCTATGGGGTAGAACTCGCTCCAAGAGGATTTTTCTGTGTAAACTGCATTATTTCAAAACTGACATTAGGAGAAATCTACTATATCAGAATAAAACTTTCTATGTATATTTTTGCCTTGTAAGGTGGATTAAAGTTCGGTAATACACATGTTCACAACTCATTAAAGCCTGTTTGTTGAATCCGTAATGCATGTAACGTGTTCAGAACACGGAATGTCACGGCGAGTGAAACTAGGTAAATTACATATCTTTTGGGTACAACTCACTCCAAGAGCATTTCTCTGCCAAATCTGCCTCATTTCAAAACTGGCGTTAAAACTAAACTCCGAAATCTGAGAAAATTCTTCAAAATGTCAGTAAGCCTTGTATGGTGAATGAAAGTGCTGTAATCCACTTGCTAACAACTCTGTAGTGAATATTATTCTAATACGATATGTATGCAGCGTGTTCGGATCACGGAATTTCACGGTGAGCGAATCCATGTAAATTATATATCTACTGTTTAGAACATGTTCCAGAGGTTTTTGCCATGAAATCTGCCTCATTTTCGAAACTGGCGTTTGGAAAGCTCTGTGAAACAGGAGAAAATTCTTCTAAGCATCAATATGCCTTGTATTGTTGTGAAAGTCCTGTAATCCACATGCAAACAACCCTGTAGTGTATTTTTGTCGAAACTTTTCTGCATGTAGCTTGTTCGATACACGTAATTTCACAGAAGGAGAATCTATGTAATTTACATATCTATTGAGTAGAAAATGCTTCAACATTTTTTTCCTTTGAAAACTGCCTGATTTTAGAAACTGCTATTAGGACAAACCTGCGAACTCTGAGTAAATATTTCTAAGTGTAACTATGACTTGTATAGTGGATGAAAATTCGGTAATCTGCATGCAAACAACACTGTAGTGAATATTTGTCGAATCCGAGATACATGAATAGTTTTTGGAACACAGAATATTACAGTGAGCGAATCTATGTAAAATATATCTCTTGGATAGAACTCGCTCCAAGAGATTTTTCTGCGAAATCTGCCTCATTTTCGAAACTGGCATTTGAAAATCCCTGCAAAATCATAGAAAATGCTTCAAAGTGTCAATATGCCTTGTATTGTGATGGAAGGGCGTAAAACCATATGTAAACAAATCTGTGGTGAATATTTGTAGAAAGCGTTATGCATGTAGCGTGATCGTATCACGGAAAATCCCGGCGATGGTATCTATATAAATTACACATCTATTGGGTAGAATTCGCTCCAAAATAATTTTCTGAGAAAACGGCCTGATTTTCGAAACTGGAATTAGGAAAAAGCTGCAAATTCAGAGTTAATGTTTCTAGGTGTAAATATGCCATGTATGGTGGATGAAAGTTCTGTAATCTACATGTTCACAACTCATTCAAGAAAGTTTGTTGAAACCTTGATGCATGTCGCGTGTTCAGAAATTGGAATGTCACTGTGATGGAAAATATGTAATTTACATTTCTATTGGGAAGTACTTGATCCACGAGAATGTTTCTGCAAATCTGCCTCATTTTTTAACCTGGCATTAGGAAAAAATTTCAAAATATGAGAAAATGCTTCAAAGTGTCAATATGGCTTTTATGGTGGATGAAATTTCGATAATCCTTACGCTAACAACTCTGAAGAGAATATTTGTCGAATCCGAGATGCGTGCAGCGTGTTTGGAACACGGAATTTCACGGTTAGCGAATCCATGTAAATTACATGTTTATTGGTTAGAACCCGCTCCAAGAGGTTTTTGCCGTGAAATCTGCCTCATTTTCAAAACTGGCATTTGGAAAGCTCTGTGAAATCACAGAAAATGCTTCTAAGCTTCAATATGCCTTGTATTGTGATGAAAGTCCTGTAATCCACATGCAAACAACTCTGTAGTGTAGTTTTGTCGAATCCTTTCTGCATGTAGCGTGTTCCATACACGTAATTTCACAGTAGGAGAATCTATGTAATTTACATATCTATTGAGTAGAACATGCTCCAACATTTTTTTCCTTTGAAAACTGCCTGATTTTCGAAACTGCTCTTAGGACAAAGCTGCGAACATAGAGTAAATGTTGCTAGGTGTAAATATGACTTGTATGGTGGATGAAAATTCGGTAATCCGAATGGAACCAACTCTGTAGTGAATATTTGTCGAATCCGAGATACATGAAGCGTGTTTGGAACACAGAATATCACGGTGAGCGAATCTATGTAAAATATTTATCTCTTGGGTAGAACTGGATCAAAGAGATTTTTCTGTGAAATCTGCCTCATTTTCGAAACTGGCAATTGAAAATCTCTGCAAAATCAGAGAAAATGCTTCAAAGTGTCAATATGGCTTTTATGGTGGATGAAAGTTCTGTAATCCTTATGCTACAACTCTGTAGTTAATATTTGTCGAATCCGTGATGCATGTAGGTTTTTCGGAACACGGAATTTCACGATGACTGGTTCTATGTAAATTGCATGTCTATTGGGTAGAACTCGCTCCAAGAGGATTTTTCTGTGTAAACTGCATTATTTCAAAACTGACATTAGGAGAAATCTACTATATCAGAATAAAACTTTCTATGTATATTTTTGCCTTGTAAGGTGGATTAAAGTTCGGTAATACACATGTTCACAACTCATTAAAGCCTGTTTGTTGAATCCGTAATGCATGTAACGTGTTCAGAACACGGAATGTCACGGCGAGTGAAACTAGGTAAATTACATATCTTTTGGGTACAACTCACTCCAAGAGCATTTCTCTGCCAAATCTGCCTCATTTCAAAACTGGCGTTAAAACTAAACTCCGAAATCTGAGAAAATTCTTCAAAATGTCAGTAAGCCTTGTATGGTGAATGAAAGTGCTGTAATCCACTTGCTAACAACTCTGTAGTGAATATTATTCTAATACGATATGTATGCAGCGTGTTCGGATCACGGAATTTCACGGTGAGCGAATCCATGTAAATTATATATCTATTGTTTAGAACATGTTCCAGAGGATTTTGCCATGAAATCTGCCTCATTTTCGAAACTGGCGTTTGGAAAGCTCTGTGAAACAGGAGAAAATTCTTCTAAGCATCAATATGCCTTGTATTGTTGTGAAAGTCCTGTAATCCACATGCAAACAACCCTGTAGTGTATTTTTGTCGAAACTTTTCTGCATGTAGCTTGTTCGATACACGTAATTTCACAGAAGGAGAATCTATGTAATTTACATATCTATTGAGTAGAAAATGCTTCAACATTTTTTTCCTTTGAAAACTGCCTGATTTTAGAAACTGCTATTAGGACAAACCTGCGAAATCTGAGTAAATGTTTCTAAGTGTAACTATGACTTGTATAGTGGATGAAAATTCGGTAATCTGCATGCAAACAACACTGTAGTGAATATTTGTCGAATCCGAGATACATGAATAGTTTTTGGAACACAGAATATTACAGTGAGCGAATCTATGTAAAATATATCTCTTGGGTAGAACTCGCTCCAAGAGATTTTTCTGCGAAATCTGCCTCATTTTCGAAACTGGCATTTGAAAATCCCTGCAAAATCATAGAAAATGCTTCAAAGTGTCAATATGCCTTGTATTGTGATGGAAGGGCGTAAAACCATATGTAAACAAATCTGTGGTGAATATTTGTAGAAAGCGTTATGCATGTAGCGTGATCGTATCACGGAAAATCCCGGCGATGGTATCTATATAAATTACACATCTATTGGGTAGAATTCGCTCCAAAATAATTTTCTGAGAAAACGGCCAGATTTTCGAAACTGGAATTAGGAAAAAGCTGCAAATTCAGAGTTAATGTTTCTAGGTGTAAATATGCCATGTATGGTGGATGAAAGTTCTGTAATCTACATGTTCACAACTCATTCAAGAAAGTTTGTTGAAACCTTGATGCATGTCGCGTGTTCAGAAATTGGAATGTCACTGTGATGGAAAATATGTAATTTACATTTCTATTGGGAAGTACTTGATCCACGAGAATGTTTCTGCAAATCTGCCTCATTTTTTAACCTGGCATTAGGAAAAAATTTCAAAATATGAGAAAATGCTTCAAAGTGTCAATATGGCTTTTATGGTGGATGAAATTTCGATAATCCTTACGCTAACAACTCTGAAGAGAATATTTGTCGAATCCGAGATGCGTGCAGCGTGTTTGGAACACGGAATTTCACGGTTAGCGAATCCATGTAAATTACATGTTTATTGGTTAGAACCCGCTCCAAGAGGTTTTTGCCGTGAAATCTGCCTCATTTTCAAAACTGGCATTTGGAAAGCTCTGTGAAATCACAGAAAATGCTTCTAAGCTTCAATATGCCTTGTATTGTGATGAAAGTCCTGTAATCCACATGCAAACAACTCTGTAGTGTAGTTTTGTCGAATCCTTTCTGCATGTAGCGTGTTCCATACACGTAATTTCACAGTAGGAGAATCTATGTAATTTACATATCTATTGAGTAGAACATGCTCCAACATTTTTTTCCTTTGAAAACTGCCTGATTTTCGAAACTGCTCTTAGGACAAAGCTGCGAACATAGAGTAAATGTTGCTAGGTGTAAATATGACTTGTATGGTGGATGAAAATTCGGTAATCCGCATGGAACCAACTCTGTAGTGAATATTTGAGGAATCCGAGATACATGAAGCGTGTTTGGAACACAGAATATCACGGTGAGCGAATCTATGTAAAATATATGTCTCTTGGGTAGAACTGGATCAAAGAGATTTTTCTGTGAAATCTGCCTCATTTTCGAAACTGGCAATTGAAAATCTCTGCAAAATCAGAGAAAATGCTTCAAAGTTTCAATATGCCTTGTATTGTGATGGAAGTTCGTAAAACCACATGCAAACAAATCTGTGGTGAATATTTGTAGAAAGCGTTATGCATGTAGTGTGATCGTATCACAGAAATTCCCAGCGATGGAATCTATGTAAATTACACATCTACAGGATAGATCTCGCTCCAAAAATTTTTTCTGAGAAAACGGCCTGATTATCGAAACTGGCATTCGGAAAAAGCTGGAAATTCAGAATTAATGTTTCTAGGTGTTAATATGCCATGTATGGTGGATGAAAGTTCTGTAATCTACATGTTCACAACTCATTCAAGAAAGTTTGTTGAAAACATGATGCATGAAGCGTGTTCAGAAATTGGAATGTCACTGTGAGCGAAACTATGTAAATTACATTTCTATTGGGACGTACTCGCTCCACGAGTATTTTTCTGCGAATATGCAACATTTTCAAACCTGGAATTAGGAAAAAGTTTCGAAATATGAGAAAATGTTTCAAAGTGTCAATATGGCTTTTATGGTGGATGAAATTTCGGTCATACCTATGCTAACAACTCTGTGGTGTCTATTTGTCGAATCCGTGATGCATGTAGGTTTTTTGGAACATGGAATTTCACAATGACAGGTTCTATGTAAATTGCATGTTTATTGAGTAGAACTCTCTCCAAGAGGATTTTTGTGTAAACTGCATTATGTTAAAATCTAACATTAGGGGAAACCTACTAAATCAGTAGATAAAATTCTATGTATTAATATGCATTGTAAGGTGGATGAAACTTCGGTAATACACGTGTTCACAACTCATTAAAGTATGTTTGTTGAATCCATGATGCATATAACATGTTCAGAACTCAGAATGTCACGGTGAGTGAAACTAGGTAAATTACATATCTTTTGGGTACAACTCACTCCAAGAGCATTTCTCTGCCAAATCTGCCTCATTTCAAAACTGGCGTTAAAACTAAACTCCGAAATCTGAGAAAATTCTTCAAAATGTCAGTAAGCCTTGTATGGTGAATGAAAGTGCTGTAATCCACTTGCTAACAACTCTGTAGTGAATATTACTCTAATACGATATGTATACAGCGTGTTCGGATCACGGAATTTCACGGTGAGCGAATCCATGTAAATTATATATCTATTGTTTAGAACATGTTCCAGAGGTTTTTGCCATGAAATCTGCCTCATTTTCGAAACTGGCGTTTGGAAAGCTCTGTGAAACAGGAGAAAATTCTTCTAAGCATCAATATGCCTTGTATTGTTGTGAAAGTCCTGTAATCCACATGCAAACAACCCTGTAGTGTATTTTTTCGAAACTTTTCTGCATGTAGCTTGTTCGATACACGTAAATTCTCAGCGGAAGAATCTATGAAATTTACATATCTATTGAGTAGAAAATGCTTCAACATTTTTTTCCTTTGAAAACTGCCTCATTTTAGAAACTGCTCTTAGGACAAAGCTGCGAAATCTGAGTAAATGTTTCTAAGTGTAAATATGACTTGTATAGTGGATGAAAATTCGGTAATCTGCATGCATCCAACACTGTAGTGAATATTTGTCGAATCCGAGATACATGAATCGTTTTTGGAACACAGAATATTACAGTGAGCGAATCTATGTAAAATATATCTCTTGGGTAGTACACGCTCCAAGAGATTTTTCCGCGAAATCTGCCTCATTTTCGAAACTGGCATTTGAAAATCCCTGCAAAATCAGAGAAAATGCTTCAAAGTGTCTATAAGCCTTGTATTGTGATGGAAGGGCGTAAAACCATATGTAAACAAATCTGTGGTGAATATTTGTAGAAAGCGTTATGCATGTAGCGTGATCGTATCACGGAAAATCCCGGCGATGGTATCTATATAAATTACACATCTATTGGGTAGAATTCGCTCCAAAATTTTTTTCTGAGAAAACGGCCTGATTTTCGAAACTGGCATTAGGAAAAAGCTGCAAATTCAGAGTTAATGTTTCTAGGTGTAAATATGCCATGTATGGTGGATGAAAGTTCTGTAATCTACATGTTCACAACTCATTCAAGAAAGTTTGTTGAAACCTTGGTGCATGTCGCGTGTTCAGAAATTGGAATGTCACTGTGATGGAAAATATGTAATTTACATTTCTATTGGGAAGTACTTGATCCACGAGAATGTTTCTGCAAATCTGCCTCATTTTTTAACCTGGCATTAGGAAAAAATTTCAAAATATGAGAAAATGCTTCAAAGTGTCAATATGGCTTTTATGGTGGATGAAATTTCGATAATCCTTACGCTAACAACTCTGAAGAGAATATTTGTCGAATCCGAGATGCGTGCAGCGTGTTTGGAACACGGAATTTCACGGTTAGCGAATCCATGTAAATTACATGTTTATTGGTTAGAACCCGCTCCAAGAGTTTTTGCCGTGAAATCTGCCTCATTTTCAAAACTGGCGTTTGGAAAGCTCTGTGAAATCACAGAAAATGCTTCTAAGCTTCAATATGCCTTGTATTGTGATGAAAGTCCTGTAATCCACATGCAAACAACTCTGTAGTGTAGTTTTGTCGAATCCTTTCTGCATGTAGCGTGTTCCATACACGTAATTTCACAGTAGGAGAATCTATGTAATTTACATATCTATTGAGTAGAACATGCTCCAACATTTTTTTCCTTTGAAAACTGCCTGATTTTCGAAACTGCTCTTAGGACAAAGCTGCGAACATAGAGTAAATGTTGCTAGGTGTAAATATGACTTGTATGGTGGATGAAAATTCGGTAATCCGCATGGAACCAACTCTGTAGTGAATATTTGAGGAATCCGAGATACATGAAGCGTGTTTGGAACACAGAATATCACGGTGAGCGAATCTATGTAAAATATATGTCTCTTGGGTAGAACTGGATCAAAGAGATTTTTCTGTGAAATCTGCCTCATTTTCGAAACTGGCAATTGAAAATCTCTGCAAAATCAGAGAAAATGCTTCAAAGTTTCAATATGCCTTGTATTGTGATGGAAGTTCGTAAAACCACATGCAAACAAATCTGTGGTGAATATTTGTAGAAAGCGTTATGCATGTAGTGTGATCGTATCACAGAAATTCCCAGCGATGGAATCTATGTAAATTACACATCTACAGGATAGATCTCGCTCCAAAAATTTTTTCTGAGAAAACGGCCTGATTATCGAAACTGGCATTCGGAAAAAGCTGGAAAATCAGAATTAATGTTTCTAGGTGTTAATATGCCATGTATGGTGGATGAAAGTTCAGTAATCTACATGTTCACAACTCATTCAAGAAAGTTTGTTGAAACCATGATGCATGAAGCGTGTTCAGAAATTGGAATGTCACTGTGAGCGAAACTATGTAAATTACATTTCTATTGGGACGTACTCGCTCCACGAGAATTTTTCTGCGAATATGCAACATTTTCAAACCTGGAATTAGGAAAAAGTTTCGAAATATGAGAAAATGTTTCAAAGTGTCAATATGGCTTTTATGGTGGATGAAATTTCGGTCATACCTATGCTAACAACTCTGTGGTGTCTATTTGTCGAATCCGTGATGCATGTAGGTTTTTTGGAACATGGAATTTCACGATGACAGGTTCTATGTAAATTGCATGTGTATTGAGTAGAACTCTCTCCAAGAGGATTTTT
Organism: Camelus dromedarius; assembly: GCF_036321535.1. Classification (NCBI taxonomy): domain Eukaryota; kingdom Metazoa; phylum Chordata; class Mammalia; order Artiodactyla; family Camelidae; genus Camelus; species Camelus dromedarius. The sequence continues at coordinate 1,172,839 of NW_026989824.1, forward strand.
GTGTAAACTGCATTATGTTAAAATCTAACATTAGGGGAAACCTACTAAATCACTAGATAAAATTCTATGTATTAATATGCATTGTAAGGTGGATGAAAGTTCGGTAATACACGTGTTCACAACTCATTAAAGTATGTTTGTTGAATCCATGATGCATATAACATGTTCAGAACTCAGAATGTCACGGTGAGTGAAACTAGTTAAATTACATATCTTTTGGGTACAACTCACTCCAAGAGCATTTCTCTGCCAAATCTGCCTCATTTCAAAACTGGCGTTAAAACTAAACTCCGAAATCTGAGAAAATTCTTCAAAATGTCAGTAAGCCTTGTATGGTGAATGAAAGTGATGTAATCCACTTGCTAACAACTCTGTAGTGAATATTATTCTAATACGATATGTATGCAGCGTGTTCGGATCACGGAATTTCACGGTGAGCGAATCCATGTAAATTATATATCTATTGTTTAGAACATGTTCCAGAGGTTTTTGCCATGAAATCTGCCTCATTTTCGAAACTGGCGTTTGGAAAGCTCTGTGAAACAGGAGAAAATTCTTCTAAGCATCAATATGCCTTGTATTGTTGTGAAAGTCCTGTAATCCACATGCAAACAACCCTGTAGTGTATTTTTGTCGAAAATTTTCTGCATGTAGCTTGTTCGATACACGTAAATTCTCAGCGGAAGAATCTATGTAATTTACATATCTATTGAGTAGAAAATGCTTCAACATTTTTTTCCTTTGAAAACTGCCTCATTTTAGAAACTGCTCTTAGGACAAAGCTGCGAAATCTGAGTAAATGTTTCTAAGTGTAAATATGACTTGTATAGTGGATGAAAATTCGGTAATCTGCATGCATCCAACACTGTAGTGAATATTTGTCGAATCCGAGATACATGAATAGTTTTTGGAACACAGAATATTACAGTGAGCGAATCTATGTAAAATATATCTCTTGGGTAGTACACGCTCCAAGAGATTTTTCCGCGAAATCTGCCTCATTTTCGAAACTGGCATTTGAAAATCCCTGCAAAATCAGAGAAAATGCTTCAAAGTGTCTATAAGCCTTGTATTGTGATGGAAGGGCGTAAAACCATATGTAAACAAATCTGTGGTGAATATTTGTAGAAAGCGTTATGCATGTAGCGTGATCGTATCACGGAAAATCCCGGCGATGGTATCTATATAAATTACACATCTATTGGGTAGAATTCGCTCCAAAATTTTTTCTGAGAAAACAGCCTGATTTTCGAAACTGGCATTAGGAAAAAGCTGCAAATTCAGAGTTAATGTTTCTAGGTGTAAATATGCCATGTATGGTGGATGAAAGTTCTGTAATCTACATGTTCACAACTCATTCAAGAAAGTTTGTTGAAACCTTGATGCATGTCGCGTGTTCAGAAATTGGAATGTCACTGTGATGGAAAATATGTAATTTACATTTCTATTGGGAAGTACTTGATCCACGAGAATGTTTCTGCAAATCTGCCTCATTTTTTAACCTGGCATTAGGAAAAAATTTCAAAATATGAGAAAATGCTTCAAAGTGTCAATATGGCTTTTATGGTGGATGAAATTTCGATAATCCTTACGCTAACAACTCTGAAGAGAATATTTGTCGAATCCGAGATGCGTGCAGCGTGTTTGGAACACGGAATTTCACGGTTAGCGAATCCATGTAAATTACATGTTTATTGGTTAGAACACGCTCCAAGAGTTTTTTGCCGTGAAATATGCCTCATTTTCAAAACTGGCATTTGGAAAGCTCTGTGAAATCACAGAAAATGCTTCTAAGCTTCAATATGCCTTGTATTGTGATGAAAGTCCTGTAATCCACATGCAAACAACTCTGTAGTGTAGTTTTGTCGAATCCTTTCTGCATGTAGCGTGTTCCATACACGTAATTTCACAGTAGGAGAATCTATGTAATTTACATATCTATTGAGTAGAACATGCTCCAACATTTTTTTCCTTTGAAAACTGCCTGATTTTCGAAACTGCTCTTAGGACAAAGCTGCGAACATAGAGTAAATGTTGCTAGGTGTAAATATGACTTGTATGGTGGATGAAAATTCGGTAATCCGCATGGAACCAACTCTGTAGTGAATATTTGAGGAATCCGAGATACATGAAGCGTGTTTGGAACACAGAATATCACGGTGAGCGAATCTATGTAAAATATATGTCTCTTGGGTAGAACTGGATCAAAGAGATTTTTCTGTGAAATCTGCCTCATTTTCGAAACTGGCAATTGAAAATCTCTGCAAAATCAGAGAAAATGCTTCAAAGTTTCAATATGCCTTGTATTGTGATGGAAGTTCGTAAAACCACATGCAAACAAATCTGTGGTGAATATTTGTAGAAAGCGTTATGCATGTAGCGTGATCGTATCACAGAAATTCCCAGCGATGGAATCTATGTAAATTACACATCTACAGGATAGATCTCGCTCCAAAAATTTTTTCTGAGAAAACGGCCTGATTATCGAAACTGGCATTCGGAAAAAGCTGGAAAATCAGAATTAATGTTTCTAGGTGTTAATATGCCATGTATGGTGGATGAAAGTTCAGTAATCTACATGTTCACAACTCATTCAAGAAAGTTTGTTGAAACCATGATGCATGAAGCGTGTTCAGAAATTGGAATGTCACTGTGAGCGAAACTATGTAAATTACATTTCTATTGGGACGTACTCGCTCCACGAGAATTTTTCTGCGAATATGCAACATTTTCAAACCTGGAATTAGGAAAAAGTTTCGAAATATGAGAAAATGTTTCAAAGTGTCAATATGGCTTTTATGGTGGATGAAATTTCGGTCATACCTATGCTAACAACTCCGTGGTGTCTATTTGTCGAATCCGTGATGCATGTAGGTTTTTTGGAACATGGAATTTCACGATGACAGGTTCTATGTAAATTGCATGTGTATTGAGTAGAACTCTCTCCAAGAGGATTTTTGTGTAAACTGCATTATGTTAAAATCTAACATTAGGGGAAACCTACTAAATCACTAGATAAAATTCTATGTATTAATATGCATTGTAAGGTGGATGAAAGTTCGGTAATACACGTGTTCACAACTCATTAAAGTATGTTTGTTGAATCCATGATGCATATAACATGTTCAGAACTCAGAATGTCACGGTGAGTGAAACTAGTTAAATTACATATCCTTTGGGTACAACTCACTCCAAGAGCATTTCTCTGCCAAATCTGCCTCATTTCAAAACTGGCGTTAAAACTAAACTCCGAAATCTGAGAAAATTCTTCAAAATGTCAGTAAGCCTTGTATGGTGAATGAAAGTGATGTAATCCACTTGCTAACAACTCTGTAGTGAATATTATTCTAATACGATATGTATGCAGCGTGTTCGGATCACGGAATTTCACGGTGAGCGAATCCATGTAAATTATATATCTATTGTTTAGAACATGTTCCAGAGGTTTTTGCCATGAAATCTGCCTCATTTTCGAAACTGGCGTTTGGAAAGCTCTGTGAAACAGGAGAAAATTCTTCTAAGCATCAATATGCCTTGTATTGTTGTGAAAGTCCTGTAATCCACATGCAAACAACCCTGTAGTGTATTTTTGTCGAAAATTTTCTGCATGTAGCTTGTTCGATACACGTAAATTCTCAGCGGAAGAATCTATGTAATTTACATATCTATTGAGTAGAAAATGCTTCAACATTTTTTTCCTTTGAATACTGCCTCATTTTAGAAACTGCTCTTAGGAAAAAGCTGCGAAATATGAGTAAATGTTTCTAAGTGTAAATATGACTTGTATAGTGGATGAAAATTCGGTAATCTCCATGCATCCAACAATGTAGTGAATATTTGTCGAATCCGAGATACATGAATCGTTTTTGGAACACAGAATATTACAGTGAGCGAATCTATGTAAAATATATCTCTTGGGTAGTACACGCTCCAAGAGATTTTTCCGCAAAATCTGCCTCATTTTCGAAACTGGCATTTGAAAATCCCTGCAAAATCAGAGAAAATGCTTCAAAGTGTCTATAAGCCTTGTATTCTGATGGAAGTGCGTAAAACCAAATGCAAACAAATCTGTGGTGAATATTTGTAGAAAGCTTTATGCATGTAGCGTGATCGTATCACGGAAAATCCCGGCGATGGTATATATATAAATTACACATCTATTGGGTAGAATTCGCTCGAAAATTTTTTTCTGAGAAAACGGCCTGATTTTCGAAACTGGCATTAGGAAAAAGCTGCAAATTCAGAGTTAATGTTTCTAGGTGTAAATATGCCATGTATGGTGGATGAAAGTTCTGTAATCTACATGTTCACAACTCATTCGAGAAAGTTTGTTGAAACCTTGATGCATGTCGCGTGTTCAGAATTTGGAATGTCACTGTGATGGAAAATATGTAATTTACATTTCTATTGGGAAGTACTTGATCCACGAGAATTTTTCTGCGAATCTGCCTCATTATTTAACCTGGCATTAGGAAAAAATTTCAAAATACGAGAAAATGCTTCAAAGTGTCAATATGGCTTTTATGGTGGATGAAATTTCGATAATCCTTACGCTAACAACTCTGAAGAGACTATTTGTCGAATCCGAGATGCATGCAGCGTGTTTGGACCATGGAATTTCACGGTTAGTGAATCCATGTAAATTACATGTTTATTGGTTAGAACCCGCTCCAAGAGGTTTTTGCCGTGAAATCTGCCTCATTTTCAAAACTGGCGTTTGGAAAGCTCTGTGAAATCACAGAAAATGCTTCTAAGCTTCAATATGCCTTGTATTGTGATGAAAGTGCTGTAATCCACATGCAAACAACTCTGTAGTGTATTTTTGTCGAATACTTTCTGCATGTAGCGTGTTCCATACACGTAATTTCACAGTAGGGGAATCTATGTAATTTACATATCTATTGAGTAGAACATGCTCCAACATTTTTTTCCTTTGAAAACTGCCTGATTTTCGAAACTGCTCTTAGGACAAAGCTGCAAACTCTGAGTAAATGTTGCTAGGTGTAATTATGACTTGTATGGTGGATGAAAATTCGGTAATCCGCATGGAACCAACTCTGTAGTGAATATTTGTCGAATCCGAGATACATGAGGCGTGTTTGGAACACAGAATATCACGGTGAGCGAACCTATGTAAAATATATGTCTCTTGGGTAGAACAGGATCAAAGAGATTTTTCTGCAAAATCTACCTCTTTTTCGAAACTGGCAATTGAAAATCTCTGCAAAATCAGACAAAATGCTTCAAAGTGTCAATATGGCTTTTATGGTGGATGAAAGTTTGGTAATCCTTATGCAAACAACTCAGTACTGAATATTTTTTGAATCCGACATTCATGAAGCATGTTCGGAACAGGAATTTCACGATGACGGGTTCTATATATATTGCATATCTATTGAGTAGAACTCGTTCTAAGAGGATTTTTCTGTGAAAACTGCATGATTTTAGAAACTAATATTAGGAGAAATCTACTAAATCAGTATAAAATTTCTATGTATAAATATGCATTGTAAGGTGGATGAAAGTTCGGTAGTACACGTGTTCACAACTCATTAAAGAAAGTTTGTTGAACCCGTGATGCATATAATGTGTTCAGAACACGGAATGTCACGGTGAGTGAAACTTGGTAAATTATATATCTTTTGGGTACAACTCGCTCCAAGAGCATTTTTCTGCCAAATCTGCCTCATTTTCAATGCTGGCGTAAAATCTAAGCTGTGAAATCTGAGAAAATTCTTCAAAGTGTCAGTAAGCCGTGTGTGGGGAATGAAAGATCTGTAATCCACATGCTAACAACTCTGTAGTGAATATTTGTTGAATCTGAGATACATGAACCATGTCCGGAACATGGAATTTCACGGTGAGTGAATCCATGTAAATTACATTTTTATTGGTTAGAACGTGCTCCAAGAATTTTTTGCCGTGAATTCTGCCTCATTTTCGAAACTGGCGTTTGGAAAATTCTGTGAAATCAGAGAAAATACTTCTAAACATCCATATCCCTTGTATTGTGTTGAAAGTCCTGTAATCCACATGCAAACAACTCTGTAGTGTATTTTTCTCGAATACTTTCTGCATGTAGCGTGTTCGATACACGTAATTTCACAGCAGGAGAATATATTTAATTTACACATCTATTGAGTAGAACATGCTCCAACATTTTTTTCCTTTGAAAACTGCCTGATTTTCGAAACTGCTCTTAGGACAAAGCTGCGAACATAGAGTAAATGTTGCTAGGTGTAAATATGAGTTGTATGGTGGATGAAAATTCGGTAATCCGCATGGAACCAAATCTGTAGTGAATATTTGTCGAATCCGAGATACATGAAGCGTGTTTGGAACACAGAATATCACGGTGAGCGAATCTATGTAAAATATATGTCTCTTGGGTAGAACTGGATCAAAGAAATTTTTCTGCGAAATCTACCTCATTTTCGAAACTGGCAATTGAAAATCTCTGCAAAATCAGAGAAAATGCTTCAAAGTGTCAATATGGCTTTTATGGTGGATGAAAGTTCTGTAATCCTTATGCTACAACTATGTAGTTAATATTTGTCGAATCCGTGATGCATGTAGGTTTTTCGGAACACGGAATTTCACGATGACTGGTTCTATGTAAATTGCATGTCTATTGGGTAGAACTCGCTCCAAGAGGATTTTTCTGTGTAAACTGCATTATTTCAAAACTGACATTAGGAGAAATCTACTATATCAGAATAAAACTTTCTATGTATATTTTTGCCTTGTAAGGTGGATTAAAGTTCTGTAATACACATGTTCACAACTCATTTAAGCATGTTTGTTGAATCCATAATGCATGTAACGTGTTCAGAACACGGAATGTCACGGCGAGTGAAACTAGGTAAATTACATATCTTTTGGGTACAACTCACTCCAAGAGCATTTCTCGGCCAAATCTGCCTCATTTCAAAACTGGCGTTAAAACTAAACTCCGAAATCTGAGAAAATTTTTCAAAATGTCAGTAAGCCTTGTATGGTGAATGAAAGTGCTGTAATCCACTTGCTAACAACTCTGTAGTGAATATTATCCTAATACGATATGTATGCAGCGTGTTCGGATCACGGAATTTCACGGTGAGCGAATCCATGTAAATTATACATCTATTGTTTAGAACATGTTCCAGAGGTTTTTGCCATGAAATCTGCCTCATTTTCGAAACTGGCGTTTGGAAAGCTCTGTGAAACAGGAGAAAATTCTTCTAAGCATCAATATGCCTTGTATTGTTGTGAAAGTCCTGTAATCCACATGCAAACAACCCTGTAGTGTATTTTTGTCGAAAATTTTCTGCATGTAGCTTGTTCGATACACGTAAATTCTCAGCGGAAGAATCTATGTAATTTACATATCTATTGAGTAGAAAATGCTTCAACATTTTTTTCCTTTGAAAACTGCCTCATTTTAGAAACTGCTCTTAGGACAAAGCTGCGAAATCTGAGTAAATGTTTCTAAGTGTAAATATGACTTGTATAGTGGATGAAAATTCGGTAATCTGCATGCATCCAACACTGTAGTGAATATTTGTCGAATCCGAGATACATGAATAGTTTTTGGAACACAGAATATTACAGTGAGCGAATCTATGTAAAATATATCTCTTGGGTAGTACACGCTCCAAGAGATTTTTCCGCGAAATCTGCCTCATTTTCGAAACTGGCATTTGAAAATCCCTGCAAAATCAGAGAAAATGCTTCAAAGTGTCTATAAGCCTTGTATTGTGATGGAAGGGCGTAAAACCATATGTAAACAAATCTGTGGTGAATATTTGTAGAAAGCGTTATGCATGTAGCGTGATCGTATCACGGAAAATCCCGGCGATGGTATCTATATAAATTACACATCTATTGGGTAGAATTCGCTCCAAAATTTTTTCTGAGAAAACAGCCTGATTTTCGAAACTGGCATTAGGAAAAAGCTGCAAATTCAGAGTTAATGTTTCTAGGTGTAAATATGCCATGTATGGTGGATGAAAGTTCTGTAATCTACATGTTCACAACTCATTCGAGAAAGTTTGTTGAAACCTTGATGCATGTCGCGTGTTCAGAAATTGGAATGTCACTGTGATGGAAAATATGTAATTTACATTTCTATTGGGAAGTACTTGATCCACGAGAATGTTTCTGCAAATCTGCCTCATTTTTTAACCTGGCATTAGGAAAAAATTTCAAAATATGAGAAAATGCTTCAAAGTGTCAATATGGCTTTTATGGTGGATGAAATTTCGATAATCCTTACGCTAACAACTCTGAAGAGAATATTTGTCGAATCCGAGATGCGTGCAGCGTGTTTGGAACACGGAATTTCACGGTTAGCGAATCCATGTAAATTACATGTTTATTGGTTAGAACACGCTCCAAGAGTTTTTTGCCGTGAAATATGCCTCATTTTCAAAACTGGCATTTGGAAAGCTCTGTGAAATCACAGAAAATGCTTCTAAGCTTCAATATGCCTTGTATTGTGATGAAAGTCCTGTAATCCACATGCAAACAACTCTGTAGTGTAGTTTTGTCGAATCCTTTCTGCATGTAGCGTGTTCCATACACGTAATTTCACAGTAGGAGAATCTATGTAATTTACATATCTATTGAGTAGAACATGCTCCAACATTTTTTTCCTTTGAAAACTGCCTGATTTTCGAAACTGCTCTTAGGACAAAGCTGCGAACATAGAGTAAATGTTGCTAGGTGTAAATATGACTTGTATGGTGGATGAAAATTCGGTAATCCGCATGGAACCAACTCTGTAGTGAATATTTGAGGAATCCGAGATACATGAAGCGTGTTTGGAACACAGAATATCACGGTGAGCGAATCTATGTAAAATATATGTCTCTTGGGTAGAACTGGATCAAAGAGATTTTTCTGTGAAATCTGCCTCATTTTCGAAACTGGCAATTGAAAATCTCTGCAAAATCAGAGAAAATGCTTCAAAGTTTCAATATGCCTTGTATTGTGATGGAAGTTCGTAAAACCACATGCAAACAAATCTGTGGTGAATATTTGTAGAAAGCGTTATGCATGTAGCGTGATCGTATCACAGAAATTCCCAGCGATGGAATCTATGTAAATTACACATCTACAGGATAGATCTCGCTCCAAAAATTTTTTCTGAGAAAACGGCCTGATTATCGAAACTGGCATTCGGAAAAAGCTGGAAAATCAGAATTAATGTTTCTAGGTGTTAATATGCCATGTATGGTGGATGAAAGTTCAGTAATCTACATGTTCACAACTCATTCAAGAAAGTTTGTTGAAACCATGATGCATGAAGCGTGTTCAGAAATTGGAATGTCACTGTGAGCGAAACTATGTAAATTACATTTCTATTGGGACGTACTCGCTCCACGAGTATTTTTCTGCGAATATGCAACATTTTCAAACCTGGAATTAGGAAAAAGTTTCGAAATATGAGAAAATGTTTCAAAGTGTCAATATGGCTTTTATGGTGGATGAAATTTCGGTCATACCTATGCTAACAACTCTGTGGTGTCTATTTGTCGAATCCGTGATGCATGTAGGTTTTTTGGAACATGGAATTTCACAATGACAGGTTCTATGTAAATTGCATGTTTATTGAGTAGAACTCTCTCCAAGAGGATTTTTGTGTAAACTGCATTATGTTAAAATCTAACATTAGGGGAAACCTACTAAATCAGTAGATAAAATTCTATGTATTAATATGCATTGTAAGGTGGATGAAACTTCGGTAATACACGTGTTCACAACTCATTAAAGTATGTTTGTTGAATCCATGATGCATATAACATGTTCAGAACTCAGAATGTCACGGTGAGTGAAACTAGGTAAATTACATATCTTTTGGGTACAACTCACTCCAAGAGCATTTCTCTGCCAAATCTGCCTCATTTCAAAACTGGCGTTAAAACTAAACTCCGAAATCTGAGAAAATTCTTCAAAATGTCAGTAAGCCTTGTATGGTGAATGAAAGTGCTGTAATCCACTTGCTAACAACTCTGTAGTGAATATTACTCTAATACGATATGTATACAGCGTGTTCGGATCACGGAATTTCACGGTGAGCGAATCCATGTAAATTATATATCTATTGTTTAGAACATGTTCCAGAGGTTTTTGCCATGAAATCTGCCTCATTTTCGAAACTGGCGTTTGGAAAGCTCTGTGAAACAGGAGAAAATTCTTCTAAGCATCAATATGCCTTGTATTGTTGTGAAAGTCCTGTAATCCACATGCAAACAACCCTGTAGTGTATTTTTTCGAAACTTTTCTGCATGTAGCTTGTTCGATACACGTAAATTCTCAGCGGAAGAATCTATGAAATTTACATATCTATTGAGTAGAAAATGCTTCAACATTTTTTTCCTTTGAAAACTGCCTCATTTTAGAAACTGCTCTTAGGACAAAGCTGCGAAATCTGAGTAAATGTTTCTAAGTGTAAATATGACTTGTATAGTGGATGAAAATTCGGTAATCTGCATGCATCCAACACTGTAGTGAATATTTGTCGAATCCGAGATACATGAATCGTTTTTGGAACACAGAATATTACAGTGAGCGAATCTATGTAAAATATATCTCTTGGGTAGTACACGCTCCAAGAGATTTTTCCGCGAAATCTGCCTCATTTTCGAAACTGGCATTTGAAAATCCCTGCAAAATCAGAGAAAATGCTTCAAAGTGTCTATAAGCCTTGTATTGTGATGGAAGGGCGTAAAACCATATGTAAACAAATCTGTGGTGAATATTTGTAGAAAGCGTTATGCATGTAGCGTGATCGTATCACAGAAAATCCCGGCGATGGTATCTATATAAATTACACATCTATTGGGTAGAATTCGCTCCAAAATTTTTTTCTGAGAAAACGGCCTGATTTTCGAAACTGGCATTAGGAAAAAGCTGCAAATTCAGAGTTAATGTTTCTAGGTGTAAATATGCCATGTATGGTGGATGAAAGTTCTGTAATCTACATGTTCACAACTCATTCAAGAAAGTTTGTTGAAACCTTGGTGCATGTCGCGTGTTCAGAAATTGGAATGTCACTGTGATGGAAAATATGTAATTTACATTTCTATTGGGAAGTACTTGATCCACGAGAATGTTTCTGCAAATCTGCCTCATTTTTTAACCTGGCATTAGGAAAAAATTTCAAAATATGAGAAAATGCTTCAAAGTGTCAATATGGCTTTTATGGTGGATGAAATTTCGATAATCCTTACGCTAACAACTCTGAAGAGAATATTTGTCGAATCCGAGATGCGTGCAGCGTGTTTGGAACACGGAAATTCACGGTTAGCGAATCCATGTAAATTACATGTTTATTGGTTAGAACCCGCTCCAAGAGTTTTTGCCGTGAAATCTGCCTCATTTTCAAAACTGGCGTTTGGAAAGCTCTGTGAAATCACAGAAAATGCTTCTAAGCTTCAATATGCCTTGTATTGTGATGAAAGTCCTGTAATCCACATGCAAACAACTCTGTAGTGTAGTTTTGTCGAATCCTTTCTGCATGTAGCGTGTTCCATACACGTAATTTCACAGTAGGAGAATCTATGTAATTTACATATCTATTGAGTAGAACATGCTCCAACATTTTTTTCCTTTGAAAACTGCCTGATTTTCGAAACTGCTCTTAGGACAAAGCTGCGAACATAGAGTAAATGTTGCTAGGTGTAAATATGACTTGTATGGTGGATGAAAATTCGGTAATCCGCATGGAACCAACTCTGTAGTGAATATTTGAGGAATCCGAGATACATGAAGCGTGTTTGGAACACAGAATATCACGGTGAGCGAATCTATGTAAAATATATGTCTCTTGGGTAGAACTGGATCAAAGAGATTTTTCTGTGAAATCTGCCTCATTTTCGAAACTGGCAATTGAAAATCTCTGCAAAATCAGAGAAAATGCTTCAAAGTTTCAATATGCCTTGTATTGTGATGGAAGTTCGTAAAACCACATGCAAACAAATCTGTGGTGAATATTTGTAGAAAGCGTTATGCATATAGTGTGATCGTATCACAGAAATTCCCAGCGATGGAATCTATGTAAATTACACATCTACAGGATAGATCTCGCTCCAAAAATTTTTTCTGAGAAAACGGCCTGATTATCGAAACTGGCATTCGGAAAAAGCTGGAAAATCAGAATTAATGTTTCTAGGTGTTAATATGCCATGTATGGTGGATGAAAGTTCAGTAATCTACATGTTCACAACTCATTCAAGAAAGTTTGTTGAAACCATGATGCATGAAGCGTGTTCAGAAATTGGAATGTCACTGTGAGCGAAACTATGTAAATTACATTTCTATTGGGACGTACTCGCTCCACGAGAATTTTTCTGCGAATATGCAACATTTTCAAACCTGGAATTAGGAAAAAGTTTCGAAATATGAGAAAATGTTTCAAAGTGTCAATATGGCTTTTATGGTGGATGAAATTTCGGTCATACCTATGCTAACAACTCTGTGGTGTCTATTTGTCGAATCCGTGATGCATGTAGGTTTTTTGGAACATGGAATTTCACGATGACAGGTTCTATGTAAATTGCATGTGTATTGAGTAGAACTCTCTCCAAGAGGATTTTTGTGTAAACTGCATTATGTTAAAATCTAACATTAGGGGAAACCTACTAAATCACTAGATAAAATTCTATGTATTAATATGCATTGTAAGGTGGATGAAAGTTCGGTAATACACGTGTTCACAACTCATTAAAGTATGTTTGTTGAATCCATGATGCATATAACATGTTCAGAACTCAGAATGTCACGGTGAGTGAAACTAGTTAAATTACATATCTTTTGGGTACAACTCACTCCAAGAGCATTTCTCTGCCAAATCTGCCTCATTTCAAAACTGGCGTTAAAACTAAACTCCGAAATCTGAGAAAATTCTTCAAAATGTCAGTAAGCCTTGTATGGTGAATGAAAGTGATGTAATCCACTTGCTAACAACTCTGTAGTGAATATTATTCTAATACGATATGTATGCAGCGTGTTCGGATCACGGAATTTCACGGTGAGCGAATCCATGTAAATTATATATCTATTGTTTAGAACATGTTCCAGAGGTTTTTGCCATGAAATCTGCCTCATTTTCGAAACTGGCGTTTGGAAAGCTCTGTGAAACAGGAGAAAATTCTTCTAAGCATCAATATGCCTTGTATTGTTGTGAAAGTCCTGTAATCCACATGCAAACAACCCTGTAGTGTATTTTTGTCGAAAATTTTCTGCATGTAGCTTGTTCGATACACGTAAATTCTCAGCGGAAGAATCTATGTAATTTACATATCTATTGAGTAGAAAATGCTTCAACATTTTTTTCCTTTGAAAACTGCCTCATTTTAGAAACTGCTCTTAGGACAAAGCTGCGAAATCTGAGTAAATGTTTCTAAGTGTAAATATGACTTGTATAGTGGATGAAAATTCGGTAATCTGCATGCATCCAACACTGTAGTGAATATTTGTCGAATCCGAGATACATGAATAGTTTTTGGAACACAGAATATTACAGTGAGCGAATCTATGTAAAATATATCTCTTGGGTAGTACACGCTCCAAGAGATTTTTCCGCGAAATCTGCCTCATTTTCGAAACTGGCATTTGAAAATCCCTGCAAAATCAGAGAAAATGCTTCAAAGTGTCTATAAGCCTTGTATTGTGATGGAAGGGCGTAAAACCATATGTAAATTAAATCTGTGGTGAATATTTGTAGAAAGCGTTATGCATGTAGCGTGATCGTATCACGGAAAATCCCGGCGATGGTATCTATATAAATTACACATCTATTGGGTAGAATTCGCTCCAAAATTTTTTCTGAGAAAACAGCCTGATTTTCGAAACTGGCATTAGGAAAAAGCTGCAAATTCAGAGTTAATGTTTCTAGGTGTAAATATGCCATGTATGGTGGATGAAAGTTCTGTAATCTACATGTTCACAACTCATTCAAGAAAGTTTGTTGAAACCTTGATGCATGTCGCGTGTTCAGAAATTGGAATGTCACTGTGATGGAAAATATGTAATTTACATTTCTATTGGGAAGTACTTGATCCACGAGAATGTTTCTGCAAATCTGCCTCATTTTTTAACCTGGCATTAGGAAAAAATTTCAAAATATGAGAAAATGCTTCAAAGTGTCAATATGGCTTTTATGGTGGATGAAATTTCGATAATCCTTACGCTAACAACTCTGAAGAGAATATTTGTCGAATCCGAGATGCGTGCAGCGTGTTTGGAACACGGAATTTCACGGTTAGCGAATCCATGTAAATTACATGTTTATTGGTTAGAACACGCTCCAAGAGTTTTTTGCCGTGAAATATGCCTCATTTTCAAAACTGGCATTTGGAAAGCTCTGTGAAATCACAGAAAATGCTTCTAAGCTTCAATATGCCTTGTATTGTGATGAAAGTCCTGTAATCCACATGCAAACAACTCTGTAGTGTAGTTTTGTCGAATCCTTTCTGCATGTAGCGTGTTCCATACACGTAATTTCACAGTAGGAGAATCTATGTAATTTACATATCTATTGAGTAGAACATGCTCCAACATTTTTTTCCTTTGAAAACTGCCTGATTTTCGAAACTGCTCTTAGGACAAAGCTGCGAACATAGAGTAAATGTTGCTAGGTGTAAATATGACTTGTATGGTGGATGAAAATTCGGTAATCCGCATGGAACCAACTCTGTAGTGAATATTTGAGGAATCCGAGATACATGAAGCGTGTTTGGAACACAGAATATCACGGTGAGCGAATCTATGTAAAATATATGTCTCTTGGGTAGAACTGGATCAAAGAGATTTTTCTGTGAAATCTGCCTCATTTTCGAAACTGGCAATTGAAAATCTCTGCAAAATCAGAGAAAATGCTTCAAAGTTTCAATATGCCTTGTATTGTGATGGAAGTTCGTAAAACCACATGCAAACAAATCTGTGGTGAATATTTGTAGAAAGCGTTATGCATGTAGCGTGATCGTATCACAGAAATTCCCAGCGATGGAATCTATGTAAATTACACATCTACAGGATAGATCTCGCTCCAAAAATTTTTTCTGAGAAAACGGCCTGATTATCGAAACTGGCATTCGGAAAAAGCTGGAAAATCAGAATTAATGTTTCTAGGTGTTAATATGCCATGTATGGTGGATGAAAGTTCAGTAATCTACATGTTCACAACTCATTCAAGAAAGTTTGTTGAAACCATGATGCATGAAGCGTGTTCAGAAATTGGAATGTCACTGTGAGCGAAACTATGTAAATTACATTTCTATTGGGACGTACTCGCTCCACGAGAATTTTTCTGCGAATATGCAACATTTTCAAACCTGGAATTAGGAAAAAGTTTTGAAATATGAGAAAATGTTTCAAAGTGTCAATATGGCTTTTATGGTGGATGAAATTTCGGTCATACCTATGCTAACAACTCCGTGGTGTCTATTTGTCGAATCCGTGATGCATGTAGGTTTTTTGGAACATGGAATTTCACGATGACAGGTTCTATGTAAATTGCATGTGTATTGAGTAGAACTCTCTCCAAGAGGATTTTTGTGTAAACTGCATTATGTTAAAATCTAACATTAGGGGAAACCTACTAAATCACTAGATAAAATTCTATGTATTAATATGCATTGTAAGGTGGATGAAAGTTCGGTAATACACGTGTTCACAACTCATTAAAGTATGTTTGTTGAATCCATGATGCATATAACATGTTCAGAACTCAGAATGTCACGGTGAGTGAAACTAGTTAAATTACATATCCTTTGGGTACAACTCACTCCAAGAGCATTTCTCTGCCAAATCTGCCTCATTTCAAAACTGGCGTTAAAACTAAACTCCGAAATCTGAGAAAATTCTTCAAAATGTCAGTAAGCCTTGTATGGTGAATGAAAGTGATGTAATCCACTTGCTAACAACTCTGTAGTGAATATTATTCTAATACGATATGTATGCAGCGTGTTCGGATCACGGAATTTCACGGTGAGCGAATCCATGTAAATTATATATCTATTGTTTAGAACATGTTCCAGAGGTTTTTGCCATGAAATCTGCCTCATTTTCGAAACTGGCGTTTGGAAAGCTCTGTGAAACAGGAGAAAATTCTTCTAAGCATCAATATGCCTTGTATTGTTGTGAAAGTCCTGTAATCCACATGCAAACAACCCTGTAGTGTATTTTTGTCGAAAATTTTCTGCATGTAGCTTGTTCGATACACGTAAATTCTCAGCGGAAGAATCTATGTAATTTACATATCTATTGAGTAGAAAATGCTTCAACATTTTTTTCCTTTGAATACTGCCTCATTTTAGAAACTGCTCTTAGGAAAAAGCTGCGAAATATGAGTAAATGTTTCTAAGTGTAAATATGACTTGTATAGTGGATGAAAATTCGGTAATCTCCATGCATCCAACAATGTAGTGAATATTTGTCGAATCCGAGATACATGAATCGTTTTTGGAACACAGAATATTACAGTGAGCGAATCTATGTAAAATATATCTCTTGGGTAGTACACGCTCCAAGAGATTTTTCCGCAAAATCTGCCTCATTTTCGAAACTGGCATTTGAAAATCCCTGCAAAATCAGAGAAAATGCTTCAAAGTGTCTATAAGCCTTGTATTCTGATGGAAGTGCGTAAAACCAAATGCAAACAAATCTGTGGTGAATATTTGTAGAAAGCTTTATGCATGTAGCGTGATCGTATCACGGAAAATCCCGGCGATGGTATATATATAAATTACACATCTATTGGGTAGAATTCGCTCGAAAATTTTTTTCTGAGAAAACGGCCTGATTTTCGAAACTGGCATTAGGAAAAAGCTGCAAATTCAGAGTTAATGTTTCTAGGTGTAAATATGCCATGTATGGTGGATGAAAGTTCTGTAATCTACATGTTCACAACTCATTCGAGAAAGTTTGTTGAAACCTTGATGCATGTCGCGTGTTCAGAATTTGGAATGTCACTGTGATGGAAAATATGTAATTTACATTTCTATTGGGAAGTACTTGATCCACGAGAATTTTTCTGCGAATCTGCCTCATTATTTAACCTGGCATTAGGAAAAAATTTCAAAATACGAGAAAATGCTTCAAAGTGTCAATATGGCTTTTATGGTGGATGAAATTTCGATAATCCTTACGCTAACAACTCTGAAGAGACTATTTGTCGAATCCGAGATGCATGCAGCGTGTTTGGACCATGGAATTTCACGGTTAGTGAATCCATGTAAATTACATGTTTATTGGTTAGAACCCGCTCCAAGAGGTTTTTGCCGTGAAATCTGCCTCATTTTCAAAACTGGCGTTTGGAAAGCTCTGTGAAATCACAGAAAATGCTTCTAAGCTTCAATATGCCTTGTATTGTGATGAAAGTGCTGTAATCCACATGCAAACAACTCTGTAGTGTATTTTTGTCGAATACTTTCTGCATGTAGCGTGTTCCATACACGTAATTTCACAGTAGGGGAATCTATGTAATTTACATATCTATTGAGTAGAACATGGTCCAACATTTTTTTCCTTTGAAAACTGCCTGATTTTCGAAACTGCTCTTAGGACAAAGCTGCAAACTCTGAGTAAATGTTGCTAGGTGTAATTATGACTTGTATGGTGGATGAAAATTCGGTAATCCGCATGGAACCAACTCTGTAGTGAATATTTGTCGAATCCGAGATACATGAGGCGTGTTTGGAACACAGAATATCACGGTGAGCGAACCTATGTAAAATATATGTCTCTTGGGTAGAACAGGATCAAAGAGATTTTTCTGCAAAATCTACCTCTTTTTCGAAACTGGCAATTGAAAATCTCTGCAAAATCAGACAAAATGCTTCAAAGTGTCAATATGGCTTTTATGGTGGATGAAAGTTTGGTAATCCTTATGCAAACAACTCAGTACTGAATATTTTTTGAATCCGACATTCATGAAGCATGTTCGGAACAGGAATTTCACGATGACGGGTTCTATATATATTGCATATCTATTGAGTAGAACTCATTCTAAGAGGATTTTTCTGTGAAAACTGCATGATTTTAGAAACTAATATTAGGAGAAATCTACTAAATCAGTATAAAATTTCTATGTATAAATATGCATTGTAAGGTGGATGAAAGTTCGGTAGTACACGTGTTCACAACTCATTAAAGAAAGTTTGTTGAACCCGTGATGCATATAACGTGTTCAGAACACGGAATGTCACGGTGAGTGAAACTTGGTAAATTATATATCTTTTGGGTACAACTCGCTCCAAGAGCATTTTTCTGCCAAATCTGCCTCATTTTCAATGCTGGCGTAAAATCTAAGCTGTGAAATCTGAGAAAATTCTTCAAAGTGTCAGTAAGCCGTGTGTGGGGAATGAAAGATCTGTAATCCACATGCTAACAACTCTGTAGTGAATATTTGTTGAATCTGAGATACATGAACCATGTCCGGAACATGGAATTTCACGGTGAGTGAATCCATGTAAATTACATTTTTATTGGTTAGAACGTGCTCCAAGAATTTTTTGCCGTGAATTCTGCCTCATTTTCGAAACTGGCGTTTGGAAAATTCTGTGAAATCAGAGAAAATACTTCTAAACATCCATATCCCTTGTATTGTGTTGAAAGTCCTGTAATCCACATGCAAACAACTCTGTAGTGTATTTTTCTCGAATACTTTCTGCATGTAGCGTGTTCGATACACGTAATTTCACAGCAGGAGAATATATTTAATTTACACATCTATTGAGTAGAACATGCTCCAACATTTTTTTCCTTTGAAAACTGCCTGATTTTCGAAACTGCTCTTAGGACAAAGCTGCGAACATAGAGTAAATGTTGCTAGGTGTAAATATGAGTTGTATGGTGGATGAAAATTCGGTAATCCGCATGGAACCAAATCTGTAGTGAATATTTGTCGAATCCGAGATACATGAAGCGTGTTTGGAACACAGAATATCACGGTGAGCGAATCTATGTAAAATATATGTCTCTTGGGTAGAACTGGATCAAAGAAATTTTTCTGCGAAATCTACCTCATTTTCGAAACTGGCAATTGAAAATCTCTGCAAAATCAGAGAAAATGCTTCAAAGTGTCAATATGGCTTTTATGGTGGATGAAAGTTCTGTAATCCTTATGCTACAACTATGTAGTTAATATTTGTCGAATCCGTGATGCATGTAGGTTTTTCGGAACACGGAATTTCACGATGACTGGTTCTATGTAAATTGCATGTCTATTGGGTAGAACTCGCTCCAAGAGGATTTTTCTGTGTAAACTGCATTATTTCAAAACTGACATTAGGAGAAATCTACTATATCAGAATAAAACTTTCTATGTATATTTTTGCCTTGTAAGGTGGATTAAAGTTCTGTAATACACATGTTCACAACTCATTTAAGCATGTTTGTTGAATCCATAATGCATGTAACGTGTTCAGAACACGGAATGTCACGGCGAGTGAAACTAGGTAAATTACATATCTTTTGGGTACAACTCACTCCAAGAGCATTTCTCGGCCAAATCTGCCTCATTTCAAAACTGGCGTTAAAACTAAACTCCGAAATCTGAGAAAATTTTTCAAAATGTCAGTAAGCCTTGTATGGTGAATGAAAGTGCTGTAATCCACTTGCTAACAACTCTGTAGTGAATATTATCCTAATACGATATGTATGCAGCGTGTTCGGATCACGGAATTTCACGGTGAGCGAATCCATGTAAATTATACATCTATTGTTTAGAACATGTTCCAGAGGTTTTTGCCATGAAATCTGCCTCATTTTCGAAACTGGCGTTTGGAAAGCTCTGTGAAACAGGAGAAAATTCTTCTAAGCATCAATATGCCTTGTATTGTTGTGAAAGTCCTGTAATCCACATGCAAACAACCCTGTAGTGTATTTTTGTCGAAAATTTTCTGCATGTAGCTTGTTCGATACACGTAAATTCTCAGCGGAAGAATCTATGTAATTTACATATCTATTGAGTAGAAAATGCTTCAACATTTTTTTCCTTTGAAAACTGCCTCATTTTAGAAACTGCTCTTAGGACAAAGCTGCGAAATCTGAGTAAATGTTTCTAAGTGTAAATATGACTTGTATAGTGGATGAAAATTCGGTAATCTGCATGCATCCAACACTGTAGTGAATATTTGTCGAATCCGAGATACATGAATAGTTTTTGGAACACAGAATATTACAGTGAGCGAATCTATGTAAAATATATCTCTTGGGTAGTACACGCTCCAAGAGATTTTTCCGCGAAATCTGCCTCATTTTCGAAACTGGCATTTGAAAATCCCTGCAAAATCAGAGAAAATGCTTCAAAGTGTCTATAAGCCTTGTATTGTGATGGAAGGGCGTAAAACCATATGTAAACAAATCTGTGGTGAATATTTGTAGAAAGCGTTATGCATGTAGCGTGATCGTATCACGGAAAATCCCGGCGATGGTATCTATATAAATTACACATCTATTGGGTAGAATTCGCTCCAAAATTTTTTCTGAGAAAACAGCCTGATTTTCGAAACTGGCATTAGGAAAAAGCTGCAAATTCAGAGTTAATGTTTCTAGGTGTAAATATGCCATGTATGGTGGATGAAAGTTCTGTAATCTACATGTTCACAACTCATTCGAGAAAGTTTGTTGAAACCTTGATGCATGTCGCGTGTTCAGAAATTGGAATGTCACTGTGATGGAAAATATGTAATTTACATTTCTATTGGGAAGTACTTGATCCACGAGAATGTTTCTGCAAATCTGCCTCATTTTTTAACCTGGCATTAGGAAAAAATTTCAAAATATGAGAAAATGCTTCAAAGTGTCAATATGGCTTTTATGGTGGATGAAATTTCAATAATCCTTACGCTAACAACTCTGAAGAGAATATTTGTCGAATCCGAGATGCGTGCAGCGTGTTTGGAACACGGAATTTCACGGTTAGCGAATCCATGTAAATTACATGTTTATTGGTTAGAACACGCTCCAAGAGTTTTTTGCCGTGAAATATGCCTCATTTTCAAAACTGGCATTTGGAAAGCTCTGTGAAATCACAGAAAATGCTTCTAAGCTTCAATATGCCTTGTATTGTGATGAAAGTCCTGTAATCCACATGCAAACAACTCTGTAGTGTAGTTTTGTCGAATCCTTTCTGCATGTAGCGTGTTCCATACACGTAATTTCACAGTAGGAGAATCTATGTAATTTACATATCTATTGAGTAGAACATGCTCCAACATTTTTTTCCTTTGAAAACTGCCTGATTTTCGAAACTGCTCTTAGGACAAAGCTGCGAACATAGAGTAAATGTTGCTAGGTGTAAATATGACTTGTATGGTGGATGAAAATTCGGTAATCCGCATGGAACCAACTCTGTAGTGAATATTTGAGGAATCCGAGATACATGAAGCGTGTTTGGAACACAGAATATCACGGTGAGCGAATCTATGTAAAATATATGTCTCTTGGGTAGAACTGGATCAAAGAGATTTTTCTGTGAAATCTGCCTCATTTTCGAAACTGGCAATTGAAAATCTCTGCAAAATCAGAGAAAATGCTTCAAAGTTTCAATATGCCTTGTATTGTGATGGAAGTTCGTAAAACCACATGCAAACAAATCTGTGGTGAATATTTGTAGAAAGCGTTATGCATGTAGCGTGATCGTATCACAGAAATTCCCAGCGATGGAATCTATGTAAATTACACATCTACAGGATAGATCTCGCTCCAAAAATTTTTTCTGAGAAAACGGCCTGATTATCGAAACTGGCATTCGGAAAAAGCTGGAAAATCAGAATTAATGTTTCTAGGTGTTAATATGCCATGTATGGTGGATGAAAGTTCAGTAATCTACATGTTCACAACTCATTCAAGAAAGTTTGTTGAAACCATGATGCATGAAGCGTGTTCAGAAATTGGAATGTCACTGTGAGCGAAACTATGTAAATTACATTTCTATTGGGACGTACTCGCTCCACGAGAATTTTTCTGCGAATATGCAACATTTTCAAACCTGGAATTAGGAAAAAGTTTCGAAATATGAGAAAATGTTTCAAAGTGTCAATATGGCTTTTATGGTGGATGAAATTTCGGTCATACCTATGCTAACAACTCCGTGGTGTCTATTTGTCGAATCCGTGATGCATGTAGGTTTTTTGGAACATGGAATTTCACGATGACAGGTTCTATGTAAATTGCATGTGTATTGAGTAGAACTCTCTCCAAGAGGATTTTTGTGTAAACTGCATTATGTTAAAATCTAACATTAGGGGAAACCTACTAAATCACTAGATAAAATTCTATGTATTAATATGCATTGTAAGGTGGATGAAAGTTCGGTAATACACGTGTTCACAACTCATTAAAGTATGTTTGTTGAATCCATGATGCATATAACATGTTCAGAACTCAGAATGTCACGGTGAGTGAAACTAGTTAAATTACATATCCTTTGGGTACAACTCACTCCAAGAGCATTTCTCTGCCAAATCTGCCTCATTTCAAAACTGGCGTTAAAACTAAACTCCGAAATCTGAGAAAATTCTTCAAAATGTCAGTAAGCCTTGTATGGTGAATGAAAGTGATGTAATCCACTTGCTAACAACTCTGTAGTGAATATTATTCTAATACGATATGTATGCAGCGTGTTCGGATCACGGAATTTCACGGTGAGCGAATCCATGTAAATTATATATCTATTGTTTAGAACATGTTCCAGAGGTTTTTGCCATGAAATCTGCCTCATTTTCGAAACTGGCGTTTGGAAAGCTCTGTGAAACAGGAGAAAATTCTTCTAAGCATCAATATGCCTTGTATTGTTGTGAAAGTCCTGTAATCCACATGCAAACAACCCTGTAGTGTATTTTTGTCGAAAATTTTCTGCATGTAGCTTGTTCGATACACGTAAATTCTCAGCGGAAGAATCTATGTAATTTACATATCTATTGAGTAGAAAATGCTTCAACATTTTTTTCCTTTGAATACTGCCTCATTTTAGAAACTGCTCTTAGGAAAAAGCTGCGAAATATGAGTAAATGTTTCTAAGTGTAAATATGACTTGTATAGTGGATGAAAATTCGGTAATCTCCATGCATCCAACAATGTAGTGAATATTTGTCGAATCCGAGATACATGAATCGTTTTTGGAACACAGAATATTACAGTGAGCGAATCTATGTAAAATATATCTCTTGGGTAGTACACGCTCCAAGAGATTTTTCCGCAAAATCTGCCTCATTTTCGAAACTGGCATTTGAAAATCCCTGCAAAATCAGAGAAAATGCTTCAAAGTGTCTATAAGCCTTGTATTCTGATGGAAGTGCGTAAAACCAAATGCAAACAAATCTGTGGTGAATATTTGTAGAAAGCTTTATGCATGTAGCGTGATCGTATCACGGAAAATCCCGGCGATGGTATATATATAAATTACACATCTATTGGGTAGAATTCGCTCGAAAATTTTTTTCTGAGAAAACGGCCTGATTTTCGAAACTGGCATTAGGAAAAAGCTGCAAATTCAGAGTTAATGTTTCTAGGTGTAAATATGCCATGTATGGTGGATGAAAGTTCTGTAATCTACATGTTCACAACTCATTCGAGAAAGTTTGTTGAAACCTTGATGCATGTCGCGTGTTCAGAATTTGGAATGTCACTGTGATGGAAAATATGTAATTTACATTTCTATTGGGAAGTACTTGATCCACGAGAATTTTTCTGCGAATCTGCCTCATTATTTAACCTGGCATTAGGAAAAAATTTCAAAATACGAGAAAATGCTTCAAAGTGTCAATATGGCTTTTATGGTGGATGAAATTTCGATAATCCTTACGCTAACAACTCTGAAGAGACTATTTGTCGAATCCGAGATGCATGCAGCGTGTTTGGACCATGGAATTTCACGGTTAGCGAATCCATGTAAATTACATGTTTATTGGTTAGAACCCGCTCCAAGAGGTTTTTGCCGTGAAATCTGCCTCATTTTCAAAACTGGCGTTTGGAAAGCTCTGTGAAATCACAGAAAATGCTTCTAAGCTTCAATATGCCTTGTATTGTGATGAAAGTGCTGTAATCCACATGCAAACAACTCTGTAGTGTATTTTTGTCGAATACTTTCTGCATGTAGCGTGTTCCATACACGTAATTTCACAGTAGGGGAATCTATGTAATTTACATATCTATTGAGTAGAACATGCTCCAACATTTTTTTCCTTTGAAAACTGCCTGATTTTCGAAACTGCTCTTAGGACAAAGCTGCAAACTCTGAGTAAATGTTGCTAGGTGTAATTATGACTTGTATGGTGGATGAAAATTCGGTAATCCGCATGGAACCAACTCTGTAGTGAATATTTGTCGAATCCGAGATACATGAGGCGTGTTTGGAACACAGAATATCACGGTGAGCGAACCTATGTAAAATATATGTCTCTTGGGTAGAACAGGATCAAAGAGATTTTTCTGCAAAATCTACCTCTTTTTCGAAACTGGCAATTGAAAATCTCTGCAAAATCAGACAAAATGCTTCAAAGTGTCAATATGGCTTTTATGGTGGATGAAAGTTTGGTAATCCTTATGCAAACAACTCAGTACTGAATATTTTTTGAATCCGACATTCATGAAGCGTGTTCGGAACAGGAATTTCACGATGACGGGTTCTATATATATTGCATATCTATTGAGTAGAACTCGTTCTAAGAGGATTTTTCTGTGAAAACTGCATGATTTTAGAAACTAATATTAGGAGAAATCTACTAAATCAGTATAAAATTTCTATGTATAAATATGCATTGTAAGGTGGATGAAAGTTCGGTAGTACACGTGTTCACAACTCATTAAAGAAAGTTTGTTGAACCCGTGATGCATATAACGTGTTCAGAACACGGAATGTCACGGTGAGTGAAACTTGGTAAATTATATATCTTTTGGGTACAACTCGCTCCAAGAGCATTTTTCTGCCAAATCTGCCTCATTTTCAATGCTGGCGTAAAATCTAAGCTGTGAAATCTGAGAAAATTCTTCAAAGTGTCAGTAAGCCGTGTGTGGGGAATGAAAGATCTGTAATCCACATGCTAACAACTCTGTAGTGAATATTTGTTGAATCTGAGATACATGAACCATGTCCGGAACATGGAATTTCACGGTGAGTGAATCCATGTAAATTACATTTTTATTGGTTAGAACGTGCTCCAAGAATTTTTTGCCGTGAATTCTGCCTCATTTTCGAAACTGGCGTTTGGAAAATTCTGTGAAATCAGAGAAAATACTTCTAAACATCCATATCCCTTGTATTGTGTTGAAAGTCCTGTAATCCACATGCAAACAACTCTGTAGTGTATTTTTCTCGAATACTTTCTGCATGTAGCGTGTTCGATACACGTAATTTCACAGCAGGAGAATATATTTAATTTACACATCTATTGAGTAGAACATGCTCCAACATTTTTTTCCTTTGAAAACTGCCTGATTTTCGAAACTGCTCTTAGGACAAAGCTGCGAACATAGAGTAAATGTTGCTAGGTGTAAATATGAGTTGTATGGTGGATGAAAATTCGGTAATCCGCATGGAACCAAATCTGTAGTGAATATTTGTCGAATCCGAGATACATGAAGCGTGTTTGGAACACAGAATATCACGGTGAGCGAATCTATGTAAAATATATGTCTCTTGGGTAGAACTGGATCAAAGAAATTTTTCTGCGAAATCTACCTCATTTTCGAAACTGGCAATTGAAAATCTCTGCAAAATCAGAGAAAATGCTTCAAAGTGTCAATATGGCTTTTATGGTGGATGAAAGTTCTGTAATCCTTATGCTACAACTATGTAGTTAATATTTGTCGAATCCGTGATGCATGTAGGTTTTTCGGAACACGGAATTTCACGATGACTGGTTCTATGTAAATTGCATGTCTATTGGGTAGAACTCGCTCCAAGAGGATTTTTCTGTGTAAACTGCATTATTTCAAAACTGACATTAGGAGAAATCTACTATATCAGAATAAAACTTTCTATGTATATTTTTGCCTTGTAAGGTGGATTAAAGTTCTGTAATACACATGTTCACAACTCATTTAAGCATGTTTGTTGAATCCATAATGCATGTAAAGTGTTCAGAACACGGAATGTCACGGCGAGTGAAACTAGGTAAATTACATATCTTTTGGGTACAACTCACTCCAAGAGCATTTCTCGGCCAAATCTGCCTCATTTCAAAACTGGCGTTAAAACTAAACTCCGAAATCTGAGAAAATTTTTCAAAATGTCAGTAAGCCTTGTATGGTGAATGAAAGTGCTGTAATCCACTTGCTAACAACTCTGTAGTGAATATTATCCTAATACGATATGTATGCAGCGTGTTCGGATCACGGAATTTCACGGTGAGCGAATCCATGTAAATTATACATCTATTGTTTAGAACATGTTCCAGAGGTTTTTGCCATGAAATCTGCCTCATTTTCGAAACTGGCGTTTGGAAAGCTCTGTGAAACAGGAGAAAATTCTTCTAAGCATCAATATGCCTTGTATTGTTGTGAAAGTCCTGTAATCCACATGCAAACAACCCTGTAGTGTAATTTTGTCGAAAACTTTCTGCATGTAGCTTGTTCGATACACGTAATTTCACAGTAGGAGAATCTATGTAATTTACATTTCTATTGAGTAGAAAATGCTTCAATATTTTTTTCCTTTGAAAACTGCCTCATTTTAGAAACTGCTCTAAGGACAAAGCTCCGAACTCTGAGTAACTGTTTCTAAGTGTAAATATGACTTGTATAGTGGATGAAAATTCGGTAATCTGCATGCATCCAACACTGTAGTGAATATTTGTCGAATCCGAGATACATGAATCGTTTTTGGAACACAGAAAATTACAGTGAGCGAAACTATGTAAAATAAATCTCTTGGGTAGTACTCGCTCCAAGAGATTTTTCTGCGAAATCGGCCTCATTTTCTAAACTGGCATTTGAAAATCCCTGCAAAATCAGAGAAAATGCTTCAAAGTGTCAATATACTTTGTATTCTGATGGAAGTGCGTAAAACCACATGTAAACAAATCTGTGGTGTATATTTGTAGGAAGCATTATGCATGTAGCGTGATCGTATCACGGAAAATCCCGGCGATGGTATCTATATAAATTACACATCTATTGGGTAGAATTCGCTCCAAAAATTTTTTCTGAGAAAACGGCCTGATTTTCGAAACT